>NW_028322245.1:5548791-6186118 GCF_059928025.1 Delphinapterus leucas
ATCCATTTTTTCCTTTCTCGGATATTTAACTTGTACCGTAGACAAGGTTCTTGTAAACAGAGCCATCCCAAACTTTGGGGTGGCTGTGTGTTTTTGATTTTAATTTCCCTAAGCTATAGGACCATAAGTGGAAGTGACATAGGCTGTGTTGCTTTGTTTCCTACGTGTTTCAGGATACACCATACATTTCTCCAGAGTGGCTGTTGGCAATTTACATCCCGCCCATCAGCATAACAAGGCTCCCTGTTCTCCATGACCTGTCCTGTCTTTCTGGATTTTACTCTTTTTTCAGATGGCCCTTTTGACCGGGGGGCAGTGAGACTTCATTGTAGTGCAGATTTCCTTTACATGCTTGCTTGGTTGGCCAAAAAGGGCGTATGCGTTTTTTCCTGAATATATTCAGGAAAAAACGCATACGCCCTTTTTGGCCAAGTGCATCATTGTCGACATTCTGCCTCTTTTCCTATGCTTTAAGTGCAATTCCAGTCTACCCCCTGAAATCTTTTTCCTGAAATTCTGCCCCGCTTTCAAGTCCTCTTTGAAGACTTACTTCAGTACATTTTTGGACGATAGCTGTCATTCATAACTCTGCAGGTTTGTGAATTACAGTGCCCCTGAGCCCCTTTCTTCAACTCGTTTTCTTGTGAGCTGGCCGCAAAACCGCAGGATTGCTTCAGGCCCTAATCTCTTTCCAGCAGGGCACGCTGAGCCTTTGGTTAATTCCTCTTCCTGGTGGGAAAAGAGCGTTCCATTTGCCCGTGCAGACACCAACAGCTAGTCTCTCATTGGTTCTCCCTATGCCTGTTCATCTTGCGCAGAAATTGCAAACTGTGCCAAACAGGAGGTTAAAGGCACTGACTCTCCAAGTGGGGAGAGTGTTAGTTAAGCGTCTGGAATGGTGAACCCGAGTACCAGGGGACGAAAACTGAGATGCATTTGAAAACGTTTCCCAATCACACGGCGGACGATAGTCTGGGTTTCCCATGCATGTTTTAGCTGAAGGAAGAATCCCTTAAACCTGGAGAGTTGGGACCCATGGAATGGGTACCATGCAGTATGACTTCAAAGGGTCTGCGTTTGCTCACCGAACCTCACCAATGCTATCAGCCCGAAGTGTCCAGCCTTATGTCTCACCCAGCTCTGGGTGTAGATGTGGTAAAGCCAGGTTGCATCACAAGCCCTGAATGAATTATTTAAGAATTGCTCTCTATTTCACTGTCATTGTGTTTTGTTTTTGAAATTTATTTTGATAATGGGATTTATCGGATTTTCACTGCTGCGTTTAGGCCGCTGTACACACGCTTGATTTCCTTATGGAGACATATAAATCCATGGGTTTTAAGATTCTTACTTGTCAGGTATCTTGCCAGGCGTTGAATATGGGGTGTTGAGTCCATTTCGTTGAGCAAGGAGTAGGTCTTGTCTATTATATATTTGGCTTATGGAACGGTATCTGTGCTAATTTCAATCTCTGGTTTTATGCAGCACCCCAACTCACCTTTCCCCATAAGCAAGCATAAGTTGGTTTTCTAAATTTGAGACCCTGTTCTGTTTTGTAATTCAGTTCATGTGTAGCCATCTTTACATTCCGTGTATTAGTGATATCTTATGATGTTTCTTTTTCTGTGTGACTTATTTCTCGTAGAATCATCGTACCTGAATCCACTCATTATGCCGCTACGGGCCTGATGACGTAGATTTCATTGCTGAGTGATATTCCATTGTACGTGCGTACCACAACTTCTTTATCCATTTTTTGCTTTCTGGGATATTTTACTTGTACCGTAGACGAGGTTCTTGTAAACAGAGCCGTCCCAAACTCTGGGGTGGCTGTGTGTTTTTGAATTTAATTTCCCTAAACTATAGGACCATAAGTGGAAGCGCCATAGGCTGTGTTGCTTTGTTTCCTACGTGTTTCTGGAAAAACCATACACTTCTCCAGAGTGGTTGTTGGCAATTTACATCCCGCCCATCAGCATGACAAGGCTCCCTGTTCTCCATGACCTGTCCTGTCTTTCTGGATTTTACACTTTTTTCAGATGGCCCTTTTGACCGGGGGGCAGTGAGACTTCATTGTAGTGCAGATTTCCTTTACACGCTTGCTTGGTTGGCCAAAAAGGGCGTATGAGTTTTTTCCTGAATATATTCAGGAAAAAACGCATACGCCCTTTTTGGCCAAGTGCATCATTGTTGACATTCTGCCTCTTTTTCTACGCTTTAAGTGCAATTCCAGTCTACCCCCTGAAATCGTTTTCCTGAAATTCTGCCCCGCTTTCAAGTCCTCTTGGAAGACTTACTTCAGTACATTTTTGGACGATAGCTGTCATTCATAACTCTGCAGGTTTGTGAATTACAGTGCCCCTGAGCTCCTTTCTTCAACTCGTTTTCTTGTGAGCTGGCCGCAAAACCGCAGGATTGCTTCAGGCCCTAATATGTTTCCGGCCGGGCACGCTGAGCCTTTGGTTAATTCCTCTTCCTGGTGGGAAATGAGCGTTCAATTTGCCCGTGCAGACACCAACAGCTAGTCTCTCATTGCTTCTCCCTATTCCTGTTCATCTTGCGCAGAAATTGCAAAGTGTGCCAAACAGGAGGTTAATGGCACTGACTCTCCAAGTGGGGAGAGTGTTAGTAAAGCGTTCAAATGTTGAACCCGAGTACCAGGGGACGAAAACTGAGATGCATTTGAAAACGTTTCCCAATCACATGGTGGACCATACTCTGGGTTTCCCATGCATGTTTTAGCTGAAGGAAGAATCCCTTAAACCTGGAGAGTTGGGACCCATGGAATGGGTACCATGCAGTATGACTTCAAAGGGTCTGCGTTTGCTCACCGAACTTCACCAATGCTATCAGCCCGAAGTGTCCAGCCTTATGTCTCATCCAGCTCTGGGTGTAGTTGTGGTAAATACAGGTTGCATCACAAGCCCTGAATGAATTATTTAAGAATTGCTCTCTATTTCACTGTCATTGTGTTTTGTTTTTGAAATTCATTTTGATAATGGGATTTATCGGATTTTCACTGCTGCTTTTAGGCCACTGTACACACGCTTGATTTCCTTATGGAGACATATAAATCCATGGGTTTTAAGATTCTTTCTTGTCAGGTATCTTCCCAGGCGTTGAATATAGGGTGTTGAGTCCATTTCGTTGAGAAAGGAGTAGGTTTTGTCTATTATATATTTGGCTTATGGAACGGTATCTGTGCTAATTTCAATCTCTGGTTTTATGCAGCATCCCAACTGACCTTTCCCCATAAGCAAGCATAAGTTGGTTTGCTAAATTTGAGACCCTGTTCTGTTTTGTAATTCAGTTCATGTGTAGCCAAGTTTACATTCCGTGTATTAGTGATAACTTATGATGTTTCTTTTTCTGTCTGACTTATTTCTCATAGAATCATCGTACCTGAATCCACTCATTATGCCGCTACGGTCCTGATGACGTAGATTTCATTGCTGAGAGATATTCCATTGTACGTGCGTACCACAACTTCTTTATCCATTTTATGCTTTCTCGGATATTTAACTTCTACCGTAGATGAGGTTCTTGTAAACAGAGCCATCCCAAACTTTGGGGTGGCTGTGTGTTTTTGATTTTAATTTCCCTAAGCTATAGGACCATAAGTGGAAGTGCCATAGGCTGTGTTGCTTTGTTTCCTACGTGTTTCAGGAAACACCATACACTTTTCCAGAGTGGCTGTTGGCAATTTAAATCCGCCCATCAGCATAACAAGGCTCCCTGTTCTCCATGACCTGTCCTGCCTTTCTGGATTTTACGCTTTTTTCAGATGGCCCTTTTGACCGGGGGGCAGTGAGACTTCATTGTAGTGCAGATTTCCTTTACACGTTTGCTTGGTTGGCCAAAAAGGGCGTATGCGTTTTTTCCTGAATATATTCAGGACAAAACGCATACGCCCTTTTTGGCCAAGTGCATCGTTGTCGACATTCTGCCTCTTTTCCTATGCTTTTGGTACAATTCCAGTCTACCCCCTGAAATCGTTTTCCTGAAATTCTGCCCCGCTTTCAAGTCCTCTTGGAAGACTTACTTCAATACATTTTTGGACGATAGCTGTCATTCATAACTCTGCAGGTTTGTGAATTACAGTGCCCCTGAGCTCATGTCTTCAACTTGCTTTCTTGTGAGCTGGCCGCAAAACCGCAGGATTGCTTCAGGCCAAAGTCTCTTTCCAGCAGGGCATGCTGAGCCTTTGTTTAATTCCTCTTCCTGGTCGGAAATGAGCGTTCCATTTGCCCGTGCAGACACCTACAGCTAGTCTCTCATTGCTTCTCCCTATTCCTGTTCATCTTGCGCAGAAATTGCAAAGTGTGCCAAACAGGAGGTTAAATGCACTGACTCTCCAAGTGGGGAGAGTGTTAGTAAAGCGTCTGGAATGGTGAACCCGAGTACCAGGGGACGAAAACTGAGATGCATTTGAAAACGTTTCCCAATCACACGGTGGACCATACTATGGGTTTCCCATGCATGTTTTAGCTGAAGGAAGAATCCCTTAAACCTGGAAATTTGGAACCCATGGAATGGGTACCATGCAGTATGACTTCAAAGGGTCTGCGTTTGCTCACCGAACCTCACCAATGCTATCAGCCCGAAGTGTCCAGCCTTATATCTCACCCAGCTCTGGGTGTAGATGTGGGAAATCCAGGTTGCATCACAAGCCCTGAATGAATTATTTAAGAATTGCTCTCTATTTCACTGTCATTGTGTTTTGTTTTTGAAATTTATTTTGGTAATGGGATTTATCGGATTTTCACTGCTGCCTTTAGGCCGCTGTACACACGCTTGATTTCCTTATGGAGACATATAAATCCATGGGTTTTAAGATTCTTACTTGTCAGGTATAGTCCCAGGCGTTGCGTCCGTTTCGTTGAGCCAGGATTAGGTCTTGTCTATTATATATTTGGCTTATGGAACGGTATCTGTGCTAATTTCAATCTCTGGTTTTATGCAGCACCCCAACTCAACTTTCCGCATAAGCAAGCATAAGTTGATTTTCTCAATTTGAGACCATTTTCTGTTTTGTAATTCAGTTCATGTGTAGCCAAGTTTACATTCCGTGTATTAGTCATATCTTATGATGTTTCTTTTTCTGTGTGACTTATTTCTCGTAGAATCATCGTAACTGAATCCACTCATTATGGCGCTTCGGGCCTGATGACGTAGATTTCATTGCTGAGTGGTATTCCATTGTACGTGCGTATCACAACTTCTTTATCCATTTTTTGCTTTCTCGGATATTTAACTTGTACCATAGACGACGTTCTTTTTAACAGAGCCGTCCCAAATTTTGGGGTGGCTGTGTGTTTTTGATTTTAATTTCCCTAAGCTATAGGACCATAAGTGGAAGTGCCATAGGCTGTGTTGATTTGTTGCCTACGTGTTTCAGGAAACACTATACACTTCTCCAGACTGGCTGTTGGCAATTTATATCCCGCACATCAGCATAACTAGGATCCCTGTTCTCCATGACCTCTCCTGCCTTTCAAGATTTTACACTTTTTTCAGATGGCCCTTTTGATTGGGGAGCAGTGAGACTTCCTTGTAGTGCAGATTTCCTTTACACGCCTGCTTGGTTGGCCAAAAAGTGCGTATGCGTTTTTTCCTGAATATATTCAGGAAAAAACGCATACGCACTTTTTGGCCAAGTGCATCATTGTGGACATTCTGCCTCTTTTCCTATGCTTTAAGTGCAATTCCAGTCTACCCCCTGAAATCGTTTTCCTGAAATTCTGCCCCGCTTTCAACTCCTTTTCGAAGACTTACTTCAATACATTTTTGGACGATAGCTGTCATTCATAACTCTGCAGGTTTGTGAATTTCAGTGGCCCTGAGCTCCTTTCTTCAACTCACTTTCTTGTGAGCTGGCTGCAAAACCGCAGGATTGCTTAAGGCGCTAATCTGTTTCTGGCAGGGCACGCTGAGCCTTTGGTTAATTCCACTTCCTGGTGGGAAATGAGCGTTCCATTTGCCAGTGCAGACACCTACAGCTAGTCTCTCATTGGTTCTCCCTATTCCTGTTCCTCTTGCGCAGAAATTGCAAACTGTGCCAAACAGGAGTTTAAAGTCCCTGACTCTCCAAGTGGGGAGAGTGTTAGTAAAGCGTCTGCCATGCTGAACACGAGTACCAGGGTTCGAAAACTGAGATGCATTTGAAAACGTTTCCCAATCACACGGTGGACCATACTCTGGGTTTCCCATGCATGTTTTAGCTGAAGGAAGAATCCCTTAAACGTGGAGAGTTGGGACCCATGGAATGGGTACCGTGCAGTATGACTTCAAAGGGTCTGCATTTGCTCACTGAACCTCACCAATGCTATCAGCCCGATGTGTCCAGCCTTATGTCTCACCCAGCTCTGGGTGTAGATGTTGTAAATCCAGGTTGCATCACAAGCCCTGAATGAATTATTTAAGAATTGCTCTCTATTTCACTGTCATTGTGTTTTGTTTTTGAAATTTATTTTGATAATGGGATTTATCGGATTTTCACTGCTGCTTTTAGGCCACTGTACACACGCTTGATTTCCTTATGGAGACATATAAATCCATGGGTTTTAAGATTCTTACTTGTCAGGTATCTTCCCAGGCGTTGAATATAGGGTGTTGAGTCCATTTCGTTGAGCAAGGAGTAGGTTTTGTCTATTATATATTTGGCTTATGGAATGGTATCTGTGCTAATTTCAATCTCTGGTTTTATGCAGCATCCCAACTGACCTTTCCCCATAAGCAAGCATAAGTTGGTTTGCTAAATTTGAGACCCTGTTCTGTTTTGTAATTCAGTTCATGGGTAGCGAAGTTTACATTCCGTGTATTAGTGATAACTTATGATGTTTCTTTTTCTGTCTGACTTATTTCTCATAGAATCATCGTACCTGAATCCACTCATTATGCCGCTACGGTCCTGATGATGTAGATTTCATTGCTGAGTGATATTCCATTGTACGTGCGTACCACAACTTCTTTATCCATTTTTTGCTTTCTGGGATATTTTACTTGTACCGTAGACGAGGTTCTTGTAAACAGAGCCGTCCCAAACTCTGGGGTGGCTGTGTGTTTTTGAATTTAATTTCCCTAAGCTATAGGACCATAAGTGGAAGTGCCATAGGCTGTGTTGCTTTGTTTCCTACGTGTTTCTGGAAAAACCATACACTTCTCCAGAGTGGTTGTTGGCAATTTACATCCCACCCATCAGCATGACAAGGCTCCCTGTTCTCCATGACCTGTCCTGTCTTTCTGGATTTTACACTTTTTTCAGATGGCCCTTTTGACCGGGGGGCAGTGAGACTTCATTGTAGTGCAGATTTCCTTTACACGCTTGCTTGGTTGGCCAAAAAGGGCGTATGCGTTTTTTCCTGAATATATTCAGGAAAAAACGCATACGCCCTTTTTGGCCAAGTGCATCATTGTTGACATTCTGCCTCTTTTTCTACGCTTTAAGTGCAATTCCAGTCTACCCCCTGAAATCGTTTTCCTGAAATTCTGCCCCGCTTTCAAGTCCTCTTTGAAGACTTACTTCAGTACATTTTTGGACGATAGCTGTCATTCATAACTCTGCAGGTTTGTGAATTACAGTGCCCCTGAGCTCCTTTCTTCAACTCGTTTTCTTGTGAGCTGGCTGCAAAACCGCAGGATTGCTTCAGGCCCTAATATGTTTCCGGCCGGGCACGCTGAGCCTTTGGTTAATTCCTCTTCCTGGTGGGAAATGAGCGTTCAATTTGCCCGTGCAGACACCAACAGCTAGTCTCTCATTGCTTCTCCCTATTCCTGTTCATCTTGCGCAGAAATTGCAAAGTGTGCCAAACAGGAGGTTAATGGCACTGACTCTCCAAGTGGGGAGAGTGTTAGTAAAGCGTTCAAATGTTGAACCCGAGTACCAGGGGACGAAAACTGAGATGCATTTTAAAACGTTTCCCAATCACATGGTGGACCATACTCTGGGTTTCCCATGCATGTTTTAGCTGAAGGAAGAATCCCTTAAACCTGGAGAGTTGGGACCCATGGAACGGGTACCATGCAGTATGACTTCAAAGGGTCTGCGTTTGCTCACCGAACCTCACCAATGCTATCAGCCCGAAGTGTCCAGCCTTATGTCTCATCCAGCTCTGGGTGTAGATGTGGTAAATACAGGTTGCATCACAAGCCCTGAATGAATTATTTAAGAATTGCTCTCTATTTCACTGTCATTGTGTTTTGTTTTTGAAATTTATTTTGATAATGGGATTTATCGGATTTTCACTGCTGCTTTTAGGCCACTGTACACACGCTTGATTTCCTTATGGAGACATATAAATCCATGGGTTTTAAGATTCTTACTTGTCAGGTATCTTCCCAGGCGTTGAATATAGGGTGTTGAGTCCATTTCGTTGAGCAAGGAGTAGGTTTTGTCTATTATATATTTGGCTTATGGATCGGTATCTGTGCTAATTTCAATCTCTGGTTTTATGCAGCATCCCAACTGACCTTTCCCCATAAGCAAGCATAAGTTGGTTTGCTAAATTTGAGACCCTGTTCTGTTTTGTAATTCAGTTCATGGGTAGCCAAGTTTACATTCCGTGTATTAGTGATAACTTATGATGTTTCTTTTTCTGTCTGACTTATTTCTCATAGAATCATCGTACCTGAATCCACTCATTATGCCGCTACGGTCCTGATGACGTAGATTTCATTGCTGAGAGATATTCCTTTGTACGTGCGTACCACAACTTCTTTATCCATTTTATGCTTTCTCAGATATTTAACTTCTACCGTAGATGAGGTTCTTGTAAACAGAGCCACCCGAAACTTTGGGGTGGCTGTGTGTTTTTGATTTTAATTTCCCTAAGCTATAGGACCATAAGTGGAAGTGCCATAGGCTGTGTTGCTTTGTTTCCTACGTGTTTCAGGAAACACCATACACTTTTCCAGAGTGGCTGTTGGCAATTTAAATCCGCCCATCAGCATAACAAGGCTCCCTGTTCTCCATGACCTGTCCTGCCTTTCTGGATTTTACACTTTTTTCAGATGGCCCTTTTCACCGGGGGGCAGTGAGACTTCATTGTAGTGCAGATTTCCTTTACACGCTTGCTTGGTTGGCCAAAAAGGGCGTATGCGTTTTTTCCTGAATATATTCAGGAAAATATATTCAGGAAAATATATTCAGGAAAAAACGCATACGCCCTTTTTAGCCAAGTGCATCGTTGTCGACATTCTGCCTCTTTTCCTATGCTTTTAGTACAATTCCAGTCTACCCCCTGAAATCGTTTTCTTGAAATTCTGCCCCGCTTTCAAGTCCTCTTGGAAGACTTACTTCAATACATTTTTGGACGATAGCTGTCATTCATAACTCTGCAGGTTTGTGAATTACAGTGACCCTGAGCTCATGTCTTCAACTCGCTTTCTTGTGAGCTGGCCGCAAAACCGCAGGATTGCTTCAGGCCAAAGTCTCTTTCCGGCAGGGCACGCTGAGCCTTTGTTTAATTCCTGTTCCTGGTCGGAAATGAGCGTTCCATTTGCCCGTGCAGACACCTACAGCTAGTCTCTCATTGCTTCTCCCTATTCCTGTTCATCTTGCGCAGAAATTGCAAACTGTGCCAAACAGGAGGTTAATGGCACTGACTCTCCAAGTGGGGAGAGTGTTAGTAAAGTGTTCAAATGTTGAACCCAAGTACCAGGGGACGAAAACTGAGATGCATTTGAAAATGTTTACCAGTCACACAGTGCACTGTACTGTGGGTTTCCCATGCATGTTTTAGCTGAAGGAAGAATCCCTTAAACCTGGAGAGTTGGGACCCATGGAATGGGTACCATGCAGTATGACTTCAAAGGGTCTGCGTTTGCTCACCGAACCTCACCAATGCTATCAGCCCGAAGTGTCCAGCCTTATGTCTCACCCAGCTCTGGGTGTAGATGTGGTAAATCCAGGTTGCATCACAAGCCCTGAATGAATTATTTAAGAATTGCTCTCTATTTCACTGTCATTGTGTTTTGTTTTTGAAATTTATTTTGATAATGGGATTTATCGGATTTTCACTGCTGCGTTTAGGCCGCTGTACACACGCTTGATTTCCTTATGGAGACATATAAATCCATGGGTTTTAAGATTCTTACTTGTCAGGTATCTTGCCAGGCGTTGAATATGGGGTGTTGAGTCCATTTCGTTGAGCAAGGAGTAGGTCTTGTCTATTATATATTTGGCTTATGGAACGGTATCTGTGCTAATTTCAATCTCTGGTTTTATGCAGCACCCCAACTCACCTTTCCCCATAAGCAAGCATAAGTTGGTTTTCTAAATTTGAGACCCTGTTCTGTTTTGTAATTCAGTTCATGGGTAGCCAAGTTTACATTCCGTGTATTAGTGATATCTTATGATGTTTCTTTTTCTGTGTGACTTATTTCTCGTAGAATCATCATACCTGAATCCACTCATTATGCCGCTACGGGCCTGATGACATAGATTTCATTGCTGAGTGATATTCCATTGTACGTGCATACCACAACTTCTTTATCCATTTTTTACTTTCTGGGATATTTTACTTGTACCGTAGACGAGGTTCTTGTAAACAGAGCCGTCCCAAACTCTGGGGTGGCTGTGTGTTTTTGATTTTAATTTCCCTAAGCTATAGGACCATAAGTGGAAGTGCCATAGGCTGTGTTGCTTTGTTTCCTACGTGTTTCTGGAAACACCATACACTTCTCCAGAGTGGTTGTTGGCAATTTACATCCCGCCCATCAGCATGACAAGGCTCCCTGTTTTCCATGACCTGTCCTGCCTTTCTGGATTTTACACTTTTTTCAGATGGCCCTTTTGACCGTGGGGGCAGTGAGACTTCATTGTAGTGCAGATTTCCTTTACACGCTTGCTTGGTTGGCCAAAAAGGGCGTATGCGTTTTTTCCTGAATATATTCAGGAAAAAACGCATACGCCCTTTTTGGCCAAGTGCGTCGTTGTCGACATTCTGCCTCTTTTCCTATGCTTTTAGTACAATTCCAGTCTACCCCCTGAAATCGTTTTCCTGAAATTCTGCCCCGCTTTCAAGTCCTCTTGGAAGACTTACTTCAATACATTTTTGGACGATAGCTGTCATTCATAACTCTGCACGTTTGTGAATTACAGCGCCCCTGAGCTCATGTCTTCAACTCGCTTTCTTGTGAGCTGGCCGCAAAACCGCAGGATTGCTTCAGGCCAAAGTCTCTTTCCGGCAGGGCATGCTGAGCCTTTGTTTAATTCCTCTTCCTGGGCGGAAATGATCGCTCCTTTTGCCCGTGCAGGCACCTACAGCTAGTATCTCATTGGTTCGCCCTATTCCTGTACACCTTGCGCAGAAATTGCAAACTGTGCCAAACAGGAGGTTAATGGCACTGACTCTCCAAGTGGGGACAGTGTTAGTAAAGCGTTCAAATGTTGAACACAAGTACCAGGAGACGAAAACTGAGATGCATTTGAAAACGTTTACCGGTCACACAGTGCACTGTACTGTGGGTTTCCCATGCATGTTTTAGCTGAAGGAAGAATCCCTTAAACCTGGAGAGTTGGGACCCATGGAATGGGTACCATGCAGTATGGCTTCAAAGGGTCTGCGTTTGCTCACCGAACCTCACAAATGCTATCAGCCCAAAGTGTCCAGCCTTATGTCTCACCCAGCTCTGGGTGTAGATGTGGTAAATCCAGGTTGCATCACAAGCCCTGAATGAATTATTTAAGAATTGCTCTCTATTTCACTGTCATTGTGTTTTGTTTTTGAAATTTATTTTGATAATGGGATTTATCGGATTTTCACTTCTGCCTTTAGGCCGCTGTACACACGCTTGATTTCCTTATGGAGACATATAAATCCATGGGTTTTAAGATTCTTACTTGTCAGGTATCTTGCCAGGCGTTGAATATGGGGTGTTGAGTCCATTTCGTTGAGCAAGGAGTAGGGCTTGTCTATTATATATTTGGCTTATGGAACGGTATCTGTGCTAATTTCAATCTCTGGTTTTATGCAGCACCCCAACTCACCTTTCCCCATAAGGAAGCATAAGTTGGTTTTCTAAATTTGAGACCCTGTTCTGTTTTGTAATTCAGTTTATGTGTAGCCAAGTTTACATTCCGTGTATTACTGATATATTATGATGTTTCTTTTTCTGTGTGACTTATTTCTGTAGAATCCTCGTACCTGAATCCACTCATTATGCCGCTATGGGCCTGAAGACGTAGATTTCATTGCTGAGTGATATTCCATTGTACGTGCGTACCAGAACTTCTTTATCCATTTTTTCCTTTCTCGGATATTTAACTTGTACCGTAGACAAGGTTCTTGTAAACAGAGCCATCCCAAACTTTGGGGTGGCTGTGTGTTTTTGATTCTAATTTCCCTAAGCTATAGGACCATAAGTGAAAGTGACATAGGCTGTGTTGCTTTGTTTCCTACGTGTTTCAGGATACACCATACATTTCTCCAGAGTGGCTGTTGGCAATTTACATCCCGCCCATCAGCATAACAAGGCTCCCTGTTCTCCATGACCTGTCCTGTCTTTCTGGATTTTACTCTTTTTTCAGATGGCCCTTTTGACCGGGGGGCAGTGAGACTTCATTGTAGTGCAGATTTCCTTTACACGCTTGCTTGGTTGGCCAAAAAGGGCGTATGCGTTTTTTCCTGAATATATTCAGGAAAAAACGCATACGCCCTTTTTGGCCAAGTGCATCATTGTCGACATTCTGCCTCTTTTCCTATGCTTTAAGTGCAATTCCAGTCTACCCCCTGAAATCTTTTTACTGAAATTCTGCCCCGCTTTCAAGTCCTCTTTGAAGACTTACTTCAGTACATTTTTGGACGATACCTGTCATTCATAACTCTGCAGGTTTGTGAATTACAGTGCCCCTGAGCCCCTTTCTTCAACTCGTTTTCTTGTGAGCTGGCCGCAAAACCGCAGGATTGCTTCAGGCCCTAATCTCTTTCCAGCAGGGCACGCTGAGCCTTTGGTTAATTCCTCTTCCTGGTGGGAAATGAGCGTTCCATTTGCCCGTGCAGACACCAACAGCTAGTCTCTCATTGGTTCTCCCTATGCCTGTTCATCTTGCGCAGAAATTGCAAACTGTGCCAAACAGGAGGTTAAAGGCACTGACTCTCCAAGTGGGGAGAGTGTTAGTTAAGCGTCTGGAATGGTGAACCCGAGTACCATGGGACGAAAACTGAGATGCATTTGAAAACGTTTCCCAATCACATGGCGGACGATAGTCTGGGTTTCCCATACATGTTTTAGCTGAAGGAAGAATCCCTTAAACCTGGAGAGTTGGGACCCATGGAATGGGTACCATGCAGTATGACTTCAAAGGGTCTGCGTTTGCTCACCGAACCTCACCAATGCTATCAGCCCGAAGTGTCCAGCCTTATGTCTCACCCAGATCTGGGTGTAGATGTGGTAAAGCCAGGTTGCATCACAAGCCCTGAATGAATTATTTAAGAATTGCTCTCTATTTCACTGTCATTGTGTTTTGTTTTTGAAATTTATTTTGATAATGGGATTTATCGGATTTTCACTGCTGCGTTTAGGCCGCTGTACACACGCTTGATTTCCTTATGGAGACATATAAATCCATGGGTTTTAAGATTCTTACTTGTCAGGTATCTTGCCAGGCGTTGAATATGGGGTGTTGAGTCCATTTCGTTGAGCAAGGAGTAGGGCTTGTCTATTATATATTTGGCTTATGGAACAGTATCTGTGCTAATTTCAATCTCTGGTTTTATGCAGCACCCCAACTCACCTTTCCCCATAAGCAAGCATAAGTTGGTTTTCTAAATTTGAGACCCTGTTCTGTTTTGTAATTCAGTTCATGTGTAGCCAACTTTACATTCCGTGTATTAGTGATATCTTATGATGTTTCTTTTTCTGTGTGACTTATTTCTCGTAGAATCATCGTACCTGAATCCACTCATTATGCCGCTACGGGCCTGATGACGTAGATTTCATTGCTGAGTGATATTCCATTGTACGTGCGTACCACAACTTCTTTATCCATTTTTTGCTTTCTGGGATATTTTACTTGTACCGTAGACGAGGTTCTTGTAAACAGAGCCGTCCCAAACTCTGGGGTGGCTGTGTGTTTTTGAATTTAATTTCCCTAAGCTATAGGACCATAAGTGGAAGTGCCATAGGCTGTGTTGCTTTGTTTCCTACGTGTTTCTGGAAAAACCATACACTTCTCCAGAGTGGTTTTTGGCAATTTACATCCCGCCCATCAGCATGACAAGGCTCCCTGTTCTCCATGACCTGTCCTGTCTTTCTGGATTTTACACTTTTTTCAGATGGCCCTTTTGACCGGGGGGCAGTGAGACTTCATTGTAGTGCAGATTTCCTTTACAAGCTTGCTTGGTTGGCCAAAAAGGGCGTATGCGTTTTTTCCTGAATATATTCAGGAAAAAACGCATACGCCCTTTTTGGCCAAGTGCATCATTGTTGACATTCTGCCTCTTTTTCTACGCTTTAAGTGCAATTCCAGTCTACCCCCTGAAATCGTTTTCCTGAAATTCTGCCCCGCTTTCAAGTCCTCTTTGAAGACTTACTTCAGTACATTTTTGGACGATAGCTGTCATTCATAACTCTGCAGGTTTGTGAATTACAGTGCCCCTGAGCTCCTTTCTTCAACTCGTTTTCTTGTGAGCTGGCCGCAAAACCGCAGGATTGCTTCAGGCCCTAATATGTTTCCGGCCGGGCACGCTGAGCCTTTGGTTAATTCCTCTTCCTGGTGGGAAATGAGCATTCAATTTGCCCGTGCAGACACCAACAGCTAGTCTCTCATTGCTTCTCCCTATTCCTGTTCATCTTGCGCAGAAATTGCAAAGTGTGCCAAACAGGAGGTTAATGGCACTGACTCTCCAAGTGGGGAGAGTGTTAGTAAAGCGTTCAAATGTTGAACCCGAGTACCAGGGGACGAAAACTGAGATGCATTTGAAAACGTTTCCCAATCACATGGTGGACCATACTCTGGGTTTCCCATGCATGTTTTAGCTGAAGGAAGAATCCCTTAAACCTGGAGAGTTGGGACCCATGGAATGGGTACCATGCAGTATGACTTCAAAGGGTCTGCGTTTGCTCACCGAACTTCACCAATGCTATCAGCCCGAAGTGTCCAGCCTTATGTCTCATCCAGCTCTGGGTGTAGATGTGGTAAATACAGGTTTCATCACAAGCCCTGAATGAATTATTTAAGAATTGCTCTCTATTTCACTTTCATTGTGTTTTGTTTTTGAAATTCATTTTGATAATGGGATTTATCGGATTTTCACTGCTGCTTTTAGGCCACTGCACACACGCTTGATTTCCTTATGGAGACATATAAATCCATGGGTTTAAAGATTCTTACTTGTCAGGTATCTTCCCAGGCGTTGAATATATGGTGTTGAGTCCATTTCGTTCAGCAAGGAGTAGGTTTTGTCTATTATATATTTGGCTTCTGGAACGGTATCTGTGCTAATTTCAATCTCTGGTTTTATGCAGCATCCCAACTGACCTTTCCCCATAAGCAAGCATAAGTTGGTTTGCTAAATTTGAGACCCTGTTCTGTTTTGTAATTCAGTTCATGGGTAGCCAAGTTTACATTCCGTGTATTAGTGATAACTTATGATGTTTCTTTTTCTGTCTGACTTATTTCTCATAGAATCATCGTACCTGAATCCACTCATTATGCCGCTACGGTCCTGATGACGTAGATTTCATTGCTGAGAGATATTCCATTGTACGTGCGTACCACAACTTCTTTATCCATTTTATGCTTTCTCGGATATTTAACTTCTACCGTAGATGAGGTTCTTGTAAACAGAGCCATCCCAAACTTTGGGGTGCCTGTGTGTTTTTGATTTTAATTTCCCTAAGCTATAGGACCATAAGTGGAAGTGCCATAGGCTGTGTTGCTTTGTTTCCTACGTGTTTCAGGAAACACCATACACTTTTCCAGAGTGGCTGTTGGCAATTTAAATCCGCCCATCAGCATAAAAAGGCTCCCTGTTCTCCATGACCTGTCCTGCCTTTCTGGATTTTACACTTTTTTCAGATGGCCCTTTTGACCGGGGGGCAGTGAGACTTCATTGTAGTGCAGATTTCCTTTACACGCTTGCTTGGTTGGCCAAAAAGGGCGTATGCGTTTTTTCCTGAATATATTCAGGAAAAAACGCATACGCCCTTTTTGGCCAAGTGCATCATTGTCAACATTCTGCCTCTTTTCCTATGCTTTAAGTGCAATTCCAGTCTACCCCCTGAAATCGTTTTCCTGAAATTCTGCCCCGCTTTCAAGTCCTCTTCGAAGACTTACTTCTATACATTTTTGGACGATAGCTGTCATTCATAACTCTGCAGGTTTGTGAATTACAGTGCCCCTGAGCTGCTTCCTTCAACTCGCTTTCTTGTGAGCTGGCCGCAAATCCGCAGGATTGCTTCAGGCCCTAATCTCTTTCCGGCAGGGCACGCTGAGCCTTTGGTTAATTCCTCTTCCTGGTGGGAAATGAGCGTTCCATTTACCCGTGCAGACACCTACAGCTAGTCTCTCATTGCTTCTCCCTATTCCTGTTCATCTTGCGCAGAAATTGCAAAGTGTGCCAAACAGGAGGTTAAAGGCACTGACTCTCCAAGTGGGGAGAGTGTTAGTAAAGCGTCTGGAGTGGTGAACCCGAGTACCAGGGGACGAAAACTGAGATGCATTTGAAAACGTTTCCCAATCACACGGCGGACGATAGTCTGGATTTCCCATTCATGTTTTAGCTGAAGGAAGAATCCCTTAAACCTGGAGAGTTGGGACCCATGGAATGGGTACCATGCAGTATGACTTCAAAGGGTCTGCGTTTGCTCACCGAACCTCACCAATGCTATCAGCCCGAAGTGTCCAGCTTTATGTCTCACCCAGCTCTGGGTGTAGATGTGGTAAATCCAGGTTGCATCACAAGCCCTGAATGAATTATTTAAGAATTGCTCTCTATTTCACTGTCATTGTGTTTTGTTTTTGAAATTTATTTTGATAATGGGATTTATCGGATTTTCACTGCTGCCTTTAGGCCGCTGTACACACGCTTGATTTCCTTATGGAGACATATAAATCCATGGGTTTTAAGATTCTTACTTGTCAGGTATCTTGCCAGGCGTTGAATATGGGTTGTTGAGTCCATTTCGTTGAGCAAGGAGTAGGTCTTGTCTATTATATATTTGGCTTATGGAACGGTATCTGTGCTAATTTCAATCTCTGGTTTTATGCAGCACCCCAACTCACCTTTCCCCATAAGCAAGCATAAGTTGGTTTTCTAAATTTGAGACCCTGTTCTGTTTTGTAATTCAGTTCATGTGTAGCCAACTTTACATTCCGTGTATTAGTGATATCTTATGATGTTTCTTTTTCTGTGTGACTTATTTCTCGTAGAATCATCATACCTGAATCCACTCATTATGCCGCTACGGGCCTGATGACGTAGATTTCATTGCTGAGTGATATTCCATTGTACGTGCGTACCACAACTTCTTTATCCATTTTTTGCTTTCTGGGATATTTTACTTGTACCGTAGACGAGGTTCTTGTAAACAGAGCCGTCCCAAACTCTGGGGTGGCTGTGTGTTTTTGAATTTAATTTCCCTAAGCTATAGGACCATAAGTGGAAGTGACATAGGCTGTGTTGCTTTGTTTCCTATGTGTTTCTGGAAAAACCATACACTTCTCCAGAGTGGTTGTTGGCAATTTACATCCCGCCCATCAGCATGACAAGGCTCCCTGTTCTCCATGACCTGTCCTGTCTTTCTGGATTTTACACTTTTTTCAGATGGCCCTTTTGACCGGGGGGCAGTGAGACTTCATTGTAGTGCAGATTTCCTTTACACGCTTGCTTGGTTGGCCAAAAAGGGCGTATGCGTTTTTTCCTGAATATATTCAGGAAAAAACGCATACGCCCTTTTCGGCCAAGTGCATCATTGTTGACATTCTGCCTCTTTTTCTACGCTTTAAGTGCAATTCCAGTCTATCCCCTGAAATCTTTTTCCTGAAATTCTGCCCCGCTTTCAAGTCCTCTTTGAAGACTTACTTCAGTACATTTTTGGACGATAGCTGTCATTCATAACTCTGCAGGTTTGTGAATTACAGTGCCCCTGAGCTCCTTTCTTCAACTCGTTTTCTTGTGAGCTGGCCGCAAAACCGCAGGATTGCTTCAGGCCCTAATATGTTTCCGGCCGGACACGCTGAGCCTTTGGTTAATTCCTCTTCCTGGTGGGAAATGAGCGTTCAATTTGCCCGTGCAGACACCTACAGCTAGTCTCTCATTGCTTCTCCCTATTCCTGTTCATCTTGCGCAGAAATTGCAAACTGTGCCAAACAGGAGGTTAATGGCACTGACTCTCCAAGTGGGGAGAGTGTTAGTAAAGTGTTCAAATGTTGAACCCAAGTACCAGGGGACGAAAACTGAGATGCATTTGAAAATGTTTACCGGTCACACAGTGCACTGTACTGTGGGTTTCCCATGCATGTTTTAGCTGAAGGAAGAATCCCTTAAACCTGGAGAGTTGGGACCCATGGAATGGGTACCATGCAGTATGACTTCAAAGGGTCTGCGTTTGCTCACCGAACTTCACCAATGCTATCAGCCCGAAGTGTCCAGCCTTATGTCTCATCCAGCTCTGGGTGTAGTTGTGGTAAATACAGGTTGCATCACAAGCCCTGAATGAATTATTTAAGAATTGCTCTCTATTTCACTGTCATTGTGTTTTGTTTTTGAAATTCATTTTGATAATGGGATTTATCGGATTTTCACTGCTGCTTTTAGGCCACTGTACACACGCTTGATTTCCTTATGGAGACATATAAATCCATGGGTTTTAAGATTCTTTCTTGTCAGGTATCTTCCCAGGCGTTGAATATAGGGTGTTGAGTCCATTTCGTTGAGAAAGGAGTAGGTTTTGTCTATTATATATTTGGCTTATGGAACGGTATCTGTGCTAATTTCAATCTCTGGTTTTATGCAGCATCCCAACTGACCTTTCCCCATAAGCAAGCATAAGTTGGTTTGCTAAATTTGAGACCCTGTTCTGTTTTGTAATTCAGTTCATGTGTAGCCAAGTTTACATTCCGTGTATTAGTGATAACTTATGATGTTTCTTTTTCTGTCTGACTTATTTCTCATAGAATCATCGTACCTGAATCCACTCATTATGCCGCTACGGTCCTGATGACGTAGATTTCATTGCTGAGAGATATTCCATTGTACGTGCGTACCACAACTTCTTTATCCATTTTATGCTTTCTCGGATATTTAACTTCTACCGTAGATGAGGTTCTTGTAAACAGAGCCATCCCAAACTTTGGGGTGGCTGTGTGTTTTTGATTTTAATTTCCCTAAGCTATAGGACCATAAGTGGAAGTGCCATAGGCTGTGTTGCTTTGTTTCCTACGTGTTTCAGGAAACACCATACACTTTTCCAGAGTGGCTGTTGGCAATTTAAATCCGCCCATCAGCATAACAAGGCTCCCTGTTCTCCATGACCTGTCCTGCCTTTCTGGATTTTACGCTTTTTTCAGATGGCCCTTTTGACCGGGGGGCAGTGAGACTTCATTGTAGTGCAGATTTCCTTTACACGCTTGCTTGGTTGGCCAAAAAGGGCGTATGCGTTTTTTCCTGAATATATTCAGGAAAAAACGCATACGCCCTTTTTGGCCAAGTGCATCGTTGTCGACATTCTGCCTCTTTTCCTATGCTTTTGGTACAATTCCAGTCTACCCCCTGAAATCGTTTTCCTGAAATTCTGCCCCGCTTTCAAGTCCTCTTGGAAGACTTACTTCAATACATTTTTGGACGATAGCTGTCATTCATAACTCTGCAGGTTTGTGAATTACAGTGCCCCTGAGCTCATGTCTTCAACTTGCTTTCTTGTGAGCTGGCCGCAAAACCGCAGGATTGCTTCAGGCCAAAGTCTCTTTCCAGCAGGGCATGCTGAGCCTTTGTTTAATTCCTCTTCCTGGTCGGAAATGAGCGTTCCATTTGCCCGTGCAGACACCTACAGCTAGTCTCTCATTGCTTCTCCCTATTCCTGTTCATCTTGCGCAGAAATTGCAAAGTGTGCCAAACAGGAGGTTAAATGCACTGACTCTCCAAGTGGGGAGAGTGTTAGTAAAGCGTCTGGAATGGTGAACCCGAGTACCAGGGGACGAAAACTGAGATGCATTTGAAAACGTTTCCCAATCACACGGTGGACCATACTATGGGTTTCCCATGCATGTTTTAGCTGAAGGAAGAATCCCTTAAACCTGGAAATTTGGAACCCATGGAATGGGTACCATGCAGTATGACTTCAAAGGGTCTGCGTTTGCTCACCGAACCTCACCAATGCTATCAGCCCGAAGTGTCCAGCCTTATATCTCACCCAGCTCTGGGTGTAGATGTGGGAAATCCAGGTTGCATCACAAGCCCTGAATGAATTATTTAAGAATTGCTCTCTATTTCACTGTCATTGTGTTTTGTTTTTGAAATTTATTTTGATAATGGGATTTATCGGATTTTCACTGCTGCCTTTAGGCCGCTGTACACACGCTTGATTTCCTTATGGAGACATATAAATCCATGGGTTTTAAGATTCTTACTTGTCAGGTATAGTCCCAGGCGTTGCGTCCGTTTCGTTGAGCAAGGAGTAGGTCTTGTCTATTATATATTTGGCTTATGGAACGGTATCTGTGCTAATTTCAATCTCTGGTTTTATGCAGCACCCCAACTCAAATTTCCGCATAAGCAAGCATAAGTTGATTTTCTCAATTTGAGACCATTTTCTGTTTTGTAATTCAGTTCATGTGTAGCCAAGTTTACATTCCGTGTATTAGTCATATCTTATGATGTTTCTTTTTCTGTGTGACTTATTTCTCGTAGAATCATCGTAACTGAATCCACTCATTATGGCGCTTCGGGCCTGATGACGTAGATTTCATTGCTGAGTGGTATTCCATTGTACGTGCGTATCACAACTTCTTTATCTATTTTTTGTTTTCTCGGATATTTAACTTGTACCATAGACGACGTTCTTTTTAACAGAGCCGTCCCAAATTTTGGGGTGGCTGTGTGTTTTTGATTTTAATTTCCCTAAGCTATAGGACCATAAGTGTAAGTGCCATAGGCTGTGTTGATTTGTTGCCTACGTGTTTCAGGAAACACTATACACTTCTCCAGACTGGCTGTTGGCAATTTATATCCCGCACATCAGCATAACTAGGATCCCTGTTCTCCATGACCTCTCCTGCCTTTCAAGATTTTACACTTTTTTCAGATGGCCCTTTTGATTGGGGAGCAGTGAGACTTCCTTGTAGTGCAGATTTCCTTTACATGCCTGCTTGGTTGGCCAAAAAGTGCGTATGCGTTTTTTCCTGAATATATTCAGGAAAAAACGCATACGCACTTTTTGGCCAAGTGCATCATTGTGGACATTCTGCCTCTTTTCCTATGCTTTAAGTGCAATTCCAGTCTACCCCCTGAAATCGTTTTCCTGAAATTCTGCCCCGCTTTCAACTCCTTTTCGAAGACTTACTTCAATACATTTTTGGACGATAGCTGTCATTCATAACTCTGCAGGTTTGTGAATTTCAGTGGCCCTGAGCTCCTTTCTTCAACTCACTTTCTTGTGAGCTGGCTGCAAAACCGCAGGATTGCTTAAGGCGCTAATCTGTTTCTGGCAGGGCACGCTGAGCCTTTGGTTAATTCCACTTCCTGGTGGGAAATGAGCGTTCCATTTGCCAGTGCAGACACCTACAGCTAGTCTCTCATTGGTTCTCCCTATTCCTGTTCCTCTTGCGCAGAAATTGCAAACTGTGCCAAACAGGAGTTTAAAGTCCCTGACTCTCCAAGTGGGGAGAGTGTTAGTAAAGCGTCTGCCATGCTGAACACGAGTACCAGGGTTCGAAAACTGAGATGCATTTGAAAACGTTTCCCAATCACACGGTGGACCATACTCTGGGTTTCCCATGCATGTTTTAGCTGAAGGAAGAATCCCTTAAACGTGGAGAGTTGGGACCCATGGAATGGGTACCATGCAGTATGATTTCAAAGGGTCTGCGTTTGCTCACCGAACCTCACCAATGCTATCAGCCCGATGTGTCCAGCCTTATGTCTCACCCAGCTCTGGGTGTAGATGTTGTAAATCCAGGTTGCATCACAAGCCCTGAATGAATTATTTAAGAATTGCTCTCTATTTCACTGTCATTGTGTTTTGTTTTTGAAATTTATTTTGATAATGGGATTTATCGGATTTTCACTGCTGCGTTTAGGCCGCTGTACACACGCTTGATTTCCTTATGGAGACATATAAATCCATGGGTTTTAAGATTCTTACTTGTCAGGTATCTTCCGAGGCGTTGAATATGGGGTGTTGAGTCCATTTCGTTGAGCAAGGAGTAGGTCTTGTCTATTATATATTGAGCTTATGGAAAGGTATCTGTGCTAATTTCACTCTCTGGTTTTATGCAGCACCCCAACTCACCTTTCCCCATATGCAAGCATAAGTTGGTTTTCTAAATTTGAGACCCTGTTCTGTTTTGTAATTCAGTTCATGTGTAGGCAAGTTTACATTCCGTGTATTAGTGATATCCTATGATATTTCTTTTTCTGTGTGACTTATTTCTCGTAAAATCATCGTACCTGAATCCACTCATTATGCCGCCACGGGCCTGATGACTTAGATTTCATTGCTGAGTGATATTCCATTGTACGTGCGTACCACAACTTCTTTATCCATTTTTTGCTCTCTCGGATATTTAACTTGTACTGTAGACGAGGTTCTTGTAAACAGAGCCGTCCCAAACTTTGGGGTGGCTGTGTGTTTTTGATTTTAATTTCCCTAAGCTATAGGACCATAAGTGGAAGTGCCATAGGCTGTGTTGCTTTGTTTCCTACGTGTTTCATGAAACACCATACACTTCTCCAGAGTGGCTGTTGGCAATTTACATCCCGCCCATCAGCATGACAAGGCTCCCTGTTCTCCATGACCTGTCCTGCCTTTCTGGATTTTACACGTTTTTCAGATGGCCCTTTTGACCGCTGGGCAGTGAGACTTCACTGTAGTGCAGATTTCTTTTACACGCCCGCCTGGTTGGCCAAAAAGGGCGTATGCGTTTTTTCCTGAATATATTCAGGAAAAAACGCATACGCCCTTTTTGGCCAAGTGCATCATTGTCGACATTCTGCCTCTTTTCCTATGCTTTAAGTGCAATTCCAGCCTACCCCCTGAAATCTTTTTCCTGAAATTCTGCCCCGCTTTCAAGTCCTCTTCGAAGACTTACTTCAGTACATTTTTGGACGATAGCTGTCATTCATAACTCTGCATGTTTGTGAATTACAGTGCCCCTGAGC
Organism: Delphinapterus leucas; assembly: GCF_059928025.1. Classification (NCBI taxonomy): domain Eukaryota; kingdom Metazoa; phylum Chordata; class Mammalia; order Artiodactyla; family Monodontidae; genus Delphinapterus; species Delphinapterus leucas. Next base: position 5,572,113 of record NW_028322245.1, read on the forward strand.
TCCTTTCCTCAACACGCTTTCTTGTGATCTGGCCGCAAAACCGCAGGATTGCTTCAGGGCCTAATCTGTTTCCGGCAGGGCACGCTGAGCCTTTGGTTAATTCCTCTTCCTGGTGGGAAATGAGCGTTCCATTTGCCCGTGCAGACACCTACAGCTAGTCTCTCATTGGTTCTCCCTATTCCTGTTCATCTTGCGCAGAAATTGCAAATTGTGCCAAACAGGACGTTAAAGGCACTGACTCTCCAAGTGGGGAGAATGTTAGTAAAGCATCTGGAATGGTGAACCCGAGTACCAGGGTTCGAAAACTGAGATGCATTTGAAAACGTTTCCCAATCACACGGTGGACCATACTCTGGGTTTCCCATGCATGTTTTAGCTGAAGGAAGAATCCCTTAAACGTGGAGACTTGGGACCCATGGAATGGGTACCATGCAGTATGACTTCAAAGGGTCTGCGTTTGCTCACCGAAGCTCACCAATGCTATCAGCCCGAAGTGTGCAGCCTTATGTCTCACCCAGCTCTGGGTGTAGATGTGGTAAATCCAGGTTGCATCACAAGCCCTGAATGAATTATTTAAGAATTGCTCTCTATTTCACTGTCATTGTGTTTTGTTTTTGAAATTTATTTTGATAATGGGATTTATCGGATTTTCACTGCTGCATTTAGGCCGCTGTACACACGCTTTATTTCCTTATGGAGATATATAAATCCATGGGTTTTAAGATTCTTAATTTTCAGGTATCTTGCCAGGCGTTGAATATGGGGTGTTGAGTCCATTTCGTTGAGCAAGGAGTAGGTATTGTCTATTATATATTTTGCTTATGGAATGGTATCTGTGCTAATTTCAATCTCTGCTTTTATGCAGCACCCCAACTCACCTTTCCCCATAAGCAAGCATAAGTTGGTTTTCTAAATTTGAGACCCTGTTCTGTTTTGTAATTCAGTTCATGTGTGGCCAAGTTTACATTCCCTGTATTAGTGATATCTTATGATGTTTCTTTTTCTGTGTGACTTATTTCTCGTAGAATCATCGTACCTGAATCCACTCATTATGCCGCTACGGGCCTGATTACGTAGGTTTCATTGCTGAGTGATATTCCATTGTACGTGCGTACCACAAATTCTTTATCCATTTTTTGCTTTCTCGCATATTTAACTTGTACCGTAGACGAGGTTCTTGTAAACAGAGCCATCCCAAATTTTGGGGTGGCTGTGTGATTTTGATTTTAATTTCTCTATGCTATAGGACCATAAGTGGAAGTGCCATAGGCTGTGTTGCTTTTTTTCCTACGTGTTTCAGGAAACACCATACATTTCTCCAGAGTGGCTGTTGGCAATTTACATCCCGCCCATCAGCATAACAAGGCTCCCTGTTCTCCATGACCTGTCGTGCCTTTCTGGAATTTACACATTTTTCAGATGGCCCTTTTGAGTGGTGGGCAGTGAGACTTCATTGTAGTGCACATTTCCTTTACACGCTTGCTTGGTTGGCCAAAAAGTGCGTATGCGTTTTTTCCTGAATATATTCAGGAAAAAACGCATACGCCCTTTTTGGCCAAGTGCATCATTGTCGACATTCTGCCTCTAATCTTATACTTTAAATGCAATTCCATTCTACCCCCTGAAATCGTTTTCCTGAAATTCTGCCCCGATTTCAAGTCCTCTTCGAAGACTTACTTCAAAACATTTTTGGACGATAGCTGTCATTCATTACTCTGCAGGTTTGTGAATTACAGTGCCCCTGAGCTCCTTTCTTCAACTCGCTTTCTTGTGAGCTGGCCAGAAACCCGAAGGATTGCTTCAGGCCCTAATATAGTTCCGGCATGGCATGCTGTGCCTTTGGTTAATTCCTCTTCCTTGTGGGAAATGAGCGTTAAATTTGCATGTGCAGACACCTTCACATGAGTCGTCATGGTGCCCCTTTGCCCCGGTTATCTCTATGGAGGTTGGAGTTGGAGGGCCTCCTCCCTCAAGATCAGTGTGCCCACGGAGCCAACCCTGCAACTTCAGGGCATGGTTGGGGGTTAGTATCACCACGAGGGTTCCTTTTCCCTTAGGAGGGAGGTGGCCTTTTGGGCTGCTGATTTCCAGGTTATCAGATACTGCCAGTATCTTGGCCAGATGTGGCGGTGGGCCAAGCCCCTTGGTGACCGTATTTTATCCTACCTGGATCGCATTCTTGCATTGTTCCATTTCAAGTGGTCCCAGGTTTTGCACTAATACTCCAATGGCGATTCACCGTTCACCAGGAATGTAAAGGTAAAAGGGTTTAGCTAAATTAGGGAGTTCCAGGGCAAGGGTCTGAATTGACTGCTCTTTCCATTCTTGAAAGGCCACTTCTGCATTCTATTCAAAAGGATCATCACCTTTTCCTTTCAGTGTTTCATATAGAGGCCGAGCTAGTAGACTGTAGTTAGGGATCCAGAAGCAGCAAACCCTGTCCTCCCCAGGAACCCCTAAGCTGTCTTCTAGTTTTAGAAATGGGTAAGGCTGTAAATTGTTTCTTCCCTTTCCTGGGATGGGCTTCTCCGACCTTCTGTGAGAATGAAGCCCAGGCAGGTCACCGTAGTCTGTGATATTTGAGCTTTTTCTTGGACAACTTGTATCCTTTATTGGCTTCGTAGTTCAGAGGTCTCCTTAGTAGGGCTGGCGATCAGAATGTCGTCTGCATATTGAAGGAGTGTTTCCTTTTCCAGAGGTAGAACTTTTAGGTCTTTAGCTGAGCTTTCCCCAAAGATGGTGTGGGAATTTTTGAACCCTTGGGGCAACACGGCCCGGAAGTATTGTTTTAGTTGTATGTTGAGTCCTGCCACTCACAAGCCAAAATTTCTTGTGACTCTGGGACTAATAGAATACAAAAGAAGGCATCATTGAAGACTAATACAGAATACCATGTCCTGGTGGTTGGTAGAATGACCAGCAGGGTGTAGGATTTAGGAACTACTGGAGGTATATCCTCGGTGGCTTCACTGACTGTCCTGACATCCTTTACCAGGACTCCAGCAGCCCATGGGGCTCTCGAGGTCAGGCCAATCCCAGGATATGGAGCTCACCTAGGCAGGTACCCCACCCCAGCCCACGGGGCTCTCGTGGTCAGGCCCCTCCCAGTATACAGAGCTACCCTTGCAGGTACCATGGCAGGGCTGGGAACACAGGAACCGTGCATATCGCCCTCATTGCAGAGCACTCCCAGCTCACCTGTCACTCAGATCTGACACAGAGCACCTCAGAGCAGGACTTGAACTAACAAACAGCAGCTCCGACAGGTCTGTGACCCTGGGCATCACTCTGTGTGGCCTCCCTCCACCTGGTCTTCCAGAGACTTCCACTGCACCCGGGGCACCAGGCCTCTGTCTCCACCCACCAGCCACCCCTCCTCTCCCTGACTCCTGGGTTCCTCTCATTAGGAGAGGGTTTTCTTGAAGTTGTCTCCCACTCATGGGCCAGATAATATAATTAGAAAACAAGCCAGAGCTGCAGCCCCTTGTCTATCCTGACTCTCAGGAGCCCACACCTGTTCCTTGGACCTGGCCGATTCAGCAAGTTCCAGTTTCTGCAACTGTGAGCCCCTGAGGGGTGATTATTGGCTGGCCTGGGAAGCCTGACCGTGCCGGCCAGCCCTCCCCAGGTGTGCCTGGGTTCAGATCAATATAAACACTGCTCCAGGCAGCAAGAGCCCCTGCAGCTGTGCCTGACGCCATTTTCTCTGCCCTGTCAGCAGTCTTGGGGCTGGACTGGTGGGAGGGAGTGAGAGGCCACGGCTTTGTGGGTGGCCCAGGGTGAGTGGGGCTCTGCTGGACTTTCTGCAGCAGTTGCCAAGATGCCACCTGCTAAAGAAGAGGATGTGTCACCCATACCTGCCGCTGGAATTTCTCCCTGGGCAGAGGTGAGTGAGGAAGAAAGCAGTGGGGGCCGGGACAGCAGGGGTATCTCAGGCAGGGAAATGGAAAGCTTCCAGAAGAGCACCCAGGACCAGGACCATCCTGGCTGGCCTGCAGGCACCAAGTCGGCTGGCATGCTGTCGCTCATGTGGCTCCACGGCCCTTCCTCTAGGCTTTCAAGTCCTTGTACATATTCAGGTGTTTTACCTGGGAAGGGTGGGAACATTTCAGCAGCAGCTGGCCTGGGGCTCAGCCCACGTTTACTCACAGATGCCTCGGCACGGTCCCCCAGCTTTGCAATGAGGACGCTTGTTGCGTGGGGCCTGCTGGCTGAATGGGAGATGATTCCCCACCACTGACCAACTTCAGAATTGTTTACAACTGGAGCAAGTGCCCTGATACGGTTTTCCTCTGTGTAGCTGGTGGGTTCTGTTTTTTTTTCTTTTTTGGTTCAAGGTAGATTTTATTCCTCTTTTTTGTATTTACAGATATAAGCATGGAAATAATTTATTCATATAAATACATGTATGTGAAGGGAAGAATATTTTTTCTGTTTTACTTTTTGTAATTTGAATTTTATTTTATTTTTTTATACAGCAGGTTCTTTTTGGTTATCTATTTTATACATATAAATGTATACATGCCAATCCCAATCTCTCAACTCCTCCCACCACCACCCCCCAACAGCTTTCCCCCCTTGGTGTCCATACGTTTGTTGTCTACATCTGTTGCTCTATTTCTGCCTTGCAAAACGGTTCATCTGTACAATTTGTCTAGGTTCCACATATAGCCATTAATAGACAAGATTTCTTTTTCTCTTTCTGACTTACTTCACTCTGTATGACAGTCTCTAGATCCATCAACGTCTCTACAAATGACCCAATTTCATTCCTTTTTATGGCTTAGTAATATTCCATTTTATATATGTACCACGTCTTTATGCATTCGTCTGTCTGTGGGCATTTAGGTTGCTTCCATTACCTGGATATTGTAAATAGTGATGCAATGAACATTGCGGTGAATGTCTCTTTTTGATTTATGGTTTTGTCTGGGTATATGCCCAGTAGTGGGACTGCTGTATCATATGGTAATTCTATTCTTAGTTTTATAAGAAACTCCATAACTTTCTCCACAGTGACTGTATCAATTTCATTCCCAACAATAGCGGAAGAGGGTTCCTTATCTCCACACCCTTTCCAGCATTTGTTGTTTGTAGATTTTCTGATGATGCCCATTCTAACAGGTGTGAGGTGATACACCATGGATGAGTCTATTTCGTTGAGCAAAGAGTAGGTCTTGTCTAGTACATATTTGGCTTATGGAATGGTATGTGTGCTAATTTCAATCTCTGGTTTTATACAGCACCGCAACTCAACTTTCCCCTTAAGCAAGCATAAGTTTTTATCTAAATGTGAGACTCTGTTCGGTTTTGGAATTCAGTTTATGTGTAGCCAAGTTTACACTCTCTCTATTAGTGATATCTTATGATAATTACCTTTCTCTGTGTGACATATTTCTCTTAGAATCATCATACTTAAATCCACTCAATTTGCTGCTACAGGCCTGATGACATTGATTTCATTGCTGAGTGATATTCCATTGTACGTAAGTAGCACAACTCCTTTATCCATATTTTTCTTTCTGGGATATTTAATTTGTACTGGACTCAAGGTTCTTGTAAACACAGCAGCCCTAAATTTGGTGTTGGCTGTGTCTTGTTGATTTTAATTTTCCTAAGCTATAGGGCCAAAAGTGGAAGTGCCCTAGGGTCTGTAGCTTTGTTTTTCAGATGTTTCAGGATACACCATAAACATCTCCAGAGTGTCTGTTGGCAATTTACATCCCGCCCATCAGCATAACAAGGCTCCCTGTTCTCCATGGCCTGTCCTGTGTTTCTGGTTTTTACACATTTTTCAGATGGCCCTTTTGACGAATGGGAAATGAGACTTCATTGTAGTGCGGATTTCCATTGCTCGAGTGCTTGGTTGGCCAAAAAGGGCATATGTGTTTTTTCCTGAATATATTCAGGAAAAAATGTTTACGCACTTTTGTCCAAGTGCATCACTGTCAAAGATCTGCCGCTTTTCACATGCTTTAAACGCAATTCCAATCTACCTCCTGAAATATGATTCCTGCAATTCTGCCTCGTTTTGAAGTCCTCTTTGCAGACTTACTTCAGTATATTTTTGCCAATAGCTGTCATTTATAACTCTGCAGGTTTGTGAATTACAGTGCCTGTGATTTCCTTTCTTAACTCGTTTCCTTGAAAGCTGGCCACAGAACCGCAGGTTTGCTTTAGGCCATAATCAGGGTCTGGCACGGCACTCTGAGCCTTTGGTTAATTCCTCTTCCTGGTGGGAAATTAGAGTTAAATGTGCCCCTCCGGACACCTGCCTCACTCCCAGCCCCTTGGTGATGTGTGTCCTGTGGTTTGAGGCCACATGTGCTGGGTTCCTCACCTTTGGCTGATGTGGCCCCACTGGTGTGAGGACACTCCTGCCTGGTTCCCATCCCCTTGGTGATGTGGGCCATCCGGTGAGAGTCTGATCCTGGTTGGGTTCCTCACACTTCTGTGAGGTGGGCCCTCTTCTCTGACGTCACTCCTGCCTGGCTGGCACACCCCGCCTTGGCGAAGTCGGCCCTCTGGTGGGATTTTGTGCCTGCTGGGGGTCTCCTGCCCTCGGTAATGAGGGCCCTCTGGCGTCAGGCCCTAATTCCTGGGCTCCCAATATTTTCTGATATGCGCCCTGTGGTTCGAGTACACTCGTGCCAGGTTCCCAACCCCATGGGAATGTGGGCCTTCTGCTCTGAGGTCCCAACCGTGGGTTGCTCAGTTTCATGATGAGGGCCCTCTGCTGTGAGTTCTCTCCGGCCTGGATCCCATAGCCTCGCTGCTCCTGGCCACCTGCTGGGAGGTTCCAACTGCGGGATTCCTCACCTTTTTTCTTCTATGGACCCTCTGTTTTGAGACTCCTCCTGCCTGCCTCACTCCCAGTCCCTTGGTGATGTGTGTCCTCTGGTGTGAGGCCACGTGTGCTGGGTCCCTCGCCTTTGGATGATGTGGCCACACTGGTGTGAGGACACTCCTGCCTGCTTCCTATCCCCTTGATGATGTGGGCCCTCTGGTGAGAGTCTGATCCTGGCTGGGTTCCTCACCCTTCTGTGAGGTGGGCCCTCTGCTGTGAGGTCACTCCTGCCTGGCTGGCACACCCCACCTGGGCAACATCGGCCCTCTTGTGGCACTTGGAGCCTGCTGGGAACCTCCACCCCTCGGTGATGGGGGCCCTCTAGCGTCAGGCCCTAACTGCTGGGTACCCACATTTTCTGATACGTGCTAAGTGGTGCGAGGACACTCCTGCGAGGTTCCCATCCCCATGGGCATGTGGGCCTTCTGCTCTAAGGTCCCAACACCTGTGTTGTTCACCGTTTCATGATGTTGTCTCTCTGGTGTTAGTTCACTCAGGCCTAGATCCCATAGACTCTGTGCTCTGAGCCGACTGCTGGGAGGTTCCTACTGCTGGATTCCTTACCTTTTTTATTCTTTGGGTCCTGTGTTTTTATGCTCCTACTTCCTGACTCACTCCCAGCCCCTTTGTGATGTAGGTCCTCTGGTTTAAGGCCACATGTACCGGTTTCCTCACCTTTATTGATGTGGCCCCACTGGTGTGAGGACACTCCTGCCTGGTTCCCATCCCCTTGGTGATTGGGGCCCTCTTGTGAGAGTCTGATCCTGTCTGGATTCCTCACACTTCTGGGAGGTGGGCCCTCTGCTGTGAGGTCACTCCTGCCTGGCTGGCACACGTCACGTTGGCGATGTGGGCCCTCAGTTGGGAGTTGGTGCCTGCTGGGAGTCTCCTCCCCTCGGTAATGAGGGCCCTCTGGCGTCAGGCCCTAACTCATGGGCTCCCAAAATTTTCTGATGTGCGCCCTGTCGTGTGAGTACACTCCAGCCAGGGTCCCTTCCCTAGGGGATGTGGGCTTTCTGCTCTGTGGTCCCAACGGCTGGGTTGCTCACAGTGTCAGAATGTGGGCCCTCTGTTTTGAGTTCAGTCAGGCCTGGATCCCATAGCCTCGCTGCTCCTGGCCGCCTGCTGGGAGGTTCCAACTGCGGGATTCCTCACCTTTTTTACGCAATGGGCCCTCTGTTTTGAGGCTCCTCCTGCCTGCCTCACTCCCAGCCCCTTGGTGATGTGTGTCCTGTAGTTTGAGGCCACGTGTGCTGGGTCACTCACATTTCGGTGATGTGGCCCCACTGGTGTGAGGACACTCCTGCCTGGTTTCCATTCCCTTGGTGATGTGGGCCCTCTGGTGAGTGTCTGATCCTCTTTGGGTTCCTCACACTTTTTTGTGGTTGGCCCTCTGCTCTGAGGTCACTCCTGCCTGGCTGGCACACCCCGCATTGGCGACGTCGGCCCTCTGGTAGAAGTTGGAGCTTGCTGGGAGCCTCCTCTCCTCAGTGATGAGGGCCCTCTGGCGTCCGGCCCTAACTGCTGGGCTCCCCACATTTTCTGTTGTGTGCCCACTGGTGCGATGACACTCCTGCTTGGTTCCCTTCCCCATGGGGATGTGGGCCTTGTGCTCTGAGGTCACAACGGCTGGGTTGCTTACAGTATCACGATGAGGGCCCTCTGTTGTGAGTTCATCACTGCCTGGATCCCATAGCCTCGGTGCTCTGGGCCGCCTGCTGGGATGTTCCAACTGCTGGATTCCTCACCTTTTTATACAATGGGCCATGTGTTTTGAGGTTAATCCTGCCTGCCTCGCTCTGAGACCCATGGTGATGTGGGTCTTCTGGTTTGAGGCCACATGTGCTGGGTACCTCAACTTTCGATGATGTGGCCCCACGGGTGTGAGGACACTCGTGCCTGATTCCCAGCCCCTTGCTTATGTGGGCACTCTGGTGAGAGTCTGATCATGACTGGGTTCCTTACCCTTCTGTGAGGTGGGCGCTCTGATGTGAGGTCACTCCTGCCTGGATGGCTCACGTCGCCTTGGCGACGTAGGCCCTCTGTTGGCCGCTGAAGCATGCTGGGAGCCTCCTACCCTCTTTAATGAGGGCCCTGGAAGAAACGCATTTGCCCTTTTTGACCAAGTGCATCATTGTCGAAGTTCTGCCTCTTCTCCTATACTTTCAGAGGACTTCCCAGCTACCTCCTGAAATCGTATTCCTGGAATTCTGCCCCGCGTTCAAGTCCTCTTTGCAGCCTTACTTCAATATATTTTTGGACGATAGCTGTCATTTATAACTCTGCAGGTTTGTGAATTACAGTGCCCCTGAGCTCCATTCTTCAACTCGCTTTCTTGTGAGCTGGCCGCAAAACCGCAGGATTGCTTCAGGCCCTAATCTGGTTCCGGCACGGCATGTTGAGCCTTTGGCTAATTCCTCTTCCTGATGGGAAATGAGCATTAAATTTGCTCGTGCAGACACCTACAGCTAATCTCTCATTGGTTCTCCCTATTCCTGTTCATCTTGCTCAGAAATTCCAAACTGTGCCAAACAGGAGGTTAAAGGCACTGACTCTCCAATTGGGGAAAGAGTTAGTAAAGCGTCTGGAATGGTAAAACCGAGTATGAGGGGAAGAAAACTGAGATGCATTTAAAAAGGTTTCCCGGTCACACGGTGGACCATATTCTGGGTTTCCCATGCGTGTTTTACCTGAAGGAAGAATCCCTTAAACCTGGAGAGGTGGGACCCATGCAATGGGTACCATGCAGTATGACTTCAAATGGCCTGCATTTTCTCACCGAACCTCACCAATGCTATCAGCCCAAAGTGTCGAACCTTATGTCTCACTCAGCTCTAGGTGTAGATGTGGTAAATCCAGGTTGCATCACAAGCCCTGAATGAATTATTTAAGAATTGCTCTCTATTTCACTGTCATTGTGTTTGTTTTTGTAGTTTATTTTGATAATGGGATTTATCGGATTTTCTCTGCTGCCTTCATGCAGCTGTACACACACTTGATTCTCTTACGGAGACATATAAATCCATGGATTTGAAGATTCTTACTAGTCATGTGTAATCCTAGGAGTTGAATATGGTGTGTTTAGTCCATTTCGTTGAGCAAGGTGTAAGTCTTGACTATTACATATTTGGCTTATGGAAAGGTATGTGTGCTAATTTCTATCTCTGGTTTTATGCAGCACCCCACCTCACCTTTCCCCATAAGCAAGCATAAGTTGGTGTTCTAAATTTGAGACCCTGTTCTGTTTTGTAATTCAGTTCATGTGTAGCCAAGTTTACATTCCGTGTATTAGTGATATCTTATGATGTTTCATTTTCTGTGTGACTTATTTCACTTAGAATCATCGTACCTGGATCCACTCAATATGCCGCGACGGGCCTGATGACATAGATTTCATTGGTGAGTGATATTCCATTGTACGTGCGTACCACAACTTCTTTAACCATTTTTCACATTCTGGGATATTTAACTTGTACCGTAGACGACGTTCTTGTAAACAGAGCTGTCCCAAACTTTGGGGTGGCTGTGTGTTTTTGATTTTAATTTCCCTAAGCTATAGGACCATATTGGAAGTGACATAGGCTGTGTTGCTTTGTTTCCTACGTGTTTCAGGATACACCATACATTTCTCCAGAGTGGCTGTTGGCAATTTACATCCCGCCCATCAGCATAACAAGGCTCCCTTTTCTCCAAGACCTGTCCTGCCTTTCTGGATTTTACACTTTTTTCAGATGGCCCTTTTGACCGGGGGGCAGTGAGACTTCATTGTAGTGCAGATTTCCTTTACACGCTTGCTTGGTTGGCCAAAAAGTGCGTATGCGTTTTTTCCTGAATATATTCAGGAAAAAACGCATACGCCCTTTTTGGCCAAGTGCATCATTGTCGACATTCTGCCTCTAATCTTATTCTTTAAGTGCAATTCCATTCTACCCCCTGAAATCGTTTTCCTGAAATTCTGCCCCGATTTCAAGTCTTCTTCGAAGACTTACTTCAAAACATTTTTGGACGATAGCTGTCATTCATTACTCTGCAGGTTTGTGAATTACAGTGCCCCTGAGCTCCTTTCTTCAACTCGCTTTCTTGTGAGCTGGCCACAAACCCGAAGGATTGCTTCAGGCCATAATATAGTTCCGGCATGGCATGCTGAGCCTTTGGTTAATTCCTCTTCCTTGTGGGAAATGAGCGTTAAATTTGCATGTGCAGACACCTTCACATGAGTCGTCATGGTGCCCCTTTGCCCCGGTTATCTCTATGGAGGTTGGAGTTGGAGGGCCTCCTCCCTCAAGATCAGTGTGCCCACGGAGCCAACCCTGCAACTTCAGGGCATGGTTGGGGGTTAGGATCACCACGAGGGTTCCTTTTCCCTTAGGAGGGAGGTGGCCTTTTGGGCTGCTGATTTCCAGGTTTTCGGATACTGCCAGTATCTTGGCCAGATGTGGCGGTGGGCCAATCCCCTTGGTGACCGTAGTTTATCCTACCTGGATCGCATTCTTGCATTGTTCCATTTCAAGTGGTCCCAGGTTTTGCACTAATACTCCAATGGCGATTCACCGTTCACCAGGAATGTAAAGGTAAAAGGGTTTAGCTAAATTAGGGAGTTCCAGGGCAAGGGTCTGAATTGACTGCTCTTTCCATTCTTGAAAGGCCACTTCTGCATTCTATTCAAAAGGATCATCACCTTTTCCTTTCAGTGTTTCATATAGAGGCCGAGCTAGTAGACTGTAGTTAGGGATCCAGAAGCAGCAAACCCTGTCCTCCCCAGGAACCCCTAAGCTGTCTTCTAGTTTTAGAAATGGGTAAGGCTGTAAATTGTTTCTTCCCTTTCCTGGGATGGGCTTCTCCGACCTTCTGTGAGAATGAAGCCCAGGCAGGTCACCGTAGTCTGTGATATTTGAGCTTTTTCTTGGACAACTTGTATCCTTTATTGGCTTCGTAGTTCAGAGGTCTCCTTAGTAGGGCTGGCGATCAGAATGTCGTCTGCATATTGAAGGAGTGTTTCCTTTTCCAGAGGTAGAACTTTTAGGTCTTTAGCTGAGCTTTCCCCAAAGATGGTGTGGGAATTTTTGAACCCTTGGGGCAACACGGCCCGGAAGTATTGTTTTAGTTGTATGTTGAGTCCTGCCACTCACAAGCCAAAATTTCTTGTGACTCTGGGACTAATAGAATACAAAAGAAGGCATCATTGAAGACTAATACAGAATACCATGTCCTGGTGGTTGGTAGAATGAGCAGCAGGGTGTAGGGTTTAGGAACTACTGGAGGTATATCCTCAGTGGCTTAACTGACTGTCCTGACATCCTTTACCAGGACTCCAGCAGCCCATGGGGCTCTCGAGGTCAGGCCAATCCCAGGATATGGAGCTCACCTGGGCAGGTACCCCAACCCAGCCCACGGGGCTCTCATGTTCAGGACCCTCCCAGGATATGGTGTTCCCTGGGCAGGTCCCCCTGCAGCCCATGGGGCTCTCGTGGTCAGGCCCCTCCCAGGATACAGAGCTACCCTTGCAGGTACCATGGCAGGGCTGGGAACACAGGAACCGTGCATATCGCCCTCATTGCAGAGCACTCCCAGCTCACCTGTCACTCAGATCTGACACAGAGCACCTCAGAGCAGGACTTGAACTAACAAACAGCAGCTCCGACAGGTCTGTGACCCTGGGCATCACTCTGTGTGGCCTCCCTCCACCTGGTCTTCCAGAGACTTCCACTGCACCCGGGGCACCAGGCCTTTGTCTCCACCCACCACCCACCCCTCCTCTCCCTCAATCCTGGGTTCCTCTCATTAGGAGAGGGTTTTCTTGAAGTTGTCTCCCACTCATGGGCCAGATAATATAATTAGAAAACAAGCCAGAGCTGCAGCCCCTTGTCTATCCTGACTCTCAGGAGCCCACACCTGTTCCTTGGACCTGGCCGATTCAGCAAGTTCCAGTTTCTGCAACTGTGAGCCCCTGAGGGGTGATTATTGGCTGGCCTGGGAAGCCTGACCGTGCCGGCCAGCCCTCCCCAGGTGTGCCTGGGTTCAGATCAATATAAACACCGCTCCAGGCAGCAAGAGCCCCTGCAGCTGTGCCTGACGCCATTTTCTCTGCCCTGTCAGCAGTCTTGGGGCTGGACTGGTGGGAGGGAGTGAGAGGCCACGGCTTTGTGGGTGGCCCAGTGTGAGTGGGGCTCTGCTGGACTTTCTGCAACAGTTGCCAAGATGCCACCTGCTAAAGAAGAGGATGTGTCACCCATACCTGCCGCTGGAATTTCTCCCTGGGCAGAGGTGAGTGAGGAAGAAAGCAGTGGGGGCCGGGACAGCAGAGGTATCTCAGGCAGGGAAATGGAAAGCTTCCAGAAGAGCACCCAGGGCCAGGACCATCCTGGCTGGCCTGCGGGCACCAAGTCGGCTGGCATGCTGTCGCTCATGTGGCTCCATGGCCCTTCCTCTAGGCTTTCAAGTCCTTGTACATATTCAGGTGTTTTACCTGGGAAGGGTGGGAACATTTCAGCAGCAGCTGGCCTGGGGCTCAGCCCACGTTTACTCACAGATGCCTTGGCACGGTCCCCCAGCTTTGCAATGAGGACGCTTGTTGCGTGGGGCCTGCTGGCTGAATGGGAGATGATTCCCCACCACTGACCAACTTCAGAATTGCTTACAACTGGAGCAAGTGCCCTGATACGGTTTTCCTCTGTGTAACTGGTGGGTTCTGTTTTTTTTTCTTTTTTTCGTTTTTGGTTCAAGGTAGATTTTATTCCTCTTTTTTGTATTTACAGATATAAGCATGGAAATAATTTATTCATATAAATACATGTATGTGAAGGGAAGAATATTTTCTGTTTTACTTTTTGTAATTTGAATTTTATTTTATTTTTTTATACAGCAGGTTCTTTTTGGTTATCTCTTTTATACATATAAATGTATATATGCCAATCCCAATCTCTCAACTCCTCCCACCACCACCCCCCAACAGCTTTCCCCCCTTGGTGTCCATACGTTTGTTGTCTACATCTGTTGCTCTATTTCTGCCTTGCAAAACGGTTCATCTGTAAAATTTGTCTAGGTTCCACATATAGGCATTAATAGACAAGATTTGTTTTTCTATTTCTGACTTACTTCACTCTGTATGACAGTCTCTAGATCCATCAACGTCTCTACAAATGACCCAATTTCATTCCTTTTTATGGCTTAGTAATATTCCATTTTATATATGTACCACTTCTTTATGCATTCGTCTGTCTGTGGGCATTTAGGTTGCTTCCATTACCTGGATATTGTAAATAGTGATGCAATGAACATTGCGGTGAATGTCTCTTTTTGATTTATGGTTTTGTCTGGGTATATGCCCAGTAGTGGGATTGCTGTATCATATGGTAATTCTATTCTTAGTTTTATAAGAAACTCCATAATGTTCTCCACAGTGACTGTATCAATTTACATTCCCAACAATAGTGCAAGAGGGTTCCTTATCTCCACACCCTTTCCAGCATTTGTTGTTTGTAGATTTTCTGATGATGCCCATTCTAACATGTGTGAGGTGATACACCATGGATGAGTCTATTTCGTTGAGCAAAGAGTAGGTCTTGTCTAGTACATATTTGGCTTATGGAACGGTATGTGTGCTAATTTCAATCTCTGGTTTTATACAGCACCCCAACTCAACATTCCCCTTAAGCAAGCATAAGTGTTTATCTAAATGTGAGACTCTGTTCGGTTTTGTATTTCAGTTTATGTGTAGCCAAGTTTACACTCCCTCTATTAGTGATATCTTATGATACTTATCTTTCTCTGTGTGACGTATTTCTCTTAGAATCATCATATTTAAATCCACTCAATTTGCTGCTACAGGCCTGATGACATTGATTTCATTGCTGAGTGATATTCCGTTGTACGTAAGTAGCACAACTCCTTTATCCATTTTTTTCTTTCTGGGATATTTAATTTGTACTGGACTCGAGTTTCTTGTAAACACAGCAGCCCTAAATTTTGTGCTGGCTGTGTCTTGTTGATTTTAATTTTCCTAAGCTATAGGGCTAAAAGTGGAAGTACCCTAGGCTCTGTAGCTTTGTTTTTCAGATGTTTCAGGATACACCATAAACATCTCCAGAGTGTCTGTTGGCAATTTACATCCCGCCCATCAGCATAACAAGGCTCCCTGTTCTCCATGGCCTGTCCTGTGTTTCTGGTTTTTACACTTTTTTCAGATGGCCCTTTTGACGAATGGGAAATGAGACTTCATTGTAGTGCGGATTTCCATTGCTGGAGTGCTTGGTTGGCCAAAAAGGGCATATGCGTTTTTTCCTAAATATATTCAGGAAAAAATGTTTACGCACTTTTGTCCAAGTGCATCAGTGTCAAAGATCTGCCCCTTTTCACATGCTTTAAATGCAATTCCAATCTACCTCCTGAAATATGATTCCTGCAATTCTGCCTCGTTTTCAAGTCCTCTTTGCAGACTTACTTCAATATATTTTTGCCAATAGCTGTCATTTATATCTCTGCAGGTTTGTGAATTACAGTGCCTGTGATTTCCTTTCTTAACTCGTTTCCTTGAAAGCTGGCCACAGAACCGCAGGTTTGCTTTAGGCCATAATCAGGGTCCGACACGGCACTCTGAGCCTTTGGTTAATTCCTCTTCCTGGTGGGAAATTAGAGTTAAATGTGCCCCTCCGGACACCTGCCTCACTCCCAGCCCCTTGGTTATGTGTGTCCTGTAGTTTGAGGCCACATGTGCTGGGTTCCTCACCTTTGGCTGATGTGGCCCCACTGGTGTGAGGACACTCCTGCCTGGTTCCCATCCCCTTGGTGATGTGGACCCTCCGGTGAGAGTCTGATCCTGGCTGGGTTCCTCACACTTCTGAGAGGTGGGCCCTCTTCTCTGAGGTCACTCCTGCCTGGCTGGCCCACCCCGCCTTGACGACGTCGGCTCTCTCGTGGGAGTTGGTGCCTGCTGCGAGTCTCCTCCCCTTGGTAATGAGGGCCCTCTGGCGTCAGGCCCTAACTCCTGGCCTCCCAAAATTTTCTGATGTGCGCCCTGTGGTGCGAGTACACTCCTGCCAGGTTCCCAACACCATGGGAATGTGGGCCTTCTGCTCTGAGGTCCCAACGGTGGGTTGCTCAGTTTCATGATGAGGGCCCTCTGGTGTGAGTTCACTCCGGCCTGGATCCCATAGCCTCGCTGCTCCTGGCCACCTGCGGGGAGGTTACAACTGCGGGATTCCTCACCTTTTTTCTTCTATGGGCCCTCTGTTTTGAGACTCCTCCTGCCTGCCTCACTCCCAGCCCCTTGGTGATGTGTGTCCTCTGGTTTGAGGCCACGTGTGCTGGGTCCCTCACCTTTCGATGATGTGGCCCCACTGGTGTGAGGACACTCTTGCCTGGTTCCTATCCCCTTGGTGATGTGGGCTCTCTGGTGAGAGTCTGATCCTGGCTGGGTTCCTCACCCTTCTGTGAGGTGGGCCCTCTGCTGTGAGGTCACTCCTGCCTGGCTGGCACAGCCCGCCTGGGCAACATTGGCCCTCTTGTGGCAGTTGGAGCATGCTGGGAGCCTCCTCGCCTCGGTGATGAGGGCCCTCTGGCGTCAGGCCCTAACTGCTGGGTACCCACATTTTCTGATACGTGCTAAGTGGTGCGAGGACACTCCTGCGAGGTTCCCATCCCCATGGGGATGTGGGCCTTCTGCTCTGAGGTCCCAATGGCTGGGTTGCTCACAGTTTCATGATGTGGGCCCTCTGCTGTGAGTTCACTGCAGCCTGGATCACATAGACTTGGTGCTCTGGGCCGCCTGCTGGGAGGTTCCCACTGCAGGATTCCTCACCTTTTTTATTCTATTGGCCCTGTGTTGTGAGGCTACTCATGCCTGCCTCAATCCGAGCCCCTCGGAGATGTGGGTCCTCTGGTTTAGGCCTCATGTGCTGGTTTCCTCACCTTTCTATGATGTGGTCACCCTGGTGTGAAGACAGTCCTGCCTGGTTCTGATCCCCTTGGTGATGTGGGCCCTCTGGTGAGAGTCTTATCCTGGCTGGGTTCCTCACCCTTCTGTGAGGTAGGCCCTCTGCTGTGAGGTCACTCCTGCCTGGCTGTCACACGTCACCTTGTCGACATGGGCCCTCAGTTGGGAGTTGGTGCCTGCTTGGAGTCTCCTCCCCTTGGTAATGAGGGCCCTCTGGCGTCAGACCCTAACTTCTGGGCTCCCACAATTCTCTGATGTGTGCCCTGAGGTGCGAGTACACTTATGCCATGTTCCCAACCACATAGGAATGTGGGCCTTCTGCTCTGAGGTCCCAAAGCCTGGGTTGCTCACAGTTTCATGATGAGGGCCCTCTGTTTTGAGTTCAGTCAGGTCTGGATCCCATAGCCTCGCTGCTCCTGGCCGCCTGCTGGGAGGTTCCAACTGCGGGATTCCTCACCTTTTTTCTTCTATGGGCCCTCTGTTTTGAGACTCCTCCTGCCTGCCTCACTCCCAGCCCCTTGGTGATGTGTGTCCTCTGGTTTGAGGCCACGTGTGCTGGGTCACTCACATTTCGTTGATGAGGTCCCACTGGTGTGAGGACACTCCAGCCTGGTTCCCATTCTCTTGGTGATGTGGGCCCTCTGGTGAGAGTCTGATCCTCCTTGGGTTCCTCACACTTTTGTGAGGTGGGCCCTCTGCTCTGAGGTCACTCTTGCCTGGCTGGCACACCCCGCATTGGCGACGGCGGCCCACTGGTAGCAGTTGGAGCCTGCTGGGAGCCTCCTCTCCTCGGTGATGAGAGCCCTCTGGTGTCAGGCCCTAACTGCTGGGCTCCCCACATTTTCTGATGTGTGCCCACTGGTGCGATGACACTCCTACTTGGTTCCCTTCCCCATGGGGATGTGGGCCTTGTGCTCTGAGGTCACAACGGCTGGTTTGCTCACAGTTTCATGATGAGGGCCCTCTGTTGTGAGTTCATCACTGCCTGGATCCCATAGCCTCGGTGCTCTGGGCCGCCTGCTGGGATGTTCCAACTGCTGGATTCCTCACCTTTTTTATACAATGGGCCATGTGTTGTGAGGTTAATCCTGCCTGCCTCGCTCCAAGACCCATGGTGATGTGGGTCCTCTGGTTTGAGGCCACATTTTCTTGTTACCTCAACTTTTGATGATATGGCCCCACGGGTGTCATGACACTCCTGCCTGGTTCACAGCCCCTTGCTGATGTGGGCACTCTGGTGAGAGTCTGATCCTGGCTGGGTTCCTTACCCTTCTGTGAGGTGGGCCCTCTGATGTGAGGTCACTCCTGCCTGGCTGGCTCACGTCGCCTTGATGATGTGGGCCCTCTGTTGGCCACTAAAGCATTCTGGGAGCCTCCTACCCTCTTTAATGAGGGCCCTGGAAAAAACGCAGATGCACATTTTGACCAAGTGCATCATTGTCCAG
The DNA here is from genome assembly GCF_059928025.1 of Delphinapterus leucas. NCBI lineage: Eukaryota > Metazoa > Chordata > Mammalia > Artiodactyla > Monodontidae > Delphinapterus > Delphinapterus leucas. The sequence goes on from NW_028322245.1 coordinate 5,590,336, forward strand.
GATCTGCCTCTTCTCCTATGCTTTCAAAGCACTTCCCGTCTACGTCCTGAAATCATATTCCAGGAATACTGCCCCGCTTTCAAGTCCTCCTCGCAGCCTTACTTCAATATATTTTTGTATGATACCTGTCATTAATAACTCTGCAGGTTTGTTAACTACAGTGTCCCTGAGCTCCTTTCTTCAACACGCTTTCTTGTGAGCTGGCCGCAAAACCGCAGGATTGCTTCAGGCCGTAATCTGGTTTCGGCACGGCACGCTGAGCCTTTGGTAAATTCCTCTTTCTGGTGAGAAATGAGCATTCAATTTGCCCGTGGAGACACCTACAGCTAGTCTCTCATTGGTTCTCCCTATTCCTGTTCATCTTGTGCAGAAATTGCAAACTGTGCCAAACAGGAGGTTAAAGGCACTGACTCTCCAAGTGGGTAGAGGGTTAGTAAAGCATCTGGAATGGTGAACCCGAGTACCAGGGAACGAAACCTGAGAGCCATTTAAAATGGTTTCCCAGTCTCACAGTGGACAATACTCTGGGTTTCCCATGCATGTTTTAGCTGAAGGAAGAATTCCTTAAACCTGGAGATTATTGACCCATGGAATGGGTACCATGCAGTATGACTAAAAAGGGTCTGAATTTGCTCACCGAACCTCACCAATGCTATCAGTTCGAAGTGTCCAGCCTTATGCCTCACCCAGCTCTGGGTGTAGATGTGGTAAATCCAGGTTTCATCACAAGCCCTGAATCAATTATTTAAGAATTGCTGTCTCTTTCACTGTCATTGTGTTTTGTTTTTGTAATTTAGTTTGATAATGGGATTTATCGGATTTTCACTGCTGCGTTCATGCCGCTGTACAAACGCTTGATTCTCCTACAGAGAAATATAAATCCACGGGTTTTAAGATTCTTACTAGTCAGGTATATTCCTAGGCGTCGAATATGTGGTGTTGAGTCCATGTCGTTGAACAAGGAGTAGGTCTTGACTATTACATATTTGGCTTATGGAACGGCATCTGTGCTATTTTCAATCTCTGGTTTTATGCAGCACCCCAACTCACCTTTGCCCTTAAGCAAGCATAAGTTGGTTTTCTAAATTTGAGTCCCTGTTCTGTTTTGTAATTCAGTTCATGTGTAGCCAAGTTTACATTCCGTGTATTAGTGATATCTTATGATGTTTCATTTTCTGTGTGACTTATTTCACTTAGAATCACTGTAGCTGAATCCACTCATTATGCCGTGATGGGCCTGATGACATAGATTTCATTGCTGAGTGATATTCCATTGTACGTACGAACCACAACTTCTTTATCCATTTTTCACATTCTGGGATATTTAACTTGTACCGTAGATGAGGTTCTTGTAAACAGAGCCGTCCGAAAATTTGGGGTGGCTGTGTGTTTTTGATTTTAATTTCCATAAGCTATAGGACCATAACTGGAAGTGCCGTAGGCTCCGTTGCTTTGTTTTTTAGGTGTTTCAGGAAACACCATACACTTCTCCGGGGTGGCTGTTGGCAATTTACATCCCGCCCATCAGCATAACAAGGCTCCCTGTTCTCCATGGCCTGTGCTGTCTTTCTGGATTTTACACTTTTTTTAGATGGCCCTTTTGACCGGGGGGCTGTGAGACTTCATTGTAGTGCATAATTCTTTAACATGCTTGCATGGTTGGCCAAAAAGGGCGTATGCGTTTTTTCCTGAATATATTCAGGAAAAAACGCATACGCCCTTTTTGGCCAAGTGCATCATTGTCGACGTTCTGCCTCTTTTCCTATGCTTTAAATGCAATTCCAGTCTACCCCCTGAAATCGTTTTCTTGCAATTCTGCCCACTTACAAGTCCTCTTCGCAGCCTTCCTTCAATATATTTTTGGACGATAGCTGTCATTTATAACTCTGCAGGTTTGTGAATTACAGTGCCCCTGAGCTCCTTTCTTCAACTCGCTTTCTTGTGAGCTGGCCGCAAACACACATGATTGCTTCAGGCCCTAATCTAGTTCCGGCACGGCATGCTGAGCCTTTGGTGAATTCCTCTTCCTGGTGGGAAATGAGCGTTAAATTTGCCTGTGCAGACACCTCCAGCTAGTGTCTCATTGATTCCCCCTATTCCTGTTCATCTTGCACAGATATTGCAAACTGTGCCAAACAGGAGGTTAAAGGCACTGAGTCTCCAAGTGGGGAGAGTGTTAGTAAAGGGTCTGGAATGGTGAACCCGAGTAAAAGGGGAAGAAAACTGAGATGCATTTGAAAACGTTTCCCGGTCACATGGTGCACCATACTTGGGTTTTCCATGCATGTTTTAGCTGAAGGAAGAATCCCTCAATCCTGGAGAGTTGGGACCCATGGAATGGGTACCATGCAGTATGACTTCAAAGGGTCTGCACTTGCTCATCGAACCTCACCAATGCTATCAGCCCGAAGTGTCCAACCTTATGTCTCACTCAGCTCTGGGTGTAGATGTGGTAAATCCAGGTTGCATCACAAGCCCTGAATGAATTATTTAAAAATTGCTCTCTATTTCACTGTCATTGTGTTTTGTTTCTGTAATTCATTTTGATAATGGGATTTATCGGATTTTCTCTACTGCATTCTTGCAGCTGTACACACGCTTGATTCTCTTATGGAGACATATAAATCCATGGGTTTGTAGATTCTTACTAGTCAGGTGTATTCCTAGGCGTTGAATATGGGGTGTTTAGTCGATTTCGTTGAGCAAGTAGTAGGTCTTGACTATTACATATTTGGCTTATGGAAATGTATCTGTGCTAATTTCTATCACTGGTATATGCAGCACACCAGCTTAACTTTCCCTTTAAGAAAGCATAAGTTGGTTTTCTAAATTTGAGACCCTGTTCTGTTTTGTAGTTCAGTTCATGTGTAGCAAAATTTACATTCCGTGTATTAGTGATATCTTATGATGTTTCATTTTCTGTGTGACTTATTTCACTTAGAATTATCGTACCTGAATCCACTCATTATGCCGTGACGGGCCTGATGACATAGATTTCATTGCTGAGTGATATTCCATTGTACATGCGTACCACATTTTCTTCATACATTTTTCACGTTCTGGGATATTTAACTTGTACCGTAGACAAGGTTCTTGTAAAAATAGATGTCCAAAACTTTGGGGTGGCTGTGTCTTTTTGACTTTATTTTCCCTAAGCTATAGGACCATAAGTGGAAGTGCCATAGGCTCCGTTGCTTTGTTTTTTAGGTGTTTCAGGGTACACCGTACACTTTTCCAGAGTGGCTGTTGGCAATTTACATCCCGACAATCAACATAATAAGGCTCCCTGTTCTCCAAGGCCTGTCCTGATTTTCTGGATTTTTCTCTTTTTTCAGATGGCCCTTTTGACCGGGGGGCAGTGAGACTTCATTGTAGTGCAGATTTCTTTACACGCTTGCTTGGTTGGCCAAAAAGGGCGTATGCGTTTTTTCCTGAATATATTCAGGAAAAAACGCATACGCCCTTTTTGGCCAAGTGCATCATTGTCGTCGTTCTGCCTCTTTTCCTATGCTTTAAATGCAATTCCAGTCTACCCCCTGAAATCGTTTTCCTGAAATTCTGCCCCACTTTCAAGTCCTCTTCGCAGCCTTCCTTCAATATATTTTTAGACCATAGCTGTCATTTATAACTCTGCAGGTTTGTGAATTACAGTGCCCCTGAGCTCCTTTCTTCAACTCGCTTTCTTGTGAGCTGGCCGCAAACCCGCAGGAATGCTTCAGGCCCTAATCTGGTTCCGGCACGGCATGCTGAGCCTTTGGTTAATTCCTCTTCCTGGTGGGAAATGAGCGTTAAATTTGCCCGTGCAGACACCTTCACATGAGTCGTCATGGTGCCCCTTTGCCCCGGTTATCTCTATGGAGGTTGGAGTTGGAGGGCCTCCTCACTCAAGGTCAGTGTGCCCACGGAGCCAACCCTGCAACTTCAGGGCATGTTTGGTGGTTAGGATCACCACGTGGGGTCCTTTTACCTTAGGAGGGAGGTGGCCTTTTGGGCTGCTGATTTCCAGGTTTTCGGATACTGCCAGTATCTTGGCCAGATGTGGCGGTGGGCCAATCCCCTTGGTGACCGTAGTTTATCCTACCTGGATCGCATTCTTGCATTGTTCCATTTCAAGTGGTCCCAGGTTTTGCACTAATACTCCAATGGCGATTCACCGTTCACCAGGAATGTAAAGGTCAAAGGGTTTAGCTAAATTAGGGAGTTCCTGTGCAAGGGTCTGAATTGACTGCTCTTTCCATTCTTGAAAGGCCACTTCTGCATTCTATTCAAAAGGATCATCACCTTTTCCTTTCAGTGTTTCATATAGAGGCCGAGCTAGTAGACTGTAGTTAGGGATCCAGAAGCAGCAAACCCTGGCCTCCCCAGGAACCCCTAAGCTGTCTTCTAGATTTAGAAATGGGTAAGGCTGTAAATTGTTTCTTCCCTTTCCTGGGATGGGCTTCTCCGACCTTCTGTGAGAATGAAGCCCAGGCAGGTCACCGTAGTCTGTGATATTTGAGCTTTTTCTTGGACAACTTGTATCCTTTATTGGCTTCGTAGTTCAGAGGTCTCCTTAGTAGGGCTGGCGATCAGAATGTCGTCTGCATATTGAAGGAGTGTTTCCTTTTCCAGAGGTAGAACTTTTAGGTCTTTAGCTGAGCTTTCCCCAAAGATGGTGTGGGAATTTTTGAACCCTTGGGACAACACGGCCCGGAAGTATTGTTTTAGTTGTATGTTGAGTCCTGCCACTCACAAGCCAAAATTTCTTGTGACTCTGGGACTAATAGAATACAAAAGAAGGCATCATTGAAGACTAATACAGAATACCATGTCCTGGTGGTTGGTAGAATGAGCAGCAGGGTGTAGGGTTTAGGAACTACTGGAGGTATATCCTCAGTGGCTTAACTGACTGTCCTGACATCCTTTACCAGGACTCCAGCAGCCCATGGGGCTCTCGAGGTCAGGCCAATCCCAGGATATGGAGCTCACCTGGGCAGGTACCCCAACCCAGCCCACGGGGCTCTCATGTTCAGGACCCTCCCAGGATATGGTGTTCCCTGGGCAGGTCCCCCTGCAGCCCATGGGGCTCTCGTGGTCAGGCCCCTCCCAGGATACAGAGCTACCCTTGCAGGTACCATGGCAGGGCTGGGAACACAGGAACCGTGCATATCGCCCTCATTGCAGAGCACTCCCAGCTCACCTGTCACTCAGATCTGACACAGAGCACCTCAGAGCAGGACTTGAACTAACAAACAGCAGCTCCGACAGGTCTGTGACCCTGGGCATCACTCTGTGTGGCCTCCCTCCACCTGGTCTTCCAGAGACTTCCACTGCACCCGGGGCACCAGGCCTCTGTCTCCACCCACCACACACCCCTCCTCTCCCTGACTCCTGGGTTCCTCTCATTAGGAGAGGGTTTTCTTGAAGTTGTCTCCCACTCATGGGCCAGATAATATAATTAGAAAACAAGCCAGAGCTGCAGCCCCTTGTCTATCCTGACTCTCAGGAGCCCACACCTGTTCCTTGGACCTGGCCGATTCAGCAAGTTCCAGTTTCTGCAACTGTGAGCCCCTGAGGGGTGATTATTGGCTGGCCTGGGAAGCCTGACCGTGCCGGCCAGCCCTCCCCAGGTGTGCCTGGGTTCAGATCAATATAAACACCGCTCCAGGCAGCAAGAGCCCCTGCAGCTGTGCCTGACGCCATTTTCTCTGCCCTGTCAGCAGTCTTGGGGCTGGACTGGTGGGAGGGAGTGAGAGGCCACGGCTTTGTGGGTGGCCCAGTGTGAGTGGGGCTCTGCTGGACTTTCTGCAGCAGTTGCCAAGATGCCACCTGCTAAAGAAGAGGATGTGTCACCCATACCTGCCGCTGGAATTTCTCCCTGGGCAGAGGTGAGTGAGGAAGAAAGCAGTGGGGGCCGGGACAGCAGGGGTATCTCAGGCAGGGAAATGGAAAGCTTCCAGAAGAGCACCCAGGGCCAGGACCACCCTGGCTGGCCTGCAGGCACCAAGTCGGCTGGCATGCTGTCGCTCATGTGGCTCCATGGCCCTTCCTCTAGGCTTTCAAGTCCTTGTACATATTCAGGTGTTTTACCTGGGAAGGGTGGGAACATTTCAGCAGCAGCTGGCCTGGGGCTCAGCCCACGTTTACTCACAGATGCCTCGGCACGGTCCCCCAGCTTTGCAATGAGGACGCTTGTTGCGTGGGGCCTGCTGGCTGAATGGGAGATGATTCCCCACCACTGACCAACTTCAGAATTGCTTACAACTGGAGCAAGTGCCCTGATACGGTTTTCCTCTGTGTAACTGGTGGGTTCTGTTTTTTTTTCTTTTTTTCGTTTTTGGTTCAAGGTAGATTTTATTCCTCTTTTTTGTATTTACAGATATAAGCATGGAAATAATTTATTCATATAAATACATGTATGTGAAGGGAAGAATATTTTCTGTTTTACTTTTTGTAATTTGAATTTTATTTTATTTTTTTATACAGCAGGTTCTTTTTGGTTATCTCTTTTATACATATAAATGTATATATGCCAATCCCAATCTCTCAACTCCTCCCACCACCACCCCCCAACAGCTTTCCCCCCTTGGTGTCCATACGTTTGTTGTCTACATCTGTTGCTCTATTTCTGCCTTGCAAAACGGTTCATCTGTAAAATTTGTCTAGGTTCCACATATAGGCATTAATAGACAAGATTTGTTTTTCTATTTCTGACTTACTTCACTCTGTATGACAGTCTCTAGATCCATCAACGTCTCTACAAATGACCCAATTTCATTCCTTTTTATGGCTTAGTAATATTCCATTTTATATATGTACCACTTCTTTATGCATTCGTCTGTCTGTGGGCATTTAGGTTGCTTCCATTACCTGGATATTGTAAATAGTGATGCAATGAACATTGCGGTGAATGTCTCTTTTTGATTTATGGTTTTGTCTGGGTATATGCCCAGTAGTGGGATTGCTGTATCATATGGTAATTCTATTCTTAGTTTTATAAGAAACTCCATAATGTTCTCCACAGTGACTGTATCAATTTACATTCCCAACAATAGTGCAAGAGGGTTCCTTATCTCCACACCCTTTCCAGCATTTGTTGTTTGTAGATTTTCTGATGATGCCCATTCTAACATGTGTGAGGTGATACACCATGGATGAGTCTATTTCGTTGAGCAAAGAGTAGGTCTTGTCTAGTACATATTTGGCTTATGGAACGGTATGTGTGCTAATTTCAATCTCTGGTTTTATACAGCACCCCAACTCAACATTCCCCTTAAGCAAGCATAAGTGTTTATCTAAATGTGAGACTCTGTTCGGTTTTGTATTTCAGTTTATGTGTAGCCAAGTTTACACTCCCTCTATTAGTGATATCTTATGATACTTATCTTTCTCTGTGTGACGTATTTCTCTTAGAATCATCATATTTAAATCCACTCAATTTGCTGCTACAGGCCTGATGACATTGATTTCATTGCTGAGTGATATTCCGTTGTACGTAAGTAGCACAACTCCTTTATCCATTTTTTTCTTTCTGGGATATTTAATTTGTACTGGACTCGAGTTTCTTGTAAACACAGCAGCCCTAAATTTTGTGCTGGCTGTGTCTTGTTGATTTTAATTTTCCTAAGCTATAGGGCTAAAAGTGGAAGTACCCTAGGCTCTGTAGCTTTGTTTTTCAGATGTTTCAGGATACACCATAAACATCTCCAGAGTGTCTGTTGGCAATTTACATCCCGCCCATCAGCATAACAAGGCTCCCTGTTCTCCATGGCCTGTCCTGTGTTTCTGGTTTTTACACTTTTTTCAGATGGCCCTTTTGACGAATGGGAAATGAGACTTCATTGTAGTGCGGATTTCCATTGCTGGAGTGCTTGGTTGGCCAAAAAGGGCATATGCGTTTTTTCCTGAATATATTCAGGAAAAAATGTTTACGCACTTTTGTCCAAGTGCATCAGTGTCAAAGATCTGCCGCTTTTCACATGCTTTAAATGCAATTCCAATCTACCTCCTGAAATATGATTCCTGCAATTCTGCCTCGTTTTCAAGTCCTCTTTGCAGACTTACTTCAATATATTTTTGCCAATAGCTGTCATTTATATCTCTGCAGGTTTGTGAATTACAGTGCCTGTGATTTCCTTTCTTAACTCGTTTCCTTGAAAGCTGGCCACAGAACCGCAGGTTTGCTTTAGGCCATAATCAGGGTCCGACACGGCACTCTGAGCCTTTGGTTAATTCCTCTTCCTGGTGGGAAATTAGAGTTAAATGTGCCCCTCCGGACACCTGCCTCACTCCCAGCCCCTTGGTTATGTGTGTCCTGTAGTTTGAGGCCACATGTGCTGGGTTCCTCACCTTTGGCTGATGTGGCCCCACTGGTGTGAGGACACTCCTGCCTGGTTCCCATCCCCTTGGTGATGTGGACCCTCCGGTGAGAGTCTGATCCTGGCTGGGTTCCTCACACTTCTGAGAGGTGGGCCCTCTTCTCTGAGGTCACTCCTGCCTGGCTGGCCCACCCCGCCTTGACGACGTCGGCTCTCTCGTGGGAGTTGGTGCCTGCTGCGAGTCTCCTCCCCTTGGTAATGAGGGCCCTCTGGCGTCAGGCCCTAACTCCTGGCCTCCCAAAATTTTCTGATGTGCGCCCTGTGGTGCGAGTACACTCCTGCCAGTTTCCCAACACCATGGGAATGTGGGCCTTCTGCTCTGAGGTCCCAACGGTGGGTTGCTCAGTTTCATGATGAGGGCCCTCTGGTGTGAGTTCACTCCGGCCTGGATCCCATAGCCTCGCTGCTCCTGGCCACCTGCGGGGAGGTTACAACTGCGGGATTCCTCACCTTTTTTCTTCTATGGGCCCTCTGTTTTGAGACTCCTCCTGCCTGCCTCACTCCCAGCCCCTTGGTGATGTGTGTCCTCTGGTTTGAGGCCACGTGTGCTGGGTCCCTCACCTTTCGATGATGTGGCCCCACTGGTGTGAGGACACTCTTGCCTGGTTCCTATCCCCTTGGTGATGTGGGCTCTCTGGTGAGAGTCTGATCCTGGCTGGGTTCCTCACCCTTCTGTGAGGTGGGCCCTCTGCTGTGAGGTCACTCCTGCCTGGCTGGCACAGCCCGCCTGGGCAACATCGGCCCTCTTGTGGCATTTGGACCATGCTGGGAGCCTCCTCCCCTCGGTGATGAGGGCCCTCTGGCGTCAGGCCCTAACTGCTGGGTACCCACATTTTCTGATACGTGCTAAGTGGTGCGAGGACACTCCTGCGAGGTTCCCATCCCCATGGGGATGTGGGCCTTCTGCTCTGAGGTCCCAATGGCTGGGTTGCTCACAGTTTCATGATGTGGGCCCTCTGCTGTGAGTTCACTGCAGCCTGGATCACATAGACTCGGTGCTCTGGGCCGCCTGCTGGGAGGTTCCCACTGCAGGATTCCTCACCTTTTTTATTCTATTGGCCCTGTGTTGTGAGGCTACTCATGCCTGCCTCAATCCGAGCCCCTCGGAGATGTGGGTCCTCTGGTTTAGGCCTCATGTGCTGGTTTCCTCACCTTTCTATGATGTGGTCACCCTGGTGTGAAGACAGTCCTGCCTGGTTCTGATCCCCTTGGTGATGTGGGCCCTCTGGTGAGAGTCTTATCCTGGCTGGGTTCCTCACCCTTCTGTGAGGTAGGCCCTCTGCTGTGAGGTCACTCCTGCCTGGCTGTCACACGTCACCTTGTCGACATGGGCCCTCAGTTGGGAGTTGGTGCCTGCTTGGAGTCTCCTCCCCTTGGTAATGAGGGCCCTCTGGCGTCAGACCCTAACTTCTGGGCTCCCACAATTCTCTGATGTGTGCCCTGAGGTGCGAGTACACTTATGCCATGTTCCCAACCACATAGGAATGTGGGCCTTCTGCTCTGAGGTCCCAAAGCCTGGGTTGCTCACAGTTTCATGATGAGGGCCCTCTGTTTTGAGTTCAGTCAGGTCTGGATCCCATAGCCTCGCTGCTCCTGGCCGCCTGCTGGGAGGTTCCAACTGCGGGATTCCTCACCTTTTTTCTTCTATGGGCCCTCTGTTTTGAGACTCCTCCTGCCTGCCTCACTCCCAGCCCCTTGGTGATGTGTGTCCTCTGGTTTGAGGCCACGTGTGCTGGGTCACTCACATTTCGTTGATGAGGTCCCACTGGTGTGAGGACACTCCAGCCTGGTTCCCATTCTCTTGGTGATGTGGGCCCTCTGGTGAGAGTCTGATCCTCCTTGGGTTCCTCACACTTTTGTGAGGTGGGCCCTCTGCTCTGAGGTCACTCTTGCCTGGCTGGCACACCCCGCATTGGCGACAGCGGCCCACTGGTAGCAGTTGGAGCCTGCTGGGAGCCTCCTCTCCTCGGTGATGAGAGCCCTCTGGTGTCAGGCCCTAACTGCTGGGCTCCCCACATTTTCTGATGTGTGCCCACTGGTGCGATGACACTCCTGCGAGGTTCCCATCCCCATGGGGATGTGGGCCTTGTGCTCTGAGGTCACAACGGCTGGTTTGCTCACAGTTTCATGATGAGGGCCCTCTGTTGTGAGTTCATCACTGCCTGGATCCCATAGCCTCGGTGCTCTGGGCCGCCTGCTGGGATGTTCCAACTGCTGGATTCCTCACCTTTTTTATACAATGGGCCATGTGTTGTGAGGTTAATCCTGCCTGCCTCGCTCCAAGACCCATGGTGATGTGGGTCCTCTGGTTTGAGGCCACATTTTCTTGTTACCTCAACTTTTGATGATACGGCCCCACGGGTGTGATGACACTCCTGCCTGGTTCACAGCCCCTTGCTGATGTGGGCACTCTGGTGAGAGTCTGATCCTGGCTGGGTTCCTTACCCTTCTGTGAGGTGGGCCCTCTGATGTGAGGTCACTCCTGCCTGGCTGGCTCACGTCGCCTTGATGATGTGGGCCCTCTGTTGGCCACTAAAGCATTCTGGGAGCCTCCTACCCTCTTTAATGAGGGCCCTGGAAAAAACGCAGATGCACATTTTGACCAAGTGCATCATTGTCCAGGATCTGCCTCTTCTCCTATGCTTTCAGAGCACTTCCCGTCTACGTCCTGAAATCATATTCCAGGAATACTGCCCCGCTTTCAAGTCCTCCTCGCAGCCTTACTTCAATATATTTTTGTATGATACCTGTCATTAATAACTCTGCAGGTTTGTTAACTACAGTGTCCCTGAGCTCCTTTCTTCAACACGCTTTCTTGTGAGCTGGCCGCAAAACCGCAGGATTGCTTCAGGCCGTAATCTGGTTTCGGCACGGCACGCTGAGCCTTTGGTAAATTCCTCTTTCTGGTGAGAAATGAGCATTCAATTTGCCCGTGGAGACACCTACAGCTAGTCTCTCATTGGTTCTCCCTATTCCTGTTCAACTTGTGCAGAAATTGCAAACTGTGCCAAACAGGAGGTTAAAGGCACTGACTCTCCAAGTGGGTAGAGGGTTAGTAAAGCATCTGGAATGGTGAACCCGAGTACCAGGGAACGAAACCTGAGAGCCATTTAAAATGGTTTCCCAGTCTCACAGTGGACAATACTCTGGGTTTCCCATGCATGTTTTAGCTGAAGGAAGAATTCCTTAAACCTGGAGATTATTGACCCATGGAATGGGTACCATGCAGTATGACTAAAAAGGGTCTGAATTTGCTCACCGAACCTCACCAATGCTATCAGTTCGAAGTGTCCAGCCTTATGCCTCACCCAGCTCTGGGTGTAGATGTGGTAAATCCAGGTTTCATCACAAGCCCTGAATCAATTATTTAAGAATTGCTGTCTCTTTCACTGTCATTGTGTTTTGTTTTTGTAATTTAGTTTGATAATGGGATTTATCGGATTTTCACTGCTGCGTTCATGCCGCTGCACAAACGCTTGATTCTCCTACAGAGAAATATAAATCCACGGGTTTTAAGATTCTTACTAGTCAGGTATATTCCTAGGCGTCGAATATGTGGTGTTGAGTCCATGTCGTTGAACAAGGAGTAGGTCTTGACTATTACATATTTGGCTTATGGAACGGTATCTGTGCTATTTTCAATCTCTGGTTTTATGCAGCACCCCAACTCACCTTTGCCCTTAAGCAAGCATAAGTTGGTTTTCTAAATTTGAGTCCCTGTTCTGTTTTGTAATTCAGTTCATGTGTAGCCAAGTTTACATTCCGTGTATTAGTGATATCTTATGATGTTTCATTTTCTGTGTGACTTATTTCACTTAGAATCACTGTAGCTGAATCCACTCATTATGCCGTGATGGGCCTGATGACATAGATTTCATTGCTGAGTGATATTCCATTGTATGTACGAACCACAACTTCTTTATCCATTTTTCACATTCTGGGATATTTAACTTGTACCGTAGATGAGGTTCTTGTAAACAGAGCCGTCCGAAAATTTGGGGTGGCTGTGTGTTTTTGATTTTAATTTCCCTAAGCTATAGGACCATAACTGGAAGTGCCGTAGGCTCCGTTGCTTTGTTTTTTAGGTGTTTCAGGAAACACCATACACTTCTCCGGGGTGGCTGTTGGCAATTTACATCCCGCCCATCAGCATAACAAGGCTCCCTGTTCTCCATGGCCTGTGCTGTCTTTCTGGATTTTACACTTTTTTTAGATGGCCCTTTTGACCGGGGGGCTGTGAGACTTCATTGTAGTGCATAATTCTTTAACATGCTTGCATGGTTGGCCAAAAAGGGCGTATGCGTTTTTTCCTGAATATATTCAGGAAAAAACGCATACGCCCTTTTTGGCCAAGTGCATCATTGTCGACGTTCTGCCTCTTTTCCTATGCTTTAAATGCAATTCCAGTCTACCCCCTGAAATCGTTTTCTTGCAATTCTGCCCACTTACAAGTCCTCTTCGCAGCCTTCCTTCAATATATTTTTGGACGATAGCTGTCATTTATAACTCTGCAGGTTTGTGAATTACAGTGCCCCTGAGCTCCTTTCTTCAACTCGCTTTCTTGTGAGCTGGCCGCAAACACACATGATTGCTTCAGGCCCTAATCTGGTTCCGGCATGGCATGCTGAGCCTTTGGTGAATTCCTCTTCCTGGTGGGAAATGAGCGTTAAATTTGCCTGTGCAGACACCTCCAGCTAGTGTCTCATTGATTCCCCCTATTCCTGTTCATCTTGCGCAGATATTGCAAACTGTGCCAAACAGGAGGTTAAAGGCACTGAGTCTCCAAGTGGGGAGAGTGTTAGTAAAGGGTCTGGAATGGTGAACCCGAGTAAAAGGGGAAGAAAACTGAGATGCATTTGAAAACGTTTCCCGGTCACATGGTGCACCATACTTGGGTTTTCCATGCATGTTTTAGCTGAAGGAAGAATCCCTCAATCCTGGAGAGTTGGGACCCATGGAATGGGTACCATGCAGTATGACTTCAAAGGGTCTGCACTTGCTCATCGAACCTCACCAATGCTATCAGCCCGAAGTGTCCAACCTTATGTCTCACTCAGCTCTGGGTGTAGATGTGGTAAATCCAGGTTGCATCACAAGCCCTGAATGAATTATTTAAAAATTGCTCTCTATTTCACTGTCATTGTGTTTTGTTTCTGTAATTCATTTTGATAATGGGATTTATCGGATTTTCTCTGCTGCATTCTTGCAGCTGTACACACGCTTGATTCTCTTATGGAGACATATAAATCCATGGGTTTGAAGATTCTGATCAGTCAGGTGTATTCCTAGGCTTTGAATATGGGGTGTTTAGTCCATTTCGTTGAGCAAGGGGTAGGTCTTGAGTATTATATATTTGGCTTATGGAAAGGTATCTGTGCTAATTTCTATCTCTGGTTTTATGCAGCACCCCAACTCACATTTCCCCTTAAGCAAGCATAAGTTGGTTTTCTAAATTTGAGACCCTGTTCTGTTTTGTAATTCAGTTCATGTGTAGCCAAGTTTACATTCCTTGTATTAGTGATATCTTATGATGTTTCATTTTCTGTGTGACTTATTCCACTTAGAATCATCGTACCTGAATCCACTCATTATGCCGCAATGGGCCTGATGACGTAGATTTCATTGGTGAGTGATATTCCATTGTACGTACGTACCACAATTTCTTTATCCATTTTTCGCTTTCTTGGATATTTAACTTGTACCGTAGACGAGGTTCTTGTAAACAGAGCCGTCCGAAACTTTGGGGTGGCTGTGTGTTTTTGATTTTAATTTCACTAAGCTATAGGACCATAAGTGGAAGTGCTGTAGGCTCCGTTGCTTGGTTTTTTAGGTGTTTGAGGAAACACCATACACTTCTCCAGAGTGGCTGTTGGCAAATTACATCCCGCCCATCAGCATAACAAGGCTCCCTCTTCTCCATGGTCTGTGCTGCCTTTCTGGATTTTACACTTTTTTCAGATGGCCCTTTTGACCGGGGCGCAGTGAGACTTCATTGTAGTGCAGATTTCCTTTACACGCTTGCTTGGTTGGCCAAAAAGGGCGTATGCGTTTTTTCCTGAATATATTCAGGAAAAAACGCATACGCCCTTTTTGGCCAAGTGCATCATTGTCGTCGTTCTGCCTCTTTTGCTATGCTTTAAATGCAATTCCAGTCTACCCCTGAAATCGTTTTCCTGAAATTCTGCCCCACTTTCAAGTCCTCTTCGCAGCCTTCCTTCAATATATTTTTAGACCATAGCTGTCATTCATAACTCTGCAGGTTTGTGAATTACAGTGCCCCTGAGCTCCTTTCTTCATCTCGCTTTCTTGTGAGCTGGCCGCAAACCCGCAGGAATGCTTCAGGCCCTAATCTGGTCCTGGCACGGCATGCTGAGCCTTTGGATAATTCCTCTTCCTGGTGGGAAATGAGCGTTAAATTTGCCCGTGCAGACACCTTCACACGAGTCGTCATGGTGCCCCTTTGCCCCGGTTATCTCTATGGAGGTTGGAGTTGGAGGGCCTCCTCACTCAAGGTCAGTGTGCCCACGGAGCCAACACTGCAACTTCAGGGCATGTTTGGTGGTTAGGATCACCACGTGGGGTCCTTTTACCTTAGGAGGGAGGTGGCCTTTTGGGCTGCTGATTTCCATGTTTTCGGATACTGCCAGTATCTTGGCCAGATGTGGCAGTGGGCTAATCCCCTTGGTGACCATAGTTTATCCTACCTGGATCGCATTCTTGCATTGTTCCATTTCAAGTGGTCCCAGGTTTTGCACTAATACTCCAATGGCGATTCACCGTTCACCAGGAATGTAAAGGTCAAAGGGTTTAGCTAAATTAGGGAGTTCCTGTGCAAGGGTCTGAATTGACTGCTCTTTCCATTCTTGAAAGGCCACTTCTGCATTCTATTCAAAAGGATCATCACCTTTTCCTTTCAGTGTTTCATATAGAGGCCGAGCTAGTAGACTGTAGTTAGGGATCCAGAAGCAGCAAACCCTGGCCTCCCCAGGAACCCCTAAGCTGTCTTCTAGTTTTAGAAATGGGTAAGGCTGTAAATTGTTTCTTCCCTTTCCTGGGATGGGCTTCTCCGACCTTCTGTGAGAATGAAGCCCAGGCAGGTCACCGTAGTCTGTGATATTTGAGCTTTTTCTTGGACAACTTGTATCCTTTATTGGCTTCGTAGTTCAGAGGTCTCCTTAGTAGGGCTGGCGATCAGAATGTCGTCTGCATATTGAAGGAGTGTTTCCTTTTCCAGAGGTAGAACTTTTAGGTCTTTAGCTGAGCTTTCCCCAAAGATGGTGTGGGAATTTTTGAACCCTTGGGACAACACGGCCCGGAAGTATTGTTTTAGTTGTATGTTGAGTCCTGCCACTCACAAGCCAAAATTTCTTGTGACTCTGGGACTAATAGAATACAAAAGAAGGCATCATTGAAGACTAATACAGAATACCATGTCCTGGTGGTTGGTAGAATGAGCAGCAGGGTGTAGGGTTTAGGAACTACTGGAGGTATATCCTCAGTGGCTTAACTGACTGTCCTGACATCCTTTACCAGGACTCCAGCAGCCCATGGGGCTCTCGAGGTCAGGCCAATCCCAGGATATGGAGCTCACCTGGGCAGGTACCCCAACCCAGCCCACGGGGCTCTCATGTTCAGGACCCTCCCAGGATATGGTGTTCCCTGGGCAGGTCCCCCTGCAGCCCATGGGGCTCTCGTGGTCAGGCCCCTCCCAGGATACAGAGCTACCCTTGCAGGTACCATGGCAGGGCTGGGAACACAGGAACCGTGCATATCGCCCTCATTGCAGAGCACTCCCAGCTCACCTGTCACTCAGATCTGACACAGAGCACCTCAGAGCAGGACTTGAACTAACAAACAGCAGCTCCGACAGGTCTGTGACCCTGGGCATCACTCTGTGTGGCCTCCCTCCACCTGGTCTTCCAGAGACTTCCACTGCACCCGGGGCACCAGGCCTCTGTCTCCACCCACCACACACCCCTCCTCTCCCTGACTCCTGGGTTCCTCTCATTAGGAGAGGGTTTTCTTGAAGTTGTCTCCCACTCATGGGCCAGATAATATAATTAGAAAACAAGCCAGAGCTGCAGCCCCTTGTCTATCCTGACTCTCAGGAGCCCACACCTGTTCCTTGGACCTGGCCGATTCAGCAAGTTCCAGTTTCTGCAACTGTGAGCCCCTGAGGGGTGATTATTGGCTGGCCTGGGAAGCCTGACCGTGCCGGCCAGCCCTCCCCAGGTGTGCCTGGGTTCAGATCAATATAAACACCGCTCCAGGCAGCAAGAGCCCCTGCAGCTGTGCCTGACGCCATTTTCTCTGCCCTGTCAGCAGTCTTGGGGCTGGACTGGTGGGAGGGAGTGAGAGGCCACGGCTTTGTGGGTGGCCCAGTGTGAGTGGGGCTCTGCTGGACTTTCTGCAGCAGTTGCCAAGATGCCACCTGCTAAAGAAGAGGATGTGTCACCCATACCTGCCGCTGGAATTTCTCCCTGGGCAGAGGTGAGTGAGGAAGAAAGCAGTGGGGGCCGGGACAGCAGGGGTATCGCAGGTAGGGAAATGGAAAGCTTCCAGAAGAGCACCCAGGGCCAGGACCACCCTGGCTGGCCTGTAGGTACCAAGTCGGCTGGCATGCTGTCGCTCATGTGGCTCCATGGCCCTTCCTCTAGGCTTTCAAGTCCTTGTACATATTCAGGTGTTTTACCTGGGAAAGGTGGGAACATTTCAGCAGCAGCTGGCCTGGGGCTCAGCCCACGTTTACTCACAGATGCCTCGGCACGGTCCCCCAGCTTTGCAATGAGGACGCTTGTTGCGTGGGGCCTGCTGGCTGAATGGGAGATGATTCCCCACCACTGACCAACTTCAGAATTGCTTACAACTGGAGCAAGTGCCCTGATACGGTTTTCCTCTGTGTAACTGGTGGGTTCTGTTTTTTTTTCTTTTTTTCGTTTTTGGTTCAAGGTAGATTTTATTCCTCTTTTTTGTATTTACAGATATAAGCATGGAAATAATTTATTCATATAAATACATGTATGTGAAGGGAAGAATATTTTCTCTGTTTTACTTTTTGTAATTTGAATTTTATTTTATTTTTTTATACAGCAGGTTCTTTTTGGTTATCTCTTTTATACATATAAATGTATATATGCCAATCCCAATCTCTCAACTCCTCCCACCACCACCCCCCAACAGCTTTCCCCCCTTGGTGTCCATACGTTTGTTGTCTACATCTGTTGCTCTATTTCTGCCTTGCAAAACGGTTCATCTGTAAAATTTGTCTAGGTTCCACATATAGGCATTAATAGACAAGATTTGTTTTTCTATTTCTGACTTACTTCACTCTGTATGACAGTCTCTAGATCCATCAACGTCTCTACAAATGACCCAATTTCATTCCTTTTTATGGCTTAGTAATATTCCATTTTATATATGTACCACTTCTTTATGCATTCGTCTGTCTGTGGGCATTTAGGTTGCTTCCATTACCTGGATATTGTAAATAGTGATGCAATGAACATTGCGGTGAATGTCTCTTTTTGATTTATGGTTTTGTCTGGGTATATGCCCAGTAGTGGGATTGCTGTATCATATGGTAATTCTATTCTTAGTTTTATAAGAAACTCCATAATGTTCTCCACAGTGACTGTATCAATTTACATTCCCAACAATAGTGCAAGAGGGTTCCTTATCTCCACACCCTTTCCAGCATTTGTTGTTTGTAGATTTTCTGATGATGCCCATTCTAACATGTGTGAGGTGATACACCATGGATGAGTCTATTTCGTTGAGCAAAGAGTAGGTCTTGTCTAGTACATATTTGGCTTATGGAACGGTATGTGTGCTAATTTCAATCTCTGGTTTTATACAGCACCCCAACTCAACATTCCCCTTAAGCAAGCATAAGTGTTTATCTAAATGTGAGACTCTGTTCGGTTTTGTATTTCAGTTTATGTGTAGCCAAGTTTACACTCCCTCTATTAGTGATATCTTATGATACTTATCTTTCTCTGTGTGACGTATTTCTCTTAGAATCATCATATTTAAATCCACTCAATTTGCTGCTACAGGCCTGATGACATTGATTTCATTGCTGAGTGATATTCCGTTGTACGTAAGTAGCACAACTCCTTTATCCATTTTTTTCTTTCTGGGATATTTAATTTGTACTGGACTCGAGTTTCTTGTAAACACAGAAGCCCTAAATTTTGTGCTGGCTGTGTCTTGTTGATTTTAATTTTCCTAAGCTATAGGGCTAAAAGTGGAAGTACCCTAGGCTCTGTAGCTTTGTTTTTCAGATGTTTCAGGATACACCATAAACATCTCCAGAGTGTCTGTTGGCAATTTACATCCCGCCCATCAGCATAACAAGGCTCCCTGTTCTCCATGGCCTGTCCTGTGTTTCTGGTTTTTACACTTTTTTCAGATGGCCCTTTTGACGAATGGGAAATGAGACTTCATCGTAGTGCGGATTTCCATTGCTGGAGTGCTTGGTTGGCCAAAAAGGGCATATGCGTTTTTTCCTGAATATATTCAGGAAAAAATGTTTACGCACTTTTGTCCAAGTGCATCAGTGTCAAAGATCTGTCGCTTTTCACATGCTTTAAATGCAATTCCAATCTACCTCCTGAAATATGATTCCTGCAATTCTGCCTCGTTTTCAAGTCCTCTTTGCAGACTTACTTCAATATATTTTTGCCAATAGCTGTCATTTATATCTCTGCAGGTTTGTGAATTACAGTGCCCGTGATTTCCTTTCTTAACTCGTTTCCTTGAAAGCTGGCCACAGAACCGCAGGTTTGCTGTAGGCCATAATCAGGGTCCGACACGGCACTCTGAGCCTTTGGTTAATTCCTCTTCCTGGTGGGAAATTAGAGTTAAATGTGCCCCTCCGGACACCTGCCTCACTCCCAGCCCCTTGGTTATGTGTGTCCTGTAGTTTGAGGCCACATGTGCTGGGTTCCTCACCTTTGGCTGATGTGGCCCCACTGGTGTGAGGACACTCCTGCCTGGTTCCCATCCCCTTGGTGATGTGGACCCTCCGGTGAGAGTCTGATCCTGGCTGGGTTCCTCACACTTCTGAGAGGTGGGCCCTCTTCTCTGAGGTCACTCCTGCCTGGCTGGCCCACCCCGCCTTGACGACGTCGGCTCTCTCGTGGGAGTTGGTGCCTGCTGCGAGTCTCCTCCCCTTGGTAATGAGGGCCCTCTGGCGTCAGGCCCTAACTCCTGGCCTCCCAAAATTTTCTGATGTGCGCCCTGTGGTGCGAGTACACTCCTGCCAGGTTCCCAACACCATGGGAATGTGGGCCTTCTGCTCTGAGGTCCCAACGGTGGGTTGCTCAGTTTCATGATGAGGGCCCTCTGGTGTGAGTTCACTCCGGCCTGGATCCCATAGCCTCGCTGCTCCTGGCCACCTGCGGGGAGGTTACAACTGCGGGATTCCTCACCTTTTTTCTTCTATGGGCCCTCTGTTTTGAGACTCCTCCTGCCTGCCTCACTCCCAGCCCCTTGGTGATGTGTGTCCTCTGGTTTGAGGCCACGTGTGCTGGGTCCCTCACCTTTCGATGATGTGGCCCCACTGGTGTGAGGACACTCTTGCCTGGTTCCTATCCCCTTGGTGATGTGGGCTCTCTGGTGAGAGTCTGATCCTGGCTGGGTTCCTCACCCTTCTGTGAGGTGGGCCCTCTGCTGTGAGGTCACTCCTGCCTGGCTGGCACAGCCCGCCTGGGCAACATCGGCCCTCTTGTGGCAGTTGGAGCATGCTGGGAGCCTCCTCCCCTCGGTGATGAGGGCCCTCTGGCGTCAGGCCCTAACTGCTGGGTACCCACATTTTCTGATACGTGCTAAGTGGTGCGAGGACACTCCTGCGAGGTTCCCATCCCCATGGGGATGTGGGCCTTCTGCTCTGAGGTCCCAATGGCTGGGTTGCTCACAGTTTCATGATGTGGGCCCTCTGCTGTGAGTTCACTGCAGCCTGGATCACATAGACTCGGTGCTCTGGGCCGCCTGCTGGGAGGTTCCCACTGCAGGATTCCTCACCTTTTTTATTCTATTGGCCCTGTGTTGTGAGGCTACTCATGCCTGCCTCAATCCGAGCCCCTCGGAGATGTGGGTCCTCTGGTTTAGGCCTCATGTGCTGGTTTCCTCACCTTTCTATGATGTGGTCACCCTGGTGTGAAGACAGTCCTGCCTGGTTCTGATCCCCTTGGTGATGTGGGCCCTCTGGTGAGAGTCTTATCCTGGCTGGGTTCCTCACCCTTCTGTGAGGTAGGCCCTCTGCTGTGAGGTCACTCCTGCCTGGCTGTCACACGTCACCTTGTCGACATGGGCCCTCAGTTGGGAGTTGGTGCCTGCTTGGAGTCTCCTCCCCTTGGTAATGAGGGCCCTCTGGCGTCAGACCCTAACTTCTGGGCTCCCACAATTCTCTGATGTGTGCCCTGAGGTGCGAGTACACTTATGCCATGTTCCCAACCACATAGGAATGTGGGCCTTCTGCTCTGAGGTCCCAAAGCCTGCGTTGCTCACAGTTTCATGATGAGGGCCCTCTGTTTTGAGTTCAGTCAGGTCTGGATCCCATAGCCTCGCTGCTCCTGGCCGCCTGCTGGGAGGTTCCAACTGCGGGATTCCTCACCTTTTTTCTTCTATGGGCCCTCTGTTTTGAGACTCCTCCTGCCTGCCTCACTCCCAGCCCCTTGGTGATGTGTGTCCTCTGGTTTGAGGCCACGTGTGCTGGGTCACTCACATTTCGTTGATGAGGTCCCACTGGTGTGAGGACACTCCAGCCTGGTTCCCATTCTCTTGGTGATGTGGGCCCTCTGGTGAGAGTCTGATCCTCCTTGGGTTCCTCACACTTTTGTGAGGTGGGCCCTCTGCTCTGAGGTCACTCTTGCCTGGCTGGCACACCCCGCATTGGCGACGGCGGCCCACTGGTAGCAGTTGGAGCCTGCTGGGAGCCTCCTCTCCTCGGTGATGAGAGCCCTCTGGTGTCAGGCCCTAACTGCTGGGCTCCCCACATTTTCTGATGTGTGCCCACTGGTGCGATGACACTCCTGCGAGGTTCCCATCCCCATGGGGATGTGGGCCTTGTGCTCTGAGGTCACAACGGCTGGTTTGCTCACAGTTTCATGATGAGGGCCCTCTGTTGTGAGTTCATCACTGCCTGGATCCCATAGCCTCGGTGCTCTGGGCCGCCTGCTGGGATGTTCCAGCTGCTGGATTCCTCACCTTTTTTATACAATGGGCCATGTGTTGTGAGGTTAATCCTGCCTGCCTCGCTCCAAGACCCATGGTGATGTGGGTCCTCTGGTTTGAGGCCACATTTTCTTGTTACCTCAACTTTTGATGATACGGCCCCACGGGTGTGATGACACTCCTGCCTGGTTCACAGCCCCTTGCTGATGTGGGCACTCTGGTGAGAGTCTGATCCTGGCTGGGTTCCTTACCCTTCTGTGAGGTGGGCCCTCTGATGTGAGGTCACTCCTGCCTGGCTGGCTCACGTCGCCTTGATGATGTGGGCCCTCTGTTGGCCACTAAAGCATTCTGGGAGCCTCCTACCCTCTTTAATGAGGGCCCTGGAAAAAACGCAGATGCACATTTTGACCAAGTGCATCATTGTCCAGGATCTGCCTCTTCTCCTATGCTTTCAGAGCACTTCCCGTCTACGTCCTGAAATCATATTCCAGGAATACTGCCCCGCTTTCAAGTCCTCCTCGCAGCCTTACTTCAATATATTTTTGTATGATACCTGTCATTAATAACTCTGCAGGTTTGTTAAATACAGTGTCCCTGAGCTCCTTTCTTCAACACGCTTTCTTGTGAGCTGGCCGCAAAACCGCAGGATTGCTTCAGGCCGTAATCTGGTTTCGGCACGGCACGCTGAGCCTTTGGTAAATTCCTCTTTCTGGTGAGAAATGAGCATTCAATTTGCCCGTGGAGACACCTACAGCTAGTCTCTCATTGGTTCTCCCTATTCCTGTTCATCTTGTGCAGAAATTGCAAACTGTGCCAAACAGGAGGTTAAAGGCACTGACTCTCCAAGTGGGTAGAGGGTTAGTAAAGCATCTGGAATGGTGAACCC
Source organism: Delphinapterus leucas (assembly GCF_059928025.1). Classification (NCBI taxonomy): domain Eukaryota; kingdom Metazoa; phylum Chordata; class Mammalia; order Artiodactyla; family Monodontidae; genus Delphinapterus; species Delphinapterus leucas. Next base: position 5,612,755 of record NW_028322245.1, read on the forward strand.
GAGTACCAGGGAACGAAACCTGAGAGCCATTTAAAATGGTTTCCCAGTCTCACAGTGGACAATACTCTGGGTTTCCCATGCATGTTTTAGCTGAAGGAAGAATTCCTTAAACCTGGAGATTATTGACCCATGGAATGGGTACCATGCAGTATGACTAAAAAGGGTCTGAATTTGCTCACCGAACCTCACCAATGCTATCAGTTCGAAGTGTCCAGCCTTATGCCTCACCCAGCTCTGGGTGTAGATGTGGTAAATCCAGGTTTCATCACAAGCCCTGAATCAATTATTTAAGAATTGCTGTCTCTTTCACTGTCATTGTGTTTTGTTTTTGTAATTTAGTTTGATAATGGGATTTATCGGATTTTCACTGCTGCGTTCATGCCGCTGCACAAACGCTTGATTCTCCTACAGAGAAATATAAATCCACGGGTTTTAAGATTCTTACTAGTCAGGTATATTCCTAGGCGTCGAATATGTGGTGTTGAGTCCATGTCGTTGAACAAGGAGTAGGTCTTGACTATTACATATTTGGCTTATGGAACGGTATCTGTGCTATTTTCAATCTCTGGTTTTATGCAGCACCCCAACTCACCTTTGCCCTTAAGCAAGCATAAGTTGGTTTTCTAAATTTGAGTCCCTGTTCTGTTTTGTAATTCAGTTCATGTGTAGCCAAGTTTACATTCCGTGTATTAGTGATATCTTATGATGTTTCATTTTCTGTGTGACTTATTTCACTTAGAATCACTGTAGCTGAATCCACTCATTATGCCGTGATGGGCCTGATGACATAGATTTCATTGCTGAGTGATATTCCATTGTATGTACGAACCACAACTTCTTTATCCATTTTTCACATTCTGGGATATTTAACTTGTACCGTAGATGAGGTTCTTGTAAACAGAGCCGTCCGAAAATTTGGGGTGGCTGTGTGTTTTTGATTTTAATTTCCCTAAGCTATAGGACCATAACTGGAAGTGCCGTAGGCTCCGTTGCTTTGTTTTTTAGGTGTTTCAGGAAACAGCATACACTTCTCCGGGGTGGCTGTTGGCAATTTACATCCCGCCCATCAGCATAACAAGGCTCCCTGTTCTCCGTGGCCTGTGCTGTCTTTCTGGATTTTACACTTTTTTTAGATGGCCCTTTTGACCGGGGGGCTGTGAGACTTCATTGTAGTGCATAATTCTTTAACATGCTTGCATGGTTGGCCAAAAAGGGCGTATGCGTTTTTTCCTGAAAAAACGCATACGCCCTTTTTGGCCAAGTGCATCATTGTCGACGTTCTGCTTCTTTTCCTATGCTTTAAATGCAATTCCAGTCTACCCCCTGAAATCGTTTTCTTGCAATTCTGCCCACTTACAAGTCCTCTTCGCAGCCTTCCTTCAATATATTTTTGGACGATAGCTGTCATTTATAACTCTGCAGGTTTGTGAATTACAGTGCCCCTGAGCTCCTTTCTTCAACTCGCTTTCTTGTGAGCTGGCCGCAAACACACATGATTGCTTCAGGCCCTAATCTGGTTCCGGCATGGCATGCTGAGCCTTTGGTGAATTCCTCTTCCTGGTGGGAAATGAGCGTTAAATTTGCCTGTGCAGACACCTCCAGCTAGTGTCTCATTGATTCCCCCTATTCCTGTTCATCTTGCGCAGATATTGCAAACTGTGCCAAACAGGAGGTTAAAGGCACTGAGTCTCCAAGTGGGGAGAGTGTTAGTAAAGGGTCTGGAATGGTGAACCCGAGTAAAAGGGGAAGAAAACTGAGATGCATTTGAAAACGTTTCCCGGTCACATGGTGCACCATACTTGGGTTTTCCATGCATGTTTTAGCTGAAGGAAGAATCCCTCAATCCTGGAGAGTTGGGACCCATGGAATGGGTACCATGCAGTATGACTTCAAAGGGTCTGCACTTGCTCATCGAACCTCACCAATGCTATCAGCCCGAAGTGTCCAACCTTATGTCTCACTCAGCTCTGGGTGTAGATGTGGTAAATCCAGGTTGCATCACAAGCCCTGAATGAATTATTTAAAAATTGCTCTCTATTTCACTGTCATTGTGTTTTGTTTCTGTAATTCATTTTGATAATGGGATTTATCGGATTTTCTCTGCTGCATTCTTGCAGCTGTACACACGCTTGATTCTCTTATGGAGACATATAAATCCATGGGTTTGAAGATTCTGATCAGTCAGGTGTATTCCTAGGCTTTGAATATGGGGTGTTTAGTCCATTTCGTTGAGCAAGGGGTAGGTCTTGAGTATTATATATTTGGCTTATGGAAAGGTATCTGTGCTAATTTCTATCTCTGGTTTTATGCAGCACCCCAACTCACATTTCCCCTTAAGCAAGCATAAGTTGGTTTTCTAAATTTGAGACCCTGTTCTGTTTTGTAATTCAGTTCATGTGTAGCCAAGTTTACATTCCTTGTATTAGTGATATCTTATGATGTTTCATTTTCTGTGTGACTTATTCCACTTAGAATCATCGTACCTGAATCCACTCATTATGCCGCAATGGGCCTGATGACGTAGATTTCATTGGTGAGTGATATTCCATTGTACGTACGTACCACAATTTCTTTATCCATTTTTCGCTTTCTTGGATATTTAACTTGTACCGTAGACGAGGTTCTTGTAAACAGAGCCGTCCGAAACTTTGGGGTGGCTGTGTGTTTTTGATTTTAATTTCACTAAGCTATAGGACCATAAGTGGAAGTGCTGTAGGCTCCGTTGCTTGGTTTTTTAGGTGTTTGAGGAAACACCATACACTTCTCCAGAGTGGCTGTTGGCAAATTACATCCCGCCCATCAGCATAACAAGGCTCCCTCTTCTCCATGGTCTGTGCTGCCTTTCTGGATTTTACACTTTTTTCAGATGGCCCTTTTGACCGGGGCGCAGTGAGACTTCATTGTAGTGCAGATTTCCTTTACACGCTTGCTTGGTTGGCCAAAAAGGGCGTATGCGTTTTTTCCTGAATATATTCAGGAAAAAACGCATACGCCCTTTTTGGCCAAGTGCATCATTGTCGTCGTTCTGCCTCTTTTGCTATGCTTTAAATGCAATTCCAGTCTACCCCTGAAATCGTTTTCCTGAAATTCTGCCCCACTTTCAAGTCCTCTTCGCAGCCTTCCTTCAATATATTTTTAGACCATAGCTGTCATTCATAACTCTGCAGGTTTGTGAATTACAGTGCCCCTGAGCTCCTTTCTTCATCTCGCTTTCTTGTGAGCTGGCCGCAAACCCGCAGGAATGCTTCAGGCCCTAATCTGGTCCTGGCACGGCATGCTGAGCCTTTGGATAATTCCTCTTCCTGGTGGGAAATGAGCGTTAAATTTGCCCGTGCAGACACCTTCACACGAGTCGTCATGGTGCCCCTTTGCCCCGGTTATCTCTATGGAGGTTGGAGTTGGAGGGCCTCCTCACTCAAGGTCAGTGTGCCCACGGAGCCAACACTGCAACTTCAGGGCATGTTTGGTGGTTAGGATCACCACGTGGGGTCCTTTTACCTTAGGAGGGAGGTGGCCTTTTGGGCTGCTGATTTCCATGTTTTCGGATACTGCCAGTATCTTGGCCAGATGTGGCGGTGGGCCAATCCCCTTGGTGACCATAGTTTATCCTACCTGGATCGCATTCTTGCATTGTTCCATTTCAAGTGGTCCCAGGTTTTGCACTAATACTCCAATGGCGATTCACCGTTCACCAGGAATGTAAAGGTCAAAGGGTTTAGCTAAATTAGGGAGTTCCTGTGCAAGGGTCTGAATTGACTGCTCTTTCCATTCTTGAAAGGCCACTTCTGCATTCTATTCAAAAGGATCATCACCTTTTCCTTTCAGTGTTTCATATAGAGGCCGAGCTAGTAGACTGTAGTTAGGGATCCAGAAGCAGCAAACCCTGGCCTCCCCAGGAACCCCTAAGCTGTCTTCTAGATTTAGAAATGGGTAAGGCTGTAAATTGTTTCTTCCCTTTCCTGGGATGGGCTTCTCCGACCTTCTGTGAGAATGAAGCCCAGGCAGGTCACCGTAGTCTGTGATACTTGAGCTTTTTCTTGGACAACTTGTATCCTTTATTGGCTTGGTAGTTCAGAGGTCTCCTTAGTAGGGCTGGCGATCAGAATGTCGTCTGCATATTGAAGGAGTGTTTCCTTTTCCAGAGGTAGAACTTTTAGGTCTTTAGCTGAGCTTTCCCCAAAGATGGTGTGGGAATTTTTGAACCCTTGGGACAACACGGCCCGGAAGTATTGTTTTAGTTGTATGTTGAGTCCTGCCACTCACAAGCCAAAATTTCTTGTGACTCTGGGACTAATAGAATACAAAAGAAGGCATCATTGAAGACTAATACAGAATACCATGTCCTGGTGGCTGGTAGAATGAGCAGCAGGGTGTAGGGTTTAGGAACTACTGGAGGTATATCCTCAGTGGCTTAACTGACTGTCCTGACATCCTTTACCAGGACTCCAGCAGCCCATGGGGCTCTCGAGGTCAGGCCAATCCCAGGATATGGAGCTCACCTGGGCAGGTACCCCAACCCAGCCCACGGGGCTCTCATGTTCAGGACCCTCCCAGGATATGGTGTTCCCTGGGCAGGTCCCCCTGCAGCCCATGGGGCTCTCGTGGTCAGGCCCCTCCCAGGATACAGAGCTACCCTTGCAGGTACCATGGCAGGGCTGGGAACACAGGAACCGTGCATATCGCCCTCATTGCAGAGCACTCCCAGCTCACCTGTCACTCAGATCTGACACAGAGCACCTCAGAGCAGGACTTGAACTAACAAACAGCAGCTCCGACAGGTCTGTGACCCTGGGCATCACTCTGTGTGGCCTCCCTCCACCTGGTCTTCCAGAGACTTCCACTGCACCCGGGGCACCAGGCCTCTGTCTCCACCCACCACACACCCCTCCTCTCCCTGACTCCTGGGTTCCTCTCATTAGGAGAGGGTTTTCTTGAAGTTGTCTCCCACTCATGGGCCAGATAATATAATTAGAAAACAAGCCAGAGCTGCAGCCCCTTGTCTATCCTGACTCTCAGGAGCCCACACCTGTTCCTTGGACCTGGCCGATTCAGCAAGTTCCAGTTTCTGCAACTGTGAGCCCCTGAGGGGTGATTATTGGCTGGCCTGGGAAGCCTGACCGTGCCGGCCAGCCCTCCCCAGGTGTGCCTGGGTTCAGATCAATATAAACACCGCTCCAGGCAGCAAGAGCCCCTGCAGCTGTGCCTGACGCCATTTTCTCTGCCCTGTCAGCAGTCTTGGGGCTGGACTGGTGGGAGGGAGTGAGAGGCCACGGCTTTGTGGGTGGCCCAGTGTGAGTGGGGCTCTGCTGGACTTTCTGCAGCAGTTGCCAAGATGCCACCTGCTAAAGAAGAGGATGTGTCACCCATACCTGCCGCTGGAATTTCTCCCTGGGCAGAGGTGAGTGAGGAAGAAAGCAGTGGGGGCCGGGACAGCAGGGGTATCGCAGGTAGGGAAATGGAAAGCTTCCAGAAGAGCACCGAGGGCCAGGACCACCCTGGCTGGCCTGTAGGTACCAAGTCGGCTGGCATGCTGTCGCTCATGTGGCTCCATGGCCCTTCCTCTAGGCTTTCAAGTCCTTGTACATATTCAGGTGTTTTACCTGGGAAGGGTGGGAACATTTCAGCAGCAGCTGGCCTGGGGCTCAGCCCACGTTTACTCACAGATGCCTCGGCACGGTCCCCCAGCTTTGCAATGAGGACGCTTGTTGCATGGGGCCTGCTGGCTGAATGGGAGATGATTCCCCACCACTGACCAACTTCAGAATTGCTTACAACTGGAGCAAGTGCCCTGATACGGTTTTCCTCTGTGTAACTGGTGGGTTCTGTTTTTTTTTCTTTTTTTCGTTTTTGGTTCAAGGTAGATTTTATTCCTCTATTTTGTATTTGCAGATATAAGCATGGAAATAATTTATTCATATAAATACATGTATGTGAAGGGAAGAATATTTTCTCTGTTTTACTTTTTGTAATTTGAATTTTATTTTATTTTTTTATACAGCAGGTTCTTTTTGGTTATCTCTTTTATACATATAAATGTATATATGCCAATCCCAATCTCTCAACTCCTCCCACCACCACCCCCCAACAGCTTTCCCCCCTTGGTGTCCATACGTTTGTTGTCTACATCTGTTGCTCTATTTCTGCCTTGCAAAACGGTTCATCTGTAAAATTTGTCTAGGTTCCACATATAGGCATTAATAGACAAGATTTGTTTTTCTATTTCTGACTTACTTCACTCTGTATGACAGTCTCTAGATCCATCAACGTCTCTACAAATGACCCAATTTCATTCCTTTTTATGGCTTAGTAATATTCCATTTTATATATGTACCACTTCTTTATGCATTCGTCTGTCTGTGGGCATTTAGGTTGCTTCCATTACCTGGATATTGTAAATAGTGATGCAATGAACATTGCGGTGAATGTCTCTTTTTGATTTATGGTTTTGTCTGGGTATATGCCCAGTAGTGGGATTGCTGTATCATATGGTAATTCTATTCTTAGTTTTATAAGAAACTCCATAATGTTCTCCACAGTGACTGTATCAATTTACATTCCCAACAATAGTGCAAGAGGGTTCCTTATCTCCACACCCTTTCCAGCATTTGTTGTTTGTAGATTTTCTGATGATGCCCATTCTAACATGTGTGAGGTGATACACCATGGATGAGTCTATTTCGTTGAGCAAAGAGTAGGTCTTGTCTAGTACATATTTGGCTTATGGAACGGTATGTGTGCTAATTTCAATCTCTGGTTTTATACAGCACCCCAACTCAACATTCCCCTTAAGCAAGCATAAGTGTTTATCTAAATGTGAGACTCTGTTCGGTTTTGTATTTCAGTTTATGTGTAGCCAAGTTTACACTCCCTCTATTAGTGATATCTTATGATACTTATCTTTCTCTGTGTGACGTATTTCTCTTAGAATCATCATATTTAAATCCACTCAATTTGCTGCTACAGGCCTGATGACATTGATTTCATTGCTGAGTGATATTCCGTTGTACGTAAGTAGCACAACTCCTTTATCCATTTTTTTCTTTCTGGGATATTTAATTTGTACTGGACTCGAGTTTCTTGTAAACACAGCAGCCCTAAATTTTGTGCTGGCTGTGTCTTGTTGATTTTAATTTTCCTAAGCTATAGGGCTAAAAGTGGAAGTACCCTAGGCTCTGTAGCTTTGTTTTTCAGATGTTTCAGGATACACCATAAACATCTCCAGAGTGTCTGTTGGCAATTTACATCCCGCCCATCAGCATAACAAGGCTCCCTGTTCTCCATGGCCTGTCCTGTGTTTCTGGTTTTTACACTTTTTTCAGATGGCCCTTTTGACGAATGGGAAATGAGACTTCATTGTAGTGCGGATTTCCATTGCTGGAGTGCTTGGTTGGCCAAAAAGGGCATATGCGTTTTTTCCTGAATATATTCAGGAAAAAATGTTTACGCACTTTTGTCCAAGTGCATCAGTGTCAAAGATCTGCCGCTTTTCACATGCTTTAAATGCAATTCCAATCTACCTCCTGAAATATGATTCCTGCAATTCTGCCTCGTTTTCAAGTCCTCTTTGCAGACTTACTTCAATATATTTTTGCCAATAGCTGTCATTTATATCTCTGCAGGTTTGTGAATTACAGTGCCTGTGATTTTCTTTCTTAACTCGTTTCCTTGAAAGCTGGCCACAGAACCGCAGGTTTGCTTTAGGCCATAATCAGGGTCCGACACGGCACTCTGAGCCTTTGGTTAATTCCTCTTCCTGGTGGGAAATTAGAGTTAAATGTGCCCCTCCGGACACCTGCCTCACTCCCAGCCCCTTGGTTATGTGTGTCCTGTAGTTTGAGGCCACATGTGCTGGGTTCCTCACCTTTGGCTGATGTGGCCCCACTGGTGTGAGGACACTCCTGCCTGGTTCCCATCCCCTTGGTGATGTGGACCCTCCGGTGAGAGTCTGATCCTGGCTGGGTTCCTCACACTTCTGAGAGGTGGGCCCTCTTCTCTGAGGTCACTCCTGCCTGGCTGGCCCACCCCGCCTTGACGACGTCGGCTCTCTCGTGGGAGTTGGTGCCTGCTGCGAGTCTCCTCCCCTTGGTAATGAGGGCCCTCTGGCGTCAGGCCCTAACTCCTGGCCTCCCAAAATTTTCTGATGTGCGCCCTGTGGTGCGAGTACACTCCTGCCAGTTTCCCAACACCATGGGAATGTGGGTCTTCTGCTCTGAGGTCCCAACGGTGGGTTGCTCAGTTTCATGATGAGGGCCCTCTGGTGTGAGTTCACTCCGGCCTGGATCCCATAGCCTCGCTGCTCCTGGCCACCTGCGGGGAGGTTACAACTGCGGGATTCCTCACCTTTTTTCTTCTATGGGCCCTCTGTTTTGAGACTCCTCCTGCCTGCCTCACTCCCAGCCCCTTGGTGATGTGTGTCCTCTGGTTTGAGGCCACGTGTGCTGGGTCCCTCACCTTTCGATGATGTGGCCCCACTGGTGTGAGGACACTCTTGCCTGGTTCCTATCCCCTTGGTGATGTGGGCTCTCTGGTGAGAGTCTGATCCTGGCTGGGTTCCTCACCCTTCTGTGAGGTGGGCCCTCTGCTGTGAGGTCACTCCTGCCTGGCTGGCACAGCCCGCCTGGGCAACATCGGCCCTCTTGTGGCATTTGGACCATGCTGGGAGCCTCCTCCCCTCGGTGATGAGGGCCCTCTGGCGTCAGGCCCTAACTGCTGGGTACCCACATTTTCTGATACGTGCTAAGTGGTGCGAGGACACTCCTGCGAGGTTCCCATCCCCATGGGGATGTGGGCCTTCTGCTCTGAGGTCCCAATGGCTGGGTTGCTCACAGTTTCATGATGTGGGCCCTCTGCTGTGAGTTCACTGCAGCCTGGATCACATAGACTCGGTGCTCTGGGCCGCCTGCTGGGAGGTTCCCACTGCAGGATTCCTCACCTTTTTTATTCTATTGGCCCTGTGTTGTGAGGCTACTCATGCCTGCCTCAATCCGAGCCCCTCGGAGATGTGGGTCCTCTGGTTTAGGCCTCATGTGCTGGTTTCCTCACCTTTCTATGATGTGGTCACCCTGGTGTGAAGACAGTCCTGCCTGGTTCTGATCCCCTTGGTGATGTGGGCCCTCTGGTGAGAGTCTTATCCTGGCTGGGTTCCTCACCCTTCTGTGAGGTAGGCCCTCTGCTGTGAGGTCACTCCTGCCTGGCTGTCACACGTCACCTTGTCGACATGGGCCCTCAGTTGGGAGTTGGTGCCTGCTTGGAGTCTCCTCCCCTTGGTAATGAGGGCCCTCTGGCGTCAGACCCTAACTTCTGGGCTCCCACAATTCTCTGATGTGTGCCCTGAGGTGCGAGTACACTTATGCCATGTTCCCAACCACATAGGAATGTGGGCCTTCTGCTCTGAGGTCCCAAAGCCTGGGTTGCTCACAGTTTCATGATGAGGGCCCTCTGTTTTGAGTTCAGTCAGGTCTGGATCCCATAGCCTCGCTGCTCCTGGCCGCCTGCTGGGAGGTTCCAACTGCGGGATTCCTCACCTTTTTTCTTCTATGGGCCCTCTGTTTTGAGACTCCTCCTGCCTGCCTCACTCCCAGCCCCTTGGTGATGTGTGTCCTCTGGTTTGAGGCCACGTGTGCTGGGTCACTCACATTTCGTTGATGAGGTCCCACTGGTGTGAGGACACTCCAGCCTGGTTCCCATTCTCTTGGTGATGTGGGCCCTCTGGTGAGAGTCTGATCCTCCTTGGGTTCCTCACACTTTTGTGAGGTGGGCCCTCTGCTCTGAGGTCACTCTTGCCTGGCTGGCACACCCCGCATTGGCGACAGCGGCCCACTGGTAGCAGTTGGAGCCTGCTGGGAGCCTCCTCTCCTCGGTGATGAGAGCCCTCTGGTGTCAGGCCCTAACTGCTGGGCTCCCCACATTTTCTGATGTGTGCCCACTGGTGCGATGACACTCCTGCGAGGTTCCCATCCCCATGGGGATGTGGGCCTTGTGCTCTGAGGTCACAACGGCTGGTTTGCTCACAGTTTCATGATGAGGGCCCTCTGTTGTGAGTTCATCACTGCCTGGATCCCATAGCCTCGGTGCTCTGGGCCGCCTGCTGGGATGTTCCAACTGCTGGATTCCTCACCTTTTTTATACAATGGGCCATGTGTTGTGAGGTTAATCCTGCCTGCCTCGCTCCAAGACCCATGGTGATGTGGGTCCTCTGGTTTGAGGCCACATTTTCTTGTTACCTCAACTTTTGATGATACGGCCCCACGGGTGTGATGACACTCCTGCCTGGTTCACAGCCCCTTGCTGATGTGGGCACTCTGGTGAGAGTCTGATCCTGGCTGGGTTCCTTACCCTTCTGTGAGGTGGGCCCTCTGATGTGAGGTCACTCCTGCCTGGCTGGCTCACGTCGCCTTGATGATGTGGGCCCTCTGTTGGCCACTAAAGCATTCTGGGAGCCTCCTACCCTCTTTAATGAGGGCCCTGGAAAAAACGCAGATGCACATTTTGACCAAGTGCATCATTGTCCAGGATCTGCCTCTTCTCCTATGCTTTCAGAGCACTTCCCGTCTACGTCCTGAAATCATATTCCAGGAATACTGCCCCGCTTTCAAGTCCTCCTCGCAGCCTTACTTCAATATATTTTTGTATGATACCTGTCATTAATAACTCTGCAGGTTTGTTAACTACAGTGTCCCTGAGCTCCTTTCTTCAACACGCTTTCTTGTGAGCTGGCCGCAAAACCGCAGGATTGCTTCAGGCCATAATCTGGTTTCGGCACGGCACGCTGAGCCTTTGGTAAATTCCTCTTTCTGGTGAGAAATGAGCATTCAATTTGCCCGTGGAGACACCTACAGCTAGTCTCTCATTGGTTCTCCCTATTCCTGTTCAACTTGTGCAGAAATTGCAAACTGTGCCAAACAGGAGGTTAAAGGCACTGACTCTCCAAGTGGGTAGAGGGTTAGTAAAGCATCTGGAATGGTGAACCCGAGTACCAGGGAACGAAACCTGAGAGCCATTTAAAATGGTTTCCCAGTCTCACAGTGGACAATACTCTGGGTTTCCCATGCATGTTTTAGCTGAAGGAAGAATTCCTTAAACCTGGAGATTATTGACCCATGGAATGGGTACCATGCAGTATGACTAAAAAGGGTCTGAATTTGCTCACCGAACCTCACCAATGCTATCAGTTCGAAGTGTCCAGCCTTATGCCTCACCCAGCTCTGGGTGTAGATGTGGTAAATCCAGGTTTCATCACAAGCCCTGAATCAATTATTTAAGAATTGCTGTCTCTTTCACTGTCATTGTGTTTTGTTTTTGTAATTTAGTTTGATAATGGGATTTATCGGATTTTCACTGCTGCGTTCATGCCGCTGCACAAACGCTTGATTCTCCTACAGAGAAATATAAATCCACGGGTTTTAAGATTCTTACTAGTCAGGTATATTCCTAGGCGTCGAATATGTGGTGTTGAGTCCATGTCGTTGAACAAGGAGTAGGTCTTGACTATTACATATTTGGCTTATGGAACGGTATCTGTGCTATTTTCAATCTCTGGTTTTATGCAGCACCCCAACTCACCTTTGCCCTTAAGCAAGCATAAGTTGGTTTTCTAAATTTGAGTCCCTGTTCTGTTTTGTAATTCAGTTCATGTGTAGCCAAGTTTACATTCCGTGTATTAGTGATATCTTATGATGTTTCATTTTCTGTGTGACTTATTTCACTTAGAATCACTGTAGCTGAATCCACTCATTATGCCGTGATGGGCCTGATGACATAGATTTCATTGCTGAGTGATATTCCATTGTATGTACGAACCACAACTTCTTTATCCATTTTTCACATTCTGGGATATTTAACTTGTACCGTAGATGAGGTTCTTGTAAACAGAGCCGTCCGAAAATTTGGGGTGGCTGTGTGTTTTTGATTTTAATTTCCCTAAGCTATAGGACCATAACTGGAAGTGCCGTAGGCTCCGTTGCTTTGTTTTTTAGGTGTTTCAGGAAACACCATACACTTCTCCGGGGTGGCTGTTGGCAATTTACATCCCGCCCATCAGCATAACAAGGCTCCCTGTTCTCCATGGCCTGTGCTGTCTTTCTGGATTTTACACTTTTTTTAGATGGCCCTTTTGACCGGGGGGCTGTGAGACTTCATTGTAGTGCATAATTCTTTAACATGCTTGCATGGTTGGCCAAAAAGGGCGTATGCGTTTTTTCCTGAATATATTCAGGAAAAAACGCATACGCCCTTTTTGGCCAAGTGCATCATTGTCGACGTTCTGCCTCTTTTCCTATGCTTTAAATGCAATTCCAGTCTACCCCCTGAAATCGTTTTCTTGCAATTCTGCCCACTTACAAGTCCTCTTCGCAGCCTTCCTTCAATATATTTTTGGACGATAGCTGTCATTTATAACTCTGCAGGTTTGTGAATTACAGTGCCCCTGAGCTCCTTTCTTCAACTCGCTTTCTTGTGAGCTGGCCGCAAACACACATGATTGCTTCAGGCCCTAATCTGGTTCCGGCATGGCATGCTGAGCCTTTGGTGAATTCCTCTTCCTGGTGGGAAATGAGCGTTAAATTTGCCTGTGCAGACACCTCCAGCTAGTGTCTCATTGATTCCCCCTATTCCTGTTCATCTTGCGCAGATATTGCAAACTGTGCCAAACAGGAGGTTAAAGGCACTGAGTCTCCAAGTGGGGAGAGTGTTAGTAAAGGGTCTGGAATGGTGAACCCGAGTAAAAGGGGAAGAAAACTGAGATGCATTTGAAAACGTTTCCCGGTCACATGGTGCACCATACTTGGGTTTTCCATGCATGTTTTAGCTGAAGGAAGAATCCCTCAATCCTGGAGAGTTGGGACCCATGGAATGGGTACCATGCAGTATGACTTCAAAGGGTCTGCACTTGCTCATCGAACCTCACCAATGCTATCAGCCCGAAGTGTCCAACCTTATGTCTCACTCAGCTCTGGGTGTAGATGTGGTAAATCCAGGTTGCATCACAAGCCCTGAATGAATTATTTAAAAATTGCTCTCTATTTCACTGTCATTGTGTTTTGTTTCTGTAATTCATTTTGATAATGGGATTTATCGGATTTTCTCTGCTGCATTCTTGCAGCTGTACACACGCTTGATTCTCTTATGGAGACATATAAATCCATGGGTTTGAAGATTCTGATCAGTCAGGTGTATTCCTAGGCTTTGAATATGGGGTGTTTAGTCCATTTCGTTGAGCAAGGGGTAGGTCTTGAGTATTATATATTTGGCTTATGGAAAGGTATCTGTGCTAATTTCTATCTCTGGTTTTATGCAGCACCCCAACTCACATTTCCCCTTAAGCAAGCATAAGTTGGTTTTCTAAATTTGAGACCCTGTTCTGTTTTGTAATTCAGTTCATGTGTAGCCAAGTTTACATTCCTTGTATTAGTGATATCTTATGATGTTTCATTTTCTGTGTGACTTATTCCACTTAGAATCATCGTACCTGAATCCACTCATTATGCCGCAATGGGCCTGATGACGTAGATTTCATTGGTGAGTGATATTCCATTGTACGTACGTACCACAATTTCTTTATCCATTTTTCGCTTTCTTGGATATTTAACTTGTACCGTAGACGAGGTTCTTGTAAACAGAGCCGTCCGAAACTTTGGGGTGGCTGTGTGTTTTTGATTTTAATTTCACTAAGCTATAGGACCATAAGTGGAAGTGCTGTAGGCTCCGTTGCTTGGTTTTTTAGGTGTTTGAGGAAACACCATACACTTCTCCAGAGTGGCTGTTGGCAAATTACATCCCGCCCATCAGCATAACAAGGCTCCCTCTTCTCCATGGTCTGTGCTGCCTTTCTGGATTTTACACTTTTTTCAGATGGCCCTTTTGACCGGGGCGCAGTGAGACTTCATTGTAGTGCAGATTTCCTTTACACGCTTGCTTGGTTGGCCAAAAAGGGCGTATGCGTTTTTTCCTGAATATATTCAGGAAAAAACGCATACGCCCTTTTTGGCCAAGTGCATCATTGTCGTCGTTCTGCCTCTTTTGCTATGCTTTAAATGCAATTCCAGTCTACCCCTGAAATCGTTTTCCTGAAATTCTGCCCCACTTTCAAGTCCTCTTCGCAGCCTTCCTTCAATATATTTTTAGACCATAGCTGTCATTCATAACTCTGCAGGTTTGTGAATTACAGTGCCCCTGAGCTCCTTTCTTCATCTCGCTTTCTTGTGAGCTGGCCGCAAACCCGCAGGAATGCTTCAGGCCCTAATCTGGTCCTGGCACGGCATGCTGAGCCTTTGGATAATTCCTCTTCCTGGTGGGAAATGAGCGTTAAATTTGCCCGTGCAGACACCTTCACACGAGTCGTCATGGTGCCCCTTTGCCCCGGTTATCTCTATGGAGGTTGGAGTTGGAGGGCCTCCTCACTCAAGGTCAGTGTGCCCACGGAGCCAACACTGCAACTTCAGGGCATGTTTGGTGGTTAGGATCACCACGTGGGGTCCTTTTACCTTAGGAGGGAGGTGGCCTTTTGGGCTGCTGATTTCCATGTTTTCGGATACTGCCAGTATCTTGGCCAGATGTGGCAGTGGGCTAATCCCCTTGGTGACCATAGTTTATCCTACCTGGATCGCATTCTTGCATTGTTCCATTTCAAGTGGTCCCAGGTTTTGCACTAATACTCCAATGGCGATTCACCGTTCACCAGGAATGTAAAGGTCAAAGGGTTTAGCTAAATTAGGGAGTTCCTGTGCAAGGGTCTGAATTGACTGCTCTTTCCATTCTTGAAAGGCCACTTCTGCATTCTATTCAAAAGGATCATCACCTTTTCCTTTCAGTGTTTCATATAGAGGCCGAGCTAGTAGACTGTAGTTAGGGATCCAGAAGCAGCAAACCCTGGCCTCCCCAGGAACCCCTAAGCTGTCTTCTAGTTTTAGAAATGGGTAAGGCTGTAAATTGTTTCTTCCCTTTCCTGGGATGGGCTTCTCCGACCTTCTGTGAGAATGAAGCCCAGGCAGGTCACCGTAGTCTGTGATATTTGAGCTTTTTCTTGGACAACTTGTATCCTTTATTGGCTTCGTAGTTCAGAGGTCTCCTTAGTAGGGCTGGCGATCAGAATGTCGTCTGCATATTGAAGGAGTGTTTCCTTTTCCAGAGGTAGAACTTTTAGGTCTTTAGCTGAGCTTTCCCCAAAGATGGTGTGGGAATTTTTGAACCCTTGGGACAACACGGCCCGGAAGTATTGTTTTAGTTGTATGTTGAGTCCTGCCACTCACAAGCCAAAATTTCTTGTGACTCTGGGACTAATAGAATACAAAAGAAGGCATCATTGAAGACTAATACAGAATACCATGTCCTGGTGGTTGGTAGAATGAGCAGCAGGGTGTAGGGTTTAGGAACTACTGGAGGTATATCCTCAGTGGCTTAACTGACTGTCCTGACATCCTTTACCAGGACTCCAGCAGCCCATGGGGCTCTCGAGGTCAGGCCAATCCCAGGATATGGAGCTCACCTGGGCAGGTACCCCAACCCAGCCCACGGGGCTCTCATGTTCAGGACCCTCCCAGGATATGGTGTTCCCTGGGCAGGTCCCCCTGCAGCCCATGGGGCTCTCGTGGTCAGGCCCCTCCCAGGATACAGAGCTACCCTTGCAGGTACCATGGCAGGGCTGGGAACACAGGAACCGTGCATATCGCCCTCATTGCAGAGCACTCCCAGCTCACCTGTCACTCAGATCTGACACAGAGCACCTCAGAGCAGGACTTGAACTAACAAACAGCAGCTCCGACAGGTCTGTGACCCTGGGCATCACTCTGTGTGGCCTCCCTCCACCTGGTCTTCCAGAGACTTCCACTGCACCCGGGGCACCAGGCCTCTGTCTCCACCCACCACACACCCCTCCTCTCCCTGACTCCTGGGTTCCTCTCATTAGGAGAGGGTTTTCTTGAAGTTGTCTCCCACTCATGGGCCAGATAATATAATTAGAAAACAAGCCAGAGCTGCAGCCCCTTGTCTATCCTGACTCTCAGGAGCCCACACCTGTTCCTTGGACCTGGCCGATTCAGCAAGTTCCAGTTTCTGCAACTGTGAGCCCCTGAGGGGTGATTATTGGCTGGCCTGGGAAGCCTGACCGTGCCGGCCAGCCCTCCCCAGGTGTGCCTGGGTTCAGATCAATATAAACACCGCTCCAGGCAGCAAGAGCCCCTGCAGCTGTGCCTGACGCCATTTTCTCTGCCCTGTCAGCAGTCTTGGGGCTGGACTGGTGGGAGGGAGTGAGAGGCCACGGCTTTGTGGGTGGCCCAGTGTGAGTGGGGCTCTGCTGGACTTTCTGCAGCAGTTGCCAAGATGCCACCTGCTAAAGAAGAGGATGTGTCACCCATACCTGCCGCTGGAATTTCTCCCTGGGCAGAGGTGAGTGAGGAAGAAAGCAGTGGGGGCCGGGACAGCAGGGGTATCGCAGGTAGGGAAATGGAAAGCTTCCAGAAGAGCACCCAGGGCCAGGACCACCCTGGCTGGCCTGTAGGTACCAAGTCGGCTGGCATGCTGTCGCTCATGTGGCTCCATGGCCCTTCCTCTAGGCTTTCAAGTCCTTGTACATATTCAGGTGTTTTACCTGGGAAGGGTGGGAACATTTCAGCAGCAGCTGGCCTGGGGCTCAGCCCACGTTTACTCACAGATGCCTCGGCACGGTCCCCCAGCTTTGCAATGAGGACGCTTGTTGCGTGGGGCCTGCTGGCTGAATGGGAGATGATTCCCCACCACTGACCAACTTCAGAATTGCTTACAACTGGAGCAAGTGCCCTGATACGGTTTTCCTCTGTGTAACTGGTGGGTTCTGTTTTTTTTTCTTTTTTTCGTTTTTGGTTCAAGGTAGATTTTATTCCTCTTTTTTGTATTTACAGATATAAGCATGGAAATAATTTATTCATATAAATACATGTATGTGAAGGGAAGAATATTTTCTCTGTTTTACTTTTTGTAATTTGAATTTTATTTTATTTTTTTATACAGCAGGTTCTTTTTGGTTATCTCTTTTATACATATAAATGTATATATGCCAATCCCAATCTCTCAACTCCTCCCACCACCACCCCCCAACAGCTTTCCCCCCTTGGTGTCCATACGTTTGTTGTCTACATCTGTTGCTCTATTTCTGCCTTGCAAAACGGTTCATCTGTAAAATTTGTCTAGGTTCCACATATAGGCATTAATAGACAAGATTTGTTTTTCTATTTCTGACTTACTTCACTCTGTATGACAGTCTCTAGATCCATCAACGTCTCTACAAATGACCCAATTTCATTCCTTTTTATGGCTTAGTAATATTCCATTTTATATATGTACCACTTCTTTATGCATTCGTCTGTCTGTGGGCATTTAGGTTGCTTCCATTACCTGGATATTGTAAATAGTGATGCAATGAACATTGCGGTGAATGTCTCTTTTTGATTTATGGTTTTGTCTGGGTATATGCCCAGTAGTGGGATTGCTGTATCATATGGTAATTCTATTCTTAGTTTTATAAGAAACTCCATAATGTTCTCCACAGTGACTGTATCAATTTACATTCCCAACAATAGTGCAAGAGGGTTCCTTATCTCCACACCCTTTCCAGCATTTGTTGTTTGTAGATTTTCTGATGATGCCCATTCTAACATGTGTGAGGTGATACACCATGGATGAGTCTATTTCGTTGAGCAAAGAGTAGGTCTTGTCTAGTACATATTTGGCTTATGGAACGGTATGTGTGCTAATTTCAATCTCTGGTTTTATACAGCACCCCAACTCAACATTCCCCTTAAGCAAGCATAAGTGTTTATCTAAATGTGAGACTCTGTTCGGTTTTGTATTTCAGTTTATGTGTAGCCAAGTTTACACTCCCTCTATTAGTGATATCTTATGATACTTATCTTTCTCTGTGTGACGTATTTCTCTTAGAATCATCATATTTAAATCCACTCAATTTGCTGCTACAGGCCTGATGACATTGATTTCATTGCTGAGTGATATTCCATTGTACGTAAGTAGCACAACTCCTTTATCCATTTTTTTCTTTCTGGGATATTTAATTTGTACTGGACTCGAGTTTCTTGTAAACACAGCAGCCCTAAATTTTGTGCTGGCTGTGTCTTGTTGATTTTAATTTTCCTAAGCTATAGGGCTAAAAGTGGAAGTACCCTAGGCTCTGTAGCTTTGTTTTTCAGATGTTTCAGGATACACCATAAACATCTCCAGAGTGTCTGTTGGCAATTTACATCCCGCCCATCAGCATAACAAGGCTCCCTGTTCTCCATGGCCTGTCCTGTGTTTCTGGTTTTTACACTTTTTTCAGATGGCCCTTTTGACGAATGGGAAATGAGACTTCATCGTAGTGCGGATTTCCATTGCTGGAGTGCTTGGTTGGCCAAAAAGGGCATATGCGTTTTTTCCTGAATATATTCAGGAAAAAATGTTTACGCACTTTTGTCCAAGTGCATCAGTGTCAAAGATCTGTCGCTTTTCACATGCTTTAAATGCAATTCCAATCTACCTCCTGAAATATGATTCCTGCAATTCTGCCTCGTTTTCAAGTCCTCTTTGCAGACTTACTTCAATATATTTTTGCCAATAGCTGTCATTTATATCTCTGCAGGTTTGTGAATTACAGTGCCCGTGATTTCCTTTCTTAACTCGTTTCCTTGAAAGCTGGCCACAGAACCGCAGGTTTGCTGTAGGCCATAATCAGGGTCCGACACGGCACTCTGAGCCTTTGGTTAATTCCTCTTCCTGGTGGGAAATTAGAGTTAAATGTGCCCCTCCGGACACCTGCCTCACTCCCAGCCCCTTGGTTATGTGTGTCCTGTAGTTTGAGGCCACATGTGCTGGGTTCCTCACCTTTGGCTGATGTGGCCCCACTGGTGTGAGGACACTCCTGCCTGGTTCCCATCCCCTTGGTGATGTGGACCCTCCGGTGAGAGTCTGATCCTGGCTGGGTTCCTCACACTTCTGAGAGGTGGGCCCTCTTCTCTGAGGTCACTCCTGCCTGGCTGGCCCACCCCGCCTTGACGACGTCGGCTCTCTCGTGGGAGTTGGTGCCTGCTGCGAGTCTCCTCCCCTTGGTAATGAGGGCCCTCTGGCGTCAGGCCCTAACTCCTGGCCTCCCAAAATTTTCTGATGTGCGCCCTGTGGTGCGAGTACACTCCTGCCAGGTTCCCAACACCATGGGAATGTGGGCCTTCTGCTCTGAGGTCCCAACGGTGGGTTGCTCAGTTTCATGATGAGGGCCCTCTGGTGTGAGTTCACTCCGGCCTGGATCCCATAGCCTCGCTGCTCCTGGCCACCTGCGGGGAGGTTACAACTGCGGGATTCCTCACCTTTTTTCTTCTATGGGCCCTCTGTTTTGAGACTCCTCCTGCCTGCCTCACTCCCAGCCCCTTGGTGATGTGTGTCCTCTGGTTTGAGGCCACGTGTGCTGGGTCCCTCACCTTTCGATGATGTGGCCCCACTGGTGTGAGGACACTCTTGCCTGGTTCCTATCCCCTTGGTGATGTGGGCTCTCTGGTGAGAGTCTGATCCTGGCTGGGTTCCTCACCCTTCTGTGAGGTGGGCCCTCTGCTGTGAGGTCACTCCTGCCTGGCTGGCACAGCCCGCCTGGGCAACATCGGCCCTCTTGTGGCAGTTGGAGCATGCTGGGAGCCTCCTCCCCTCGGTGATGAGGGCCCTCTGGCGTCAGGCCCTAACTGCTGGGTACCCACATTTTCTGATACGTGCTAAGTGGTGCGAGGACACTCCTGCGAGGTTCCCATCCCCATGGGGATGTGGGCCTTCTGCTCTGAGGTCCCAATGGCTGGGTTGCTCACAGTTTCATGATGTGGGCCCTCTGCTGTGAGTTCACTGCAGCCTGGATCACATAGACTCGGTGCTCTGGGCCGCCTGCTGGGAGGTTCCCACTGCAGGATTCCTCACCTTTTTTATTCTATTGGCCCTGTGTTGTGAGGCTACTCATGCCTGCCTCAATCCGAGCCCCTCGGAGATGTGGGTCCTCTGGTTTAGGCCTCATGTGCTGGTTTCCTCACCTTTCTATGATGTGGTCACCCTGGTGTGAAGACAGTCCTGCCTGGTTCTGATCCCCTTGGTGATGTGGGCCCTCTGGTGAGAGTCTTATCCTGGCTGGGTTCCTCACCCTTCTGTGAGGTAGGCCCTCTGCTGTGAGGTCACTCCTGCCTGGCTGTCACACGTCACCTTGTCGACATGGGCCCTCAGTTGGGAGTTGGTGCCTGCTTGGAGTCTCCTCCCCTTGGTAATGAGGGCCCTCTGGCGTCAGACCCTAACTTCTGGGCTCCCAAAATTCTCTGATGTGTGCCCTGAGGTGCGAGTACACTTATGCCATGTTCCCAACCACATAGGAATGTGGGCCTTCTGCTCTGAGGTCCCAAAGCCTGGGTTGCTCACAGTTTCATGATGAGGGCCCTCTGTTTTGAGTTCAGTCAGGTCTGGATCCCATAGCCTCGCTGCTCCTGGCCGCCTGCTGGGAGGTTCCAACTGCGGGATTCCTCACCTTTTTTCTTCTATGGGCCCTCTGTTTTGAGACTCCTCCTGCCTGCCTCACTCCCAGCCCCTTGGTGATGTGTGTCCTCTGGTTTGAGGCCACGTGTGCTGGGTCACTCACATTTCGTTGATGAGGTCCCACTGGTGTGAGGACACTCCAGCCTGGTTCCCATTCTCTTGGTGATGTGGGCCCTCTGGTGAGAGTCTGATCCTCCTTGGGTTCCTCACACTTTTGTGAGGTGGGCCCTCTGCTCTGAGGTCACTCTTGCCTGGCTGGCACACCCCGCATTGGCGACGGCGGCCCACTGGTAGCAGTTGGAGCCTGCTGGGAGCCTCCTCTCCTCGGTGATGAGAGCCCTCTGGTGTCAGGCCCTAACTGCTGGGCTCCCCACATTTTCTGATGTGTGCCCACTGGTGCGATGACACTCCTGCGAGGTTCCCTTCCCCATGGGGATGTGGGCCTTGTGCTCTGAGGTCACAACGGCTGGTTTGCTCACAGTTTCATGATGAGGGCCCTCTGTTGTGAGTTCATCACTGCCTGGATCCCATAGCCTCGGTGCTCTGGGCCGCCTGCTGGGATGTTCCAGCTGCTGGATTCCTCACCTTTTTTATACAATGGGCCATGTGTTGTGAGGTTAATCCTGCCTGCCTCGCTCCAAGACCCATGGTGATGTGGGTCCTCTGGTTTGAGGCCACATTTTCTTGTTACCTCAACTTTTGATGATATGGCCCCACGGGTGTCATGACACTCCTGCCTGGTTCACAGCCCCTTGCTGATGTGGGCACTCTGGTGAGAGTCTGATCCTGGCTGGGTTCCTTACCCTTCTGTGAGGTGGGCCCTCTGATGTGAGGTCACTCCTGCCTGGCTGGCTCACGTCGCCTTGATGATGTGGGCCCTCTGTTGGCCACTAAAGCATTCTGGGAGCCTCCTACCCTCTTTAATGAGGGCCCTGGAAAAAACGCAGATGCACATTTTGACCAAGTGCATCATTGTCCAGGATCTGCCTCTTCTCCTATGCTTTCAGAGCACTTCCCGTCTACGTCCTGAAATCATATTCCAGGAATACTGCCCCGCTTTCAAGTCCTCCTCGCAGCCTTACTTCAATATATTTTTGTATGATACCTGTCATTAATAACTCTGCAGGTTTGTTAAATACAGTGTCCCTGAGCTCCTTTCTTCAACACGCTTTCTTGTGAGCTGGCCGCAAAACCGCAGGATTGCTTCAGGCCGTAATCTGGTTTCGGCACGGCACGCTGAGCCTTTGGTAAATTCCTCTTTCTGGTGAGAAATGAGCATTCAATTTGCCCGTGGAGACACCTACAGCTAGTCTCTCATTGGTTCTCCCTATTCCTGTTCATCTTGTGCAGAAATTGCAAACTGTGCCAAACAGGAGGTTAAAGGCACTGACTCTCCAAGTGGGTAGAGGGTTAGTAAAGCATCTGGAATGGTGAACCCGAGTACCAGGGAACGAAACCTGAGAGCCATTTAAAATGGTTTCCCAGTCTCACAGTGGACAATACTCTGGGTTTCCCATGCATGTTTTAGCTGAAGGAAGAATTCCTTAAACCTGGAGATTATTGACCCATGGAATGGGTACCATGCAGTATGACTAAAAAGGGTCTGAATTTGCTCACCGAACCTCACCAATGCTATCAGTTCGAAGTGTCCAGCCTTATGCCTCACCCAGCTCTGGGTGTAGATGTGGTAAATCCAGGTTTCATCACAAGCCCTGAATCAATTATTTAAGAATTGCTGTCTCTTTCACTGTCATTGTGTTTTGTTTTTGTAATTTAGTTTGATAATGGGATTTATCGGATTTTCACTGCTGCGTTCATGCCGCTGCACAAACGCTTGATTCTCCTACAGAGAAATATAAATCCACGGGTTTTAAGATTCTTACTAGTCAGGTATATTCCTAGGCGTCGAATATGTGGTGTTGAGTCCATGTCGTTGAACAAGGAGTAGGTCTTGACTATTACATATTTGGCTTATGGAACGGTATCTGTGCTATTTTCAATCTCTGGTTTTATGCAGCACCCCAACTCACCTTTGCCCTTAAGCAAGCATAAGTTGGTTTTCTAAATTTGAGTCCCTGTTCTGTTTTGTAATTCAGTTCATGTGTAGCCAAGTTTACATTCCGTGTATTAGTGATATCTTATGATGTTTCATTTTCTGTGTGACTTATTTCACTTAGAATCACTGTAGCTGAATCCACTCATTATGCCGTGATGGGCCTGATGACATAGATTTCATTGCTGAGTGATATTCCATTGTATGTACGAACCACAACTTCTTTATCCATTTTTCACATTCTGGGATATTTAACTTGTACCGTAGATGAGGTTCTTGTAAACAGAGCAGTCCGAAAATTTGGGGTGGCTGTGTGTTTTTGATTTTAATTTCCCTAAGCTATAGGACCATAACTGGAAGTGCCGTAGGCTCCGTTGCTTTGTTTTTTAGGTGTTTCAGGAAACAGCATACACTTCTCCGGGGTGGCTGTTGGCAATTTACATCCCGCCCATCAGCATAACAAGGCTCCCTGTTCTCCGTGGCCTGTGCTGTCTTTCTGGATTTTACACTTTTTTTAGATGGCCCTTTTGACCGGGGGGCTGTGAGACTTCATTGTAGTGCATAATTCTTTAACATGCTTGCATGGTTGGCCAAAAAGGGCGTATGCGTTTTTTCCTGAAAAAACGCATACGCCCTTTTTGGCCAAGTGCATCATTGTCGACGTTCTGCTTCTTTTCCTATGCTTTAAATGCAATTCCAGTCTACCCCCTGAAATCGTTTTCTTGCAATTCTGCCCACTTACAAGTCCTCTTCGCAGCCTTCCTTCAATATATTTTTGGACGATAGCTGTCATTTATAACTCTGCAGGTTTGTGAATTACAGTGCCCCTGAGCTCCTTTCTTCAACTCGCTTTCTTGTGAGCTGGCCGCAAACACACATGATTGCTTCAGGCCCTAATCTGGTTCCGGCATGGCATGCTGAGCCTTTGGTGAATTCCTCTTCCTGGTGGGAAATGAGCGTTAAATTTGCCTGTGCAGACACCTCCAGCTAGTGTCTCATTGATTCCCCCTATTCCTGTTCATCTTGCGCAGATATTGCAAACTGTGCCAAACAGGAGGTTAAAGGCACTGAGTCTCCAAGTGGGGAGAGTGTTAGTAAAGGGTCTGGAATGGTGAACCCGAGTAAAAGGGGAAGAAAACTGAGATGCATTTGAAAACGTTTCCCGGTCACATGGTGCACCATACTTGGGTTTTCCATGCATGTTTTAGCTGAAGGAAGAATCCCTCAATCCTGGAGAGTTGGGACCCATGGAATGGGTACCATGCAGTATGACTTCAAAGGGTCTGCACTTGCTCATCGAACCTCACCAATGCTATCAGCCCGAAGTGTCCAACCTTATGTCTCACTCAGCTCTGGGTGTAGATGTGGTAAATCCAGGTTGCATCACAAGCCCTGAATGAATTATTTAAAAATTGCTCTCTATTTCACTGTCATTGTGTTTTGTTTCTGTAATTCATTTTGATAATGGGATTTATCGGATTTTCTCTGCTGCATTCTTGCAGCTGTACACACGCTTGATTCTCTTATGGAGACATATAAATCCATGGGTTTGAAGATTCTGATCAGTCAGGTGTATTCCTAGGCTTTGAATATGGGGTGTTTAGTCCATTTCGTTGAGCAAGGGGTAGGTCTTGAGTATTATATATTTGGCTTATGGAAAGGTATCTGTGCTAATTTCTATCTCTGGTTTTATGCAGCACCCCAACTCACATTTCCCCTTAAGCAAGCATAAGTTGGTTTTCTAAATTTGAGACCCTGTTCTGTTTTGTAATTCAGTTCATGTGTAGCCAAGTTTACATTCCTTGTATTAGTGATATCTTATGATGTTTCATTTTCTGTGTGACTTATTCCACTTAGAATCATCGTACCTGAATCCACTCATTATGCCGCAATGGGCCTGATGACGTAGATTTCATTGGTGAGTGATATTCCATTGTACGTACGTACCACAATTTCTTTATCCATTTTTCGCTTTCTTGGATATTTAACTTGTACCGTAGACGAGGTTCTTGTAAACAGAGCCGTCCGAAACTTTGGGGTGGCTGTGTGTTTTTGATTTTAATTTCACTAAGCTATAGGACCATAAGTGGAAGTGCTGTAGGCTCCGTTGCTTGGTTTTTTAGGTGTTTGAGGAAACACCATACACTTCTCCAGAGTGGCTGTTGGCAAATTACATCCCGCCCATCAGCATAACAAGGCTCCCTCTTCTCCATGGTCTGTGCTGCCTTTCTGGATTTTACACTTTTTTCAGATGGCCCTTTTGACCGGGGCGCAGTGAGACTTCATTGTAGTGCAGATTTCCTTTACACGCTTGCTTGGTTGGCCAAAAAGGGCGTATGCGTTTTTTCCTGAATATATTCAGGAAAAAACGCATACGCCCTTTTTGGCCAAGTGCATCATTGTCGTCGTTCTGCCTCTTTTGCTATGCTTTAAATGCAATTCCAGTCTACCCCTGAAATCGTTTTCCTGAAATTCTGCCCCACTTTCAAGTCCTCTTCGCAGCCTTCCTTCAATATATTTTTAGACCATAGCTGTCATTCATAACTCTGCAGGTTTGTGAATTACAGTGCCCCTGAGCTCCTTTCTTCATCTCGCTTTCTTGTGAGCTGGCCGCAAACCCGCAGGAATGCTTCAGGCCCTAATCTGGTCCTGGCACGGCATGCTGAGCCTTTGGATAATTCCTCTTCCTGGTGGGAAATGAGCGTTAAATTTGCCCGTGCAGACACCTTCACACGAGTCGTCATGGTGCCCCTTTGCCCCGGTTATCTCTATGGAGGTTGGAGTTGGAGGGCCTCCTCACTCAAGGTCAGTGTGCCCACGGAGCCAACACTGCAACTTCAGGGCATGTTTGGTGGTTAGGATCACCACGTGGGGTCCTTTTACCTTAGGAGGGAGGTGGCCTTTTGGGCTGCTGATTTCCATGTTTTCGGATACTGCCAGTATCTTGGCCAGATGTGGCGGTGGGCCAATCCCCTTGGTGACCATAGTTTATCCTACCTGGATCGCATTCTTGCATTGTTCCATTTCAAGTGGTCCCAGGTTTTGCACTAATACTCCAATGGCGATTCACCGTTCACCAGGAATGTAAAGGTCAAAGGGTTTAGCTAAATTAGGGAGTTCCTGTGCAAGGGTCTGAATTGACTGCTCTTTCCATTCTTGAAAGGCCACTTCTGCATTCTATTCAAAAGGATCATCACCTTTTCCTTTCAGTGTTTCATATAGAGGCCGAGCTAGTAGACTGTAGTTAGGGATCCAGAAGCAGCAAACCCTGGCCTCCCCAGGAACCCCTAAGCTGTCTTCTAGATTTAGAAATGGGTAAGGCTGTAAATTGTTTCTTCCCTTTCCTGGGATGGGCTTCTCCGACCTTCTGTGAGAATGAAGCCCAGGCAGGTCACCGTAGTCTGTGATACTTGAGCTTTTTCTTGGACAACTTGTATCCTTTATTGGCTTGGTAGTTCAGAGGTCTCCTTAGTAGGGCTGGCGATCAGAATGTCGTCTGCATATTGAAGGAGTGTTTCCTTTTCCAGAGGTAGAACTTTTAGGTCTTTAGCTGAGCTTTCCCCAAAGATGGTGTGGGAATTTTTGAACCCTTGGGACAACACGGCCCGGAAGTATTGTTTTAGTTGTATGTTGAGTCCTGCCACTCACAAGCCAAAATTTCTTGTGACTCTGGGACTAATAGAATACAAAAGAAGGCATCATTGAAGACTAATACAGAATACCATGTCCTGGTGGTTGGTAGAATGAGCAGCAGGGTGTAGGGTTTAGGAACTACTGGAGGTATATCCTCAGTGGCTTAACTGACTGTCCTGACATCCTTTACCAGGACTCCAGCAGCCCATGGGGCTCTCGAGGTCAGGCCAATCCCAGGATATGGAGCTCACCTGGGCAGGTACCCCAACCCAGCCCACGGGGCTCTCATGTTCAGGACCCTCCCAGGATATGGTGTTCCCTGGGCAGGTCCCCCTGCAGCCCATGGGGCTCTCGTGGTCAGGCCCCTCCCAGGATACAGAGCTACCCTTGCAGGTACCATGGCAGGGCTGGGAACACAGGAACCGTGCATATCGCCCTCATTGCAGAGCACTCCCATCTCACCTGTCACTCAGATCTGACACAGAGCACCTCAGAGCAGGACTTGAACTAACAAACAGCAGCTCCGACAGGTCTGTGACCCTGGGCATCACTCTGTGTGGCCTCCCTCCACCTGGTCTTCCAGAGACTTCCACTGCACCCGGGGCACCAGGCCTCTGTCTCCACCCACCAGCCACCCCTCCTCTCCCTGACTCCTGGGTTCCTCTCATTAGGAGAGGGTTTTCTTGAAGTTGTCTCCCACTCATGGGCCAGATAATATAATTAGAAAACAAGCCAGAGCTGCAGCCCCTTGTCTATCCTGACTCTCAGGAGCCCACACCTGTTCCTTGGACCTGGCCGATTCAGCAAGTTCCAGTTTCTGCAACTGTGAGCCCCTGAGGGGTGATTATTGGCTGGCCTGGGAAGCCTGACCGTGCCGGCCAGCCCTCCCCAGGTGTGCCTGGGTTCAGATCAATATAAACACCGCTCCAGGCAGCAAGAGCCCCTGCAGCTGTGCCTGACGCCATTTTCTCTGCCCTGTCAGCAGTCTTGGGGCTGGACTGGTGGGAGGGAGTGAGAGGCCACGGCTTTGTGGGTGGCCCAGTGTGAGTGGGGCTCTGCTGGACTTTCTGCAGCAGTTGCCAAGATGCCACCTGCTAAAGAAGAGGATGTGTCACCCATACCTGCCGCTGGAATTTCTC
Source organism: Delphinapterus leucas (assembly GCF_059928025.1). Lineage (NCBI taxonomy): Eukaryota > Metazoa > Chordata > Mammalia > Artiodactyla > Monodontidae > Delphinapterus > Delphinapterus leucas. The sequence continues at coordinate 5,640,094 of NW_028322245.1, forward strand.
CCTGGGCAGAGGTGAGTGAGGAAGAAAGCAGTGGGGGCCGGGACAGCAGGGGTATCGCAGGTAGGGAAATGGAAAGCTTCCAGAAGAGCACCGAGGGCCAGGACCACCCTGGCTGGCCTGTAGGTACCAAGTCGGCTGGCATGCTGTCGCTCATGTGGCTCCATGGCCCTTCCTCTAGGCTTTCAAGTCCTTGTACATATTCAGGTGTTTTACCTGGGAAGGGTGGGAACATTTCAGCAGCAGCTGGCCTGGGGCTCAGCCCACGTTTACTCACAGATGCCTCGGCACGGTCCCCCAGCTTTGCAATGAGGACGCTTGTTGCATGGGGCCTGCTGGCTGAATGGGAGATGATTCCCCACCACTGACCAACTTCAGAATTGCTTACAACTGGAGCAAGTGCCCTGATACGGTTTTCCTCTGTGTAACTGGTGGGTTCTGTTTTTTTTTCTTTTTTTCGTTTTTGGTTCAAGGTAGATTTTATTCCTCTATTTTGTATTTACAGATATAAGCATGGAAATAATTTATTCATATAAATACATGTATGTGAAGGGAAGAATATTTTCTCTGTTTTACTTTTTGTAATTTGAATTTTATTTTATTTTTTTATACAGCAGGTTCTTTTTGGTTATCTCTTTTATACATATAAATGTATATATGCCAATCCCAATCTCTCAACTCCTCCCACCACCACCCCCCAACAGCTTTCCCCCCTTGGTGTCCATACGTTTGTTGTCTACATCTGTTGCTCTATTTCTGCCTTGCAAAACGGTTCATCTGTAAAATTTGTCTAGGTTCCACATATAGGCATTAATAGACAAGATTTGTTTTTCTATTTCTGACTTACTTCACTCTGTATGACAGTCTCTAGATCCATCAACGTCTCTACAAATGACCCAATTTCATTCCTTTTTATGGCTTAGTAATATTCCATTTTATATATGTACCACTTCTTTATGCATTCGTCTGTCTGTGGGCATTTAGGTTGCTTCCATTACCTGGATATTGTAAATAGTGATGCAATGAACATTGCGGTGAATGTCTCTTTTTGATTTATGGTTTTGTCTGGGTATATGCCCAGTAGTGGGATTGCTGTATCATATGGTAATTCTATTCTTAGTTTTATAAGAAACTCCATAATGTTCTCCACAGTGACTGTATCAATTTACATTCCCAACAATAGTGCAAGAGGGTTCCTTATCTCCACACCCTTTCCAGCATTTGTTGTTTGTAGATTTTCTGATGATGCCCATTCTAACATGTGTGAGGTGATACACCATGGATGAGTCTATTTCGTTGAGCAAAGAGTAGGTCTTGTCTAGTACATATTTGGCTTATGGAACGGTATGTGTGCTAATTTCAATCTCTGGTTTTATACAGCACCCCAACTCAACATTCCCCTTAAGCAAGCATAAGTGTTTATCTAAATGTGAGACTCTGTTCGGTTTTGTATTTCAGTTTATGTGTAGCCAAGTTTACACTCCCTCTATTAGTGATATCTTATGATACTTATCTTTCTCTGTGTGACGTATTTCTCTTAGAATCATCATATTTAAATCCACTCAATTTGCTGCTACAGGCCTGATGACATTGATTTCATTGCTGAGTGATATTCCATTGTACGTAAGTAGCACAACTCCTTTATCCATTTTTTTCTTTCTGGGATATTTAATTTGTACTGGACTCGAGTTTCTTGTAAACACAGCAGCCCTAAATTTTGTGCTGGCTGTGTCTTGTTGATTTTAATTTTCCTAAGCTATAGGGCTAAAAGTGGAAGTACCCTAGGCTCTGTAGCTTTGTTTTTCAGATGTTTCAGGATACACCATAAACATCTCCAGAGTGTCTGTTGGCAATTTACATCCCGCCCATCAGCATAACAAGGCTCCCTGTTCTCCATGGCCTGTCCTGTGTTTCTGGTTTTTACACTTTTTTCAGATGGCCCTTTTGACGAATGGGAAATGAGACTTCATTGTAGTGCGGATTTCCATTGCTGGAGTGCTTGGTTGGCCAAAAAGGGCATATGCGTTTTTTCCTGAATATATTCAGGAAAAAATGTTTACGCACTTTTGTCCAAGTGCATCAGTGTCAAAGATCTGCCGCTTTTCACATGCTTTAAATGCAATTCCAATCTACCTCCTGAAATATGATTCCTGCAATTCTGCCTCGTTTTCAAGTCCTCTTTGCAGACTTACTTCAATATATTTTTGCCAATAGCTGTCATTTATATCTCTGCAGGTTTGTGAATTACAGTGCCCGTGATTTCCTTTCTTAACTCGTTTCCTTGAAAGCTGGCCACAGAACCGCAGGTTTGCTGTAGGCCATAATCAGGGTCCGACACGGCACTCTGAGCCTTTGGTTAATTCCTCTTCCTGGTGGGAAATTAGAGTTAAATGTGCCCCTCCGGACACCTGCCTCACTCCCAGCCCCTTGGTTATGTGTGTCCTGTAGTTTGAGGTCACATGTGCTGGGTTCCTCACCTTTGGCTGATGTGGCCCCACTGGTGTGAGGACACTCCTGCCTGGTTCCCATCCCCTTGGTGATGTGGACCCTCCGGTGAGAGTCTGATCCTGGCTGGGTTCCTCACACTTCTGAGAGGTGGGCCCTCTTCTCTGAGGTCACTCCTGCCTGGCTGGCCCACCCCGCCTTGACGACATCGGCTCTCTCGTGGGAGTTGGTGCCTGCTGCGAGTCTCCTCCCCTTGGTAATGAGGGCCCTCTGGCGTCAGGCCCTAACTCCTGGCCTCCCAAAATTTTCTGATGTGCGCCCTGTGGTGCGAGTACACTCCTACCAGGTTCCCAACAACATGGGAATGTGGGCCTTCTGCTCTGAGGTCCCAACGGTGGGTTGCTCAGTTTCATGATGAGGGCCCTCTGGTGTGAGTTCACTCCGGCCTGGATCCCATAGCCTCGCTGCTCCTGGCCACCTGCGGGGAGGTTACAACTGCGGGATTCCTCACCTTTTTTCTTCTATGGGCCCTCTGTTTTGAGACTCCTCCTGCCTGCCTCACTCCCAGCCCCTTGGTGATGTGTGTCCTCTGGTTTGAGGCCACGTGTGCTGGGTCCCTCACCTTTCGATGATGTGGCCCCACTGGTGTGAGGACACTCTTGCCTGGTTCCTATCCCCTTGGTGATGTGGGCTCTCTGGTGAGAGTCTGATCCTGGCTGGGTTCCTCACCCTTCTGTGAGGTGGGCCCTCTGCTGTGAGGTCACTCCTGCCTGGCTGGCACAGCCCGCCTGGGCAACATCGGCCCTCTTGTGGCAGTTGGAGCATGCTGGGAGCCTCCTCCCCTCGGTGATGAGGGCCCTCTGGCGTCAGGCCCTAACTGCTGGGTACCCACATTTTCTGATACGTGCTAAGTGGTGCGAGGACACTCCTGCGAGGTTCCCATCCCCATGGGGATGTGGGCCTTCTGCTCTGAGGTCCCAATGGCTGGGTTGCTCACAGTTTCATGATGTGGGCCCTCTGCTGTGAGTTCACTGCAGCCTGGATCACATAGACTCGGTGCTCTGGGCCGCCTGCTGGGAGGTTCCCACTGCAGGATTCCTCACCTTTTTTATTCTATTGGCCCTGTGTTGTGAGGCTACTCATGCCTGCCTCAATCCGAGCCCCTCGGAGATGTGGGTCCTCTGGTTTAGGCCTCATGTGCTGGTTTCCTCACCTTTCTATGATGTGGTCACCCTGGTGTGAAGACAGTCCTGCCTGGTTCTGATCCCCTTGGTGATGTGGGCCCTCTGGTGAGAGTCTTATCCTGGCTGGGTTCCTCACCCTTCTGTGAGGTAGGCCCTCTGCTGTGAGTTCACTCCTGCCTGGCTGTCACACGTCACCTTGTCGACATGGGCCCGCAGTTGGGAGTTGGTGCCTGCTTGGAGTCTCCTCCCCTTGGTAATGAGGGCCCTCTGACGTCAGACCCTAACTTCTGGGCTCCCAAAATTCTCTGATGTGTGCCCTGAGGTGCGAGTACACTTATGCCATGTTCCCAACCACATAGGAATGTGGGCCTTCTGCTCTGAGGTCCCAACCGTGGGTTGCTCAGTTTCATGATGAGGGCCCTCTGCTGTGAGTTCTCTCCGGCCTGGATCCCATAGCCTCGCTGCTCCTGGCCACCTGCTGGGAGGTTCCAACTGCGGGATTCCTCACCTTTTTTCTTCTATGGACCCTCTGTTTTGAGACTCCTCCTGCCTGCCTCACTCCCAGTCCCTTGGTGATGTGTGTCCTCTGGTGTGAGGCCACGTGTGCTGGGTCCCTCGCCTTTCGATGATGTGGCCACACTGGTGTGAGGACACTCCTGCCTGCTTCCTATCCCCTTGATGATGTGGGCCCTCTGGTGAGAGTCTGATCCTGGCTGGGTTCCTCACCCTTCTGTGAGGTGGGCCCTCTGCTGTGAGGTCACTCCTGCCTGGCTGGCACACCCCACCTGGGCAACATCGGCCCTCTTGTGGCACTTGGAGCCTGCTGGGAGCCTCCTCCCCTCGGTGATGGGGGCCCTCTAGCGTCAGGCCCTAACTGCTGGGTACCCACATTTTCTGATACGTGCTAAGTGGTGCGAGGACACTCCTGCGAGGTTCCCATCCCCATGGGCATGTGGGCCTTCTGCTCTAAGGTCCCAACACCTGTGTTGTTCACCGTTTCATGATGTTGTCTCTCTGGTGTTAGTTCACTCAGGCCTAGATCCCATAGACTCTGTGCTCTGAGCCGACTGCTGGGAGGTTCCTACTGCTGGATTCCTTACCTTTTTTATTCTTTGGGTCCTGTGTTTTTATGCTCCTACTTCCTGACTCACTCCCAGCTCCTTTGTGATGTAAGTCCTCTGGTTTAAGGCCACATGTACCGGTTTCCTCACCTTTATTGATGTGGCCCCACTGGTGTGAGGACACTCCTGCCTGGTTCCCATCCCCTTGGTGATTGGGGCCCTCTTGTGAGAGTCTGATCCTGTCTGGATTCCTCACACTTCTGGGAGGTGGGCCCTCTGCTGTGAGGTCACTCCTGCCTGGCTGGCACACGTCACGTTGGCGATGTGGGCCCTCAGTTGGGAGTTGGTGCCTGCTGGGAGTCTCCTCCCCTCGGTAATGAGGGCCCTCTGGCGTCAGGCACTAACTCATGGGCTCCCAAAATTTTCTGATGTGCGCCCTGTCGTGTGAGTACACTCCAGCCAGGGTCCCTTCCCTAGGGGATGTGGGCTTTCTGCTCTGTGGTCCCAACGGCTGGGTTGCTCACAGTGTCAGAATGTGGGCCCTCTGTTTTGAGTTCAGTCAGGCCTGGATCCCATAGCCTCGCTGCTCCTGGCCGCCTGCTGGGAGGTTCCAACTGCGGGATTCCTCACCTTTTTTACGCAATGGGCCCTCTGTTTTGAGGCTCCTCCTGCCTGCCTCACTCCCAGCCCCTTGGTGATGTGTGTCCTGTAGTTTGAGGCCACGTGTGCTGGGTCCGTCACATTTCGGTGATGTGACCCCACTGGTGTGAGGACACTCCTGCCTGGTTTCCATTCCCTTGGTGATGTGGGCCCTCTGGTGAGAGTCTGATCCTCTTTGGGTTCCTCACACTTTTGTGTGGTTGGCCCTCTGCTCTGAGGTCACTCCTGCCTGGCTGGCACACCCCGCATTGGCGACGTCGGCCCTCTGGTAGAAGTTGGAGCTTGCTGGGAGCCTCCTCTCCTCAGTGATGAGGGCCCTCTGGCGTCCGGCCCTAACTGCTGGGCTCCCCACATTTTCTGTTGTGTGCCCACTGGTGCGATGACACTCCTGCTTGGTTCCCTTCCCCATGGGGATGTGGGCCTTGTGCTCTGAGGTCACAACGGCTGGGTTGCTTACAGTATCACGATGAGGGCCCTCTGTTGTGAGTTCATCACTGCCTGGATCCCATAGCCTCGGTGCTCTGGGCCGCCTGCTGGGATGTTCCAACTGCTGGATTCCTCACCTTTTTATAGAATGGGCCATGTGTTTTGAGGTTAATCCTGCCTGCCTCGCTTTGAGACCCATGGTGATGTGGGTCTTCTGGTTTGAGGCCACATGTGCTGGGTACCTCAACTTTCGATGATGTGGCCCCACGGGTGTGAGGACACTCGTGCCTGATTCCCAGCCCCTTGCTTATGTGGGCACTCTGGTGAGAGTCTGATCATGACTGGGTTCCTTACCCTTCTGTGAGGTGGGCGCTCTGATGTGAGGTCACTCCTGCCTGGATGGCTCACGTCGCCTTGGCGACGTAGGCCCTCTGTTGGCCACTGAAGCATGCTGGGAGCCTCCTACCCTCTTTAATGAGGGCCCTGGAAGAAACGCATATGCCCTTTTTGACCAAGTGCATCATTGTCGAAGTTCTGCCTCTTCTCCTATACTTTCAGAGGACTTCCCATCTACCTCCTGAAATCGTATTCCTGGAATTCTGCCCCGCGTTCAAGTCCTCTTTGCAGCCTTACTTCAATATATTTTTGGACGATAGCTGTCATTTATAACTCTGCAGGTTTGTGAATTACAGTGCCCCTGAGCTCCATTCTTCAACTCGCTTTCTTGTGAGCTGGCCGCAAAACCGCAGGATTGCTTCAGGCCCTAATCTGGTTCTGGCACGGCATGTTGAGCCTTTGGCTAATTCCTCTTCCTGATGGGAAATGAGCGTTAAATTTGCTCGTGCAGACACCTACAGCTAATCTCTCATTGGTTCTCCCTATTCCTGTTCATCTTGCTCAGAAATTCCAAACTGTGCCAAACAGGAGGTTAAAGGCACTGACTCTCCAATTGGGGAAAGAGTTAGTAAAGCGTCTGGAATGGTAAAACCGAGTATGAGGGGAAGAAAACTGAGATGCATTTAAAAAGGTTTCCCGGTCACACGGTGGACCATATTCTGGGTTTCCCATGCGTGTTTTACCTGAAGGAAGAATCCCTTAAACCTGGAGAGGTGGGACCCATGCAATGGGTACCATGCAGTATGACTTCAAATGGCCTGCATTTTCTCACCGAACCTCACCAATGCTATCAGCCCAAAGTGTCGAACCTTATGTCTCACTCAGCTCTAGGTGTAGATGTGGTAAATCCAGGTTGCATCACAAGCCCTGAATGAATTATTTAAGAATTGCTCTCTATTTCACTGTCATTGTGTTTGTTTTTGTAGTTTATTTTGATAATGGGATTTATCGGATTTTCTCTGCTGCCTTCATGCAGCTGTACACACACTTGATTCTCTTACGGAGACATATAAATCCATGGGTTTGAAGATTCTTACTAGTCATGTGTAATCCTAGGAGTTGAATATGGTGTGTTGAGTCCATTTCGTTGAGCAAGGTGTAAATCTTGACTATTACATATTTGCCTTATGGAAAGCTATGTGTGCTAATTTCTATCTCTGGTTTTATGCAGCACCCCACCTCACCTTTCCCCATAAGCAAGCATAAGTTGGTGTTCTAAATTTGAGACCCTGTTCTGTTTTGTAATTCAGTTCATGTGTAGCCAAGTTTACATTCCGTGCATTAGTGATATCTTATGATGTTTCATTTTCTGTGTGACTTATTTCACTTAGAATCATCGTACCTGGATCCACTCAATATGCCGCGACGGGCCTGATGACATAGATTTCATTGGTGAGTGATATTCCATTGTACGTGCGTACCACAACTTCTTTATCCATTTTTTGCTTTCTGGGATATTTTACTTGTACCGTAGATGAGGTTCTTGTAAACAGAGCCGTCCCAAACTCTGGGGTGGCTGTGTGTTTTTGATTTTAATTTCCCTAAGCTATAGGACCATAAGTGGAAGTGCCATAGGCTGTGTTGCTTTGTTTCCTACGTGTTTCTGGAAACACCATACACTTCTCCAGAGTGGTTGTTGGCAATTTATATCCCGCCCATCAGCATGACAAGGCTCCCTGTTCTCCATGACCTGTCCTGACTTTCTGGATTTTACATTTTTATCAGATGGCCCTTTTGACCGGGGGGCAGTGAGACTTCACTGTAGTGCAGATTTCCTTTACACGCTTGCTTGGTTGGCCAAAAACGGCGTATGCGTTTTTTCCTGAATATATTCAGGAAAAAACGCATACGCCCTTTTTGGCCAAGTGCATCATTGTCGACATTCTCCCTCTTTTCCTATGCTTTTAGTACAATTCCAGTCTACCCCCTGAAATCGTTTTCCTGAAATTCTGCCCCGCTTTCAAGTCCTCTTCGAAGACTTACTTCAATACATTTTTGGACGATAGCTGTCATTCATAACTCTGCAGGTTTGTGAATTACAGTGCCCCTGAGCTCCTTTCTTCAACTCGCTTTCTTGTGAGCTGGCCGCAAAACCGCAGGATTGCTTCAGGCCCTAATCTGTTTCCGGCAGGGCACGCTGAGCCTTTGGTTAATTCCTCTTCCTGGTGGGAAATGAGCGTTCCATTTGCCCGTGCAGACACCTACAGCTAGTCTCTCATTGCTTCTCCCTATTCCTGTTCATCTTGCGCAGAAATTGCAAAGTGTGCCAAACAGGAGGTTAATGGCACTGACTCTCCAAGTGGGGAGAGTGTTAGTAAAGCGTTCAAATGTTGAACCCGAGTACCAGGGGACGAAAACTGAGATGCATTTGAAAACGTTTCCCAATCACACGGTGGACCATACTCTGGGTTTCCCATGCATGTTTTAGCTGAAGGAAGAATCCCTTAATCCTGGAGAGTTGGGACCCATGGAATGGGTACCATGCAGTGTGACTTCAAAGGGTCTGCGTTTGCTCACCGAACCTCACCAATGCTATCAGCCCGAAGTGTCCAGCCTTATGTCTCATCCAGGTCTGGGTGTAGATGTGGTAAATCCAGGTTGCATCACAAGCCCTGAATGAATTATTTAAGAATTGCTCTCTATTTCACTGTCATTGTGTTTTGTTTTTGAAAATCATTTTGATAATGGGATTTATCGGATTTTCACTGCTGCTTTTAGGCCACTGTACACACGCTTGATTTCCTTATGGAGACATATAAATCCATGGGTTTTAAGATTCTTACTTGTCAGGTATCTTCCCAGGCGATGAATATAGGGTGTTGAGTCCATTTCGTTGAGCAAGGAGTAGGTTTTGTCTATTATATATTTGGCTTCTGGAACGGTATCTGTGCTAATTTCAATCTCTGGTTTTATGCAGCATCCCAACTGACCTTTCCCCATAAGCAAGCATAAGTTGGTTTGCTAAATTTGAGACCCTGTTCTGTTTTGTAGTTCAGTTCATGGGTAGCCAAGTTTACATTCCGTGTATTAGTGATAACTTATGATGTTTCTTTTTCTGTCTGACTTATTTCTCATAGAATCATCGTACCTGAATCCACTCATTATGCCGCTACGGTCCTGAAGACGTAGATTTCATTGCTGAGTGATATTCCATTGTACGTGCGTACCAGAAATTCTTTATCCATTTTTTCCTTTCTCGGATATTTAACTTGTACCGTAGACAAGGTTCTTGTAAACAGAGCCATCCCAAACTTTGGGGTGGTTGTGTGTTTTTGATTTTAATTTCCCTAAGCTATAGGACCATAAGTGGAAGTGACATAGGCTGTGTTGCTTTGTTTCCTACGTGTTTCAGGATACACCATACATTTCTCCAGAGTGGCTGTTGGCAGTTTACATCCCGCCCATCAGCATAACAAGGCTCGCTGTTCTCCATGACCTGTCCTGTCTTTCTGGATTTAACACTTTTTTCAGATGGCCCTTTTGACCGGGGGGCAGTGAGACTTCATTGTAGTGCAGATTTCCTTTACACGCTTGCTTGGTTGGCCCAAAAGGGCGTATGCGTTTTTTCCTGAATATATTCAGGAAAAAACGCGTACGCCCTTTTTGGCCAAGTGCATCATTGTCGACATTCTGCCTCTTTTCCTATGCTTTAAGTGCAATTCCAGTCTACCCCCTGAAATCGTTTTCCTGAAATTCTGCCCCGATTTCAAGTCCTCTTCGAAGACTTAGTTCAAAACATTTTTGGACGATAGCTGTCATTCATTACTCTGCAGTTTTGTGAATTACAGTGCCCCTGAGCTCCTTTCTTCAACTCGCTTTCTTGTGAGCTGGCCGCAAACCCGCAGGATTGCTTCAGGCCCTAATATGGTTCCGGCATGGCATGCTGAGCCTTTGGTTAATTCCTCTTCCTGGTGGGAAATGAGCGTTAAATTTCCATGTTCAGACACCTTCACATGAGTCGTCATGGTGCCCCTTTGCCCCGGTTATCTCTATGGAGGTTGGAGTTGGAAGGCCTCCTACCTCAAGATCAGTGTGCCCACGGAGCCAACCCTGCAACTTCAGGGCATGGTTGGGGGTTAGGATCACCACGAGGGTTCCTTTTTCCTTAGGAGGGAGGTGGCCTTTTGGGCTGCTGATTTCCAGGTTATCAGATACTGCCAGTATCTTGGCCAGATGTGGCGGTGGGCCAAGCCCCTTGGTGACCGTAGTTTATCCTACCTGGATCGCATTCTTGCATTGTTCCATTTCAAGTGGTCCCAGGTTTTCCACTAATACTCCAATGGCGATTCACCGTTCACCAGGAATGTAAAGGTCAAAGGGTTTAGCTAAATTAGGGAGTTCCAGGGCAAGGGTCTGAATTGACTGCTCTTTCCATTCTTGAAAGGCCACTTCTGCATTCTATTCAAAAGGATCATCACCTTTTCCTTTCAGTGTTTCATATAGAGGCCGAGCTAGTAGACTGTAGTTAGGGATCCAGAAGCAGCAAACCCTGGCCTCCCCAGGAACCCCTAAGCTGTCTTCTAGTTTCAGAAATGGGTAAGGCTGTAAATTGTTTCTTCCCTTTCCTGGGATGGGCTTCTCCGACCTTCTGTGAGAATGAAGCCCAGGCAGGTCACCGTAGTCTGTGATATTTGAGCTTTTTCTTGGACAACTTGTATCCTTTATTGGCTTCGTAGTTCAGAGGTCTCCTTAGTAGGGCTGGCGATCAGAATGTCGTCTGCATATTGAAGGAGTGTTTCCTTTTCCAGAGGTAGAACTTTTAGGTCTTTAGCTGAGCTTTCCCCAAAGATGGTGTGGGAATTTTTGAACCCTTGGGGCAACACGGCCCGGAAGTATTGTTTTAGCTGTATGTTGAGTCCTGCCACTCACAAGCCAAAATTTCTTGTGACTCTGGGACTAATAGAATACAAAAGAAGGCATCATTGAAGACTAATACAGAATACCATGTCCTGGTGGTTGGTAGAATGACCAGCAGGGTGTAGGATTTAGGAACTACTGGAGGTATATCCTCGGTGGCTTCACTGACTGTCCTGACATCCTTTACCAGGACTCCAGCAGCCCATGGGGCTCTCGAGGTCAGGCCAATCCCAGGATATGGAGCTCACCTGGGCAGGTACCCCACCCCAGCCCACGGGGCTCTCGTGTTCAGGACCCTCCCAGGATACAGAGCTACCCTTGCAGGTACCATGGCAGGGCTGGGAACACAGGAACCGTGCATATCGCCCTCATTGCAGAGCACTCCCATCTCACCTGTCACTCAGATCTGACACAGAGCACCTCAGAGCAGGACTTGAACTAACAAACAGCAGCTCCGACAGGTCTGTGACGCTGGGCATCACTCTGTGTGGCCTCCCTCCACCTGGTCTTCCAGAGACTTCCACTGCACCCGGGGCACCAGGCCTCTGTCTCCACCCACCAGCCACCCCTCCTCTCCCTGACTCCTGGGTTCCTCTCATTAGGAGAGGGTTTTCTTGAAGTTGTCTCCCACTCATGGGCCAGATAATATAATTAGAAAACAAGCCAGAGCTGCAGCCCCTTGTCTATCCTGACTCTCAGGAGCCCACACCTGTTCCTTGGACCTGGCCGATTCAGCAAGTTCCAGTTTCTGCAACTGTGAGCCCCTGAGGGGTGATTATTGGCTGGCCTGGGAAGCCTGACCGTGCCGGCCAGCCCTCCCCAGGTGTGCCTGGGTTCAGATCAATATAAACACCGCTCCAGGCAGCAAGAGCCCCTGCAGCTGTGCCTGACGCCATTTTCTCTGCCCTGTCAGCAGTCTTGGGGCTGGACTGGTGGGAGGGAGTGAGAGGCCACGGCTTTGTGGGTGGCCCAGGGTGAGTGGGGCTCTGCTGGACTTTCTGCAGCAGTTGCCAAGATGCCACCTGCTAAAGAAGAGGATGTGTCACTCATACCTGCCGCTGGAATTTCTCCCTGGGCAGAGGTGAGTGAGGAAGAAAGCAGTGGGGGCCGGGACAGCAGGGGTATCTCAGGCAGGGAAATGGAAAGCTTCCAGAAGAGCACCCAGGACCAGGACCATCCTGGCTGGCCTGCAGGCACCAAGTCGGCTGGCATGCTGTCGCTCATGTGGCTCCATGGCCCTTCCTCTAGGCTTTCAAGTCCTTGTACATATTCAGGTGTTTTACCTGGGAAGGGTGGGAACATTTCAGCAGCAGCTGGCCTGGGGCTCGGCCCACGTTTACTCACAGATGCCTCGGCACGTTCCCCCAGCTTTGCAATGAGGACGCTTGTTGCGTGGGGCCTGCTGGCTGAATGGGAGATGATTCCCCACCACCGACCAACTTCAGAATTGTTTACAACTGGAGCAAGTGCCCTGATACGGTTTTCCTCTGTGTAGCTGGTGGGTTCTGTTTTTTTTTCTTTTTTGGTTCAAGGTAGATTTTATTCCTCTTTTTTGTATTTACAGATATAAGCATGGAAATAATTTATTCATATAAATACATGTATGTGAAGGGAAGAATATTTTTTCTGTTTTACTTTTTGTAATTTGAATTTTATTTTATTTTTTTATACAGCAGGTTCTTTTTGGTTATCTATTTTATACATATAAATGTATACATGCCAATCCCAATCTCTCAACTCCTCCCACCACCACCCCCCAACAGCTTTCCCCCCTTGGTGTCCATACGTTTGTTGTCTACATCTGTTGCTCTATTTCTGCCTTGCAAAACGGTTCATCTGTACAATTTGTCTAGGTTCCACATATAGCCATTAATAGACAAGATTTCTTTTTCTCTTTCTGACTTACTTCACTCTGTATGACAGTCTCTAGATCCATCAACGTCTCTACAAATGACCCAATTTCATTCCTTTTTATGGCTTAGTAATATTCCATTTTATATATGTACCACGTCTTTATGCATTCGTCTGTCTGTGGGCATTTAGGTTGCTTCCATTACCTGGATATTGTAAATAGTGATGCAATGAACATTGCGGTGAATGTCTCTTTTTGATTTATGGTTTTGTCTGGGTATATGCCCAGTAGTGGGACTGCTGTATCATATGGTAATTCTATTCTTAGTTTTATAAGAAACTCCATAACTTTCTCCACAGTGACTGTATCAATTTCATTCCCAACAATAGCGGAAGAGGGTTCCTTATCTCCACACCCTTTCCAGCATTTGTTGTTTGTAGATTTTCTGATGATGCCCATTCTAACAGGTGTGAGGTGATACACCATGGATGAGTCTATTTCGTTGAGCAAAGAGTAGGTCTTGTGTATTACATATTTGGCTTATGGAATGGTATGTGTGCTAATTTCAATCTCTGGTTTTATACAGCACCGCAACTCAACTTTCCCCTTAAGCAAGCATAAGTTTTTATCTAAATGTGAGACTCTGTTCGGTTTTGGAATTCAGTTTATGTGTAGCCAAGTTTACACTCTCTCTATTAGTGATATCTTATGATAATTACCTTTCTCTGTGTGACATATTTCTCTTAGAATCATCATACTTAAATCCACTCAATTTGCTGCTACAGGCCTGATGACATTGATTTCATTGCTGAGTGATATTCCATTGTACGTAAGTAGCACAACTCCTTTATCCATATTTTTCTTTCTGGGATATTTAATTTGTACTGGACTCAAGGTTCTTGTAAACACAGCAGCCCTAAATTTGGTGTTGGCTGTGTCTTGTTGATTTTAATTTTCCTAAGCTATAGGGCCAAAAGTGGAAGTGCTCTAGGGTCTGTAGCTTTGTTTTTCAGATGTTTCAGGATACACCATAAACATCTCCAGAGTGTCTGTTGGCAATTTACATCCCGCCCATCAGCATAACAAGGCTCCCTGTTCTCCATGGCCTGTCCTGTGTTTCTGGTTTTTACACATTTTTCAGATGGCCCTTTTGACGAATGGGAAATGAGACTTCATTGTAGTGCGGATTTCCATTGCTCGAGTGCTTGGTTGGCCAAAAAGGGCATATGTGTTTTTTCCTGAATATATTCAGGAAAAAATGTTTACGCACTTTTGTCCAAGTGCATCACTGTCAAAGATCTGCCGCTTTTCACATGCTTTAAACGCAATTCCAATCTACCTCCTGAAATATGATTCCTGCAATTCTGCCTCGTTTTGAAGTCCTCTTTGCAGACTTACTTCAGTATATTTTTGCCAATAGCTGTCATTTATAACTCTGCAGGTTTGTGAATTACAGTGCCTGTGATTTCCTTTCTTAACTCGTTTCCTTGAAAGCTGGCCACAGAACCGCAGGTTTGCTTTAGGCCATAATCAGGGTCTGGCACGGCACTCTGAGCCTTTGGTTAATTCCTCTTCCTGGTGGGAAATTAGAGTTAAATGTGCCCCTCCGGACACCTGCCTCACTCCCAGCCCCTTGGTGATGTGTGTCCTGTGGTTTGAGGCCACATGTGCTGGGTTCCTCACCTTTGGCTGATGTGGCCCCACTGGTGTGAGGACACTCCTGCCTGGTTCCCATCCCCTTGGTGATGTGGGCCATCCGGTGAGAGTCTGATCCTGGTTGGGTTCCTCACACTTCTGTGAGGTGGGCCCTCTTCTCTGACGTCACTCCTGCCTGGCTGGCACACCCCGCCTTGGCGAAGTCGGCCCTCTGGTGGGATTTGGTGCCTGCTGGGGGTCTCCTGCCCTCGGTAATGAGGGCCCTCTGGCGTCAGGCCCTAATTCCTGGGCTCCCAATATTTTCTGATATGCGCCCTGTGGTTCGAGTACACTCCTGCCAGGTTCCCAACCCCGTGGGAATGTGGGCCTTCTGCTCTGAGGTCCCAACCGTGGGTTGCTCAGTTTCATGATGAGGGCCCTCTGCTGTGAGTTCCCTCCGGCCTGGATCCCATAGCCTCGCTGCTCCTGGCCACCTGCTGGGTGGTTCCAACTGCGGGATTCCTCACCTTTTTTCTTCTATGGACCCTCTGTTTTGAGACTCCTCCTGCCTGCCTCACTCCCAGTCCCTTGGTGATGTGTGTCCTCTGGTGTGAGGCCACGTGTGCTGGGTCCCTCGCCTTTGGATGATGTGGCCACACTGGTGTGAGGACACTCCTGCCTGCTTCCTAACCCCTTGATGATGTGGGCCCTCTGGTGAGAGTCTGATCCTGGCTGGGTTCCTCACCCTTCTGTGAGGTGGGCCCTCTGCTGTGAGGTCACTCCTGCCTGGCTGGCACACCCCACCTGGGCAACATCGGCCCTCTTGTGGCACTTGGAGCCTGCTGGGAGCCTCCTCCCCTCGGTGATGGGGGCCCTCTAGCGTCAGGCCCTTACTGCTGGGTACCCACATTTTCTGATACGTGCTAAGTGGTGCGAGGACACTCCTGCGAGGTTCCCATCCCCATGGGCATGTGGGCCTTCTGCTCTAAGGTCCCAACACCTGTGTTGTTCACCGTTTCATGATGTTGTCTCTCTGGTGTTAGTTCACTCAGGCCTAGATCCCATAGACTCTGTGCTCTGAGCCGACTGCTGGGAGGTTCCTACTGCTGGATTCCTTACCTTTTTTATTCTTTGGGTCCTGTGTTTTTATGCTCCTACTTCCTGACTCACTCCCAGCCCCTTTGTGATGTAGGTCCTCTGGTTTAAGGCCACATGTACCGGTTTCCTCACCTTTATTGATGTGGCCCCACTGGTGTGAGGACACTCCTGCCTGGTTCCCATCCCCTTGGTGATTGGGGCCCTCTTGTGAGAGGCTGATCCTGTCTGGATTCCTCACACTTCTGGGAGGTGGGCCCTCTGCTGTGAGGTCACTCCTGCCTGGCTGGCACACGTCACGTTGGCGATGTGGGCCCTCAGTTGGGAGTTGGTGCCTGCTGGGAGTCTCCTCCCCTCGGTAATGAGGGCCCTCTGGCGTCAGGCCCTAACTCATGGGCTCCCAAAATTTTCTGATGTGCTCCCTGTCGTGTGAGTACACTCCAGCCAGGGTCCCTTCCCTAGGGGATGTGGGCTTTCTGCTCTGTGGTCCCAACGGCTGGGTTGCTCACAGTGTCAGAATGTGGGCCCTCTGTTTTGAGTTCAGTCAGGCCTGGATCCCATAGCCTCGCTGCTCCTGGCCGCCTGCTGGGAGGTTCCAACTGCGGGATTCCTCACCTTTTTTACGCAATGGGCCCTCTGTTTTGAGGCTCCTCCTGCCTGCCTCACTCCCAGCCCCTTGGTGATGTGTGTCCTGTAGTTTGAGGCCACGTGTGCTGGGTCCGTCACATTTCGGGGATGTGGCCCCACTGGTGTGAGGACACTCCTGCCTGGTTTCCATTCCCTTGGTGATGTGGGCCCTCTGGTGAGAGTCTGATCCTCTTTGGGTTCCTCACACTTTTGTGTGGTTGGCCCTCTGCTCTGAGGTCACTCCTGCCTGGCTGGCACACCCCGCATTGGCGACGTCGGCCCTCTGGTAGCAGTTGGAGCTTGCTGGGAGCCTCCTCTCCTCAGTGATGAGGGCCCTCTGGCGTCCGGCCCTAACTGCTGGGCTCCCCACATTTTCTGTTGTGTGCCCACTGGTGCGATGACACTCCTGCTTGGTTCCCTTCCCCATGGGGATGTGGGCCTTGTGCTCTGAGGTCACAACGGCTGGGTTGCTTACAGTATCACGATGAGGGCCCTCTGTTGTGAGTTCATCACTGCCTGGATCCCATAGCCTCGGTGCTCTGGGCCGCCTGCTGGGATGTTCCAACTGCTGGATTCCTCACCTTTTTATACAATGGGCCATGTGTTTTGAGGTTAATCCTGCCTGCCTCGCTCTGAGACCCATGGTGATGTGGGTCTTCTGGTTTGAGGCCACATGTGCTGGGTACCTCAACTTTCGATGATGTGGCCCCACGGGTGTGAGGACACTCGTGCCTGATTCCCAGCCCCTTGCTTATGTGGGCACTCTGGTGAGAGTCTGATCATGACTGGGTTCCTTACCCTTCTGTGAGGTGGGCGCTCTGATGTGAGGTCACTCCTGCCTGGATGGCTCACGTCGCCTTGGCGACGTAGGCCCTCTGTTGGCCACTGAAGCATGCTGGGAGCCTCCTACCCTCTTTAATGAGGGCCCTGGAAGAAACGCATATGCCCTTTTTGACCAAGTGCATCATTGTCGAAGTTCTGCCTCTTCTCCTATACTTTCAGAGGACTTCCCATCTACCTCCTGAAATCGTATTCCTGGAATTCTGCCCCGCGTTCAAGTCCTCTTTGCAGCCTTACTTCAATATATTTTTGGACGATAGCTGTCATTTATAACTCTGCAGGTTTGTGAATTACAGTGCCCCTGAGCTCCATTCTTCAACTCGCTTTCTTGTGAGCTGGCCGCAAAACCGCAGGATTGCTTCAGGCCCTAATCTGGTTCCGGCACGGCATGTTGAGCCTTTGGCTAATTCCTCTTCCTGATGGGAAATGAGCGTTAAATTTGCTCGTGCAGACACCTACAGCTAATCTCTCATTGGTTCTCCCTATTCCTGTTCATCTTGCTCAGAAATTCCAAACTGTGCCAAACAGGAGGTTAAAGGCACTGACTCTCCAATTGGGGAAAGAGTTAGTAAAGCGTCTGGAATGGTAAAACCGAGTATGAGGGGAAGAAAACTGAGATGCATTTAAAAAGGTTTCCCGGTCACACGGTGGACCATATTCTGGGTTTCCCATGCGTGTTTTACCTGAAGGAAGAATCCCTTAAACCTGGAGAGGTGGGACCCATGCAATGGGTACCATGCAGTATGACTTCAAATGGCCTGCATTTTCTCACCGAACCTCACCAATGCTATCAGCCCAAAGTGTCGAACCTTATGTCTCACTCAGCTCTAGGTGTAGATGTGGTAAATCCAGGTTGCATCACAAGCCCTGAATGAATTATTTAAGAATTGCTCTCTATTTCACTGTCATTGTGTTTGTTTTTGTAGTTTATTTTGATAATGGGATTTATCGGATTTTCTCTGCTGCCTTCATGCAGCTGTACACACACTTGATTCTCTTACGGAGACATATAAATCCATGGGTTTGAAGATTCTTACTAGTCATGTGTAATCCTAGGAGTTGAATATGGTGTGTTTAGTCCATTTCGTTGAGCAAGGTGTAAGTCTTGACTATTACATATTTGGCTTATGGAAAGGTATGTGTGCTAATTTCTATCTCTGGTTTTATGCAGCACCCCACCTCACCTTTCCCCATAAGCAAGCATAAGTTGGTGTTCTAAATTTGAGACCCTGTTCTGTTTTGTAATTCAGTTCATGTGTAGCCAACTTTACATTCCGTGTATTAGTGATATCTTATGATGTTTCATTTTCTGTGTGACTTATTTCACTTAGAATCATCGTACCTGGATCCACTCAATATGCCGCGACGGGCCTGATGACATAGATTTCATTGGTGAGTGATATTCCATTGTACGTGCGTACCACAACTTCTTTAACCATTTTTCACATTCTGGGATATTTAACTTGGACCGTAGACGACGTTCTTGTAAACAGAGCTGTCCCAAACTTTGGGGTGGCTGTGTGTTTTTGATTTTAATTTCCCTAAGCTATAGGACCATAAGTGGAAGTGACATAGGCTCTGTTGCTTTGTTTCCTACGTGTTTCAGGAAACCCCATAAACTTCTCCAGAGTGGCTGTTTGCAATTTACATCCCCCCCATCAGCATAACAAGTCTCCCTGTTCTCCATGACCTGTCCTGCCTTTCTGGATTTTACACTTTTTCAGATGGCCCTTTTGACCGGGGGGCAGTGAGACTTCATTGTAGTGCAGATTTCATTTACCTGCTTGCTTGCTTGGCCAAAAATGGCGTATGCGTTTTTTCCTGAATATATTCAGGAAAAAACGCATACGCACTTTTTGACCAGTGCATCATTGTCGACATTCTGCCTCTATTCCTATGCTTTAAGTGCAATTCCAGTCTACCCCCTGAAATCGTTTTCCTGAAATTTTGCCCCGCATTCAAGTCCTCTTCGAAGACTTACTTCAATACATTTTTGGACGATAGCTGTCATTCATAACTCTGCAGGTTTGTGAATTACAGTGCCCCTGAGCTCGTTTCCTCAACTCGCTTTCTTGTGAGCTGGCCGCAAAACCGCAGGATTGCTGCAGGCCCTAATCTGTTTCCGACAGGGCACACTGAGCCTTTGGTGAATTCCTCTTCCTGGTGGGAAATGAGCGTTCCATTTGCCCGTGCAGACACCTACAGCTAGTCTCTCATTGTTTCTCCCTATTCCTGTTAATCTTGTGTAGAAATTGCAAACTGTGCCAAACAGGAGGTTAAAGGCACTGACTCTCCAAGTGGGGAGAATGTTAGTAAAGTGTCTGGAATGGTGAACCCGAGTACCAGGGTTCGAAAACTGAGATATATTTGAAAACGTTTCCCAATCAGACGGTGGACAATACTCTGGGTTTCCCATGCATGTCTTAGCTGAAGGAAAAATCCCTTAAACCTGGAGAGCTGGGAACCATGGAATGGGTACCATGCAGTATGACTACAAAGGGTCTGCGTTTGCTCACCGAACCTCACAAATGCTATCAGCCCGAAGTGTCCAGCCGTATATCTCACCCAGCTCTGGGTGTAGATGTGGTAAATCCAGGTTGCATCACAAGCCCTGAATGAATTATTTAAGAATTGCTCTCTATTACACTGTCAATGTGTTTTGGTTTTGAACTTTATTTTGATAATGGGATTTATCGGATTTTCACTGCTGCGTTTAGGCTGCTGTACACACGCTTGATTTCCTTATGGAGACATATAAATCCATGGGTTTTAAGATTCTTACTTGTCAGGTATATTCCCAGGCTTTGAGTCCATTTCGTTGAGCAAGGAGTAGGTCTTGTCTATTATATATTTGGCTTATGGAACGGTATCTGTGCTAATTTCAATCTCTGGTTTTATGCAGCACCCCAACTCACCTTTCCCCATAAGCAAGCATAAGTTGGTTTTCTAAATTTGAGACCCTGTTCTGTTTTGTAATTCAGTTCATGGGTAGCCAAGTTTACATTCCGTGTATTAGTCATATCTTATGATGTTTCATTTTCTGTGTGACTTATTTCTCGTAAAATCATCATACTTGAATCCACTCATTATGCCGCTACGGGCCTGAAGACGTAGATTTCATTGCTGAGTGATATTCCATTGTACGTGCGTACCAGAACTTCTTTATCCATTTTTTCCTTTCTCGGATATTTAACTTGTACCGTAGACAAGGTTCTTGTAAACAGAGCCATCCCAAACTTTAGGGTGGCTGTGTGTTTGTGATTTTAATAAACCTAAGCTATAGGACCATAGTGGAAGTGACATAGGCTGTCTTGCTTTGTTTCCTACGTGTTTCAGGATACACCATACATTTCTCCAGAGTGGCTGTTGGCAATTTACATCCCGCCCATCAGCATAACAAGGCTCCCTGTTCTCCAAGACCTGTCCTGCCTTTCTGGATTTTACACTTTTTTCAGATGGCCCTTTTGACTGGGGGGCAGTGAGACTTCATTGTAGTGCAGATTTCCTTTACACGCTTGCTTGATGGCCAAAAAGTGCGTATGCGTTTTTTCCTGAATATATTCAGGAAAAAACGCATACGCCCTTTTTGGCCAAGTGCATCATTGTCGACATTCTGCCTCTTTTCCTATGCTGTAAGTGCAATTCCAGTCTACCCCCTGAAATCGTTTTCCTGAAATTCTGCCCCGCTTTCAAGTCCTCTTTGAAGACTTACTTCAGTATATTTTTGTACGATAGCTGTCATTCATAACTCTGCAGGTTTGTGAATTACAGTGCCCCTGAGCTCCTTTCTTCAACTCCTTTTCTTGTGAGCTGCCCGCAAAACCGCAGGATTGCTTCAGGCCGTAATATGTTTCCGGCCGGGCACGCTGAGCCTTTGGTTAATTCCACTTCCTGGTGGGAAATGATCGTTCAATTTGCCCGTGCAGACACCAACAGCTAGTCTCTCATTGCTTCTCCCTATTCCTGTTCATCTTGCGCAGAAATTGCAAACTGTGCCAAACAGGAGGTTAAAGGCACTGACTCTCCAAGTGGGGAGAGTGTTAGTAAAGCGTCTGGAATGGTGAACCCGAGTACCAGGGGACGAAAACTGAGATGCATTTGAAAACGTTTCCCAATCACACGGTGGACGATAGTCTGGGTTTCCCATTCATGTTTTAGCTGAAGGAAGATTCCCTTAAACCTGGAGAGTTGGGACCCATGGAATGGGTACCATGCAGTATGACTTCAAAGGGTCTGCGTTTGCTCACCGAACCTCACCAATGCTATCAGCCCGAAGTGCCCAGCCTTATGTCTCACCCAGCTCTGGGTGTAGATGTGGTAAATCCAGGTTGCATCACAAGCCCTGAATGAATGATTTAAGAATTGCTCTCTATTTCACTGTCATTGTGTTTTGTTTTTGAAATTTATTTTGATAATGGGATTTATCGGATTTTCACTGCTGCGTTTAGGCCGCTGTACACACGCTTGATTTCCTTATGGAGACATATAAATCCATGGGTTTTAAGATTCTTACTTGTCAGGTATCTTGCCAGGCGTTGAATATGGGGTGTTGAGTCCATTTCGTTGAGCAAGGAGTAGGGCTTGTCTATTATATATTTGGCTTATGGAACGGTATCTGTGCTAATTTCAATCTCTGGTTTTATGCAGCACCCCAACTCACCTTTCCCCATAAGCAAGCATAAGTTGGTTTTCTAAATTTCAGACCCTGTTCTGTTTTGTAATTCAGTTCCTGTGTAGCCAACTTTACATTCCGTGTATTAGTGATATCTTATGATGTTTCTTTTTCTGTGTGACTTATTTCTCGTAGAATCATCGTACCTGTATCCACTCATTAGGCCGCTACGGGCGTGATGACGTAGATTTCATTGCTGAGTGATATTCCATTGTACGTGCGTACCACAATTTCTTTATCCATTTTTTGCTTTCTGGGATATTTTACTTGTACCGTAGACGAGGTTCTTGTAAACAGAGCCGTCCCAAACTCTGGGGTGGCTGTGTGTTTTTGAATTTAATTTCCCTAAGCTATAGGACCATAAGTGGAAGTGCCATAGGCTGTGTTGCTTTGTTTCCTACGTGTTTCTGGAAACACCATACACTTCTCCAGAATGGTTGTTGGCAATTTACATCCCGCCCATCAGCATGACAAGGCTCCATGTTCTCCATGACCTGTCCTGACTTTCTGGATTTTACATTTTTTTCAGATGGCCCTTTTGACCGGGGGGCAGTGAGACTTCATTGTAGTGCAGATTTCCATTACACGCTTGCTTGGTTGGCCAAAAAGGGCGTATGCGTTTTTTCCTGAATATATTCAGGAAAAAACGCATACGCCCTTTTTGGCCAAGTGCATCATTGTCGACATTCTGCCTCTTTTCCTATGCTTTTAGTACAATTCCAGTCTACCCCCTGAAATCGTTTTTCTGAAATTCTGCCCCGCTTTCAAGTCCTCTTCGAAGACTTACTTCAATACATTTTTGGACGATAGCTGTCATTCATAACTCTGCAGGTTTGTGAATTACAGTGCCCCTGAGCTCATTTCTTCAACTCGCTTTCTTGTGAGCTGGCCGCAAAACCGCAAGATTGCTTCAGGCCCTAATCTGTTTCCGGCAGGGCACGCTGAGCCTTTGGTTAATTCCTCTTCCTGGTGGGAAATGAGCGTTCCATTTGCCCGTGCAGACACCTACAGCTAGTCTCTCATTGCTTCTCCCTATTCCTGTTCATCTTGCGCAGAAATTGCAAACTGTGCCAAACAGGAGGTTAATGGCACTGACTCTCCAAGTGGGGAGAGTGTTAGTAAAGCGTTCAAATGTTGAACCCGAGTACGAGGGGACGAAAACAGATGCATTTGAAAACGTTTCCCAATCACACGGTAGACCATACTCTGGGTTTCCCATGCATGTTTGAGCTGAAGGAAGAATCCCTTAAACCTGGAGAGTTGGGACCCATGGAATGGGTACCATGCAGTATGACTTCAAAGGGTCTGGGTTTGCTCACCGAACCTCACCAATGCTATCAGGCTGAAGTGTCCAGCCTTATGTCTCATCGAGCTCTGGGTGTAGATGTGGTAAATACAGGTTGCATCACAAGCCCTGAATGAATTATTTAAGAATTGCTCTCTATTTCTTTGTCATTGTGTTTTGTTTTTGAAATTCATTTTGATAATGGGATTTATCGGATTTTCACTGCTGCTTTTAGGCCACTGTACACACGCTTGATTTCCTTATGGAGACATATAAATCCATGGGTTTTAAGATTCTTACTTGTCAGGCATCTTCCCAGGCGTTGAATATAGGGTGTTGAGTCCATTTCGTTGAGCAAGGAGTAGGTTTTGTCTATTATATATTTGGCTTATGGAACGGTATCTGTGCTAATTTCAATCTCTGGTTTTATGCAGCATCCCAACTGACCTTTCCCCATAAGCAAGCATAAGTTGGTTTGCTAAATTTGAGACCCTGTTCTGTTTTGTAATTCAGTTCATGGGTAGCCAAGTTTACATTCCGTGTAGTAGTGATAACTTATGATGTTTCTTTTTCTGTCTGACTTATTTCTCATAGAATCATCGTACCTGAATCCACTCATTATGCCGCTACGGTCCTGATGACGTAGATTTCATTGCTGAGTGATATTCCATTGTACGTGCGTACCACAACTTCTTTATCCATTTTATGCTTTCTGGGATATTTAACTGCTACCATAGATGAGGTTCTTGTAAACAGAGCCATCCCAAATTTTGGGCTGGCTGTGTGTTTTTGATTTTAATTTCCCTAAGCTATAGGACCATAAGTGGAAGTGCCATAGGCTGTGTTGCTTTGTTTCCTACGTGTTTCTGGAAACACCATACACTTCTCCAGAGTGTTTGTTGGCAATTTACATCCCGCCCAACAGCATGACAAGGCTCCCTGTTCTGCATGACCTGTCCTGCCTTTCTGGATTTTACACTTTTTTCAGATGGCCCTTTTGACCGGGGGGGGCAGTGAGACTTCATTGTAGTGCAGATTTCCTTTACACGGTTGCTTGGTTGGCCAAAAAGGGCGTATGCGTTTTTTTCTGAATATATTCAGGAAAAAACGCATACGCCCTTTTTGGCCAAGTGCATCGTTGTCGACATTTTGCCTCTTTTCCTATGCTTTTAGTACAATTCCTGTCTACCCCCTGAAGTCGTTTTCCTGAAATTCTGCCCCGCTTACAAGTCCTCTTCGAAGACTTATTTCAATACATTTTTGGACGATAGCTGTCATTCATAACAATGCAGGTTTTTGAATTACAGTGCCCCTGAGCTCATGTCTTCAACTCGCTTTCTTGTGAGCTGGCCGCAAAACCGCAGGATTGCTTCAGGCCATAATCTCTTTCCGGCAGGGCATGCTGAGCCTTTGTTTAATTCCTCTTCCTGGTCGGAAATGAGTGTTCCTTTTGCCCGTGCAGGCACCTACAGCTAGTCTCTCATTGGTTCTCCCTATTCCTGTACATCTTACGCAGAAATTGCAAACTGTGCCAAACAGGAGGTTAATGGCACTGACTCTCCAAGTGGGGAGAGTGTTAGTAAAGCGTCTGGAATGGTGAACCCGAGTACCAGGGGACGATAACTGAGATGCATTTGAAAACGTTTCCCGGTCACACAGTGCACAGTACTGTGGGTTTCCCATGCATGTTTTTGCTGAAGGAAGAATTCCTTAAACCTGGAGAGTTGGGACCCATGGAATGGTTACCATGCAGTATGACTTCAAAGGGTCTGCGTTTGCTCACCGAACCTCACAAATGCTATCAGCCCGAAGTGTCCAGCCTTATGTCTCACCCAGCTCTGGGTGTAGATGTGGTAAATCCAGGTTGCATCACAAACCCTGAATGAATTATTTAAGAATTGCTCTCTATTTCACTGAAATTTTGTTTTGTTTTTGAAATTTATTTTGATAATGGGATTTATCGGATTTTCACTGCTGCGTTTAGGCCGCTGTACACACGCTTGATTTCCTTATGGAGACATATAAATCCATGGGTTTTAAGATTCTTACTTGTCAGGTATCTTGCCAGGCGTTGAATATGGGGTGTTGAGTCCATTTCGTTGAGCAAGGAGTAGGGCTTGTCTATTATATATTTGGTTTATGGAACGGTATCTGTGCTAATTTCAATCTCTGGTTTTATGCAGCACCCCAACTCACCTTTCCCCATAAGCAAGCATAAGTTGGTTTTCTAAATTTGAGACCCTGTTCTGTTTTGTAATTCAGTTCATGTGTAGCCAACTTTATATTCCGTGTATTAGTGATATCTTATGATGTTTCTTTTTCTGTGTGACTTATTTCTCGTAGAATCATCGTACCTGAATACACTCATTATGCCGCTACGGGCCTGATGACGTAGGTTTCATTGCTGATTGATATTCCATTGTACGTGCGTACCACAACTTCTTTATCCATTTTTTGCTTTCTCGTATATTTAACTTGTACCGTAGACGAGGTTCTTGTAAACAGAGCCATCCCAAATTTTGGGGTGGCTGTGTGTTTTTGATTTTAATTTCTCTATGCTATAGGACCATAAGTGGAAGTGCCATAGGCTGTGTTGCTTTGTTTCCTACGTGTTTCAGGAAACACCATACACATCTCCAGAGTGGCTGTTGGCAATTTACATCCCGCCCATCAGCATAACAAGGCTCCCTGTTCTCCATGACCTGTCGTGCCTTTCTGGAATTTACACATTTTTCAGATGGCCCTTTTGACCGGGGGGCAGTGAGACTTCTTTGTAGTACACATTTCCTTTACACGGTTGCTTGGTTGGCCAAAAAGGGCATATGCGTTTTTTCCTGAATATATTCAGGAAAAAACGCATACGCCCTTTTTGGCCAAGTGCATCATTGTCGACATTCTGCCTCTAATCTTATTCTTTAAGTGCAATTCCAGTCTACCCCCTGAAATCGTTTTCCTGAAATTCTGCCCCGATTTCACGTCCTCTTCGAAGACTTACTTCAAAACATTTTTGGACGATAGCTGTCATTCATTACTCTGCAATTTTGTGAATTACAGTGCCCCTGAGCTCCTTTCTTCAACTCGCTTTCTTGTGAGCTGGCCGCAAACCCGCAGGATTGCTTCAGGCCCTAATATGGTTCCGGCATGGCATGCTGAGCCTTTGGTTAATTCCTCTTCCTGGTGGGAAATGAGCGTTCAATTTGCCCGTGCAGACACCAACAGCTAGTCTCTCATTGGTTCTCCCTATGCCTGTTCATCTTGCGCAGAAATTGCAAACTGTGCCAAACAGGAGGTTAAAGGCACTGACTCTCCAAGTGGGGAGAGTGTTAGTAAAGCGTCTGGAATGGTGAACCCGAGTATCAGGGGACGAAAACTGAGATGCGTTTGAAAACGTTTCCCAATCACACGGCGGACGATAGTCTGGGTTTCCAATGCATGTTTTAGCTGAAGGAAGAATCCCTTAAACCTGGAGAGTTGGGACCCATGGAATGGGTACCATGCAGTATGACTTCAAAGGGTCTGCGTTTGTTCACCGAACCTCACCAATGCTATCAGCCCGAAGTGTCCAGCCTTATATCTCATCCAGCTCTGCGTGTAGATGTGGTAAATACAGGTTGCATCACAAGCCCTGAATGAATTATTTAAGAATTGCTCTCTATTTCACTGTCATTGTGTTTTGTTTTTGAAATTCATTTTGATAATGGGATTTATCGGATTTTCACTGCTGCTTTTAGTTCACTGTACACACGCTTGATTTCCTTATGGAGACATATAAATCCATGGGTTTTAAGATTCTTACTTGTCAGGTATCTTCCCAGGCGTTGAATATAGAGTGTTGAGTCCATTTCGTTGAGCAAGGAGTAGGTTTTGTCTATTATATATTTGGCTTATGGAACGGTATCTGTGCTAATTTCAATCTCTGGTTTTATGCAGCATCCCAACTGACCTTTCCCCATAAGCAAGCATAAGTTGGTTTGCTAAATTTGAGACCCTGTTCTGTTTTGTAATTCAGTTCATGGGTAGCCAAGTTTACATTCCGTGTATTAGTGATAACTTATGATGTTTCTTTTTCTGTCTGACTTATTTCTCATAGAATCATCGTACCTGAATCCACTCATTATGCCGCTACGGTCCTGATGACGTAGATTTCATTGCTGAGTGATATTCCATTGTACGTCCGTACAACAACTTCTTTATCCATTTTATGTTTTCACGGATATTTAACTTCTACCGTAGATGAGGTTCTTGTCAACAGAGCCATTCCAAACTTTGGGGTGGCTGTGTGTTTTTGATTTTAATTTCCCTAAGCTATAGGAACATAAGTGGAAATGCCATAGGCTGTGTTGCTTTGTTTCCTACGTGTTTCAGGAAACACCATACACTTCTCCAGAGTGGTTGTTGGCAATTGACATCCCGCCCATCAGCATAACAAGGCTCCCTGTTCTCCATGACCTGTCCTGCCTTTCTGGATTTTACACTTTTTTCAGATGGCCTTTTGACCGGGGGGCAGTGAGACTTCCTTGTAGTGCAGATTTCCTTTACATGCTTGCTTGGTTGGCCAAAAAGGGCGTATTCGTTTTTTCCTGAATGTATTCAGGAAAAAACGCACACGCCCTTTTTGGCCAAGTGCATCATTGTCGACATTCTGCCTCTTTTCCTATTCGTTAAGTGCAATTCCAGTCTACCTCGTGAAATCGTTTTCCTGAAATTTTGCCCCGCTTTCAAATCCTCTTCAAAGACTTACTTCAATACATTTTTGGACGATAGCTGTCATTCATAACTCTGCAGGTTTCTGAATTACACTGCCCCTCAGCTCCTTTCTTCAACTCGCTTTCTTGTGAGCTGGCCGCAAAACCGCAGGATTGCTGCAGGCCATAATCTCTTTCTGGCAGGGCACGCTGAGCTTTTGGTTAATTCCTCTTCCTGGTGGGAAATGAGCGTTCCATTTGCCCGTGCAGACACCTACAGCTAGTCTCTCATTGGTTCTCCCTATTCGTGTTCATCTTGCGCAGAAATTGCAAATTGTGCCAAACAGGAGGTTAAAGGCACTGACTCTCCAAGTGGGGATAGTGTTAGTAAAGCGTCTGGAATGGTGAACCCGAGTACCAGGGGACGAAAACTGAGATGCATTTGAAAACGTTTCCCGGTCACACAGTGCACTGTACTGTGGGTTTCCCATGCATGTTTTAGCTGAAGGAAGAATCCCTTAAACCTGGAGAGTTGGGACCCATGGAATGGGTACCATGCAGTATGACTTCAAAGGGTCTGCGTTTGCTCACCGAACCTCACCAATGCTATCAGCCCGAAGTGCCCAGCCTTATGTCTCACCCAGCTCTGGGTGTAGATGTGGAAAATCCAGGTTGCATCACAAGCCCTGAATGAATTATTTAAGAATTGCTCTCTATTTCACTGTCATTGCGTTTTGTTTTTGAAATTTATTTTGATAATGGGATTTATCGGATTTTCACTGCTACGTTTAGGCCGCTGTACACACGCTTGATTTCCTTATGGAGACATATAAATCCATGGGTTTTAAGATTCTTACTTGTCAGGTATCTTGCCAGGCGTTGAATATGGGGTGTTGAGTCCATTTCGTTGAGCAAGGAGTAGGGCTTGTCTATTATATATTTGGCTTATGGAACGGTATCTGTGCTAATTTCAATCTCTGGTTTTATGCAGCACCCCAACTCACCTTTCCCCATAAGCAAGCATAAGTTGGTTTTCTAAATTTGAGACCCTGTTCTGTTTTGTAATTCAGTTCATGTGTATCCAACTTTACATTCCGTGTATTAGTGATATCTTATGATGTTTCTTTTTCTGTGTGACTTATTTCTCGTAGAATCATCGTACCTGAATACACTCATTATGCCGCTACGGGCCTGATGACGTAGATTTCATTGCTGAGTGATATTCCATTGTACGTGCGTACCACAACTTCTTTATCCATTTTTTGCTTTCTGGGATATTTTACTTGTACCATAGACGAGGTTCTTGTAAACAGAGCCGTCCCAAACTCTGGGGTGGCTGTGTGTTTTTTATTTTAATTTCTCTAAGCTATAGGACCATAAGTGGAAGTGCAATAGGCTGTGTTGCTTTGTTTCCTATGTGTTTCTGGAAACACCATACACTTCTCCAGAGTGGTTGTTGGCAATTTACATCCCGCCCATCAGCATGACAAGGCTCCCTGTTCTCCATGACCTGTCTTGACTTTCTGGATTTTACATTTTTTTCAGATGGCCCTTTTGACCGGGGGGCAGTGAGACTTCATTGTAGTGCAGATTTCCATTACAAGCATGCTTGGTTGGCCAAAAAGGGCGTATGCGTTTTTTCCTGAATATATTCAGGAAAAAACGCATACGCCCTTTTTGGCCAAGTGCATCATTGTCGACATTCTGCCTCTTTTCCTATGCTTTAAGTGCAATTCCAGTCTACCCCCTGAAATCGTTTTCCTTAAATTCTGCCCCGCTTTCAAGTCCTCTTCGAAGACTTACTTCAATACATTTTTGGACGATAGCTGTCATTCATAACTCTGCAGGTTTGTGAATTACAGTGCCCCTGAGCTCATTTCTTCAACTCGCTTTCTTGTGAGCTGGCCGCAAAACCGCAGGATTGCTTCAGGCCCTAATCTGTTTCCGGCAGGGCACGCTGAGCCTTTGGTTAATTCCTCTTCCTGGTGGGAAATGAGCGTTCCATTTGCCCGTGTAGACACCAACAGCTAGTCTCTCATTGCTTCTCCCTATTCCTGTTCATCTTGCGCAGAAATTGCAAAGTGTGCCAAACAGGAGGTTAATGGCACTGACTCTCCAAGTGGGGAGAGTGTTAGTAAAGCGTTCAAATGTTGAACCCGAGTACCAGGGTCGAAAACTGAGATGCATTTGAAAACGTTTCCCAATCATATGGTGGACCATACTCTGGGTTTCCCATGCATGTTTTAGCTGAAGGAAGAATCCCTTAAACCTGGAGAGTTGGGACCCATGGAATGGGTACCATGCAGTATGACTTCAAAGGTTTGCGTTTGCTCATCAAACCTCACCAATGCTATCAGCCCGAAGTGTCCAGCCTTATGTCTCACCCTGCTCTGCGTGTAGATGTGGTAAATCCAGGTTGCATCACAAGCCCTGAATGAATTATTTAAGAATTGCTCTCTATTTCACTGTCATTGTGTTTTGTTTTTGAAATTTATTTTGATAATGGGATTTATCGGATTTTCACTGCTGCGTTTAGGCCGCTGTACACACGCTTGATTTCCTTATGGACACATATAAATCCATGGGTTTTAAGATTTTTACTTCTCAGGTATATTCCCAGGCGTTGAATATGGGGTGTTGAGTCCATTTCGATGAGCAAGGAGTAGGTCTTGTCTATTATATATTTGGCTTATGGTACGGTATCTGTGCTAATTTCAATCTCTGGTTTTATGCAGCACCCCAACTCACCTTTCCCCATAAGCAAGCATAAGTTGGTTTTCTAAATTTGTGACCCTGTTCTGTTTTGTAATTCAGTTCATGTGTAGCCAACTTTACATTCCGTGTATTATTGATATCTTATGATGTTTCATTTTCTGTGTGACTTAATTCTTGTAGAATCATCGTACGTGAATCCACTCATTATGCCGCTGCAGGCCTGATGACGTAGATTTCATTGATGAGTGATAATCTATTGTACGTGCGTACCAGAACTTCTTTATCCATTTTTTGCATTCTCAGATATTTAACTAGTATCGTAGATGACGTTCCTGTAAACAGAGCCGTCCCAAATTTTGGGGTGGCTGTGTCTTTTTGATTTTAATTTCCCTAAGCTATAGGACCATAAGTGGAAGTGCCATAGGCTGTGTTGCTTTGTTTCCTACGCGTTTCAGGAAACACCATACACTTCTCCAGAGTGGCTGTTGGCAATTTACATCCCGCCCATCAGCATAACAAGGCTCCGTGTTCTCCATGACCTGTCCTGCCTTTCTGGATTTTACACTTTTTTCAGATGGCCCTTTTAACCGGGGGGCAGTGAGACTTCATTGTAGTGCAGATTTCCTTTACACGCTTGCTTGGTTGGCCAAAAAGGGCGTATGCTTTTTTTCCTGAATATATTCAGGAAAAAACGCATACGCCCTTTTTGGCCAAGTGCATCATTGTCGACATTCTGCCTCTTTTCCTATGCTTTAAGTGCAATTCCAGTCTATCCCCTGAAATCGTGTTCCTGAAATTCTGCCCCGCTTTCAAGTCCTCTTCAAATACTTAATTCAGTACATTTTTGGACGATAGGTGTCATTCATAACTCTGCAGGTTTGTGAATTACAGTGCCCCTGAGCTCCTTTCTTCAACTCGCTTTCTTGTGAGCTGGCCGCAAAACCGCAGGATTGCTTCACGCCATAATCTCTTTCTGGCAGGGCACGCTGAGCCTTTGGTTAATTCCTCTTCCTGGTGGGAAATGAGCGTTCCATTTGCCCGTGCAGACACCTACAGCTAGTCTCTCATTGGTTCTCCCTATTCCTGTTCATCTTGCACAGAAATTGCAAACTGTGCCAAACAGGAGGTTAAAGGTACTGACTCTCCAAGTGGGGATAGTGTTAGTAAAGCGTCTGGAATGGTGAACCCGAGTACCAGGGGACGAAAACTGAGATGCATTTGAAAACGTTTCCCGGTCACACAGTGCACTGTACTGTGGGTTTCCCATGCATGTTTTAGCTGAAGGAAGAATCCCTTAAATTTGGAGAGTTGGGACCCATGGAATGGATACCCTGCAGGATGACTTCAATGGGTCTGCGTTTGCTCACCGAACCTCACCAATGCTATCAGCCCGAAGTGTACAGCCTTATGTCTCACCCAGCTCTGGATGTAGATGTGGTAAATCCAGGTTGCATCACATGCCCTGAATGAATTATTTAAGAATTGCTCTCTATTTCACTCTCATTGTGTTTTGTTTTTCTAATTCATTTTGATAATGGGATTTATTGGATTTTCTCTGCTGCGTTCATGCAGCTGTACACACGCTTGATTGTCTTAAGGAGACATATAAATCCATGGGTTTGAAGATTCTTACTAGTCAGGTGTATTCCTAGGCGTTGAATATGTGGTGTTTAGTCCATTTCGTTGAGCAAGGGGTAGGTCTTGACTATTACATATTTGGCTTATGGAAAGGTATCTGTGCTAATTTCTATCTCTGCTTTTATGCAGCACCCCAACTCACTTTTCCCCTTAAGCAAGCATAAGTTGGTTTTCTAAATTTGAGACCCTGTTCTGTTTTGTAATTCAGTTCATGTGTAGCCAAGTTTACATTCCGTGTATTAGTGATAACTTATGATGTTTCATTTTCTGTGTGACTTATTTCACTTAGAATCATCGTACCTGAATCCACTCATTATGCCGCGACGGGCCTGATGAAATAGATTTCATTGGTGAGTGATATTCATTTGTACGTACGTACCACACTTCTTTATCCATTTTTCGCTTTCTGGGATATTTAACTTGTTCCGTAGACGAGGTTCTTGTAAACAGAGCCGTCCGACACTTTGGGGTGGCTGTCTGTTTTTGATTTTAATTTCCGTGATCTATAAGACCATAAGTGGAAGTGCCGTAGTCTCCGTTGCTTTGTTTCTTAGGTGTTTCAGGAAACACCATACACTTCTCCAGAGTGGCTGTTGGCATTTACATCCCGCCTATCAGCATAACAAGGCTCCCTGTTCTCCATGGCCTGTCCTGTGTTTCTGGTTTTTACACTTTTTTCAGATGGCCCTTTTGACGAATGGGAAATGAGACTTCATTGTAGTGCGGATTTCCATTTCTCGAGTGCTTGGTTGGCCAAAAAGGGCATATGTGTTTTTTCCTGAATATATTCAGGAAAAAATGTTTACGCACTTTTGTCCAAGTGCATCACTGTCAAAGATCTGCCGCTTTTCACATGCTTTAAATGCAATTCCAATCTACCTCCTGAAATATGATTCCTGCAATTCTGCCTCGTTTTCAAGTCCTCTTTGCAGACTTACTTCCATATATTTTTGCCAATAGCTGTCATTTATAACTCTGCAGGTTTGTGAATTACAGTGCCCGTGATTTCCTTTCTTAACTCGTTTCCTTGAAAACTGGCCACAGAACCGCAGGTTTGCTTCAGGCCGTAATCAGGGTCCGGCACGGCACTCTGAGACTTTGGTTCATTCCACTTCCTGGTGGGAAATTAGAGTTAAATGTACCCCTCCAGACACCTGCCTCACTCCTAGCCCCTTGGTGATGTGTGTCCTCTGGTTTGAGGCCACATGTGCTGGGTTCCTCACATTTGGCTGATGTGGCCCCACTGGTGTGAGGACACTCCTGCCTGGTTCCCATCCCCTTGGTGATGTGGGCCCTCCGGTGAGAGTCTGATCCTGGTTGGGTTCCTCACACTTCTGTGAGGTGGGCCCTCTTCTCTGAGGTCACTCCTGCCTGGCTGGCACACCCCGCCTTGGCGACGTCGGCCCTCTGGTGGGATTTGGTGCCTGCTGGGTGTCTCCTCCCCTCGGTAATGAGGGCCCTCTGGCGTCAGGCCCTAACTCCTGGGCTCCCAATATTTTCTGATATGCGCCCTGTGGTTCGAGTACACTCCTGCCAGGTTCCCAACCCCATGGGAATGTGGGCCTTCTGCTCTGAGGTCCCAACCGTGGGTTACTCAGTTTCATGATGAGGGCCCTCTGCTGCGAGTTCTCTCCGGCCTGGATCCCATAGCCTCGCTGCTCTTGGCCAACTGCTGGGAGGTTCCAACTGCGGGATTCCTCACCTTTTTTCTTCTATGGGCCCTCTGTTTTGAGACTCCTCCTGCCTGCCTCACTCCCAGCCCCTTGGTGATGTGTGTCCTCTGGTTTGAGGCCACGTATGCTGGGTCCCTCGCCTTTCGATGATGTGGCCCCACTGATGTGAGGACACTCCTGCCTGGTTCCTATCCCCTTGATGATGTGGGCCCTCTGGTGAGAGTCTGATCCTGGCTGGGTTCCTCACCCTTCTGTGAGGGGGGCCCTCTGCTGTGAGGTCACTCCTGCCTGGCTGGCACACCCCACCTGGGCAACATTGGCCCTCTTGTGGCAGTTGGAGCCTGCTGAGAACCTCCCCTCGGTGATGGGGTCCCTCTTGCCTCAGGCCCTAACTGCTGGGTACCCACATTTTCTGATACGTGCTAAGTGGTGCGAGGACACTCCTGCGAGGTTCCCATCCCCATGGGCATGTGGGCCTTCTGATCTAAGGTCCCAACACCTGTGTTGTTCACCGTTTCATGATGTTGGCTCTCTGGTGTTAGTTCACCCAGGCCTAGATCCCATAGACTCTGTGCTCTGAGCGGCCTGCTGGGAGGTTCCTACTGCTGGATTCCTTAACTCTTTTATTCTTTGGGTCCTGTGTTTTCATGCTCCTACTTCCTGACTCACTTCCAGCCCATTTGTGATGTAGGTCCTCTGGTTTAAGGCCACATGTACCGGTTTCCTCAACTTTATTGATGTGGCCCCACTGGTGTGAGGACACTCCTGCCTGGTTCCCATCCCCTTGGTGATGGGGGCCCTCTGGTGAGAGTCTGATCCTGTCTGGATTCCTCACACTTCTGGGAGGTGGGCCCTCTGCTGTGAGGTCACTCCTGCCTGGCTGGCACACGTCACGTTGGCGATGTGGGCCCTCAGTTGGGAGTTGGTGCCTGCTGGGAGTCTCCTCCCCTCGGTAATGAGGGCCCTCTGGCGTCAGGCCCTAACTCATGGGCTCCCAAAATTTTCTGATGTGCGCCCTGTCGTGCGAGTACACTCCAGCCAGTGTCCCATCCCCATGGGTATGTGGGCTTTCTGCTCTCAGGTCCCAAAGGCTGGGTTGCTCACAGTGTCAGAATGTGGGCCCTCTGCTGTGAGTTCACTCCGGCATGGATCCCATAGCCTCGGTGCTCTGGGCCACCTGCTTGGAGCTTCCAACTGCAGGGTTCCTCACCTTTTTTATTCTATGGGCGCGCTGTTGTGAGTTTCCTCCTGCATGCCTCACTCCCAGCCCTTTCGTGATGTGTGTCCCCTTGTTTGAGGCCACATGTGCTGTGTTCCTCACCTTTCGCTGATGTGGCCCCACTGGTGTGAGGACACTCCTGCCTGGTTTCCATCCCATTGGTGATGTGGGCGCTCTGGTTAGAGTCTGATCCTGTTTGGGCTCCTCACACTTCTGTGAGGTGGGCCCTCTGCTGTGAGGTAACTCCTGCCTGGCTTACTCCCATTGCCTTGGTGACGTCGGCCCTCTGGTGGCATTTGGAGCCTGCTGGTAGCCTCCTCTCTTCAGTGATGAGGGCCCTCTGGCGTCAGGCCATATCTGCTGGGTTCCCACATTTTCTGATACGTGCTAAGTTGTGCGAGGACACTCCTGCGAGGTTCCCATCCCCATGGGGATGTGGGCCTTCTGCTCTGAGGTCCCACTGGCTGGGTTGCTCACAGTTTCATGATGTGGGCCTTCTGCTGTGAGTTCACTGTGGCCTGGATCCCATAGACTCCATGCTCTGGGCCACCTGCTGGGAGGTTCAAACTGCTGGATTCCTCACATTTTTTATTCTGTGGGCCCTGTGTTATTAGGCTACTCCTGCCTGCCTCACTCGGAGCACCTTGGAAATGTGGGTCCTCTGGTTTAGGCCACATGTGCTGGGTTCCTCACCTTTCGCTGATGTGGCCCCACTGGTGTGAGGACACTCCTGCCTTGTTCCGATCCCCTTGGTGATGTGGGCCCTCTGGTGAGAGTCTTATCCTGGCTGGGTTCCTCACCCTTCTGTGAGGTAGGCCCTCTGCTGTGAGGTCACTCCTGCCTGGCTGGCCCAGGTCACCTTGGCGACGTGGGCCGTCAGTTGGGAGTTGGTGCCTGCTGGGAGTCTCCTCCCCTCGGTAATGAGGGCCCTCTGGCGTCAGACCCTAACTCCTGGGCTCCCAAAATTTTCTGTTGTGCGCCCTGTGGTGCTAGTACACTCCTGCCAGGTTCCCAACCCCATGGGAATGTGGACCTTCTGCTCTGAGGTCCCAACCGTGGGTTGCTCAGTTTCTTGATGAGGGCCCTCTGGTGTGAGTTCACTCCAGCATGGATCCCATAGCCTCGCTGCTCCTGGCCACCTGCGGGGAAGTTCCAACTGCGGGATTCCTCACCTTTTTCCTTCTATGGGCCCTCTGTTTTGAGACTCCTCCTGCCTGCCTCACTCCCAGCCCCTTGGTGATGTGTGTCCTCTGGTTTGAGGCCACGTGTGCTGGGTCCCTCACCTTTCGATGATGTGGCCCCACTGGTGTGAGGACACTCCTGCCTGGTTCCTATCCCCTTGGTGATGTGGGCCCTCTGGTGAGAGTCTGATCCTGGCTGTGTTCCTCACACTTCTGTGAGGTGGGCCCTCTGCTGTGAGGTCACTCCTGCCTGGCTGGCACACCCCGCCTTGGCAATGTCGGCCCTCTTGTGGCAGTTGGAGCCTACTGGGAGCCTCCTCCCCTCGGTGATGAGGGCCCTCTGGCGTCAGGCCCTAACTGCTGGGTACCCACATTTTCTGATACGTGCTAAGTTGTGCGAGGACACTCGTGCCATGTTCCCAACCCCATGGTGATGTGGGCCTTCTGCTCTGAGGTCCAAACGGCTGGGTTGCTCACAGTTTCATGATGTGGGCCCTCTGCTGTGAGTTCACTGTGGCCTGGATCGCATAGACTCGGTGCTCTGGGCCGCCCACTGGGAGGTTCCCACTGCAGGATTCCTCAGCTTTTTTATTCTATTCACCCTGTGTTGTGAGACTACTCATGCCTGCCTCACTCCGAACCCCTTGGAGATCTGGGTCCGCTGGTTTAGGCCACATGTGCTGGGTTCCTCACCTTTCTATGATGTGGTCACCCTGGTGTGAAGACAGTCCTGCCTGGTTCTGATGCCCTTGGTGATGTGGGCCCTCTGGTGAGAGTCTAATCCTGGCTGGGTTCCTCACCATTCTGTGAGGTAGGCCCTCAGCTGTGAGGTCACTCCTGCCTGGCTGTTGCACGTCACCTTGGCGACATGGTCCCTCCATAGGGAATTGGTGCCTGCTTGGGGTCTCCTCCCCTTGGTAATGAGGGCCCTCTGGCATCAGGCCCTAATTTCTGGGTTCCCAAAATTCTCTGATGTGCGCCCTGTGGTGCGAGTACACTTCTGCCAAGTTCCCAACCACATGGGAATGTGGGCCTTCTGCTCTAAAGTCCCAACGGCTGGGTTGCTCACAGTTTCATGATGAGGGCCCTCTGTTTTGAGTTCAGTCAGGCCTGAATCCCATAGCCTCGCTGCTCCTGGCCGCCTGCTGGGAGGTTCCAACTGCGGGATTCCTCACCTTTTTTACGCAATGGGCCCTCTGTTTTGAGGCTCCTCCTGCCTGCCTCACTCCCAGCCCCTTGGTGATGTGTGTCACCGGGGGGCAGTGAGACTTCATTGTAGTGCAGATTTCCTTTACACACTTGCTTGGTTGGCCAAAAAGGGCGTATGCGTTTTTGCCTGAATATATTCAGGAAAAAACGCATACGCCCTTTTTGGCCAGTGCATCATTGTCGACATTCTGCCTCTATTCCTATGCTTTAAGTGCAATTCCAGTCTACCCCCTGAAATCGTTTTCCTGAAATTCTGCCCCGCTTTCAAGTCCTCTTCGAAGACTTACTTCAATACATTTTTGGACGATAGCTGTCATTCATAACTCTGCAGGTTTCTGAATTACAGTACCCCTGAGCTCGTTTCCTCAACTCGCTTTCTTGTGAGCTGGCCGCAAAACCGCATGATTGCTTCACGCCATAATCTCTTTCTGGCAGGGCACGCTGAGCCTTTGGTTAATTCGTCTTCCTGGTGGGAAATGAGCGTTCCATTTGCCCGTGTAGACGCCTACAGCTAGTCTCTCATTGGTTCTACCTATTCCTGTTCATCTTGCGCAGAAATTGCAAACTGTGCCAAACAGGAGGTTAAAAGCACTGACTCTCCCAGTGGGGAGAGTTTTAGTAAAGCATCTGGAATGGTGAACCCGAGTACCAGGGGCGAAAACTGAGATGCATTTGAAAACGTTTCCCAATCACTCGGTGGTCCATACTCTGGGTTGCCCATGCATGTTTTAGCTGAAGGAAGAATCCCTTAAACCTGGAGAGTTGGGACCCATAGAATGGGTACCATGCATTATGACTTCAAAGGGTCTGCGTTGTTCAACGAACCTCACCAATGCTATCAGCCCTAAGTGTCCGGCCTTATGTCTCACGCAGCTCTGTGTGTAGATGTGGTAAATCCAGGTTGCATCACAAGCCCTGAATGAATTATGTAAGAATTGTTCTCTATTTCACTGTTATTGTGTTTTGTTTTTGAAATTTATTTTGATAATGGTATTTATCGGATTTTCATTGCTGCATTTAGGCCACTGTACACACTCTTGATTTCCTTATGGAGACATATAAATCCATGGGTTTTAAGATTTTACTTGTCAGGTATCTTCCCAGACGTTGAATATGGGGTGTTGAGTCCATTTCGTTGAGCAAGGAGTAGGTCTTGTCTATTATATATTTGGTTTATGGAACGGTATCTGTGCTAATTTCAAACTCTGGTTTTATGCAGCACCCCAACTCACCTTTCCCCATAAGCAAGCATAAGTTGGTTTTCTCAATTTGAGACCCTGTTCTGTTTTGTAATTCAGTTCATGTGTAGCCAAGTTTACATTCCGTGTATTAGTGATATATTATGATGTTTCTTTTTCTGTGTGACTTATTTCTCGTAGAATCATCGTACCTGAATCCACTCATTATGCCGCTACGGGCCTGATGACGTAGATTTCATTGCTGAGTGATATTCCACTGTACATGCGTACCACAACTTCTTTATCCATTTTTTGCTCTCTCGGATATTTAACTTGTACCGTAGAGGACGTTCTTGTAAAGCGAGACGTCCCAAATTTTGGGGTGATTGTGTCTTTTTGATTTTAATTTCCCTAAGCTATAGGACCATAAGTGGAAGTGCCATAGGCTGTGTTGTTTTGTTTCCTACGTGTTTTAGGAAACACCATACACTTCTCCAGAGTGGTTGTTGGCAATTTACATCCTACCCATCAGCATAACAAGGCTCCCTGTTCTCCATGACCTGTCCTGCCTTTCTGGATTTTACACTTTTTTCAGATGGCCCTTTTGACCGGGGGCAGTGAGACTTCATTGTAGTGCAGGTTTCCTTTACACGCTTGCTTGGTTGGCCAAAAAGGGCGTATGCGTTTTTTCCTGAATATATTCAGGAAAATAGGCATACGCCCTTTTTGTCCAAGTGCATCATTGTCGACATTCTGCTTCTTTTCCTATGCTTTAAGTGCAATTCCAGTCTACCCCCTGAAATCGTGTTCCTGAAATTCTGCCCCGCTTTCAAGTCCTCTTCGAAGACTTACTTCAATACATTTTTGGACGATAGCTGTCATTCATAACTCTGCAGGTTTCTGAATTACACTGCCCCTGAGCTCCTTTCTTCAACTCGCTTTCTTGTGAGCTGGCCGTAAAACCACAGGATTGCTTCACGCCATAATCTCTTTCTGGCAGGGCACGCTGAGCCTTTGGTTAATTCCTCTTCCTGGTGGGAAATGAGCGTTCCATTTGCCCGTGCAGACACCTACATCTAGTCTCTCATTGGTTCTCCCTATTCCTGTTCATCTTGCGCAGAAATTGCAAACTGTGCCAAACAGGAGGTTAAAGGCACTGACTCTCCAAGTGGGGAGAGTGTTAGTAAAGCGTCTGGAATGGTGAACCCGAGTACCAGGGGCGAAAACTGAGATGAATTTGAAAACGTTTCCCAATCACACGGTGGACCATACTCTGGGTTTCCCATGCATGTTTTAGCTGAAGGAAGAATCCCTTAAACCTGGAGACTTGGGACTCATGGAACGGGTACCATGCAGTATGACTTCAAAGGGTCTGCGTTTGCTCACCGAACCTCACCAATGCTATCAGCCCGAAGTGTCCAGCCTTATGTCTCACCCAGCTCTGGGCATAGAAGTGGTAAATCCAGGTTGCATCACAAGCCCTGAATGAATTATTTAAGAATTGCTCTCTATTTCACTGTCATTGTGTTTTGTTTTTGAAATTTATTTTGATAATGGGATTTATCGGATTTTCACTGCTGCATTTAGGCCGCTGTACACACTCTTGATTTCCTTATGGAGACATATAAATCCATGGGTTTTAAGATTCTTACTTGTCAGGTATCTTGCCAGGCGTTGAATATGGGGTGTTGAGTCCATTTCGTTGAGCAAGGAGTAGGTCTTGTCTATTATATATTTGGCTTATGGAACGGTATCTGTGCTAATTTCAATCTCTGGTTTTATGCAGCACCCCAACTCACCTTTCCCCGTAAGCAAGCATAAGATGATTTTCTCAATTTGAGACCCTGTTCTGTTTTGTAATTCAGTTCATGTGTAGCCAAGTTTACATTCCGTGTATTAGGGATATCTAATGATGTTTCTTTTTCTGTGTGACTTATTTCTCGTAGAATCATGGTACATGAATCCACTCATTATGCCGCTAGGGACCTGATGACGTAGATTTCATTGCTGAGTGATATTCCATTGTACGTGCGTACCACAACTTCTTTATCCATTTTTTGATTTCTTGGATATTCAACTTGTACCGTAGACGAGGTTCTTGTAAACAGAGCCATCCCAAACTTTGGGGTGGCTGTGTCTTTTTGATTTTAATTTCCCTAAGCTATAGGACCATAAGTGGAAGTGCCATAGGCTGTGTTGCTTTGTTTCCTATGTGTTTCAGGAAACACCATACACTTCTCCAGAGTGGCTGTTGGCAATTTACATCCCGCCCATCAGCATAACAAGGCTCCCTGTTCTCCATGACCTTTCCTGCCTTTCTGGATTTTACACTTTTTTCAGATGGCCCTTTTGACCGGGGGGCAGTGAGACTTCATTGTAGTGCCGATTTCATTTACACGCTTGCTTGGTTGGCCAAAAAGTGCGTTTGCGTTTTTTCCTGAATATATTCAGGAAAAAACGCATATGCCCTTTTTAGCCAAGTGCATCATTGTCGACATTCTGCCTCTGTTCATATGCTTTAAGCGCAATTCCAGTCTACCCCCTGAAATCGTTTTCCTGAAATTCTGCCCCGCTTTAAAGTCCTCTTCGAAGACATACTTCAGTACATTTTGGACGATAGCTGTCATTCATAACTCTGCAGGTTTGTGAATTACAGTGCCCCTGAGCTCCTTTCTGCAACTCGCTTCATGTAAGCTGGCCGCCAAACCACAGGATTGCTTCAGGCCATAATCTGTTTCCGGCAGGGCACGTTAAGCCTTTGGTTAATTCCTCTTCCTGGTGGGAAATGAGCATTCCATTTGCCCGTGCAGACACCTACAGCTAGTCTCTCATTGGTTCTCCCTATTCCTATTCATCTTGCGCACAAATTGCAAACTGTGCCAAACAGGAGGTGAAAGGCACTGACTCTCCAAGTGAGGAGAGTGTTAGTAAAGCATTTGGAATGGTGAACCCGAGTAGCAGGGGACGAAAACTGAGATGCATTTGAAAACGTTTCCCAATCACACGGTGGACCATACTCTGGGTTTCCCATGCATGTTTTAACTGAAGAAGAATCCCTAAACCTGGAGAGTTGGGACCCATGGAATGGGTACCATGCAGTATGACTTCAAAGGGTCTGCGTTTGCTCACCGAACCTCACCAATGCTATCAGCCCGAAGTGTCCAGCCTTATGTCTCATCCAGCTCTGGGTGTAGATGTGGTAAATCCAGGTTGCATCACAAGCCCTGAATGAATTATTTAAGAATTGCTCTCTATTTCACTGTCATTGTGTTTTGTTTTTGAAATTCATTTTGATAATGGGATTTATCGGATGTTCACTGCTGCGTTTACGCCGCTGTACACACGCTTGATTTCTTTATGGAGACATATAAATCCATGGGTTTTAAGATTCTTACTTGTCAGCTATCTTCCCAGGCGTTGAATATGGGGTGTTGAGTCCATTTCGTTGAGTAAGGAGTAGGTCTTGTCTATTATATATTTGGCTTATGGAACGGTATGTGTGCTAATTTCAATCTCTGGTTTTATTCAGCACCCCAACTCAACTTTCCCCATAAGCAAGCATAAGTTGGTTTTCTAAATTTGAGACCCTGTTCTGTTTTGTAATTCAGTTCATGGGTAGCCAAGTTTACATTCCGTGTATTAGTGATATCTTATGATGTTTCTTTTTCTGTGTGACTCATTTCTCGTAGAATCATCGTACATGAATCCACTCATTATGCCGCTACGGGCCTGATGACGTAGATTTCATTGCTGAGTGATATTCCACTGTACGTGCGTACCACAACTTCTTTATCCGTTTTTTGCTTTCTCGGATATTTAACTTGTACCGTAGAGGACGTTCTTGTAAACAGAGACGCCCCAAATTTTGGGGTGGCTGTGTCTTTTTGATTTTAATTTCCCTAAGCTATAGGACCATAAGTGGAAGTGCCATAGGCTGTGTTGTTTTGTTTCCTACGTGTCTCTGGAAACACCATACACTTCTCCAGAGTGGTTGTTGGCAATTTACATCCCGCCCATCAGCATAAGAAGGCTCCCTGTTCTCCATGACCTGTCCTGCCTTTCTGGATTTTACACGTTTTTCAGATGGCCCTTTTGACCGGGGGGCAGTGAGACTTCATTGTAGTGCAGATTTCTTTACACACTTGCTTGGTTGGCCAAAAAGGGCGTATGCGTTTTTTCCTGAATATATTCAGGAAAAAACGCATACGCCCTTTTTGGGCAAGTGCATCATTGTCGACATTCTGCTTCTTTTCCTATGCTTTAAGTGCAATTCCAGTCTACCCCCTGAAATCGTGTTCCTGAAATTCTGCCCCGCTTTCAAGTCCTCTTCGAAGACTTACTTCCATACATTTTTGGACGATAGCTGTCATTCATAACTCTGCAGGTTTCTGAATTACACTGCCCCTGAGTTCCTTTCTTCAACTCGCTTTCTTGTGAGCTGGCCGCAAAACCACAGGATTGCTTCACGCCATAATCTCTTTCTGGCAGGGCACGCTGAGCCTTTGGTTAATTCCTCTTCCTGGTGGGAAATGATCGTTCAATTTGCCCGTGCAGACACCAACAGCTAGTCTCTCATTGGTTCTCCCTATGCCTGTTCATCTTGCGCAGAAATTGCAAACTGTGCCAAACAGGAGGTTAAAAGCACTGACTCTCCAAGTGGGGAGAGTGTTAGTAAAGCGTCTGGAATGGTGAACCCGAGTACCAGGGGACGAAAACTGAGATGCATTTGAAAACGTTTCACAATCACATGGTGGACCATACTCTGGGTTTCCCATGCATGTTTTAGCTGAAGGAAGAATCCCTTAAACCTGGAGAGTTGGGACCCATGGAATGGGTACCATGCAGTATGACTTCAAAGGGTCTGCGTTTGCTCACCGAACCTCACCAATGCTATCAGCCCGAAGTGTCCAGCCTTATGTCTCATCCAGCTCTGGGTGTAGATGTGGTAAATACAGGTTGCATCACAAGCCCTGAATGAATTATTTAAGAATTGCTCTCTATTTCACTTTCATTGTGTTTTGTTTTTGAAATTCATTTTGATAATGGGATTTATCGGATTTTCACTGCTGCTTTTAGGTCACTGTACACACGCTTGATTTCCTCATGGAGACAAATAAATCCATGGGTTTTAAGATTCTTACTTGTCAGGTATCTTCCCAGGCGTTGAATATAGGGTGTTGAGTCCATTTCGTTGAGCAAGGAGTAGGTTTTGTCTATTATATATTTTGCTTATGGAACGGTATCTGTGCTAATTTCAATCTCTGGTTTTATGCAGCATCCCAACTGACCTTTCCCCATAAGCAAGCATAAGTTGGTTTGCTAAATTTCAGACCCTGTTCTGTTTTGTAATTCAGTTCATGGGTAGCCAAGTTTACATTCCGTGTATTAGTGATAACTTATGATGTTTCTTTTTCTGTCTGACTTATTTCTCATAGAATCATCGTACCTGAATCCACTCATTATGCCGCTACGGTCCTGATGACGTAGATTTCATTACTGAGAGATATTCCATTGTACGTGCGTACCACAACTTCTTTATCCATTTTATGCTTTCTCAGATATTTAACTTCTACCATAGATGAGGTTCTTGTAAACAGAGCCATCCCAAATTTTGGGGTGGCTGTGTGTTTT
Organism: Delphinapterus leucas; assembly: GCF_059928025.1. Classification (NCBI taxonomy): domain Eukaryota; kingdom Metazoa; phylum Chordata; class Mammalia; order Artiodactyla; family Monodontidae; genus Delphinapterus; species Delphinapterus leucas. The sequence goes on from NW_028322245.1 coordinate 5,684,255, forward strand.
TGATTTTAATTTCCCTAAGCTATATGACCATAAGTGGAAGTGCCATAGGGTGTGTTGCTTTGTTTCCTACGTGTTTCAGGAAACAACATACACTTTTCCAGAGTGGCTGTTGGCAATTTAAATCCGCCCATCAGCATAACAAGGCTCCCTGTTCTCCATGACCTGTCCTGCCTTTCTGGATTTTACACTTTTTTCAGATGGCCCTTTTGACCGGGGGGCAGTGAGACTTCATTGTAGTGCAGATTTCCTTTACACGCTTGCTTGGTTGGCCAAAAAGGGCGTATGCGTTTTTTCCTGAATATATTCAGGAAAAAACGCATACGCCCTTTTTGGCCAAGTGCATCGTTGTCGACATTCTGCCTCTTTTCCTATGCTTTTAGTACAATTCCAGTCTACCCCCTGAAATCGTTTTCCTGAAATTCTGCCCCGCTTTCAAGTCCTCTTGGAAGACTTACTTCAATACATTTTTGGACGATAGCTGTCATTCATAACTCTGCAGGTTTTTGAATTACAGTGCCCCTGAGCTCATGTCTTCAACTCGCTTTCTTGTGAGCTGGCCACAAAACCGCAGGATTGCTTCAGGCCAAAGTCTCTTTCCGGCAGGGCACGCTGAGCCTTTGTTTAATTCCTCTTCCTGGTCGGAAATGAGCGTTCCATTTGCCCGTGCAGACACCTACAGCTAGTCTCTCATTGCTTCTCCCTATTCCTGTTCATCTTGCACAAAAATTGCAAAGTGTGCCAAACAGGAGGTTAAATGCACTGACTCTCCAAGTGGGGAGAGTGTTAGTAAAGCGTTCAAATGTTGAACCCGAGTACCAGGGGACGAAAACTGAGATGCATTTGAAAACGTTTCCCAATCACATGGTGGACCATACTCTGGGTTTTCCATGCATGTTTTAGCTGAAGGAAGAATCCCTTAAACCTGGAGAGTTGGGACCCATGGAATGGGTACCATGCAGTATGACTTCAAAGGGTCTGCATTTGTTCACCGAACCTCACCAATGCTATCAGCCCGAAGTGTCCAGCCTTATGTCTCATCCAGCTCTGGGTGTAGATGTGGTAAATCCAGGTTGCATCACAAGCCCTGAATGAATTATTTAAGAATTGCTCTCTATTTCACTGTCATTGTGTTTTGTTTTTGAAATTTATTTTGATAATGGGATTTATCGGATTTTCACTGCTGCGTTTAGGCCGCTGTACACACGCTTGATTTCCTTATGGAGACATATAAATCCATGGGTTTTAAGATTCTTACTTGTCAGGTATCTTGCCAGGCGTTGAATATGGGGTGTTGAGTCCATTTCGTTGAGCAAGGAGTAGGGCTTGTCTATTATATATTTGGCTTATGGAACGGTATCTGTGCTAATTTCAATCTATGGTTTTATGCAGCACCCCAACTCACCTTTCCCCATAAGCAAGCATAAGTTGTTTTTCTAAATTTGAGACCCTGTTCTGTTTTGTAATTCAGTTTATGTGTAGCCAAGTTTACATTCCGTGTATTACTGATATATTATGATGTTTCTTTTTCTGTGTGACTTATTTCTCGTAGAAAAATCGTACCTGAATCCACTCATTATGCCGCTATGGGCCTGAAGACGTAGATTTCATTGCTGAGTGATATTCCATTGTACATGCGTACCAGAACTTCTTTATCCATTTTTTCCTTTCTCGGATATTTAACCTGTACCGTAGACAAGGTTCTTGTAAACAGAGCCATCCCAAACTCTGGGGTGGCTGTGTGTTTTTGATTTTAATTTCCCTAAGCTATAGGACCATAAGTGGAAGTGACATAGGCTGTGTTGCTTTGTTTCCTACGTGTTTCAGGATACACCATACATTTCTCCAGAGTGGCTGTTGGCAATTTACATCCCGCCCATCAGCATAACAAGGCTCCCTGTACTCCATGACCTGTCCTGTCTTTCTGGATTTTACAGTTTTTCAGATGGCCCTTTGGACCGGGGGGCAGTGAGACTTCATTGTAGTGCAGATTTCCTTTACACGCTTGCTTGGTTGGCCAAAAAGAGCGTATGCGTTTTTTCCTGAATATATTCAGGAAAAAACGCATACGCCCTTTTTGGCCAAGTGCATCATTGTTGACATTCTGCCTCTTTTCCTACGCTTTAAGTGCAATTCCAGTCTACCCCCTGAAATCGTTTTCCTGAAATTCTGCCCCTTTTTTAAGTCCTCTTTGAAGACTTACTTCAGTACATTTTTGGACGATAGCTGTCATTCATAACTCTGCAGGTTTGTGAATTACAGTGCCCCTGAGCTCCTTTCTTCAACTCGTTTTCTTGTGAGCTGGCCGCAAAACCGCAGGATTGCTTCAGGCCCTCATATGTTTCCGGAATGGCACGCTGAGCCTTTGGTTAATTCCTCTTCCTGGTGGGAAATGAGTGTTCCATTTGCCCGTGCAGACACCTACAGCTAGTCTCTCATTGGTTCTCCCTATTCCTGTTCATCTTGCGCAGAAATTGCAAACTGTGCCAAACAGGAGGTTAAAGGCACTGACTCTCCAAGTGGGGAGAGAGTTAGTAAAGCGTCTGGAATGGTGAACCCGAGTACCAGGGGACGAAAACTGAGATGCATTTGAAAACCTTTCCCAATCACACGGCGGACGATAGTCTGGGTTTCCCATTCATGTTTTAGCTGAAGGAAGAATCCCTTAAACCTGGAGAGTTGGGACACATGGAATGGGTACCATGCAGTATGACTTCAAAGGGTCTGCGTTTGCTCACCGAACCTCACCAATGCTATCAGCCCAAAGTGCCCAGCCTTATGTCTCACCCAGCTCTGGGTGTAGATGTGGTAAATCCAGGTTGCATCACAAGCCCTGAATGAATTATTTAAGAATTGCTCTCTATTTCACTGTCATTGTGTTTTGTTTTTGAAATTTATTTTGATAATGGGATTTATCGGATTTTCACTGCTGCATTTAGGCCGCTGTACACATGCTTGATTTCCTTATGGAGACATATAAATCCATGGGTTTTAAGATTCTTACTTGTCAGGTGTCTTGCCAGGCGTTGAATATGGGGTGTTGAGGCCATTTTGTTGAGCAAGGAGTAGGTCTTGTCTATTATATATTTGGCTTATGGAACGGTATCTGTGCTAATTTCAATCTCTGGTTTTATGCAGCACCCCAACTCACCTTTCCCCATAAGCAAGCATAAGTTGGTTTTCTAAATTTGAGACCCTGTTCTGTTTTGTAATTCAGTTCATGGGTAGCCAAGTTTACATTCCGTGTATTAGTGATATCTTATGATGTTTCTTTTTTGTGTGACTTATTTCTCGTAGAATCATCATACCTGAATCCACTCATTATGCCGCTACGGGCCTGATGACGTAGATTTCATTGCTGAGTGATATTCCATTGTACGTGCGTACCACAACTTCTTTATCCATTTTTTACTTTCTGGGATATTTTACTTGTACCGTAGACGAGGTTCTTGTAAACAGAGCCGTCCCAAACTCTGGGGTGGCTGTGTGTTTTTGATTTTAATTTCCCTAAGCTATAGGACCATAAGTGGAAGTGCCATAGGCTGTGTTGCTTTGTTTCCTACGTGTTTCTGGAAACACCATACACTTCTCCAGAGTGGTTGTTGGCAATTTACATCCCGCCCATCAGCATGACAAGGCTCCCTGTTCTCCATGACCTGTCCTGCCTTTCTGGATTTTACACTTTATTCAGATGGCTCTTTTGACCGGGGGGCCAGTGAGACTTCACTGTAGTGCAGATTTCTTTTACACGCTTGCTTGGTTGGCCAAAAAGGGCGTATGCGTTTTTTCCTGAATATATTCAGGAAAAAACGCATACGCCCTTTTTGGCCAAGTGCATCGTTGTCGACATTCTGCCTGTTTTCCTATGCTTTTAGTACAATTCCAGTCTACCCCCTGAAATCGTTTTCCTGAAATTCTGCCCCGCTTTCAAGTCCTCTTGGAAGACTTACTTCAATACATTTTTGGACGATAGCTGTCATTCATAACTCTGCAGGTTTTTGAATTACAGTGCCCCTGAGCTCATGTCTTCAACTCGCTTTCTTGTGAGCTGGCCACAAAACCGCAGGATTGCTTCAGGCCAAAGTCTCTTTCCGGCAGGGCACGCTGAGCCTTTGTTTAATTCCTCTTCCTGGTCGGAAATGAGCGTTCCATTTGCCCGTGCAGACACCTACAGCTAGTCTCTCATTGCTTCTCCCTATTCCTGTTCATCTTGCACAAAAATTGCAAAGTGTGCCAAACAGGAGGTTAAATGCACTGACTCTCCAAGTGGGGAGAGTGTTAGTAAAGCGTTCAAATGTTGAACCCGAGTACCAGGGGACGAAAACTGAGATGCATTTGAAAACGTTTCCCAATCACATGGTGGACCATACTCTGGGTTTTCCATGCATGTTTTAGCTGAAGGAAGAATCCCTTAAACCTGGAGAGTTGGGACCCATGGAATGGGTACCATGCAGTATGACTTCAAAGGGTCTGCATTTGTTCACCGAACCTCACCAATGCTATCAGCCCGAAGTGTCCAGCCTTATGTCTCATCCAGCTCTGGGTGTAGATGTGGTAAATCCAGGTTGCATCACAAGCCCTGAATGAATTATTTAAGAATTGCTCTCTATTTCACTGTCATTGTGTTTTGTTTTTGAAATTTATTTTGATAATGGGATTTATCGGATTTTCACTGCTGCGTTTAGGCCGCTGTACACACGCTTGATTTCCTTTTGGAGACATATAAATCCATGGGTTTAAAGATTCTTACTTGTCAGGTATCTTGCCAGGCGTTGAATATGGGGTGTTGAGTCCATTTCGTTGAGCAAGGAGTAGGGCTTGTCTATTATATATTTGGCTTATGGAACGGTATCTGTGCTAATTTCAATCTCTGGTTTTATGCAGCACCCCAACTCACCTTTCCCCATAAGCAAGCATAAGTTGTTTTTCTAAATTTGAGACCCTGTTCTGTTTTGTAATTCAGTTTATGTGTAGCCAAGTTTACATTCCGTGTATTACTGATATATTATGATGTTTCTTTGTCTGTGTGACTTATTTCTCGTAGAAAAATCGTACCTGAATCCACTCATTATGCCGCTATGGGCCTGAAGACGTAGATTTCATTGCTGAGTGATATTCCATTGTACATGCGTACCAGAACTTCTTTATCCATTTTTTCCTTTCTCGGATATTTAACCTGTACCGTAGACAAGGTTCTTGTAAACAGAGCCATCCCAAACTCTGGGGTGGCTGTGTGTTTTTGATTTTAATTTCCCTAAGCTATAGGACCATAAGTGGAAGTGACATAGGCTGTGTTGCTTTGTTTCCTACGTGTTTCAGGATACACCATACATTTCTCCAGAGTGGCTGTTGGCAATTTACATCCCGCCCATCAGCATAACAAGGCTCCGTGTTCTCCATGACCTGTCCTGTCTTTCTGGATTTTACAATTTTTCAGAAGGCCCTTTGGCCCGGGGGGCAGTGAGACTTCATTGTAGTGCAGATTTCCTTTACACGCTTGCTTGGTTGGCCAAAAAGAGCGTATGCGTTTTTTCCTGAATATATTCAGGAAAAAACGCATACGCCCTTTTTGGCCAAGTGCATCATTGTTGACATTCTGCCTCTTTTCCTACGCTTTAAGTGCAATTCCAGTCTACCCCCTGAAATCGTTTTCCTGAAATTCTGCCCTGCTTTTAAGTCCTCTTTGAAGACTTACTTCAGTACATTTTTGGACGATAGCTGTCATTCATAACTCTGCAGGTTTGTGAATTACAGTGTCCCTGAGCTCCTTTCTTCAACTCGTTTTCTTGTGAGCTGGCCGCAAAACCGCAGGATTGCTTCAGGCCCTCATATGTTTCCGGAATGGCACGCTGAGCCTTTGGTTAATTCCTCTTCCTGGTGGGAAATGAGTGTTCCATTTGCCCGTGCAGACACCTACAGCTAGTCTCTCATTGGTTTTCCCTATTCCTGTTCATCTTGCGCAGAAATTGTAAACTGTGCCAAACAGGAGGTTAAAGGCACTGACTCTCCAAGTGGGGAGAGTGTTAGTAAAGCGTCTGGAATGGTGAACCCGAGTACCAGGGGACGAAAACTGAGATGCATTTGAAAACGTTTCCCAATCACACGGCGGACGATAGTCTGGGTTTCCCATTCATGTTTTAGCTGAAGGAAGAATCCCTTAAACCTGGAGAGTTGGGACCCATGGAATGGGTACCATGCAGTATGACTTCAAAGGGTCTGCGTTTGTTCACCAAACCTCACCAATGCTATCAGCCCGAAGTGTCCAGCCTTATGTCTCATCCAGCTCTGGGTGTAGATGTGGTAAATCCAGGTTGCATCACAAGCCCTGAATGAATTATTTAAGAATTGCTCTCTATTTCACTGTCATTGTGTTTTGTTTTTGAAATTTATTTTGATAATGGGATTTATCGGATTTTCACTGCTGCGTTTAGGCCGCTGTACACACGCTTGATTTCCTTATGGAGACATATAAATCCATGGGTTTTAAGATTCTTACTTGTCAGGTATCTTGCCAGGCGTTGAATATGGGGTGTTGAGTCCATTTCGTTGAGCAAGGAGTAGGTCTTGTCTATTATATATTTGGCTTATGGAACGGTATCTGTGCTAATTTCAATCTCTGGTTTTATGCAGCACCCCAACTCACCTTTCCCCATAAGCAAGCATAAGTTGTTTTTCTAAATTTGAGACCCTGTTCTGTTTTGTAATTCAGTTTATGTGTAGCCAAGTTTACATTCCGTGTATTACTGATATCTTATGATGTTTCTTTTTCTGTGTGACCTATTTCTCGTAGAAAAATCGTACCTGAATCCACTCATTATGCCGCTATGGGCCTGAAGACGTAGATTTCATTGCTGAGTGATATTACATTGTACGTGCGTACCAGAACTTCTTTATCCATTTTTTCCTTTCTCGGATATTTAACTTGTTCCGTAGACAACGTTCTTGTAAACAGAGCCATCCCAAACTTTGGGGTTGCTCTGTGTTTGTGATTTTAATTTCCCTAAGCTATAGGACCATAAGTGGAAGTGACATAGGCTGTGTTGCTTTGTTTCCTACGTGTTTCAGGATACACCATACATTTCTCCAGAGTGGCTGTTGGCAATTTACATCCCGCCCATCAGCATAACAAGACTCCCTGTTCTCCAAGACCTGTCCTGCCTTTCTGGATTTTACACTTTTTTCAGATGGCCCTTTTGACCGGGGGGCAGTGAGACTTCATTGTAGTGCAGATTTCCTTTACACGCTTGCTTGGTTGGCCAAAAAGGGCGTATGCGTTTTTTCCTGAATATATTCAGGAAAAAATGCATACGCCCTTTTTGGCCAAGTGCATCATTGTCGACATTCTGCCTCTTTTCCTATGCTTTAAGTGCAATTCCAGTCTACCCCCTGAAATCGTTTTCCTGAAATTCTGCCCCGCTTTCAAGTCCTCTTTGAAGACTTACTTCAGTACATTTTTGGACGATAGCTGTCATTCATAACTCTGCAGGTTTGTGAATTACAGTGCCCCTGAGCTCCTTTCTTCAACTCCTTTTCTTGTGAGATGGCCGCAAAACCGCAGGATTGCTTCAGGCCCTAATATGTTTCCGGCCGGGCATGTTGAGCCTTTGGTTAATTCTTCTTCCTGGTGGGAAATGATCATTCAATTTGCCCGTGCAGACACTAACAGCTAGTCTCTCATTGGTTCTCCCTATGCCTGTTCATCTTGCGCAGAAATTGCAAACTGTGCCAAACAGGAGGTTAAAGCCACTGACTCTCCAAGTGGGGAGAGTGTTAGTAAAGCGTCTGGAATGGTGAACCCGAGTACCAGAGGACGAAAACTGAGATGCATTTGAAAACGTTTCCCAATCACATGGTGGACCATACTCTTGGTTGCCCATGCATGTTTTAGCTCAAGGAAGAATCCCTTAAACCTGGAGAGTTGGGATCCTTGGAATGGGTACCATGCAGTATGACTTCAAGAGGTCTGCGTTTGCTCACCGAACCTCACCAATGCTTTCAGCCCGAAGGGTCCAGCCTTATGTCTCACCCAGCTCTGGGTGTAGATGTGGTAATTCCAGGTTGCATCACAATCCCTGTATGAATTATTTAAGAATTGCTCTCTATTTCACTGTCATTGTGTTTTGTTTTTGAAATTTATTTTGATAATGGGATTTATCGGATTTTCACTGCTGCATTTAGGCCGCTGTACACACGCTTGACTTCCTTATGGAGACATATAAATCCATGGATTTTAAGATTCTTACTTGTCAGGTATAGTCCCACCGTTGCGTCCGTTTCGTTGAGCAAGGAGTAGGTCTTGTCTATTATATATTTGGCTTATGGAACGGTATCTGTGCTAATTTCAATCTCTGGTTTTATACAGCACCCCAACTCAACTTTCCGCATAAGCAAGCATAAGTTGATTTTCTCAATTTGAGACCATTTTCTGTTTTGTAATTCAGTTCATGTGTAGCCAAGTTTACATTCCGTGTATTAGTCATATCTTATGATGTTTCTTTTTCTGTGTGACTTATTTCTCGTAGAATCATCGTAACTGAATCCACTCATTATGGCGCTTCGGGCCTGATGACGTAGATTTCATTCCTGAGTGATATTCCATTGTACGTGCGTATCACAACTTCTTTATCCATTTTTTGCTTTCTCGGATATTTAACTTGTACCATAGACGACGTTCTTGTAAACAGAGCCGTCCCAAATTTTGGGGTGGCTGTGTGTTTTTGATTTTAATTTCCCTAATCTATAGGACCATAAGTGGAAGTGCCATAGGCTGTGTGGATTTGTTGCCTACGTGTTTCAGGAAACACTATACACTTCTCCAGAGTGGCTGTTGGCAATTTATATCCCGCACATCAGCATAACTAGGCTCCCTGTTCTCCATGACCTGTCCTGCCTTTCTTGATTTTACACTTTTTTCAGATGGCCCTTTTGACCGGGGGGCAATGAGACTTCATTGTAGTGCAGATTTCTTTACACGCTTGCTTGGTTGGCCAAAAAGGGCGTATGCGTTTTTTCCTGAATATATTCAGGAAAAAACGCATACGCCCTTTTTGGCCAAGTGCATCATTGTCGACATTCTGCCTCTTTTCCTATGCTTTAAGTGCAATTCCAGTCTACCCCCTGAAATCGTTTTCCTGAAATTCTGCCCCGCTTTCCAGTCCTCTTCGAAGACTTACTTCAGTACATTTTTGGACGATAGCTGTCATTCATAACTCTGCAAGTTTGTGAATTACAGTGCCCCTGAGCTCTTTTCTTCAACTCGCTTTCTTGTGAGCTGGCCGCAAAACCGCCTGATTGCTTCAGGCCCTAATCTGTTTCCGGCAGGGCACGCTGAGCCTTTGGTTAATTCCTCTTCCTGGTGGGAAATGAGTGTTCCATTTGCCCGTGCAGACACCTACAGCTAGTCTCTCATTGGTTCTCCCTATTCCTGTTCATCTTGCGCAGAAATTGTAAACTGTGCCAAACAGGAGGTTAAAGGCACTGACTCTCCAAGTGGGGAGAGTGTTAGTAAAGCGTCTGGAATGGTGAACCCGAGTACCAGGGGACGAAAACTGAGATGCATTTGAAAACGTTTCCCAATCACACGGAGGACCATACTCTGGGTTTCACATGGACGTTTTAGCTGAAGGTAGAATCCCTTAAACCTGGAGAGTTGGGACCCATGGGATGGGTACCATGCAGTATGACTTCAAAGGGTCTGCGTTTGCTCACCGAACCTCACAAATGCTATCAGCCCGAAGTGCCCAGCCTTATGTCTCACCCAGCTCTGGGTGTAGATGTGGTAAATCCAGGTTGCATCACAAGCCCTGAATGAATTATTTAAGAATTGCTCTCTATTTCACTCTCATTGTGTTTTGTTTTTGAAATTTATTTTGATAATGGGATTTATCGGATTTTCACTGCTGCGTTTAGGCCGCTGTACACACACTAGATTTCCTTATGGAGACATATAAATCCATGGGTTTTAAGATTCTTACTGGTCAGGTATCTTCTCAGGCGTTGAATATGCGGTGTTGAGTCCATTTCGTTGAGCAAGGAGTAGGTCTTGTCTTTTATATATTTGGCTTATGGAACTGTATGTGTGCTAATTTCAATCTCTGGTTTTATGCAGCACCCCAACTCACCTTTCCTCATAAGCAAGCATAAGTTGGTTTTCTAAATTTGAGACCCTGTTCTGTTTTGTAATTCAGTTCATGAGTAGCCAAGTTTACATTCCGTGTATTAGTGATATCTTATGATGTTTCTTTTTCTGTGTGACTTATTTCTCGTAGAATCATCATACGTGAATCCACTCATTATGCCGCTACGGGCCTGATGACGTAGATTTCATTGCTGAGTGATATTCCATTGTACGTGCGTACCACAACTTCTTTACGCACTTTTTGCTTTCTCGGATATTTAACTTGTACCGTAGACGAGGTTCTTGTCAACAGAGCCGTCCCAAACTTTGGGGTGGCTCTGTGTTTTTGGTTTTAATTTCCCTAATCTATAGGACCATAAGTGGAAGTGCCATAGGCTGTGTTGCTTTGTTTCCTACGTGTTTTAGGAAACACCATACACTTCTCCAGAGTGGCTGTTGGCAATTTACATCCCGCCCATCAGCATGACAAGGCTTCCTGTTCTCCATGACCTGTCCTGCCTTTCTGGATTTTACACTTTTTTCAGATGGCCCTTTTGACCGGGGGGCAGGGAGACTTCAATGTAGTGCATATTGCCTTTACACGCTTGCTTGGTTGGCCAAAAAGTGCGTATGCGTTTTTTCCTGAATATATTCAGGAAAAAACGCATACGCCCTTTTTGGCCAAGTGCATCATTGTCGACATTCTGCCTCTTTTCCTATGCTTTAAGTACAATTCCAGTCTACCCCCTGAAATCGTTTTCCTGAAATTCTGCCCCGCTTTCAAGTCCTCTTCGAAGACTTACTTCAATACATTTTTGGACGATAGCTGTCATTCATAACTCTGCAGGTTTGTGAATTACAGTGCCCCTGAGGTCCTTTATTCAACTTGCTTTCTTGTGAGCTGGCCGCAAAACCTCAGGATTGCTTCAGGCCCTAATCTGTTTCCGGCAGGGCACGCTGAGCCTTTGGTTAATTCCTTTCCTGGTGGGAAATGAGCGTTAAATTTCCATGTTCAGACACCTTCACATGAGTCGTCATGGTGCCCCTTTGCCCCGGTTATCTTTATGGAGGTTGGAGTTGGAAGGCCTCCTCACTCAAGATCAGTGTGCCCACGGAGCCAACCCTGCAACTTCAGGGCATGGTTGGGGGTTAGGATCACCACGAGGGTTCCTTTTTCCTTAGGAGGGAGGTGGCCTTTTGGGCTGCTGATTTCCAGGTTATCAGATACTGCCAGTATCTTGGCCAGATGTGGCGGTGGGCCAAGCCCCTTGGTGACCGTAGTTTATCCTACCTGGATCGCATTCTTGCATTGTTCCATTTCAAGTGGTCCCAGGTTTTCCACTAATACTCCAATGGCGATTCACCGTTCACCAGGAATGTAAAGGTCAAAGGGTTTAGCTAAATTAGGGAGTTCCAGGGCAAGGGTCTGAATTGACTGCTCTTTCCATTCTTGAAAGGCCACTTCTGCATTCTATTCAAAAGGATCATCACCTTTTCCTTTCAGTGTTTCATATAGAGGCCGAGCTAGTAGACTGTAGTTAGGGATCCAGAAGCAGCAAACCCTGGCCTCCCCAGGAACCCCTAAGCTGTCTTCTAGTTTCAGAAATGGGTAAGGCTGTAAATTGTTTCTTCCCTTTCCTGGGATGGGCTTCTCCAACCTTCTGTGAGAATGAAGCCCAGGCAGGTCACCGTAGTCTGTGATATTTGAGCTTTTTCTTGGACAACTTGTATCCTTTATTGGCTTGGTAGTTCAGCGGTCTCCTTAGTAGGGCTGGCGATCAGAATGTCGTCTGCATATTGAAGGAGTGTTTCCTTTTCCAGAGGTAGAACTTTTAGGTCTTTAGCTGAGCTTTCCCCAAAGATGGTGTGGGAATTTTTGAACCCTTGGGGCAACACGGCCCGGAAGTATTGTTTTAGCTGTATGTTGAGTCCTGCCACTCACAAGCCAAAATTTCTTGTGGCTCTGGGACTAATAGAATACAAAAGAAGGCATCATTGAAGACTAATACAGAATACCATGTCCTGGTGTTTGGTAGAATGACCAGCAGGGTGTAGGATTTAGGAACTACTGGAGGTATATCCTCGGTGGCTTCACTGACTGTCCTGACATCCTTTACCAGGACTCCAGCAGCCCATGGGGCTCTCGAGGTCAGGCCAATCCCAGGATATGGAGCTCACCTGGGCAGGTACCCAACCCCAGCCCACGGGGCTCACGTGTTCAGGACCCTCCCAGGATATGGGGTTCCCTGGGCAGGTCCCCCTGCAGCCCATGGGGCTCTCGTGGTCAGGCCCCTCCCAGGATACAGAGCTACCCTTGCAGGTACCATGGCAGGGCTGGGAACACAGAAACCGTGCATATCGCCCTCATTGCAGAGCACTCCCAGCTCACCTGTCACTCAGATCTGACACAGAGCACCTCAGAGCAGGACTTGAACTAACAAACAGCAGCTCCGACAGGTCTGTGACCCTGGGCATCACTCTGTGTGGCCTCCCTCCACCTGGTCTTCCAGAGACTTCCACTGCACCCGGGGCACCAGGCCTCTGTCTCCACCCACCAGCCACCCCTCCTCTCCCTGACTCCTGGGTTCCTCTCATTAGGAGAGGGTTTTCTTGAAGTTGTCTCCCACTCATGGGCCAGATAATATAATTAGAAAACAAGCCAGAGCTGCAGCCCCTTGTCTATCCTGACTCTCAGGAGCCCACACCTGTTCCTTGGACCTGGCCGATTCAGCAAGTTCCAGTTTCTGCAACTGTGAGCCCCTGAGGGGTGATTATTGGCTGGCCTGGGAAGCCCGACCGTGCCGGCCAGCCCTCCCCAGGTGTGCCTGGGTTCAGATCAATATAAACACCGCTCCAGGCAGCAAGAGCCCCTGCAGCTGTGCCTGACGCCATTTTCTCTGCCCTGTCAGCAGTCTTGGGGCTGGACTGGTGGGAGGGAGTGAGAGGCCACGGCTTTGTGGGTGGCCCAGTGTGAGTGGGGCTCTGCTGGACTTTCTGCAGCAGTTGCCAAGATGCCACCTGCTAAAGAAGAGGATGTGTCACCCATACCTGCCGCTGGAATTTCTCCCTGGGCAGAGGTGAGTGAGGAAGAAAGCAGTGGGGGCCGGGACAGCAGGGGTATCTCAGGCAGGGAAATGGAAAGCTTCCAGAAGAGCACCCAGGACCAGGACCATCCTGGCTGGCCTGCAGGCACCAAGTCGGCTGGCATGCTGTCGCTCATGTGGCTCCATGGCCCTTCCTCTAGGCTTTCAAGTCCTTGTACATATTCAGGTGTTTTACCTGGGAAGGGTGGGAACATTTCAGCAGCAGCTGGCCTGGGGCTCAGCCCACGTTTACTCACAGATGCCTCGGCATTGTCCCCCAGCTTTGCAATGAGGACGCTTGTTGCGTGGGGCCTGCTGGCTGAATGGGAGATGATTCCCCACCACCGACCAACTTCAGAATTGTTTACAACTGGAGCAAGTGCCCTGATACGGTTTTCCTCTGTGTAGCTGGTGGGTTCTGTTTTTTTTTCTTTTTTGGTTCAAGGTAGATTTTATTCCTCTTTTTTGTATTTACAGATATAAGCATGGAAATAATTTATTCATATAAATACATGTATGTGAAGGGAAGAATATTTTTTCTGTTTTACTTTTTGTAATTTGAATTTTATTTTATTTTTTTATACAGCAGGTTCTTTTTGGTTATCTATTTTATACATATAAATGTATACATGCCAATCCCAATCTCTCAACTCCTCCCACCACCACCCCCCAACAGCTTTCCCCCCTTGGTGTCCATACGTTTGTTGTCTACATCTGTTGCTCTATTTCTGCCTTGCAAAACGGTTCATCTGTACAATTTGTCTAGGTTCCACATATAGCCATTAATAGACAAGATTTCTTTTTCTCTTTCTGACTTACTTCACTCTGTATGACAGTCTCTAGATCCATCAACGTCTCTACAAATGACCCAATTTCATTCCTTTTTATGGCTTAGTAATATTCCATTTTATATATGTACCACGTCTTTATGCATTCGTCTGTCTGTGGGCATTTAGGTTGCTTCCATTACCTGGATATTGTAAATAGTGATGCAATGAACATTGCGGTGAATGTCTCTTTTTGATTTATGGTTTTGTCTGGGTATATGCCCAGTAGTGGGACTGCTGTATCATATGGTAATTCTATTCTTAGTTTTATAAGAAACTCCATAACTTTCTCCACAGTGACTGTATCAATTTCATTCCCAACAATAGCGGAAGAGGGTTCCTTATCTCCACACCCTTTCCAGCATTTGTTGTTTGTAGATTTTCTGATGATGCCCATTCTAACAGGTGTGAGGTGATACACCATGGATGAGTCTATTTCGTTGAGCAAAGAGTAGGTCTTGTCTATTACATATTTGGCTTATGGAACGGTATGTGTGCTAATTTCAATCTCTGGTTTTATACAGCACCGCAACTCAACTTTCCCCTTAAGCAAGCATAAGTTTTTATCTAAATGTGAGACTCTGTTCGGTTTTGGAATTCAGTTTATGTGTAGCCAAGTTTACACTCTCTCTATTAGTGATATCTTATGATAATTACCTTTCTCTGGGTGACCTATTTCTCTTAGAATCATCATACTTAAATCCACTCAATTTGCTGCTACAGGCCTGATGACATTGATTTCATTGCTGAGTGATATTCCATTGTACGTAAGTAGCACAACTCCTTTATCCATATTTTTCTTTCTGGGATATTTAATTTGTACTGGACTCAAGGTTCTTGTAAACACAGCAGCCCTAAATTTGGTGTTGGCTGTGTCTTGTTGATTTTAATTTTCCTAAGCTATAGGGCCAAAAGTGGAAGTGCCCTAGGGTCTGTAGCTTTGTTTTTCAGATGTTTCAGGATACACCATAAACATCTCCAGAGTGTCTGTTGGCAATTTACATCCCGCCCATCAGCATAACAAGGCTCCCTGTTCTCCATGGCCTGTCCTGTGTTTCTGGTTTTTACACATTTTTCAGATGGCCCTTTTGACGAATGGGAAATGAGACTTCATTGTAGTGCGGATTTCCATTGCTCGAGTGCTTGGTTGGCCAAAAAGGGCATATGTGTTTTTTCCTGAATATATTCAGGAAAAAATGTTTACGCACTTTTGTCCAAGTGCATCACTGTCAAAGATCTGCCGCTTTTCACATGCTTTAAACGCAATTCCAATCTACCTCCTGAAATATGATTCCTGCAATTCTGCCTCGTTTTGAAGTCCTCTTTGCAGACTTACTTCAGTATATTTTTGCCAATAGCTGTCATTTATAACTCTGCAGGTTTGTGAATTACAGTGCCTGTGATTTCCTTTCTTAACTCATTTCCTTGAAAGCTGGCCACAGAACCGCAGGTTTGCTTTAGGCCATAATCAGGGTCTGGCACGGCACTCTGAGCCTTTGGTTAATTCCTCTTCCTGGTGGGAAATTAGAGTTAAATGTGCCCCTCCGGACACCTGCCTCACTCCCAGCCCCTTGGTGATGTGTGTCCTGTGGTTTGAGGCCACATGTGCTGGGTTCCTCACCTTTGGCTGATGTGGCCCCACTGGTGTGAGGACACTCCTGCCTGGTTCCCATCCCCTTGGTGATGTGGGCCATCCGGTGAGAGTCTGATCCTGGTTGGGTTCCTCACACTTCTGTGAGGTGGGCCCTCTTCTCTCACGTCACTCCTGCCTGGCTGGCACACCCCGCCTTGGCGAATTCGGCCCTCTGGTGGGATTTGGTGCCTGCTGGGTGTCTCCTGCCCTCGGTAATGAGGGCCCTCTGGCGTCAGGCCCTAATTCCTGGGCTCCCAATATTTTCTGATATGCGCCCTGTGGTTCGAGTACACTCCTGCCAGGTTCCCAACCCCATGGGAATGTGGGCCTTCTGCTCTGAGGTCCCAACCGTGGGTTGCTCAGTTTCATGATGAGGGCCCTCTGCTGTGAGTTCTCTCCGGCCTGGATCCCATAGCCTCGCTGCTCCTGGCCACCTGCTGGGAGGTTCCAACTGCGGGATTCCTCACCTTTTTTCTTCTATGGACCCTCTGTTTTGAGACTCCTCCTGCCTGCCTCACTCCCAGTCCCTTGGTGATGTGTGTCCTCTGGTTTGAGGCCACGTGTGCTGGGTCCCTCGCCTTTGGATGATGTGGCCACACTGGTGTGAGGACACTCCTGCCTGCTTCCTATCCCCTTGATGATGTGGGCCCTCTGGTGAGAGTCTGATCCTGGCTGGGTTCCTCACCCTTCTGTGAGGTGGGCCCTCTGCTGTGAGGTCACTCCTGCCTGGCTGGCACACCCCACCTGGGCAACATCGGCCCTCTTGTGGCACTTGGAGCCTGCTGGGAGCCTCCTCCCCTCGGTGATGGGGGCCCTCTAGCGTCAGGCCCTAACTGCTGGGTACCCACATTTTCTGATACGTGCTAAGTGGTGCGAGGACACTCCTGCGAGGTTCCCATCCCCATGGGCATGTGGGCCTTCTGCTCTAAGGTCCCAACACCTGTGTTGTTCACCGTTTCATGATGTTGTCTCTCTGGTGTTAGTTCACTCAGGCCTAGATCCCATAGACTCTGTGCTCTGAGCCGACTGCTGGGAGGTTCCTACTGCTGGATTCCTTACCTTTTTTATTCTTTGGGTCCTGTGTTTTTATGCTCCTACTTCCTGACTCACTCCCAGCCCCTTTGTGATGTAGGTCCTCTGGTTTAAGGCCACATGTACCGGTTTCCTCACCTTTATTGATGTGGCCCCACTGGTGTGAGGACACTCCTGCCTGGTTCCCATCCCCTTGGTGATTGGGGCCCTCTTGTGAGAGTCTGATCCTGTCTGGATTCCTCACACTTCTGGGAGGTGGGCCCTCTGCTGTGAGGTCACTCCTGCCTGGCTGGCACACGTCACGTTGGCGATGTGGGCCCTCAGTTGGGAGTTGGTGCCTGCTGGGAGTCTCCTCCCCTCGGTAATGAGGGCCCTCTGGCGTCAGGCCCTAACTCATGGGCTCCCAAAATTTTCTGATGTGCGCCCTGTCGTGTGAGTACACTCCAGCCAGGGTCCCTTCCCTAGGGGATGTGGGCTTTCTGCTCTGTGGTCCCAACGGCTGGGTTGCTCACAGTGTCAGAATGTGGGCCCTCTGTTTTGAGTTCAGTCAGGCCTGGATCCCATAGCCTCGCTGCTCCTGGCCGCCTGCTGGGAGGTTCCAACTGCGGGATTCCTCACCTTTTTTACGCAATGGGCCCTCTGTTTTGAGGCTCCTCCTGCCTGCCTCACTCCCAGCCCCTTGGTGATGTGTGTCCTGTAGTTTGAGGCCACGTGTGCTGGGTCCGTCACATTTCGGTGATGTGGCCCCACTGGTGTGAGGACACTCCTGCCTGGTTTCCATTCCCTTGGTGATGTGGGCCCTCTGGTGAGAGTCTGATCCTCTTTGGGTTCCTCACACTTTTGTGTGGTTGGCCCTCTGCTCTGAGGTCACTCCTGCCTGGCTGGCACACCCCGCATTGGCGACGTCGGCCCTCTGGTAGCAGTTGGAGCTTGCTGGGAGCCTCCTCTCCTCAGTGATGAGGGCCCTCTGGCGTCCGGCCCTAACTGCTGGGCTCCCCACATTTTCTGTTGTGTGCCCACTGTTGCGATGACACTCCTGCTTGGTTCCCTTCCCCATGGGGATGTGGGCCTTGTGCTCTGAGGTCACAACGGCTGGGTTGCTTACAGTATCACGATGAGGGCCCTCTGTTGTGAGTTCATCACTGCCTGGATCCCATAGCCTCGGTGCTCTGGGCCGCCTGCTGGGTTGTTCCAACTGCTGGATTCCTCACCTTTTTATACAATGGGCCATGTGTTTTGAGGTTAATCCTGCCTGCCTCGCTCTGAGACCCATGGTGATGTGGGTCTTCTGGTTTGAGGCCACATGTGCTGGGTACCTCAACTTTCGATGATGTGGCCCCACGGGTGTGAGGACACTCGTGCCTGATTCCCAGCCCCTTGCTTATGTGGGCACTCTGGTGAGAGTCTGATCATGACTGGGTTCCTTACCCTTCTGTGAGGTGGGCGCTCTGATGTGAGGTCACTCCTGCCTGGATGGCTCACGTCGCCTTGGCGACGTAGGCCCTCTGTTGGCCACTGAAGCATGCTGGGAGCCTCCTACCCTCTTTAATGAGGGCCCTGGAAGAAACGCATATGCCCTTTTTGACCAAGTGCATCATTGTCGAAGTTCTGCCTCTTCTCCTATACTTTCAGAGGACTTCCCATCTACCTCCTGAAATCGTATTCCTGGAATTCTGCCCCGCGTTCAAGTCCTCTTTGCAGCCTTACTTCAATATATTTTTGGACGATAGCTGTCATTTATAACTCTGCAGGTTTGTGAATTACAGTGCCCCTGAGCTCCATTCTTCAACTCGCTTTCTTGTGAGCTGGCCGCAAAACCGCAGGATTGCTTCAGGCCCTAATCTGGTTCCGGCACGGCATGTTGAGCCTTTGGCTAATTCCTCTTCCTGATGGGAAATGAGCGTTAAATTTGCTCGTGCAGACACCTACAGCTAATCTCTCATTGGTTCTCCCTATTCCTGTTCATCTTGCTCAGAAATTCCAAACTGTGCCAAACAGGAGGTTAAAGGCACTGACTCTCCAATTGGGGAAAGAGTTAGTAAAGCGTCTGGAATGGTAAAACCGAGTATGAGGGGAAGAAAACTGAGATGCATTTAAAAAGGTTTCCCGGTCACACGGTGGACCATATTCTGGGTTTCCCATGCGTGTTTTACCTGAAGGAAGAATCCCTTAAACCTGGAGAGGTGGGACCCATGCAATGGGTACCATGCAGTATGACTTCAAATGGCCTGCATTTTCTCACCGAACCTCACCAATGCTATCAGCCCAAAGTGTCGAACCTTATGTCTCACTCAGCTCTAGGTGTAGATGTGGTAAATCCAGGTTGCATCACAAGCCCTGAATGAATTATTTAAGAATTGCTCTCTATTTCACTGTCATTGTGTTTGTTTTTGTAGTTTATTTTGATAATGGGATTTATCGGATTTTCTCTGCTGCCTTCATGCAGCTGTACACACACTTGATTCTCTTACGGAGACATATAAATCCATGGGTTTTAAGATTCTTACTTGTCAAGTATCTTGCCAGGCGTTGAATATGGGGTGTTGAGTCCATTTCGTTGAGCAAGTAGTAGGTCTTGTCTATTATATATTTGGCTTATGGAACGGTATCTGTGCTAATTTCAATCTCTGGTTTTATGCAGCACCCCAACTCACCTTTCCCCATAAGCAAGCATAAGTTGGTTTTCTAAATTTGAGACCCTGTTCTGTTTTGTAATTCAGTTTATGTGTAGCCAAGTTTACATTCCGTGTATTACTGATATATTATGATGTTTCTTTTTCTGTGTGACTTATTTCTCATAGAATCATCGTACCTGAATCCACTCATTATGCCGCTATGGGCCTGAAGACGTAGATTTCATTGCTGAGTGATATTCCATTGTACGTGCGTACCAGAACTTCTTTATCCATTTTTTCCTTTCTGGGATATTTAACTAGTACCGTAGACAAGGTTCTTGTAAACAGAGCCATCCCAAACTTTGGGGTGGCTGTGTGTTTTTGATTTTAATTTCCCTAAGCTATAGGACCATAAGTGGAAGTGACATAGGCTGTGTTGCTTTGTTTCCTACGTGTTTCAGGATACACCATACATTTCACCAGAGTGGCTGTTGGCAATTTACATCCCGCCCATCAGCATAACAAGGCTCCCTGTTCTCCATGACCTGTCCTGTCTTTCTGGATTTTACTCTTTTTTCAGATGGCCCTTTTGACCGGGGGGCAGTGAGACTTCATTGTAGTGCAGATTTCCTTTACACGCTTGCTTGGTTGGCCAAAAAGGGCGTATGCGTTTTTTCCTGAATATATTCAGGAAAAAACGCATACGCCCTTTTTGGCCAAGTGCATCATTGTCGACATTCTGCCTCTTTTCCTATGCTTTAAGTGCAATTCCAGTCTACCCCCTGAAATCGTTTTCCTGAAATTCTGCCCCGCTTTCAAGTCCTCCTTGAAGACTTACTTCAGTACATTTTTGGACGATAGCTGTCATTCATAACTCTGCAGGTTTGTGAATTATACAGTGCCCCTGAGCTCCTTTCTTCAACTCGTTTTCTTGTGAGCTGGCCGCAAAACCGCAGGATTGCTTCAGGCCCTAATATGTTTCCGGCCGGGCACGCTGAGTCTTTGGTTAATTCCTCTTCCTGGTGGGAAATGAGCGTTCAATTTGCCCGTGCAGACACCAACAGCTAGTCTCTCATTGCTTCTCCCTATTCCTGTTCATCTTGCGCAGAAATTGCAAAGTGTGCCAAACAGGAGGTTAATGGCACTGACTCTCCAAGTGGGGAGAGTGTTAGTAAAGCGTTCAAATGTTGAACCCGAGTACCAGGGGACGAAAACTGAGATGCATTTGAAAACGTTTCCCAATCACATGGTGGACCATACTCTGGGTTTCCCATGCATGTTTTAGCTGAAGGAAGAATCCCTTAAACCTGGAGAGTTGGGACCCATGGAATGGGTACCATGCAGTATGACTTCAAAGGGTCTGCGTTTGCTCACCGAACCTCACCAATGCTATCAGCCCGAAGTGTCCAGCCTTATGTCTCATCCAGCTCTGGGTGTAGATGTGGTAAATACAGGTTGCATCACAAGCCCTGAATGAATTATTTAAGAATTGCTCTCTATTTCACTGTCATTGTGTTTTGTTTTTGAAATTCATTTTGATAATGGGATTTATCGGATTTTCACTGCTGCTTTTAGGCCACTGTACACACGCTTGATTTCCTTATGGAGACATATAAATCCATGGGTTTTAAGATTCTTACTTGTCAGGTATCTTCCCAGGCGTTGAATATAGGGTGTTGAGTCCATTTCGTTGAGCAAGGAGTAGGTCTTGTCTATTATATATTTGGCTTATGGAATGGTATCTGTGCTAATTTCAATCTCTGGTTTTATGCAGCATCCCAACTGACCTTTCCCCATAAGCAAGCATAAGTTGGTTTGCTAAATTTGAGACCCTGTTCTGTTTTGTAATTCAGTTCATGGGTAGCCAAGTTTACATTCCGTGTATTAGTGATAACTTATGAGGTTTCTTTTTCTGTGTGACTTATTTCTCATAGAATCATCGTACCTGAATCCACTCATTATGCCGCTATGGGCCTGAAGACGTAGATTTCATTGCTGAGTGATATTCCATTGTACGTGCGTACCAGAACTTCTTTATCCATTTTTTCCTTTCTCGGATATTTAACTTGTACCGTAGACAAGGTTCTTGTAAACAGAGCCATCCCAAACTTTGGGGTGGCTGTGTGTTTTTGATTTTAATTTCCCTAAGCTATAGGACCATAAGTGGAAGTGACATAGGCTGTGTTGCTTTGTTTCCTACGTGTTTCAGGATACACCATACATTTCTCCAGAGTGGCTGTTGGCAATTTACATCCCGCCCATCAGCATAACAAGGCTCCCTGTTCTCCATGACCTGTCCTGTCTTTCTGGATTTTACTCTTTTTTCAGATGGCCCTTTTGACCGGGGGGCAGTGAGACTTCATTGTAGTGCAGATTTCCTTTACATGCTTGCTTGGTTGGCCAAAAAGGGCGTATGCGTTTTTTCCTGAATATATTCAGGAAAAAACGCATACGCCCTTTTTGGCCAAGTGCATCATTGTCGACATTCTGCCTCTTTTCCTATGCTTTAAGTGCAATTCCAGTCTACCCCCTGAAATCTTTTTCCTGAAATTCTGCCCCGCTTTCAAGTCCTCTTTGAAGACTTACTTCAGTACATTTTTGGACGATAGCTGTCATTCATAACTCTGCTGGTTTGTGAATTACAGTGCCCCTGAGCCCCTTTCTTCAACTCGTTTTCTTGTGAGCTGGCCGCAAAACCGCAGGATTGCTTCAGGCCCTAATCTCTTTCCAGCAGGGCACGCTGAGCCTTTGGTTAATTCCTCTTCCTGGTGGGAAATGAGCGTTCCATTTGCCCGTGCAGACACCAACAGCTAGTCTCTCATTGGTTCTCCCTATGCCTGTTCATCTTGCGCAGAAATTGCAAACTGTGCCAAACAGGAGGTTAAAGGCACTGACTCTCCAAGTGGGGAGAGTGTTAGTTAAGCGTCTGGAATGGTGAACCCGAGTACCAGGGGACGAAAACTGAGATGCATTTGAAAACGTTTCCCAATCACACGGCGGACGATAGTCTGGGTTTCCCATTCATGTTTTAGCTGAAGGAAGAATCCCTTAAACCTGGAGAGTTGGGACCCATGGAATGGGTACCATGCAGTATGACTTCAAAGGGTCTGCGTTTGCTCACCGAACCTCACCAATGCTATCAGCCCGAAGTGTCCAGCCTTATGTCTCACCCAGCTCTGGGTGTAGATGTGGTAAAGCCAGGTTGCATCACAAGCCCTGAATGAATTATTTAAGAATTGCTCTCTATTTCACTGTCATTGTGTTTTGTTTTTGAAATTTATTTTGATAATGGGATTTATCGGATTTTCACTGCTGCGTTTAGGCCGCTGTACACACGCTTGATTTCCTTATGGAGACATATAAATCCATGGGTTTTAAGATTCTTACTTGTCAGGTATCTTGCCAGGCGTTGAATATGGGGTGTTGAGTCCATTTCGTTGAGCAAGGAGTAGGTCTTGTCTATTATATATTTGGCTTATGGAACGGTATCTGTGCTAATTTCAATCTCTGGTTTTATGCAGCACCCCAACTCACCTTTCCCCATAAGCAAGCATAAGTTGGTTTTCTAAATTTGAGACCCTGTTCTGTTTTGTAATTCAGTTCATGTGTAGCCATCTTTACATTCCGTGTATTAGTGATATCTTATGATGTTTCTTTTTCTGTGTGACTTATTTCTCGTAGAATCATCGTACCTGAATCCACTCATTATGCCGCTACGGGCCTGATGACGTAGATTTCATTGCTGAGTGATATTCCTTTGTACGTGCGTACCACAACTTCTTTATCCATTTTTTGCTTTCTGGGATATTTTACTTGTACCGTAGACGAGGTTCTTGTAAACAGAGCCGTCCCAAACTCTGGGGTGGCTGTGTGTTTTTGAATTTAATTTCCCTAAACTATAGGACCATAAGTGGAAGCGCCATAGGCTGTGTTGCTTTGTTTCCTACGTGTTTCTGGAAAAACCATACACTTCTCCAGAGTGGTTGTTGGCAATTTACATCCCGCCCATCAGCATGACAAGGCTCCCTGTTCTCCATGACCTGTCCTGTCTTTCTGGATTTTACACTTTTTTCAGATGGCCCTTTTGACCGGGGGGCAGTGAGACTTCATTGTAGTGCAGATTTCCTTTACACGCTTGCTTGGTTGGCCAAAAAGGGCGTATGCGTTTTTTCCTGAATATATTCAGGAAAAAACGCATACGCCCTTTTTGGCCAAGTGCATCATTGTTGACATTCTGCCTCTTTTTCTACGCTTTAAGTGCAATTCCAGTCTACCCCCTGAAATCGTTTTCCTGAAATTCTGCCCCGCTTTCAAGTCCTCTTGGAAGACTTACTTCAGTACATTTTTGGACGATAGCTGTCATTCATAACTCTGCAGGTTTGTGAATTACAGTGCCCCTGAGCTCCTTTCTTCAACTCGTTTTCTTGTGAGCTGGCCGCAAAACCGCAGGATTGCTTCAGGCCCTAATATGTTTCCGGCCGGGCACGCTGAGCCTTTGGTTAATTCCTCTTCCTGGTGGGAAATGAGCGTTCAATTTGCCCGTGCAGACACCAACAGCTAGTCTCTCATTGCTTCTCCCTATTCCTGTTCATCTTGCGCAGAAATTGCAAACTGTGCCAAACAGGAGGTTAATGGCACTGACTCTCCAAGTGGGGAGAGTGTTAGTAAAGCGTTCAAATGTTGAACCCGAGTACCAGGGGACGAAAACTGAGATGCATTTGAAAACGTTTCCCAATCACATGGTGGACCATACTCTGGGTTTCCCATGCATGTTTTAGCTGAAGGAAGAATCCCTTAAACCTGGAGAGTTGGGACCCATGGAATGGGTACCATGCAGTATGACTTCAAAGGGTCTGCGTTTGCTCACCGAACTTCACCAATGCTATCAGCCCGAAGTGTCCAGCCTTATGTCTCATCCAGCTCTGGGTGTAGTTGTGGTAAATACAGGTTGCATCACAAGCCCTGAATGAATTATTTAAGAATTGCTCTCTATTTCACTGTCATTGTGTTTTGTTTTTGAAATTCATTTTGATAATGGGATTTATCGGATTTTCACTGCTGCTTTTAGGCCACTGTACACACGCTTGATTTCCTTATGGAGACATATAAATCCATGGGTTTTAAGATTCTTTCTTGTCAGGTATCTTCCCAGGCGTTGAATATAGGGTGTTGAGTCCATTTCGTTGAGAAAGGAGTAGGTTTTGTCTATTATATATTTGGCTTATGGAACGGTATCTGTGCTAATTTCAATCTCTGGTTTTATGCAGCATCCCAACTGACCTTTCCCCATAAGCAAGCATAAGTTGGTTTGCTAAATTTGAGACCCTGTTCTGTTTTGTAATTCAGTTCATGTGTAGCCAAGTTTACATTCCGTGTATTAGTGATAACTTATGATGTTTCTTTTTCTGTCTGACTTATTTCTCATAGAATCATCGTACCTGAATCCACTCATTATGCCGCTACGGTCCTGATGACGTAGATTTCATTGCTGAGAGATATTCCATTGTACGTGCGTACCACAACTTCTTTATCCATTTTATGCTTTCTCGGATATTTAACTTCTACCGTAGATGAGGTTCTTGTAAACAGAGCCATCCCAAACTTTGGGGTGGCTGTGTGTTTTTGATTTTAATTTCCCTAAGCTATAGGACCATAAGTGGAAGTGCCATAGGCTGTGTTGCTTTGTTTCCTACGTGTTTCAGGAAACACCATACACTTTTCCAGAGTGGCTGTTGGCAATTTAAATCCGCCCATCAGCATAACAAGGCTCCCTGTTCTCCATGACCTGTCCTGCCTTTCTGTATTTTACACTTTTTTCAGATGGCCCTTTTGACCGGGGGGGCAGTGAGACTTCCTTGTAGTGCAGAGTTCCTTTACACGCTTGCTTGATGGCCAAAAAGTGCGTATGCGTTTTTTCCTGAATATATTCAGGAAAAAACGCATACGCCCTTTTTGGCCAAGTGCATCGTTGTCGACATTCTGCCTCTTTTCCTATGCTTTTGGTACAATTCCAGTCTACCCCCTGAAATCGTTTTCCTGAAATTCTGCCCCGCTTTCAAGTCCTCTTGGAAGACTTACTTCAATACATTTTTGGACGATAGCTGTCATTCATAACTCTGCAGGTTTGTGAATTACAGTGCCCCTGAGCTCATGTCTTCAACTCGCTTTCTTGTGAGCTGGCCGCAAAACCGCAGGATTGCTTCAGGCCAAAGTCTCTTTCCAGCAGGGCATGCTGAGCCTTTGTTTAATTCCTCTTCCTGGTCGGAAATGAGCGTTCCATTTGCCCGTGCAGACACCTACAGCTAGTCTCTCATTGCTTCTCCCTATTCCTGTTCATCTTGCGCAGAAATTGCAAAGTGTGCCAAACAGGAGGTTAAATGCACTGACTCTCCAAGTGGGGAGAGTGTTAGTAAAGCGTCTGGAATGGTGAACCCGAGTACCAGGGGACGAAAACTGAGATGCATTTGAAAACGTTTCCCAATCACACGGTGGACCATACTATGGGTTTCCCATGCATGTTTTAGCTGAAGGAAGAATCCCTTAAACCTGGAAATTTGGAACCCATGGAATGGGTACCATGCAGTATGACTTCAAAGGGTCTGCGTTTGCTCACCGAACCTCACCAATGCTATCAGCCCGAAGTGTCCAGCCTTATATCTCACCCAGCTCTGGGTGTAGATGTGGGAAATCCAGGTTGCATCACAAGCCCTGAATGAATTATTTAAGAATTGCTCTCTATTTCACTGTCATTGTGTTTTGTTTTTGAAATTTATTTTGATAATGGGATTTATCGGATTTTCACTGCTGCCTTTAGGCCGCTGTACACACGCTTGATTTCCTTATGGAGACATATAAATCCATGGGTTTTAAGATTCTTACTTGTCAGGTATAGTCCCAGGCGTTGCGTCCGTTTCGTTGAGCAAGGAGTAGGTCTTGTCTATTATATATTTGGCTTATGGAACGGTATCTGTGCTAATTTCAATCTCTGGTTTTATGCAGCACCCCAACTCAACTTTCCGCATAAGCAAGCATAAGTTGATTTTCTCAATTTGAGACCATTTTCTGTTTTGTAATTCAGTTCATGTGTAGCCAAGTTTACATTCCGTGTATTAGTCATATCTTATGATGTTTCTTTTTCTGTGTGACTTATTTCTCGTAGAATCATCGTAACTGAATCCACTCATTATGGCGCTTCGGGCCTGATGACGTAGATTTCATTGCTGAGTGGTATTCCATTGTACGTGCGTATCACAACTTCTTTATCCATTTTTTGCTTTCTCGGATATTTAACTTGTACCATAGACGACGTTCTTTTTAACAGAGCCGTCCCAAATTTTGGGGTGGCTGTGTGTTTTTGATTTTAATTTCCCTAAGCTATAGGACCATAAGTGGAAGTGCCATAGGCTGTGTTGATTTGTTGCCTACGTGTTTCAGGAAACACTATACACTTCTCCAGACTGGCTGTTGGCAATTTATATCCCGCACATCAGCATAACTAGGATCCCTGTTCTCCATGACCTCTCCTGCCTTTCAAGATTTTACACTTTTTTCAGATGGCCCTTTTGATTGGGGAGCAGTGAGACTTCCTTGTAGTGCAGATTTCCTTTACACGCCTGCTTGGTTGGCCAAAAAGTGCGTATGCGTTTTTTCCTGAATATATTCAGGAAAAAACGCATACGCACTTTTTGGCCAAGTGCATCATTGTGGACATTCTGCCTCTTTTCCTATGCTTTAAGTGCAATTCCAGTCTACCCCCTGAAATCGTTTTCCTGAAATTCTGCCCCGCTTTCAACTCCTTTTCGAAGACTTACTTCAATACATTTTTGGACGATAGCTGTCATTCATAACTCTGCAGGTTTGTGAATTTCAGTGGCCCTGAGCTCCTTTCTTCAACTCACTTTCTTGTGAGCTGGCTGCAAAACCGCAGGATTGCTTAAGGCGCTAATCTGTTTCTGGCAGGGCACACTGAGCCTTTGGTTAATTCCACTTCCTGGTGGGAAATGAGCGTTCCATTTGCCAGTGCAGACACCTACAGCTAGTCTCTCATTGGTTCTCCCTATTCCTGTTCCTCTTGCGCAGAAATTGCAAACTGTGCCAAACAGGAGTTTAAAGTCCCTGACTCTCCAAGTGGGGAGAGTGTTAGTAAAGCGTCTGCCATGCTGAACACGAGTACCAGGGTTCGAAAACTGAGATGCATTTGAAAACGTTTCCCAATCACACGGTGGACCATACTCTGGGTTTCCCATGCATGTTTTAGCTGAAGGAAGAATCCCTTAAACGTGGAGAGTTGGGACCCATGGAATGGGTACCGTGCAGTATGACTTCAAAGGGTCTGCATTTGCTCACTGAACCTCACCAATGCTATCAGCCCGATGTGTCCAGCCTTATGTCTCACCCAGCTCTGGGTGTAGATGTTGTAAATCCAGGTTGCATCACAAGCCCTGAATGAATTATTTAAGAATTGCTCTCTATTTCACTGTCATTGTGTTTTGTTTTTGAAATTTATTTTGATAATGGGATTTATCGGATTTTCACTGCTGCTTTTAGGCCACTGTACACACGCTTGATTTCCTTATGGAGACATATAAATCCATGGGTTTTAAGATTCTTACTTGTCAGGTATCTTCCCAGGCGTTGAATATAGGGTGTTGAGTCCATTTCGTTGAGCAAGGAGTAGGTTTTGTCTATTATATATTTGGCTTATGGAATGGTATCTGTGCTAATTTCAATCTCTGGTTTTATGCAGCATCCCAACTGACCTTTCCCCATAAGCAAGCATAAGTTGGTTTGCTAAATTTGAGACCCTGTTCTGTTTTGTAATTCAGTTCATGGGTAGCGAAGTTTACATTCCGTGTATTAGTGATAACTTATGATGTTTCTTTTTCTGTCTGACTTATTTCTCATAGAATCATCGTACCTGAATCCACTCATTATGCCGCTACGGTCCTGATGATGTAGATTTCATTGCTGAGTGATATTCCATTGTACGTGCGTACCACAACTTCTTTATCCATTTTTTGCTTTCTGGGATATTTTACTTGTACCGTAGACGAGGTTCTTGTAAACAGAGCCGTCCCAAACTCTGGGGTGGCTGTGTGTTTTTGAATTTAATTTCCCTAAGCTATATGACCATAAGTGGAAGTGCCATAGGCTGTGTTGCTTTGTTTCCTACGTGTTTCTGGAAAAACCATACACTTCTCCAGAGTGGTTGTTGGCAATTTACATCCCACCCATCAGCATGACAAGGCTCCCTGTTCTCCATGACCTGTCCTGTCTTTCTGGATTTTACACTTTTTTCAGATGGCCCTTTTGACCGGGGGGCAGTGAGACTTCATTGTAGTGCAGATTTCCTTTACACGCTTGCTTGGTTGGCCAAAAAGGGCGTATGCGTTTTTTCCTGAATATATTCAGGAAAAAACGCATACGCCCTTTTTGGCCAAGTGCATCATTGTTGACATTCTGCCTCTTTTTCTACGCTTTAAGTGCAATTCCAGTCTACCCCCTGAAATCGTTTTCCTGAAATTCTGCCCCGCTTTCAAGTCCTCTTTGAAGACTTACTTCAGTACATTTTTGGACGATAGCTGTCATTCATAACTCTGCAGGTTTGTGAATTACAGTGCCCCTGAGCTCCTTTCTTCAACTCGTTTTCTTGTGAGCTGGCTGCAAAACCGCAGGATTGCTTCAGGCCCTAATATGTTTCCGGCCGGGCACGCTGAGCCTTTGGTTAATTCCTCTTCCTGGTGGGAAATGAGCGTTCAATTTGCCCGTGCAGACACCAACAGCTAGTCTCTCATTGCTTCTCCCTATTCCTGTTCATCTTGCGCATAAATTGCAAAGTGTGCCAAACAGGAGGTTAATGGCACTGACTCTCCAAGTGGGGAGAGTGTTAGTAAAGCGTTCAAATGTTGAACCCGAGTACCAGGGGACGAAAACTGAGATGCATTTTAAAACGTTTCCCAATCACATGGTGGACCATACTCTGGGTTTCCCATGCATGTTTTAGCTGAAGGAAGAATCCCTTAAACCTGGAGAGTTGGGACCCATGGAACGGGTACCATGCAGTATGACTTCAAAGGGTCTGCGTTTGCTCACCGAACCTCACCAATGCTATCAGCCCGAAGTGTCCAGCCTTATGTCTCATCCAGCTCTGGGTGTAGATGTGGTAAATACAGGTTGCATCACAAGCCCTGAATGAATTATTTAAGAATTGCTCTCTATTTCACTGTCATTGTGTTTTGTTTTTGAAATTTATTTTGATAATGGGATTTATCGGATTTTCACTGCTGCTTTTAGGCCACTGTACACACGCTTGATTTCCTTATGGAGACATATAAATCCATGGGTTTTAAGATTCTTACTTGTCAGGTATCTTCCCAGGCGTTGAATATAGGGTGTTGAGTCCATTTCGTTGAGCAAGGAGTAGGTTTTGTCTATTATATATTTGGCTTATGGAACGGTATCTGTGCTAATTTCAATCTCTGGTTTTATGCAGCATCCCAACTGACCTTTCCCCATAAGCAAGCATAAGTTGGTTTGCTAAATTTGAGACCCTGTTCTGTTTTGTAATTCAGTTCATGGGTAGCCAAGTTTACATTCCGTGTATTAGTGATAACTTATGATGTTTCTTTTTCTGTCTGACTTATTTCTCATAGAATCATCGTACCTGAATCCACTCATTATGCCGCTACGGTCCTGATGACGTAGATTTCATTGCTGAGAGATATTCCTTTGTACGTGCGTACCACAACTTCTTTATCCATTTTATGCTTTCTCAGATATTTAACTTCTACCGTAGATGAGGTTCTTGTAAACAGAGCCACCCGAAACTTTGGGGTGGCTGTGTGTTTTTGATTTTAATTTCCCTAAGCTATAGGACCATAAGTGGAAGTGCCATAGGCTGTGTTGCTTTGTTTCCTACGTGTTTCAGGAAACACCATACACTTTTCCAGAGTGGCTGTTGGCAATTTAAATCCGCCCATCAGCATAACAAGGCTCCCTGTTCTCCATGACCTGTCCTGCCTTTCTGGATTTTACACTTTTTTCAGATGGCCCTTTTCACCGGGGGGCAGTGAGACTTCATTGTAGTGCAGATTTCCTTTACACGCTTGCTTGGTTGGCCAAAAAGGGCGTATGCGTTTTTTCCTGAATATATTCAGGAAAATATATTCAGGAAAATATATTCAGGAAAAAACGCATACGCCCTTTTTGGCCAAGTGCATCGTTGTCGACATTCTGCCTCTTTTCCTATGCTTTTAGTACAATTCCAGTCTACCCCCTGAAATCGTTTTCTTGAAATTCTGCCCCGCTTTCAAGTCCTCTTGGAAGACTTACTTCAATACATTTTTGGACGATAGCTGTCATTCATAACTCTGCAGGTTTGTGAATTACAGTGACCCTGAGCTCATGTCTTCAACTCGCTTTCTTGTGAGCTGGCCGCAAAACCGCAGGATTGCTTCAGGCCAAAGTCTCTTTCCGGCAGGGCACGCTGAGCCTTTGTTTAATTCCTGTTCCTGGTCGGAAATGAGCGTTCCATTTGCCCGTGCAGACACCTACAGCTAGTCTCTCATTGCTTCTCCCTATTCCTGTTCATCTTGCACAGAAATTGCAAAGTGTGCCAAACAGGAGGTTAAATGCACTGACTCTCCAAGTGGGGAGAGTGTTAGTAAAGCGTCTGGAATGGTGAACCCGAGTACCAGGGGACGAAAACTGAGATGCATTTGAAAACGTTTCCCAATCACACGGTGGACCACACTAACGGTTTCCCATGCATGTTTTAGCTGAAGGAAGAATCCCTTAAACCTGGAAATTTGGAACCCATGGAATGGGTACCATGCAGTATGTCTTCAAAGGGTCTGCGTTTGCTCACCGAACCTCACCAATGCTATCAGCCCGAAGTGTCCAGCCTTATGTCTCACCCAGCTCTGGGTGTAGATGTGGTAAATCCAGGTTGCATCACAAGCCCTGAATGAATTATTTAAGAATTGCTCTCTATTTCACTGTCATTGTGTTTTGTTTTTGAAATTTATTTTGATAATGGGATTTATCGGATTTTCACTGCTGCGTTTAGGCCGCTGTACACACGCTTGATTTCCTTATGGAGACATATAAATCCATGGGTTTTAAGATTCTTACTTGTCAGGTATCTTGCCAGGCGTTGAATATGGGGTGTTGAGTCCATTTCGTTGAGCAAGGAGTAGGTCTTGTCTATTATATATTTGGCTTATGGAACGGTATCTGTGCTAATTTCAATCTCTGGTTTTATGCAGCACCCCAACTCACCTTTCCCCATAAGCAAGCATAAGTTGGTTTTCTAAATTTGAGACCCTGTTCTGTTTTGTAATTCAGTTCATGGGTAGCCAAGTTTACATTCCGTGTATTAGTGATATCTTATGATGTTTCTTTTTCTGTGTGACTTATTTCTCGTAGAATCATCATACCTGAATCCACTCATTATGCCGCTACGGGCCTGATGACATAGATTTCATTGCTGAGTGATATTCCATTGTACGTGCATACCACAACTTCTTTATCCATTTTTTACTTTCTGGGATATTTTACTTGTACCGTAGACGAGGTTCTTGTAAACAGAGCCGTCCCAAACTCTGGGGTGGCTGTGTGTTTTTGATTTTAATTTCCCTAAGCTATAGGACCATAAGTGGAAGTGCCATAGGCTGTGTTGCTTTGTTTCCTACGTGTTTCTGGAAACACCATACACTTCTCCAGAGTGGTTGTTGGCAATTTACATCCCGCCCATCAGCATGACAAGGCTCCCTGTTTTCCATGACCTGTCCTGCCTTTCTGGATTTTACACTTTTTTCAGATGGCCCTTTTGACCGTGGGGGCAGTGAGACTTCATTGTAGTGCAGATTTCCTTTACACGCTTGCTTGGTTGGCCAAAAAGGGCGTATGCGTTTTTTCCTGAATATATTCAGGAAAAAACGCATACGCCCTTTTTGGCCAAGTGCATCGTTGTCGACATTCTGCCTCTTTTCCTATGCTTTTAGTACAATTCCAGTCTACCCCCTGAAATCGTTTTCCTGAAATTCTGCCCCGCTTTCAAGTCCTCTTGGAAGACTTACTTCAATACATTTTTGGACGATAGCTGTCATTCATAACTCTGCACGTTTGTGAATTACAGCGCCCCTGAGCTCATGTCTTCAACTCGCTTTCTTGTGAGCTGGCCGCAAAACCGCAGGATTGCTTCAGGCCAAAGTCTCTTTCCGGCAGGGCATGCTGAGCCTTTGTTTAATTCATCTTCCTGGGCGGAAATGATCGCTCCTTTTGCCCGTGCAGGCACCTACAGCTAGTATCTCATTGGTTCGCCCTATTCCTGTACACCTTGCGCAGAAATTGCAAACTGTGCCAAACAGGAGGTTAATGGCACTGACTCTCCAAGTGGGGACAGTGTTAGTAAAGCGTTCAAATGTTGAACCCAAGTACCAGGGGACGAAAACTGAGATGCATTTGAAAACGTTTACCGGTCACACAGTGCACTGTACTGTGGGTTTCCCATGCATGTTTTAGCTGAAGGAAGAATCCCTTAAACCTGGAGAGTTGGGACCCATGGAATGGGTACCATGCAGTATGGCTTCAAAGGGTCTGCGTTTGCTCACCGAACCTCACCAATGCTATCAGCCCAAAGTGTCCAGCCTTATGTCTCACCCAGCTCTGGGTGTAGATGTGGTAAATCCAGGTTGCATCACAAGCCCTGAATGAATTATTTAAGAATTGCTCTCTATTTCACTGTCATTGTGTTTTGTTTTTGAAATTTATTTTGATAATGGGATTTATCGGATTTTCACTTCTGCCTTTAGGCCGCTGTACACACGCTTGATTTCCTTATGGAGACATATAAATCCATGGGTTTTAAGATTCTTACTTGTCAGGTATCTTGCCAGGCGTTGAATATGGGGTGTTGAGTCCATTTCGTTGAGCAAGGAGTAGGGCTTGTCTATTATATATTTGGCTTATGGAACGGTATCTGTGCTAATTTCAATCTCTGGTTTTATGCAGCACCCCAACTCACCTTTCCCCATAAGGAAGCATAAGTTGGTTTTCTAAATTTGAGACCCTGTTCTGTTTTGTAATTCAGTTTATGTGTAGCCAAGTTTACATTCCGTGTATTACTGATATATTATGATGTTTCTTTTTCTGTGTGACTTATTTCTGTAGAATCATCGTACCTGAATCCACTCATTATGCCGCTATGGGCCTGAAGACGTAGATTTCATTGCTGAGTGATATTCCATTGTACGTGCGTACCAGAACTTCTTTATCCATTTTTTCCTTTCTCGGATATTTAACTTGTACCGTAGACAAGGTTCTTGTAAACAGAGCCATCCCAAACTTTGGGGTGGCTGTGTGTTTTTGATTCTAATTTCCCTAAGCTATAGGACCATAAGTGGAAGTGACATAGGCTGTGTTGCTTTGTTTCCTACGTGTTTCAGGATACACCATACATTTCTCCAGAGTGGCTGTTGGCAATTTACATCCCGCCCATCAGCATAACAAGGCTCCCTGTTATCCATGACCTGTCCTGTCTTTCTGGATTTTACTCTTTTTTCAGATGGCCCTTTTGACCGGGGGGCAGTGAGACTTCATTGTAGTGCAGATTTCCTTTACACGCTTGCTTGGT
Organism: Delphinapterus leucas; assembly: GCF_059928025.1. NCBI lineage: Eukaryota > Metazoa > Chordata > Mammalia > Artiodactyla > Monodontidae > Delphinapterus > Delphinapterus leucas. The sequence continues at coordinate 5,718,194 of NW_028322245.1, forward strand.
TGGCCAAAAAGGGCGTATGCGTTTTTTCCTGAATATATTCAGGAAAAAACGCATACGCCCTTTTTGGCCAAGTGCATCATTGTCGACATTCTGCCTCTTTTCCTATGCTTTAAGTGCAATTCCAGTCTACCCCCTGAAATCTTTTTACTGAAATTCTGCCCCGCTTTCAAGTCCTCTTTGAAGACTTACTTCAGTACATTTTTGGACGATACCTGTCATTCATAACTCTGCAGGTTTGTGAATTACAGTGCCCCTGAGCCCCTTTCTTCAACTCGTTTTCTTGTGAGCTGGCCGCAAAACCGCAGGATTGCTTCAGGCCCTAATCTCTTTCCAGCAGGGCACGCTGAGCCTTTGGTTAATTCCTCTTCCTGGTGGGAAATGAGCGTTCCATTTGCCCGTGCAGACACCAACAGCTAGTCTCTCATTGGTTCTCCCTATGCCTGTTCATCTTGCGCAGAAATTGCAAACTGTGCCAAACAGGAGGTTAAAGGCACTGACTCTCCAAGTGGGGAGAGTGTTAGTTAAGCGTCTGGAATGGTGAACCCGAGTACCATGGGACGAAAACTGAGATGCATTTGAAAACGTTTCCCAATCACATGGCGGACGATAGTCTGGGTTTCCCATACATGTTTTAGCTGAAGGAAGAATCCCTTAAACCTGGAGAGTTGGGACCCATGGAATGGGTACCATGCAGTATGACTTCAAAGGGTCTGCGTTTGCTCACCGAACCTCACCAATGCTATCAGCCCGAAGTGTCCAGCCTTATGTCTCACCCAGATCTGGGTGTAGATGTGGTAAAGCCAGGTTGCATCACAAGCCCTGAATGAATTATTTAAGAATTGCTCTCTATTTCACTGTCATTGTGTTTTGTTTTTGAAGTTTATTTTGATAATGGGATTTATTGGATTTTCACTGCTGCCTTTAGGCCGCTGTACACACGCTTGATTTCCTTATGGAGACATATAAATCCATGGGTTTTAAGATTCTTACTTGTCAGGTATCTTGCCAGGCGTTGAATATGGGGTGTTGAGTCCATTTCGTTGAGCAAGGAGTAGGGCTTGTCTATTATATATTTGGCTTATGGAACAGTATCTGTGCTAATTTCAATCTCTGGTTTTATGCAGCACCCCAACTCACCTTTCCCCATAAGCAAGCATAAGTTGGTTTTCTAAATTTGAGACCCTGTTCTGTTTTGTAATTCAGTTCATGTGTAGCCAACTTTACATTCCGTGTATTAGTGATATCTTATGATGTTTCTTTTTCTGTGTGACTTATTTCTCGTAGAATCATCGTACCTGAATCCACTCATTATGCCGCTACGGGCCTGATGACGTAGATTTCATTGCTGAGTGATATTCCATTGTACGTGCGTACCACAACTTCTTTATCCATTTTTTGCTTTCTGGGATATTTTACTTGTACCGTAGACGAGGTTCTTGTAAACAGAGCCGTCCCAAACTCTGGGGTGGCTGTGTGTTTTTGAATTTAATTTCCCTAAGCTATAGGACCATAAGTGGAAGTGCCATAGGCTGTGTTGCTTTGTTTCCTACGTGTTTCTGGAAAAACCATACACTTCTCCAGAGTGGTTGTTGGCAATTTACATCCCGCCCATCAGCATGACAAGGCTCCCTGTTCTCCATGACCTGTCCTGTCTTTCTGGATTTTACACTTTTTTCAGATGGCCCTTTTGACCGGGGGGCAGTGAGACTTCATTGTAGTGCAGATTTCCTTTACAAGCTTGCTTGGTTGGCCAAAAAGGGCGTATGCGTTTTTTCCTGAATATATTCAGGAAAAAACGCATACGCCCTTTTTGGCCAAGTGCATCATTGTTGACATTCTGCCTCTTTTTCTACGCTTTAAGTGCAATTCCAGTCTACCCCCTGAAATCGTTTTCCTGAAATTCTGCCCCGCTTTCAAGTCCTCTTTGAAGACTTACTTCAGTACATTTTTGGACGATAGCTGTCATTCATAACTCTGCAGGTTTGTGAATTACAGTGCCCCTGAGCTCCTTTCTTCAACTCGTTTTCTTGTGAGCTGGCCGCAAAACCGCAGGATTGCTTCAGGCCCTAATATGTTTCCGGCCGGGCACGCTGAGCCTTTGGTTAATTCCTCTTCCTGGTGGGAAATGAGCATTCAATTTGCCCGTGCAGACACCAACAGCTAGTCTCTCATTGCTTCTCCCTATTCCTGTTCATCTTGCGCAGAAATTGCAAAGTGTGCCAAACAGGAGGTTAATGGCACTGACTCTCCAAGTGGGGAGAGTGTTAGTAAAGCGTTCAAATGTTGAACCCGAGTACCAGGGGACGAAAACTGAGATGCATTTTAAAACGTTTCCCAATCACATGGTGGACCATACTCTGGGTTTCCCATGCATGTTTTAGCTGAAGGAAGAATCCCTTAAACCTGGAGAGTTGGGACCCATGGAATGGGTACCATGCAGTATGACTTCAAAGGGTCTGCGTTTGCTCACCGAACTTCACCAATGCTATCAGCCCGAAGTGTCCAGCCTTATGTCTCATCCAGCTCTGGGTGTAGATGTGGTAAATACAGGTTTCATCACAAGCCCTGAATGAATTATTTAAGAATTGCTCTCTATTTCACTGTCATTGTGTTTTGTTTTTGAAATTCATTTTGATAATGGGATTTATCGGATTTTCACTGCTGCTTTTAGGCCACTGCACACACGCTTGATTTCCTTATGGAGACATATAAATCCATGGGTTTAAAGATTCTTACTTGTCAGGTATCTTCCCAGGCGTTGAATATATGGTGTTGAGTCCATTTCGTTCAGCAAGGAGTAGGTTTTGTCTATTATATATTTGGCTTCTGGAACGGTATCTGTGCTAATTTCAATCTTTGGTTTTATGCAGCATCCCAACTGACCTTTCCCCATAAGCAAGCATAAGTTGGTTTGCTAAATTTGAGACCCTGTTCTGTTTTGTAATTCAGTTCATGGGTAGCCAAGTTTACATTCCGTGTATTAGTGATAACTTATGATGTTTCTTTTTCTGTCTGACTTATTTCTCATAGAATCATCGTACCTGAATCCACTCATTATGCCGCTACGGTCCTGATGACGTAGATTTCATTGCTGAGAGATATTCCATTGTACGTGCGTACCACAACTTCTTTATCCATTTTATGCTTTCTCGGATATTTAACTTCTACCGTAGATGAGGTTCTTGTAAACAGAGCCATCCCAAACTTTGGGGTGGCTGTGTGTTTTTGATTTTAATTTCCCTAAGCTATAGGACCATAAGTGGAAGTGCCATAGGCTGTGTTGCTTTGTTTCCTACGTGTTTCAGGAAACACCATACACTTTTCCAGAGTGGCTGTTGGCAATTTAAATCCGCCCATCAGCATAACAAGGCTCCCTGTTCTCCATGACCTGTCCTGCCTTTCTGGATTTTACACTTTTTTCAGATGGCCCTTTTGACCGGGGGGCAGTGAGACTTCATTGTAGTGCAGATTTCCTTTACACGCTTGCTTGGTTGGCCAAAAAGGGCGTATGCGTTTTTTCCTGAATATATTCAGGAAAAAACGCATACGCCCTTTTTGGCCAAGTGCATCATTGTCAACATTCTGCCTCTTTTCCTATGCTTTAAGTGCAATTCCAGTCTACCCCCTGAAATCGTTTTCCTGAAATTCTGCCCCGCTTTCAAGTCCTCTTTGAAGACTTACTTCAGTACATTTTTGGACGATAGCTGTCATTCATAACTCTGCAGGTTTGTGAATTACAGTGCCCCTGAGCTCCTTTCTTCAACTCGTTTTCTTGTGAGCTGGCCGCAAAACCGCAGGATTGCTTCAGGCCCTAATATGTTTCCGGCCGGACACGCTGAGCCTTTGGTTAATTCCTCTTCCTGGTGGGAAATGAGCGTTCAATTTGCCCGTGCAGACACCTACAGCTAGTCTCTCATTGCTTCTCCCTATTCCTGTTCATCTTGCGCAGAAATTGCAAACTGTGCCAAACAGGAGGTTAATGGCACTGACTCTCCAAGTGGGGAGAGTGTTAGTAAAGTGTTCAAATGTTGAACCCAAGTACCAGGGGACGAAAACTGAGATGCATTTGAAAATGTTTACCGGTCACACAGTGCACTGTACTGTGGGTTTCCCATGCATGTTTTAGCTGAAGGAAGAATCCCTTAAACCTGGAGAGTTGGGACCCATGGAATGGGTACCATGCAGTATGACTTCAAAGGGTCTGCGTTTGCTCACCGAACCTCACCAATGCTATCAGCCCGAAGTGTCCAGCCTTATGTCTCACCCAGCTCTGGGTGTAGATGTGGTAAATCCAGGTTGCATCACAAGCCCTGAATGAATTATTTAAGAATTGCTCTCTATTTCACTGTCATTGTGTTTTGTTTTTGAAATTTATTTTGATAATGGGATTTATCGGATTTTCACTTCTGCCTTTAGGCCGCTGTACACACGCTTGATTTCCTTATGGAGACATATAAATCCATGGGTTTTAAGATTCTTACTTGTCAGGTATCTTCCCAGGCGTTAAATATAGGGTGTTGAGTCCATTTCGTTCAGCAAGGAGTAGGTTTTTTCTATTATATATTTGGCTTATAGAACGGTATCTGTGCTAATTTCAATCTCTGGTTTTATGCAGCACCCCAACTCACCTTTCCCCATAAGCAAGCATAAGTTGGTTTTCTAAATTTGAGACCCTGTTCTGTTTTGTAATTCAGTTTATGTGTAGCCAAGTTTACATTCCGTGTATTACTGATATATTATGATGTTTCTTTTTCTGTGTGACTTATTTCTGTAGAATCATCGTACCTGAATCCACTCATTATGCCGCTATGGGCCTGAAGACGTAGATTTCATTGCTGAGTGATATTCCATTGTACGTGCGTACCAGAACTTCTTTATCCATTTTTTCCTTTCTCGGATATTTAACTTGTACCGTAGACAAGGTTCTTGTAAACAGAGCCATCCCAAACTTTGGGGTGGCTGTGTGTTTTTGATTTTAATTTCCCTAAGCTATAGGACCATAAGTGGAAGTGACATAGGCTGTGTTGCTTTGTTTCCTACGTGTTTCATGATACACCATACATTTCTCCAGAGTGGCTGTTGGCAATTTACATCCCGCCCATCAGCATAACAAGGCTCCCTGTTCACCATGACCTGTCCTGTCTTTCTGGATTTTACTCTTTTTTCAGATGGCCCTTTTGACCGGGGGGCAGTGAGACTTCATTGTAGTGCAGATTTCCTTTACACGCTTGCTTGGTTGGCCAAAAAGGGCATATGCGTTTTTTCCTGAATATATTCAGGAAAAAACGCATACGCCCTTTTTGGCCAAGTGCATCATTGTCGACATTCTGCCTCTTTTCCTATGCTTTAAGTGCAATTCCAGTCTACCCCCTGAAATCTTTTTCCTGAAATTCTGCCCCGCTTTCAAGTCCTCTTTGAAGACTTACTTCAGTACATTTTTGGACGATAGCTGTCATTCATAACTCTGCAGGTTTGTGAATTACAGTGCCCCTGAGCCCCTTTCTTCAACTCGTTTTCTTGTGAGCTGGCCGCAAAACCGCAGGATTGCTTCAGGCCCTAATCTCTTTCCAGCAGGGCACGCTGAGCCTTTGGTTAATTCCTCTTCCTGGTGGGAAATGAGCGTTCCATTTGCCCGTGCAGACACCAACAGCTAGTCTCTCATTGGTTCTCCCTATGCCTGTTCATCTTGCGCAGAAATTGCAAACTGTGCCAAACAGGAGGTTAAAGGCACTGACTCTCCAAGTGGGGAGAGTGTTAGTAAAGCGTCTGGAATGGTGAACCCGAGTACCAGGGGACGAAAACTGAGATGCATTTGAAAACGTTTCCCAATCACACGGCGGACGATAGTCTGGGTTTCCCATTCATGTTTTAGCTGAAGGAAGAATCCCTTAAACCTGGAGAGTTGGGACCCATGGAATGGGTACCATGCAGTATGACTTCAAAGGGTCTGCGTTTGCTCACCGAACCTCACCAATGCTATCAGCCCGAAGTGTCCAGCCTTATGTCTCACCCAGCTCTGGGTGTAGATGTGGTAAATCCAGGTTGCATCACAAGCCCTGAATGAATTATTTAAGAATTGCTCTCTATTTCACTGTCATTGTGTTTTGTTTTTGAAATTTATTTTGATAATGGGATTTATCGGATTTTCACTGCTGCGTTTAGGCCGCTGTACACACGCTTGATTTCCTTATGGAGACAAATAAATCCATGGGTTTTAAGATTCTTACTTGTCAGGTATCTTGCCAGGCGTTGAATATGGGGTGTTGAGTCCATTTCGTTGAGCAAGGAGTAGGGCTTCTCTATTATATATTTGGCTTATGGAACGGTATCTGTGCTAATTTCAATCTCTGGTTTTATGCAGCACCCCAACTCACCTTTCCCCATAAGCAAGCATAAGTTGGTTTTCTAAATTTGAGACCCTGTTCTGTTTTGTAATTCAGTTCATGTGTAGCCAACTTTACATTCCGTGTATTAGTGATATCTTATGATGTTTCTTTTTCTGTGTGACTTATTTCTCGTAGAATCATCGTACCTGAATCCACTCATTATGCCGCTACGGGCCTGATGACGTAGATTTCATTGCTGAGTGATATTCCATTGTACGTGCGTACCACAACTTCTTTATCCATTTTTTGCTTTCTGGGATATTTTACTTGTACCGTAGACGAGGTTCTTGTAAACAGAGCCGTCCCAAACTCTGGGGTGGCTGTGTGTTTTTGAATTTAATTTCCCTAAGCTATAGGACCATAAGTGGAAGTGCCATAGGCTGTGTTGCTTTGTTTCCTACGTGTTTCTGGAAAAACCATACACTTCTCCAGAGTGGTTGTTGGCAATTTACATCCCGCCCATCAGCATGACAAGGCTCCCTGTTCTCCATGACCTGTCCTGTCTTTCTGGATTTTACACTTTTTTCAGATGGCCCTTTTGACCGGGGGGCAGTGAGACTTCATTGTAGTGCAGATTTCCTTTACACGCTTGCTTGGTTGGCCAAAAAGGGCGTATGCGTTTTTTCCTGAATATATTCAGGAAAAAACACATACGCCCTTTTTGGCCAAGTGCATCATTGTTGACATTCTGCCTCTTTTTCTACGCTTTAAGTGCAATTCCAGTCTACCCCCTGAAATCGTTTTCCTGAAATTCTGCCCCGCTTTCAAGTCCTCTTTGAAGACTTACTTCAGTACATTTTTGGACGATAGCTGTCATTCATAACTCTGCAGGTTTGTGAATTACAGTGCCCCTGAGCTCCTTTCTTCAACTCGTTTTCTTGTGAGCTGGCCGCAAAACCGCAGGATTGCTTCAGGCCCTAATATGTTTCCGGCCGGGCACGCTGAGCCTTTGGTTAATTCCTCTTCCTGGTGGGAAATGAGCGTTCAATTTGCCCGTGCAGACACCAACAGCTAGTCTCTCATTGCTTCTCCCTATTCCTGTTCATCTTGCGCAGAAATTGCAAAGTGTGCCAAACAGGAGGTTAATGGCACTGACTCTCCAAGTGGGGAGAGTGTTAGTAAAGCGTTCAAAGGTTGAACCCGAGTACCAGGGGACGAAAACTGAGATGCATTTTAAAACGTTTCCCAATCACATGGTGGACCATACTCTGGGTTTCCCATGCATGTTTTAGCTGAAGGAAGAATCCCTTAAACCTGGAGAGTTGGGACCCATGGAATGGGTACCATGTAGTATGACTTCAAAGGGTCTGCGTTTGCTCACCGAACTTCACCAATGCTATCAGCCCGAAGTGTCCAGCCTTATGTCTCATCCAGCTCTGGGTGTAGATGTGGTAAATACAGGTTTCATCACAAGCCCTGAATGAATTATTTAAGAATTGCTCTCTATTTCACTGTCATTGTGTTTTGTTTTTGAAATTCATTTTGATAATGGGATTTATCGGATTTTCACTGCTGCTTTTAGGCCACTGCACACACGCTTGATTTCCTTATGGAGACATATAAATCCATGGGTTTAAAGATTCTTACTTGTCAGGTATCTTCCCAGGCGTTGAATATATGGTGTTGAGTCCATTTCGTTCAGCAAGGAGTAGGTTTTGTCTATTATATATTTGGCTTCTGGAACGGTATCTGTGCTAATTTCAATCTGTGGTTTTATGCAGCATCCCAACTGACCTTTCCCCATAAGCAAGCATAAGTTGGTTTGCTAAATTTGAGACCCTGTTCTGTTTTGTAATTCAGTTCATGGGTAGCCAAGTTTACATTCCGTGTATTAGTGATAACTTATGATGTTTCTTTTTCTGTCTGACTTATTTCTCATAGAATCATCGTACCTGAATCCACTCATTATGCCGCTACGGTCCTGATGACATAGATTTCATTGCTGAGAGATATTCCATTGTACGTGCGTACCACAACTTCTTTATCCATTTTATGCTTTCTCGGATATTTAACTTCTACCGTAGATGAGGTTCTTGTAAACAGAGCCATCCCAAACTTTGGGGTGGCTGTGTGTTTTTGATTTTAATTTCCCTAAGCTATAGGACCATAAGTGGAAGTGCCATAGGCTGTGTTGCTTTGTTTCCTACGTGTTTCAGGAAACACCATACACTTTTCCAGAGTGGCTGTTGGCAATTTAAATCCGCCCATCAGCATAACAAGGCTCCCTGTTCTCCATGACCTGTCCTGCCTTTCTGGATTTTACACTTTTTTCAGATGGCCCTTTTGACCGTGGGGCAGTGAGACTTCATTGTAGTGCAGATTTCCTTTACACGCTTGCTTGGTTGGCCAAAAAGTGCGTATGCGTTTTTTCCTATTCAGGAAAAAACGCATACGCCCTTTTTGGCCAAGTGCATCATTGTCAACATTCTGCCTCTTTTCCTATGCTTTAAGTGCAATTCCAGTCTACCCCCTGAAATCGTTTTCCTGAAATTCTGCCCCGCTTTCAAGTCCTCTTCGAAGACTTACTTCTATACATTTTTGGACGATAGCTGTCATTCATAACTCTGCAGGTTTGTGAATTACAGTGCCCCTGAGCTCCTTCCTTCAACTCGCTTTCTTGTGAGCTGGCCGCAAATCCGCAGGATTGCTTCAGGCCCTAATCTCTTTCCGGCAGGGCACGCTGAGCCTTTGGTTAATTCCTCTTCCTGGTGGGAAATGAGCGTTCCATTTGCCCGTGCAGACACCTACAGCTAGTCTCTCATTGCTTCTCCCTATTCCTGTTCATCTTGCGCAGAAATTGCAAAGTGTGCCAAACAGGAGGTTAAATGCACTGACTCTCCAAGTGGGGAGAGTGTTAGTAAAGCGTCTGGAATGGTGAACCCGAGTACCAGGGGACGAAAACTGAGATGCATTTGAAAACGTTTCCCAATCACACGGTGGACCATACTATGGGTTTCCCATGCATGTTTTAGCTGAAGGAAGAATCCCTTAAACCTGGAAATTTGGAACCCATGGAATGGGTACCATGCAGTATTACTTCAAAGGGTATGCGTTTGCTCACCGAACCTCACCAATGCTATCAGCCCGAAGTGTCCAGCCTTATGACTCACCCAGCTCTGGGTGTAGATGTGGGAAATCCAGGTTGCATCACAAGCCCTGAATGAATTATTTAAGAATTGCTCTCTATTTCACTGTCATTTTGTTTTGTTTTTGAAATTTATTTTGATAATGGGATTTATCGGATTTTCACTGCTGCGTTTAGGCCGCTGTACACACGCTTGATTTCCTTATGGAGACATATAAATCCATGGGTTTTAAGATTCTTACTTGTCAGGTATCTTGCCAGGCGTTGAATATGCGGTGTTGAGTCCATTTCGTTGAGCAAGGAGTAGGTCTTGTCTATTATATATTTGGCTTATGGAACGGTATCTGTGCTAATTTCAATCTCTGGTTTTATGCAGCACCCCAACTCACCTTTCCCCATAAGCAAGCATAAGTTGGTTTTCTAAATTTGAGACCCTGTTCTGTTTTGTAATTCAGTTCATGGGTAGCCAAGTTTACATTCCGTGTATTAGTGATATCTTATGATGTTTCTTTTTCTGTGTGACTTATTTCTCGTAGAATCATCATACCTGAATCCACTCATTATGCCGCTACGGGCCTGATGACGTAGATTTCATTGCTGAGTGATATTCCATTGTACGTGCGTACCACAACTTCTTTATCCATTTTTTACTTTCTGGGATATTTTACTTGTACCGTAGACGAGGTTCTTGTAAACAGAGCCGTCCCAAACTCTGGGCTGGCTGTGTGTTTTTGATTTTAATTTCCCTAAGCTATAGGACCATAAGTGGAAGTGCCATAGGCTGTGTTGCTTTGTTTCCTACGTGTTTCTGGAAACACCATACACTTCTCCAGAGTGGTTGTTGGCAATTTACATCCTGCCCATCAGCATGATAAGGCTCCCTGTTCTCCATGACCTGTCCTGCCTTTCTGGATTTTACACTTTTTTCAGATGCCTCTTTTGACCGGGGGGGCAGTGAGACTTCATTGTAGTGCAGATTTCCTTTACACGCTTGCTTGGTTGGCCAAAAAGGGCGTATGCGTTTTTTCCTGAATATATTCAGGAAAAAACGCATACGCCCTTTTTGGCCAAGTGCATCGTTGTCGACATTCTGCCTCTTTTCCTATGCTTTTGGTACAATTCCAGTCTACCCCCTGAAATCGTTTTCCTGAAATTCTGCCCCGCTTTCAAGTCCTCTTGGAAGACTTACTTCAATACATTTTTGGACGATAGCTGTCATTCATAACTCTGCAGGTTTGTGAATTACAGTGCCCCTGAGCTCATGTCTTCAACTCGCTTTCTTGTGAGCTGGCCGCAAAACCGCAGGATTGCTTCAGGCCAAAGTCTCTTTCCAGCAGGGCATGCTGAGCCTTTGTTTAATTCCTCTTCCTGGTCGGAAATGAGCGTTCCATTTGCCCGTGCAGACACCTACAGCTAGTCTCTCATTGCTTCTCCCTATTCCTGTTCATCTTGCGCAGAAATTGCAAAGTGTGCCAAACAGGAGGTTAAATGCACTGACTCTCCAAGTGGGGAGAGTGTTAGTAAAGCGTCTGGAATGGTGAACCCGAGTACCAGGGGACGAAAACTGAGATGCATTTGAAAACGTTTCCCAATCACACGGTGGACCATACTATGGGTTTCCCATGCATGTTTTAGCTGAAGGAAGAATCCCTTAAACCTGGAAATTTGGAACCCATGGAATGGGTACCATGCAGTATGACTTCAAAGGGTCTGCGTTTGCTCACCGAACCTCACCAATGCTATCAGCCCGAAGTGTCCAGCCTTATATCTCACCCAGCTCTGGGTGTAGATGTGGGAAATCCAGGTTGCATCACAAGCCCTGAATGAATTATTTAAGAATTGCTCTCTATTTCACTGTCATTGTGTTTTGTTTTTGAAATTTATTTTGATAATGGGATTTATCGGATTTTCACTGCTGCCTTTAGGCCGCTGTACACACGCTTGATTTCCTTATGGAGACATATAAATCCATGGGTTTTAAGGTTCTTACTTGTCAGGTATCTTGCCAGGCGTTGAATATGGGGTGTTGAGTCCATTTCGTTGAGCAAGGAGTAGCTCTTGTCTATTATATATTTGGCTTATGGAACGGTATCTGTGCTAATTTCAATCTCTGGTTTTATGCAGCACCCCAACTCACCTTTCCCCATAAGCAAGCATAAGTTGGTTTTCTAAATTTGAGACCCTGTTCTGTTTTGTAATTCAGTTCATGGGTAGCCAAGTTTACATTCCGTGTATTAGTGATATCTTATGATGTTTCTTTTTCTGTGTGACTTATTTCTCGTAGAATCATCATACCTGAATCCACTCATTATGCCGCTACGGGCCTGATGACGTAGATTTCATTGCTGAGTGATATTCCATTGTACGTGCGTACCACAACTTCTTTATCCATTTTTTACTTTCTGGGATATTTTACTTGTACCGTAGACGAGGTTCTTGTAAACAGAGCCGTCCCAAACACTGGGGTGGCTGTGTGTTTTTGATTTTAATTTCTCTAAGCTATAGGACCATAAGTGGAAGTGCCATAGGCTGTGTTGCTTTGTTTCCTACGTGTTTCTGGAAACACCATACACTTCTCCAGAGTGGTTGTTGGCAATTTACATCCCGCCCATCAGCATGACAAGGCTCCCTGTTCTCCATGACCTGTCCTGCCTTTCTGGATTTTTGCACTTTTTTCAGATGGCCCTTTTGACCGTGGGGGCAGTGAGACTTCATTGTAGTGCAGATTTCCTTTACACGCTTGCTTGGTTGGCCAAAAAGGGCGTATGCGTTTTTTCCTGAATATATTCAGGAAAAAACGCATACGCCCTTTTTGGCCAAGTGCATCATTGTCGACATTCTGCCTCTTTTCCTATGCTTTTAGTACAATTCCAGTCTACCCCCTGAAATCGTTTTCCTGAAATTCTGCCCCGCTTTCAAGTCCTCTTGGAAGACTTACTTCAATACATTTTTGGACGATAGCTGTCATTCATAACTCTGCACGTTTGTGAATTACAGTGCCCCTGAGCTAATGTCTTCAACACACTTTCTTGTGAGCTGGCCGCAAAACCGCAGGATTGCTTCAGGCCAAAGTCTCTTTCCGGCAGGGCATGCTGAGCCTTTGTTTAATTCCTCTTCCTGGTCGGAAATGATCGCTCCTTTTGCCCGTGCAGGCACCTACAGCTAGTCTCTCATTGCTTCTCCCTATTCCTGTTCATCTTGCGCAGAAATTGCAAAGTGTGCCAAACAGCAGGTTAAATGCACTGACTCTCCAAGTGGGGAGAGTGTTAGTAAAGCGTCTGGAATGGTGAACCCGAGTACCAGGGGACGAAAACTGAGATGCATTTGAAAACGTTTCCCAATCACACGGCGGACGATAGTCTGGGTTTCCCATTCATGTTTTAGCTGAAGGAAGAATCCCTTAAACCTGGAGAGTTGGGACCCATGGAATGGGTACCATGCAGTATGACTTCAAAGGGTCTGCGTTTGCTCACCGAACCTCACCAATGCTATCAGCCCGAAGTGTCCAGCCTTATGTCTCACCCAGATCTGGGTGTAGATGTGGTAAAGCCAGGTTGCATCACAAGCCCTGAATGAATTATTTAAGAATTGCTCTCTATTTCACTGTCATTGTGTTTTGTTTTTGAAATTTATTTTGATAATGGGATTTATCGGATTTTCACTGCTGCGTTTAGGCCGCTGTACACACGCTTGATTTCCTTATGGAGACATATAAATCCATGGGTTTTAAGATTCTTACTTGTCAGGTATCTTGCCAGGCGTTGAATATGGGGTGTTGAGTCCATTTCGTTGAGCAAGGAGTAGGGCTTGTCTATTATATATTTGGCTTATGGAACGGTATCTGTGCTAATTTCAATCTATGGTTTTATGCAGCACCCCAACTCACATTTCCCCATAAGCAAGCATAAGTTGGTTTTCTAAATTTGAGACCCTGTTCTGTTTTGTAATTCAGTTCATGTGTAGCCAAGTTTACATTCCGTGTATTAGTGATATCTTATGATGTTTCTTTTTCTGTGTGACTTATTTCTCGTAGAATCATCGTACCTGAATCCACTCATTATGCCGCTACGGGCCTGATGACGTAGATTTCATTGCTGAGTGATATTCCATTGTACGTGCGTACCAGAACTTCTTTATCCATTTTTTCCTTTCTGGGATATTTTACTTGTACCGTAGACGAGGTTCTTGTAAACAGAGCCGTCCCAAACTCTGGGGTGGCTGTGTGTTTTTGAATTTAATTTCCCTAAGCTATAGGACCATAAGTGGAAGTGCCATAGGCTGTGTTGCTTTGTTTCCTACGTGTTTCTGGAAAAACCATACACTTCTCCAGAGTGGTTGTTGGCAATTTACATCCCGCCCATCCGCATGACAAGGCTCCCTGTTCTCCATGACCTGTCCTGTCTTTCTGGATTTTACACTTTTTTCAGATGGCCCTTTTGACCGGGGGGCAGTGAGACTTCATTGTAGTGCAGATTTCCTTTACACGCTTGCTTGGTTGGCCAAAAAGGGCGTATGCGTTTTTTCCTGAATATATTCAGGAAAAAAACGCATACGCCCTTTTTGGCCAAGTGCATCTTTGTTGACATTCTGCCTCTTTTTCTACGCTTTAAGTGCAATTCCAGTCTACCCCCTGAAATCGTTTTCCTGAAATTCTGCCCCGCTTTCAAGTCCTCTTTGAAGACTTACTTCAGTACATTTTTGGACGATAGCTGTCATTCATAACTCTGCAGGTTTGTGAATTACAGTGCACCTGAGCTCCTTTCTTCAACTCGTTTTCTTGTGAGCTGGCCGCAAAACCGCAGGATTGCTTCAGGCCCTAATATGTTTCCGGCCGGGCACGCTGAGCCTTTGGTTAATTCCTCTTCCTGGTGGGAAATGAGCGTTCAATTTGCCCGTGCAGACACCAACAGCTAGTCTCTCATTGCTTCTCCCTATTCCTGTTCATCTTGCGCAGAAATTGCAAAGTGTGCCAAACGGGAGGTTAATGGCACTGACTCTCCAAGTGGGGAGAGTGTTAGTAAAGCGTTCAAATGTTGAACCCGAGTACCAGGGGACGAAAACTGAGATGCATTTTAAAACGTTTCCCAATCACATGGTGGACCATACTCTGGGTTTCCCATGCATGTTTTAGCTGAAGGAAGAATCCCTTAAACCTGGAGAGTTGGGACCCATGGAATGGGTACCATGCAGTATGACTTCAAAGGGTCTGCGTTTGCTCACCGAACCTCACCAATGCTATCAGCCCGAAGTGTCCAGCCTTATGTCTCATCCAGCTCTGGGTGTAGATGTGGTAAATACAGGTTGCATCACAAGCCCTGAATGAATTATTTAAGAATTGCTCTCTATTTCACTGTCATTGTGTTTTGTTTTTGAAATTCATTTTGATAATGGGATTTATCGGATTTTCACTGCTGCTTTTAGGCCACTGTACACACGCTTGATTTCCTTATGGAGACATATAAATCCATGGGTTTTAAGATTCTTACTTGTCAGGTATCTTCCCAGGCGTTGAATATAGGGTGTTGAGTCCATTTCGTTGAGCAAGGAGTAGGTCTTGTCTATTATATATTTGGCTTATGGAACGGTATCTGTGCTAATTTCCATCTCTGGTTTTATGCAGCATCCCAACTGACCTTTCCCCATAAGCAAGCATAAGTTGGTTTGCTAAATTTGAGACCCTGTTCTGTTTTGTAATTCAGTTCATGGGTAGCCAAGTTTACATTCCGTGTATTAGTGATAACTTATGATGTTTCTTTTTCTGTGTGACTTATTTCTCATAGAATCATCGTACCTGAATCCACTCATTATGCCGCTACGGGCCTGATGACGTAGATTTCATTGCTGAGTGATATTCCATTGTACGTGCGTACCACAACTTCTTTATCCATTTTTTGCTTTCTGGGATATTTTACTTGTACCGTAGACGAGGTTCTTGTAAACAGAGCCGTCCCAAACTCTGGGGTGGCTGTGTGTTTTTGAATTTAATTTCCCTAAGCTATAGGACCATAAGTGGAAGCGCCATAGGCTGTGTTGCTTTGTTTCCTACGTGTTTCTGGAAAAACCATACACTTCTCCAGAGTGGCTGTTGGCAATTTACATCCCGCCCATCAGCATGACAAGGCTCCCTGTTCTCCATGACCTGTCCTGTCTTTCTGGATTTTACACTTTTTTCAGATGGCCCTTTTGACCGGGGGGCAGTGAGACTTCATTGTAGTGCAGATTTCCTTTACACGCTTGCTTGGTTGGCCAAAAAGGGCGTATGCGTTTTTTCCTGAATATATTCAGGAAAAAACGCATACGCCCTTTTTGGCCAAGTGCATCATTGTTGACATTCTGCCTCTTTTTCTACGCTTTAAGTGCAATTCCAGTCTACCCCCTGAAATCGTTTTCCTGAAATTCTGCCCCGCTTTCAAGTCCTCTTTGAAGACTTACTTCAGCACATTTTTGGACGATAGCTGTCATTCATAACTCTGCAGGTTTGTGAATTACAGTGCACCTGAGCTCCTTTCTTCAACTCGTTTTCTTGTGAGCTGGCCGCAAAACCGCAGGATTGCTTCAGGCCCTAATATGTTTCCGGCCGGGCACGCTGAGCCTTTGGTTAATTCCTCTTCCTGGTGGGAAATGAGCGTTCCATTTGCCCGTGCAGACACCAACAGCTAGTCTCTCATTGCTTCTCCCTATTCCTGTTCATCTTGCGCAGAAATTGCAAACTGTGCCAAACAGGAGGTTAATGGCACTGACTCTCCAAGTGGGGAGAGTGTTAGTAAAGCGTTCAAATGTTGAACCCGAGTACCAGGGGACGAAAACTGAGATGCATTTGAAAACGTTTCCCAATCACATGGTGGACCATACTCTGGGTTTCCCATGCATGTTTTAGCTGAAGGAAGAATCCCTTAAACCTGGAGAGTTGGGACCCATGGAATGGGTACCATGCAGTATGACTTCAAAGGGTCTGCGTTTGCTCACCGAACTTCACCAATGCTATCAGCCCGAAGTGTCCAGCCTTATGTCTCATCCAGCTCTGGGTGTAGTTGTGGTAAATACAGGTTGCATCACAAGCCCTGAATGAATTATTTAAGAATTGCTCTCTATTTCACTGTCATTGTGTTTTGTTTTTGAAATTCATTTTGATAATGGGATTTATCGGATTTTCACTGCTGCTTTTAGGCCACTGTACACACGCTTGATTTCCTTATGGAGACATATAAATCCATGGGTTTTAAGATTCTTTCTTGTCAGGTATCTTCCCAGGCGTTGAATATAGGGTGTTGAGTCCATTTCGTTGAGAAAGGAGTAGGTTTTGTCTATTATATATTTGGCTTATGGAACGGTATCTGTGCTAATTTCAATCTCTGGTTTTATGCAGCATCCCAACTGACCTTTCCCCATAAGCAAGCATAAGTTGGTTTGCTAAATTTGAGACCCTGTTCTGTTTTGTAATTCAGTTCATGTGTAGCCAAGTTTACATTCCGTGTATTAGTGATAACTTATGATGTTTCTTTTTCTGTCTGACTTATTTCTCATAGAATCATCGTACCTGAATCCACTCATTATGCCGCTACGGTCCTGATGACGTAGATTTCATTGCTGAGAGATATTCCATTGTACGTGCGTACCACAACTTCTTTATCCATTTTATGCTTTCTCGGATATTTAACTTCTACCGTAGATGAGGTTCTTGTAAACAGAGCCATCCCAAACTTTGGGGTGGCTGTGTGTTTTTGATTTTAATTTCCCTAAGCTATAGGACCATAAGTGGAAGTGCCATAGGCTGTGTTGCTTTGTTTCCTACGTGTTTCAGGAAACACCATACACTTTTCCAGAGTGGCTGTTGGCAATTTAAATCCGCCCATCAGCATAACAAGGCTCCCTGTTCTCCATGACCTGTCCTGCCTTTCTGGATTTTACGCTTTTTTCAGATGGCCCTTTTGACCGGGGGGCAGTGAGACTTCATTGTAGTGCAGATTTCCTTTACACGCTTGCTTGGTTGGCCAAAAAGGGCGTATGCGTTTTTTCCTGAATATATTCAGGAAAAAACGCATACGCCCTTTTTGGCCAAGTGCATCGTTGTCGACATTCTGCCTCTTTTCCTATGCTTTTGGTACAATTCCAGTCTACCCCCTGAAATCGTTTTCCTGAAATTCTGCCCCGCTTTCAAGTCCTCTTGGAAGACTTACTTCAATACATTTTTGGACGATAGCTGTCATTCATAACTCTGCAGGTTTGTGAATTACAGTGCCCCTGAGCTCATGTCTTCAACTTGCTTTCTTGTGAGCTGGCCGCAAAACCGCAGGATTGCTTCAGGCCAAAGTCTCTTTCCAGCAGGGCATGCTGAGCCTTTGTTTAATTCCTCTTCCTGGTCGGAAATGAGCGTTCCATTTGCCCGTGCAGACACCTACAGCTAGTCTCTCATTGCTTCTCCCTATTCCTGTTCATCTTGCGCAGAAATTGCAAAGTGTGCCAAACAGGAGGTTAAATGCACTGACTCTCCAAGTGGGGAGAGTGTTAGTAAAGCGTCTGGAATGGTGAACCCGAGTACCAGGGGACGAAAACTGAGATGCATTTGAAAACGTTTCCCAATCACACGGTGGACCATACTATGGGTTTCCCATGCATGTTTTAGCTGAAGGAAGAATCCCTTAAACCTGGAAATTTGGAACCCATGGAATGGGTACCATGCAGTATGACTTCAAAGGGTCTGCGTTTGCTCACCGAACCTCACCAATGCTATCAGCCCGAAGTGTCCAGCCTTATATCTCACCCAGCTCTGGGTGTAGATGTGGGAAATCCAGGTTGCATCACAAGCCCTGAATGAATTATTTAAGAATTGCTCTCTATTTCACTGTCATTGTGTTTTGTTTTTGAAATTTATTTTGATAATGGGATTTATCGGATTTTCACTGCTGCCTTTAGGCCGCTGTACACACGCTTGATTTCCTTATGGAGACATATAAATCCATGGGTTTTAAGATTCTTACTTGTCAGGTATAGTCCCAGGCGTTGCGTCCATTTCGTTGAGCAAGGAGTAGGTCTTGTCTATTATATATTTGGCTTATGGAACGGTATCTGTGCTAATTTCAATCTCTGGTTTTATGCAGCACCCCAACTCAAATTTCCGCATAAGCAAGCATAAGTTGATTTTCTCAATTTGAGACCATTTTCTGTTTTGTAATTCAGTTCATGTGTAGCCAAGTTTACATTCCGTGTATTAGTCATATCTTATGATGTTTCTTTTTCTGTGTGACTTATTTCTCGTAGAATCATCGTAACTGAATCCACTCATTATGGCGCTTCGGGCCTGATGACGTAGATTTCATTGCTGAGTGGTATTCCATTGTACGTGCGTATCACAACTTCTTTATCTATTTTTTGTTTTCTCGGATATTTAACTTGTACCATAGACGACGTTCTTTTTAACAGAGCCGTCCCAAATTTTGGGGTGGCTGTGTGTTTTTGATTTTAATTTCCCTAAGCTATAGGACCATAAGTGTAAGTGCCATAGGCTGTGTTGATTTGTTGCCTACGTGTTTCAGGAAACACTATACACTTCTCCAGACTGGCTGTTGGCAATTTATATCCCGCACATCAGCATAACTAGGATCCCTGTTCTCCATGACCTCTCCTGCCTTTCAAGATTTTACAGTTTTTTCAGATGGCCCTTTTGATTGGGGAGCAGTGAGACTTCCTTGTAGTGCAGATTTCCTTTACATGCCTGCTTGGTTGGCCAAAAAGTGCGTATGCGTTTTTTCCTGAATATATTCAGGAAAAAACGCATACGCACTTTTTGGCCAAGTGCATCATTGTGGACATTCTGCCTCTTTTCCTATGCTTTAAGTGCAATTCCAGTCTACCCCCTGAAATCGTTTTCCTGAAATTCTGCCCCGCTTTCAACTCCTTTTCGAAGACTTACTTCAATACATTTTTGGACGATAGCTGTCATTCATAACTCTGCAGGTTTGTGAATTTCAGTGGCCCTGAGCTCCTTTCTTCAACTCACTTTCTTGTGAGCTGGCTGCAAAACCGCAGGATTGCTTAAGGCGCTAATCTGTTTCTGGCAGGGCACGCTGAGCCTTTGGTTAATTCCACTTCCTGGTGGGAAATGAGCGTTCCATTTGCCAGTGCAGACACCTACAGCTAGTCTCTCATTGGTTCTCCCTATTCCTGTTCCTCTTGCGCAGAAATTGCAAACTGTGCCAAACAGGAGTTTAAAGTCCCTAACTCTCCAAGTGGGGAGAGTGTTAGTAAAGCGTCTGCCATGCTGAACACGAGTACCAGGGTTCGAAAACTGAGATGCATTTGAAAACGTTTCCCAATCACACGGTGGACCATACTCTGGGTTTCCCATGCATGTTTTAGCTGAAGGAAGAATCCCTTAAACGTGGAGACTTGGGACCCATGGAATGGGTACCATGCAGTATGATTTCAAAGGGTCTGCGTTTGCTCACCGAACCTCACCAATGCTATCAGCCCGATGTGTCCAGCCTTATGTCTCACCCAGCTCTGGGTGTAGATGTTGTAAATCCAGGTTGCATCACAAGCCCTGAATGAATTATTTAAGAATTGCTCTCTATTTCACTGTCATTGTGTTTTGTTTTTGAAATTTATTTTGATAATGGGATTTATCGGATTTTCACTGCTGCGTTTAGGCCGCTGTACACACGCTTGATTTCCTTATGGAGACATATAAATCCATGGGTTTTAAGATTCTTACTTGTCAGGTATCTTCCGAGGCGTTGAATATGGGGTGTTGAGTCCATTTCGTTGAGCAAGGAGTAGGTCTTGTCTATTATATATTGAGCTTATGGAAAGGTATCTGTGCTAATTTCACTCTCTGGTTTTATGCAGCACCCCAACTCACCTTTCCCCATATGCAAGCATAAGTTGGTTTTCTAAATTTGAGACCCTGTTCTGTTTTGTAATTCAGTTCATGTGTAGGCAAGTTTACATTCCGTGTATTAGTGATATCCTATGATATTTCTTTTTCTGTGTGACTTATTTCTCGTAAAATCATCGTACCTGAATCCACTCATTATGCCGCCACGGGCCTGATGACTTAGATTTCATTGCTGAGTGATATTCCATTGTACGTGCGTACCACAACTTCTTTATCCATTTTTTGCTCTCTCGGATATTTAACTTGTACTGTAGACGAGGTTCTTGTAAACAGAGCCGTCCCAAACTTTGGGGTGGCTGTGTGTTTTTGATTTTAATTTCCCTAAGCTATAGGACCATAAGTGGAAGTGCCATAGGCTGTGTTGCTTTGTTTCCTACGTGTTTCATGAAACACCATACACTTCTCCAGAGTGGCTGTTGGCAATTTACATCCCGCCCATCAGCATGACAAGGCTCCCTGTTCTCCATGACCTGTCCTGCCTTTCTGGATTTTACACGTTTTTCAGATGGCCCTTTTGACCGCTGGGCAGTGAGACTTCACTGTAGTGCAGATTTCTTTTACACGCCCGCCTGGTTGGCCAAAAAGGGCGTATGCGTTTTTTCCTGAATATATTCAGGAAAAAACGCATACGCCCTTTTTGGCCAAGTGCATCATTGTCGACATTCTGCCTCTTTTCCTATGCTTTAAGTGCAATTCCAGCCTACCCCCTGAAATCTTTTTCCTGAAATTCTGCCCCGCTTTCAAGTCCTCTTCGAAGACTTACTTCAGTACATTTTTGGACGATAGCTGTCATTCATAACTCTGCATGTTTGTGAATTACAGTGCCCCTGAGCTCCTTTCCTCAACACGCTTTCTTGTGATCTGGCCGCAAAACCGCAGGATTGCTTCAGGCCCTAATCTGTTTCCGGCAGGGCACGCTGAGCCTTTGGTTAATTCCTCTTCCTGGTGGGAAATGAGCGTTCCATTTGCCCGTGCAGACACCTACAGCTAGTCTCTCATTGGTTCTCCCTATTCCTGTTCATCTTGCGCAGAAATTGCAAATTGTGCCAAACAGGACGTTAAAGGCACTGACTCTCCAAGTGGGGAGAATGTTAGTAAAGCATCTGGAATGGTGAACCCGAGTACCAGGGTTCGAAAACTGAGATGCATTTGAAAACGTTTCCCAATCACACGGTGGACCATACTCTGGGTTTCCCATGCATGTTTTAGCTGAAGGAAGAATCCCTTAAACGTGGAGACTTGGGACCCATGGAATGGGTACCATGCAGTATGACTTCAAAGGGTCTGCGTTTGCTCACCGAAGCTCACCAATGCTATCAGCCCGAAGTGTGCAGCCTTATGTCTCACCCAGCTCTGGGTGTAGATGTGGTAAATCCAGGTTGCATCACAAGCCCTGAATGAATTATTTAAGAATTGCTCTCTATTTCACTGTCATTGTGTTTTGTTTTTGAAATTTATTTTGATAATGGGATTTATCGGATTTTCACTGCTGCATTTAGGCCGCTGTACACACGCTTTATTTCCTTATGGAGACATATAAATCCATGGGTTTTAAGATTCTTAATTTTCAGGTATCTTGCCAGGCGTTGAATATGGGGTGTTGAGTCCATTTCGTTGAGCAAGGAGTAGGTATTGTCTATTATATATTTTGCTTATGGAATGGTATCTGTGCTAATTTCAATCTCTGCTTTTATGCAGCACCCCAACTCACCTTTCCCCATAAGCAAGCATAAGTTGGTTTTCTAAATTTGAGACCCTGTTCTGTTTTGTAATTCAGTTCATGTGTGGCCAAGTTTACATTCCGTGTATTAGTGATATCTTATGATGTTTCTTTTTCTGTGTGACTTATTTCTCGTAGAATCATCGTACCTGAATCCACTCATTATGCCGCTACGGGCCTGATTACGTAGGTTTCATTGCTGAGTGATATTCCATTGTACGTGCGTACCACAAATTCTTTATCCATTTTTTGCTTTCTCGCATATTTAACTTGTACCGTAGACGAGGTTCTTGTAAACAGAGCCATCCCAAATTTTGGGGTGGCTGTGTGATTTTGATTTTAATTTCTCTATGCTATAGGACCATAAGTGGAAGTGCCATAGGCTGTGTTGCTTTTTTTCCTACGTGTTTCAGGAAACACCATACATTTCTCCAGAGTGGCTGTTGGCAATTTACATCCCGCCCATCAGCATAACAAGGCTCCCTGTTCTCCATGACCTGTCGTGACTTTCTGGAATTTACACATTTTTCAGATGGCCCTTTTGAGTGGTGGGCAGTGAGACTTCATTGTAGTGCACATTTCCTTTACACGCTTGCTTGGTTGGCCAAAAAGTGCGTATGCGTTTTTTCCTGAATATATTCAGGAAAAAACGCATACGCCCTTTTTGGCCAAGTGCATCATTGTCGACATTCTGCCTCTAATCTTATACTTTAAGTGCAATTCCATTCTACCCCCTGAATTCGTTTTCCTGAAATTCTGCTCCGATTTCAAGTCCTCTTCGAAGACTTACTTCAAAACATTTTTGGACGATAGCTGTCATTCATTACTCTGCAGGTTTGTGAATTACAGTGCCCCTGAGCTCCTTTCTTCAACTCGCTTTCTTGTGAGCTGGCCAGAAACCCGAAGGATTGCTTCAGGCCCTAATATAGTTCCGGCATGGCATGCTGTGCCTTTGGTTAATTCCTCTTCCTTGTGGGAAATGAGCGTTAAATTTGCATGTGCAGACACCTTCACATGAGTCGTCATGGTGCCCCTTTGCCCCGGTTATCTCTATGGAGGTTGGAGTTGGAGGGCCTCCTCCCTCAAGATCAGTGTGCCCACGGAGCCAACCCTGCAACTTCAGGGCATGGTTGGGGGTTAGTATCACCACGAGGGTTCCTTTTCCCTTAGGAGGGAGGTGGCCTTTTGGGCTGCTGATTTCCAGGTTATCAGATACTGCCAGTATCTTGGCCAGATGTGGCGGTGGGCCAAGCCCCTTGGTGACCGTATTTTATCCTACCTGGATCGCATTCTTGCATTGTTCCATTTCAAGTGGTCCCAGGTTTTGCACTAATACTCCAGTGGCGATTCACCGTTCACCAGGAATGTAAAGGTCAAAGGGTTTAGCTAAATTAGGGAGTTCCAGGGCAAGGGTCTGAATTGACTGCTCTTTCCATTCTTGAAAGGCCACTTCTGCATTCTATTCAAAAGGATCATCACCTTTTCCTTTCAGTGTTTCATATAGAGGCCGAGCTAGTAGACTGTAGTTAGGGATCCAGAAGCAGCAAACCCTGTCCTCCCCAGGAACCCCTAAGCTGTCTTCTAGTTTTAGAAATGGGTAAGGCTGTAAATTGTTTCTTCCCTTTCCTGGGATGGGCTTCTCCGACCTTCTGTGAGAATGAAGCCCAGGCAGGTCACCGTAGTCTGTGATATTTGAGCTTTTTCTTGGACAACTTGTATCCTTTATTGGCTTCGTAGTTCAGAGGTCTCCTTAGTAGGGCTGGCGATCAGAATGTCGTCTGCATATTGAAGGAGTGTTTCCTTTTCCAGAGGTAGAACTTTTAGGTCTTTAGCTGAGCTTTCCCCAAAGATGGTGTGGGAATTTTTGAACCCTTGGGGCAACACGGCCCGGAAGTATTGTTTTAGTTGTATGTTGAGTCCTGCCACTCACAAGCCAAAATTTCTTGTGACTCTGGGACTAATAGAATACAAAAGAAGGCATCATTGAAGACTAATACAGAATACCATGTCCTGGTGGTTGGTAGAATGACCAGCAGGGTGTAGGATTTAGGAACTACTGGAGGTATATCCTCGGTGGCTTCACTGACTGTCCTGACATCCTTTACCAGGACTCCAGCAGCCCATGGGGCTCTCGAGGTCAGGCCAATCCCAGGATATGGAGCTCACCTAGGCAGGTACCCCACCCCAGCCCACGGGGCTCTCGTGGTCAGGCCCCTCCCAGGATACAGAGCTACCCTTGCAGGTACCATGGCAGGGCTGGGAACACAGGAACCGTGCATATCGCCCTCATTGCAGAGCACTCCCAGCTCACCTGTCACTCAGATCTGACACAGAGCACCTCAGAGCAGGACTTGAACTAACAAACAGCAGCTCCGACAGGTCTGTGACCCTGGGCATCACTCTGTGTGGCCTCCCTCCACCTGGTCTTCCAGAGACTTCCACTGCACCCGGGGCACCAGGCCTCTGTCTCCACCCACCAGCCACCCCTCCTCTCCCTGACTCCTGGGTTCCTCTCATTAGGAGAGGGTTTTCTTGAAGTTGTCTCCCACTCATGGGCCAGATAATATAATTAGAAAACAAGCCAGAGCTGCAGCCCCTTGTCTATCCTGACTCTCAGGAGCCCACACCTGTTCCTTGGACCTGGCCGATTCAGCAAGTTCCAGTTTCTGCAACTGTGAGCCCCTGAGGGGTGATTATTGGCTGGCCTGGGAAGCCTGACCGTGCCGGCCAGCCCTCCCCAGGTGTGCCTGGGTTCAGATCAATATAAACACTGCTCCAGGCAGCAAGAGCCCCTGCAGCTGTGCCTGACGCCATTTTCTCTGCCCTGTCAGCAGTCTTGGGGCTGGACTGGTGGGAGGGAGTGAGAGGCCACGGCTTTGTGGGTGGCCCAGGGTGAGTGGGGCTCTGCTGGACTTTCTGCAGCAGTTGCCAAGATGCCACCTGCTAAAGAAGAGGATGTGTCACCCATACCTGCCGCTGGAATTTCTCCCTGGGCAGAGGTGAGTGAGGAAGAAAGCAGTGGGGGCCGGGACAGCAGGGGTATCTCAGGCAGGGAAATGGAAAGCTTCCAGAAGAGCACCCAGGACCAGGACCATCCTGGCTGGCCTGCAGGCACCAAGTCGGCTGGCATGCTGTCGCTCATGTGGCTCCACGGCCCTTCCTCTAGGCTTTCAAGTCCTTGTACATATTCAGGTGTTTTACCTGGGAAGGGTGGGAACATTTCAGCAGCAGCTGGCCTGGGGCTCAGCCCACGTTTACTCACAGATGCCTCGGCACGGTCCCCCAGCTTTGCAATGAGGACGCTTGTTGCGTGGGGCCTGCTGGCTGAATGGGAGATGATTCCCCACCACTGACCAACTTCAGAATTGTTTACAACTGGAGCAAGTGCCCTGATACGGTTTTCCTCTGTGTAGCTGGTGGGTTCTGTTTTTTTTTCTTTTTTGGTTCAAGGTAGATTTTATTCCTCTTTTTTGTATTTACAGGTATAAGCATGGAAATAATTTATTCATATAAATACATGTATGTGAAGGGAAGAATATTTTTTCTGTTTTACTTTTTGTAATTTGAATTTTATTTTATTTTTTTATACAGCAGGTTCTTTTTGGTTATCTATTTTATACATATAAATGTATACATGCCAATCCCAATCTCTCAACTCCTCCCACCACCACCCCCCAACAGCTTTCCCCCCTTGGTGTCCATACGTTTGTTGTCTACATCTGTTGCTCTATTTCTGCCTTGCAAAACGGTTCATCTGTACAATTTGTCTAGGTTCCACATATAGCCATTAATAGACAAGATTTCTTTTTCTCTTTCTGACTTACTTCACTCTGTATGACAGTCTCTAGATCCATCAACGTCTCTACAAATGACCCAATTTCATTCCTTTTTATGGCTTAGTAATATTCCATTTTATATATGTACCACGTCTTTATGCATTCGTCTGTCTGTGGGCATTTAGGTTGCTTCCATTACCTGGATATTGTAAATAGTGATGCAATGAACATTGCGGTGAATGTCTCTTTTTGATTTATGGTTTTGTCTGGGTATATGCCCAGTAGTGGGACTGCTGTATCATATGGTAATTCTATTCTTAATTTTATAAGAAACTCCATAACTTTCTCCACAGTGACTGTATCAATTTCATTCCCAACAATAGCGGAAGAGGGTTCCTTATCTCCACACCCTTTCCAGCATTTGTTGTTTGTAGATTTTCTGATGATGCCCATTCTAACAGGTGTGAGGTGATACACCATGGATGAGTCTATTTCGTTGAGCAAAGAGTAGGTCTTGTCTAGTACATATTTGGCTTATGGAATGGTATGTGTGCTAATTTCAATCTCTGGTTTTATACAGCACCGCAACTCAACTTTCCCCTTAAGCAAGCATAAGTTTTTATCTAAATGTGAGACTCTGTTCGGTTTTGGAATTCAGTTTATGTGTAGCCAAGTTTACACTCTCTCTATTAGTGATATCTTATGATAATTACCTTTCTCTGTGTGACATATTTCTCTTAGAATCATCATACTTAAATCCACTCAATTTGCTGCTACAGGCCTGATGACATTGATTTCATTGCTGAGTGATATTCCATTGTACGTAAGTAGCACAACTCCTTTATCCATATTTTTCTTTCTGGGATATTTAATTTGTACTGGACTCAAGGTTCTTGTAAACACAGCAGCCCTAAATTTGGTGTTGGCTGTGTCTTGTTGATTTTAATTTTCCTAAGCTATAGGGCCAAAAGTGGAAGTGCCCTAGGGTCTGTAGCTTTGTTTTTCAGATGTTTCAGGATACACCATAAACATCTCCAGAGTGTCTGTTGGCAATTTACATCCCGCCCATCAGCATAACAAGGCTCCCTGTTCTCCATGGCCTGTCCTGTGTTTCTGGTTTTTACACTTTATTCAGATGGCCCTTTTGACGAATGGGAAATGAGACTTCATTGTAGTGCGGATTTCCATTGCTCGAGTGCTTGGTTGGCCAAAAAGGGCATATGTGTTTTTTCCTGAATATATTCAGGAAAAAATGTTTACGCACTTTTGTCCAAGTGCATCACTGTCAAAGATCTGCCGCTTTTCACATGCTTTAAACGCAATTCCAATCTACCTCCTGAAATATGATTCCTGCAATTCTGCCTCGTTTTGAAGTCCTCTTTGCAGACTTACTTCAGTATATTTTTGCCAATAGCTGTCATTTATAACTCTGCAGGTTTGTGAATTACAGTGCCTGTGATTTCCTTTCTTAACTCGTTTCCTTGAAAGCTGGCCACAGAACCGCAGGTTTGCTTTAGGCCATAATCAGGGTCTGGCACGGCACTCTGAGCCTTTGGTTAATTCCTCTTCCTGGTGGGAAATTAGAGTTAAATGTGCCCCTCCGGACACCTGCCTCACTCCCAGCCCCTTGGTGATGTGTGTCCTGTGGTTTGAGGCCACATGTGCTGGGTTCCTCACCTTTGGCTGATGTGGCCCCACTGGTGTGAGGACACTCCTGCCTGGTTCCCATCCCCTTGGTGATGTGGGCCATCCGGTGAGAGTCTGATCCTGGTTGGGTTCCTCACACTTCTGTGAGGTGGGCCCTCTTCTCTCACGTCACTCCTGCCTGGCTGGCACACCCCGCCTTGGCGAAGTCGGCCCTCTGGTGGGATTTTGTGCCTGCTGGGGGTCTCCTGCCCTCGGTAATGAGGGCCCTCTGGCGTCAGGCCCTAATTCCTGGGCTCCCAATATTTTCTGATATGCGCCCTGTGGTTCGAGTACACTCGTGCCAGGTTCCCAACCCCATGGGAATGTGGGCCTTCTGCTCTGAGGTCCCAACCGTGGGTTGCTCAGTTTCATGATGAGGGCCCTCTGCTGTGAGTTCTCTCCGGCCTGGATCCCATAGCCTCGCTGCTCCTGGCCACCTGCTGGGAGGTTCCAACTGCGGGATTCCTCACCTTTTTTCTTCTATGGACCCTCTGTTTTGAGACTCCTCCTGCCTGCCTCACTCCCAGTCCCTTGGTGATGTGTGTCCTCTGGTGTGAGGCCACGTGTGCTGGGTCCCTCGCCTTTGGATGATGTGGCCACACTGGTGTGAGGACACTCCTGCCTGCTTCCTATCCCCTTGATGA
Source organism: Delphinapterus leucas (assembly GCF_059928025.1). Taxonomy (NCBI): domain Eukaryota; kingdom Metazoa; phylum Chordata; class Mammalia; order Artiodactyla; family Monodontidae; genus Delphinapterus; species Delphinapterus leucas. The sequence continues at coordinate 5,746,385 of NW_028322245.1, forward strand.
TGTGGGCCCTCTGGTGAGAGTCTGATCCTGGCTGGGTTCCTCACCCTTCTGTGAGGTGGGCCCTCTGCTGTGAGGTCACTCCTGCCTGGCTGGCACACCCCACCTGGGCAACATCGGCCCTCTTGTGGCACTTGGAGCCTGCTGGGAACCTCCTCCCCTCGGTGATGGGGGCCCTCTAGCGTCAGGCCCTAACTGCTGGGTACCCACATTTTCTGATACGTGCTAAGTGGTGCGAGGACACTCCTGCGAGGTTCCCATCCCCATGGGCATGTGGGCCTTCTGCTCTAAGGTCCCAACACCTGTGTTGTTCACCGTTTCATGATGTTGTCTCTCTGGTGTTAGTTCACTCAGGCCTAGATCCCATAGACTCTGTGCTCTGAGCCGACTGCTGGGAGGTTCCTACTGCTGGATTCCTTACCTTTTTTATTCTTCGGGTCCTGTGTTTTTATGCTCCTACTTCCTGACTCACTCCCAGCCCCTTTGTGATGTAGGTCCTCTGGTTTAAGGCCACATGTACCGGTTTCCTCACCTTTATTGATGTGGCCCCACTGGTGTGAGGACACTCCTGCCTGGTTCCCATCCCCTTGGTGATTGGGGCCCTCTTGTGAGAGTCTGATCCTGTCTGGATTCCTCACACATCTGGGAGGTGGGCCCTCTGCTGTGAGGTCACTCCTGCCTGGCTGGCACACGTCACGTTGGCGATGTGGGCCCTCAGTTGGGAGTTGGTGCCTGCTGGGAGTCTCCTCCCCTCGGTAATGAGGGCCCTCTGGCGTCAGGCCCTAACTCATGGGCTCCCAAAATTTTCTGATGTGCGCCCTGTCGTGTGAGTACACTCCAGCCAGGGTCCCTTCCCTAGGGGATGTGGGCTTTCTGCTCTGTGGTCCCAACGGCTGGGTTGCTCACAGTGTCAGAATGTGGGCCCTCTGTTTTGAGTTCAGTCAGGCCTGGATCCCATAGCCTCGCTGCTCCTGGCCGCCTGCTGGGAGGTTCCAACTGCGGGATTCCTCACCTTTTTTACGCAATGGGCCCTCTGTTTTGAGGCTCCTCCTGCCTGCCTCACTCCCAGCCCCTTGGTGATGTGTGTCCTGTAGTTTGAGGCCACGTGTGCTGGGTCACTCACATTTCGGTGATGTGGCCCCACTGGTGTGAGGACACTCCTGCCTGGTTTCCATTCCCTTGGTGATGTGGGCCCTCTGGTGAGTGTCTGATCCTCTTTGGGTTCCTCACACTTTTGTGTGGTTGGCCCTCTGCTCTGAGGTCACTCCTGCCTGGCTGGCACACCCCGCATTGGCGACGTCGGCCCTCTGGTAGAAGTTGGAGCTTGCTGGGAGCCTCCTCTCCTCAGTGATGAGGGCCCTCTGGCGTCCGGCCCTAACTGCTGGGCTCCCCACATTTTCTGTTGTGTGCCCACTGGTGCGATGACACTCCTGCTTGGTTCCCTTCCCCATGGGGATGTGGGCCTTGTGCTCTGAGGTCACAACGGCTGGGTTGCTTACAGTATCACGATGAGGGCCCTCTGTTGTGAGTTCATCACTGCCTGGATCCCATAGCCTCGGTGCTCTGGGCCGCCTGCTGGGATGTTCCAACTGCTGGATTCCTCACCTTTTTATACAATGGGCCATGTGTTTTGAGGTTAATCCTGCCTGCCTCGCTCTGAGACCCATGGTGATGTGGGTCTTCTGGTTTGAGGCCACATGTGCTGGGTACCTCAACTTTCGATGATGTGGCCCCACGGGTGTGAGGACACTCGTGCCTGATTCCCAGCCCCTTGCTTATGTGGGCACTCTGGTGAGAGTCTGATCATGACTGGGTTCCTTACCCTTCTGTGAGGTGGGCGCTCTGATGTGAGGTCACTCCTGCCTGGATGGCTCACGTCGCCTTGGCGACGTAGGCCCTCTGTTGGCCACTGAAGCATGCTGGGAGCCTCCTACCCTCTTTAATGAGGGCCCTGGAAGAAACGCATTTGCCCTTTTTGACCAAGTGCATCATTGTCGAAGTTCTGCCTCTTCTCCTATACTTTCAGAGGACTTCCCAGCTACCTCCTGAAATCGTATTCCTGGAATTCTGCCCCGCGTTCAAGTCCTCTTTGCAGCCTTACTTCAATATATTTTTGGACGATAGCTGTCATTTATAACTCTGCAGGTTTGTGAATTACAGTGCCCCTGAGCTCCATTCTTCAACTCGCTTTCTTGTGAGCTGGCCGCAAAACCGCAGGATTGCTTCAGGCCCTAATCTGGTTCCGGCACGGCATGCTGAGCCTTTGGCTAATTCCTCTTCCTGATGGGAAATGAGCATTAAATTTGCTCGTGCAGACACCTACAGCTAATCTCTCATTGGTTCTCCCTATTCCTGTTCATCTTGCTCAGAAATTCCAAACTGTGCCAAACAGGAGGTTAAAGGCACTGACTCTCCAATTGGGGAAAGAGTTAGTAAAGCGTCTGGAATGGTAAAACCGAGTATGAGGGGAAGAAAACTGAGATGCATTTAAAAAGGTTTCCCGGTCACACGGTGGACCATATTCTGGGTTTCCCATGCGTGTTTTACCTGAAGGAAGAATCCCTTAAACCTGGAGAGGTGGGACCCATGCAATGGGTACCATGCAGTATGACTTCAAATGGCCTGCATTTTCTCACCGAACCTCACCAATGCTATCAGCCCAAAGTGTCGAACCTTATGTCTCACTCAGCTCTAGGTGTAGATGTGGTAAATCCAGGTTGCATCACAAGCCCTGAATGAATTATTTAAGAATTGCTCTCTATTTCACTGTCATTGTGTTTGTTTTTGTAGTTTATTTTGATAATGGGATTTATCGGATTTTCTCTGCTGCCTTCATGCAGCTGTACACACACTTGATTCTCTTACGGAGACATATAAATCCATGGATTTGAAGATTCTTACTAGTCATGTGTAATCCTAGGAGTTGAATATGGTGTGTTTAGTCCATTTCGTTGAGCAAGGTGTAAGTCTTGACTATTACATATTTGGCTTATGGAAAGGTATGTGTGCTAATTTCTATCTCTGGTTTTATGCAGCACCCCACCTCACCTTTCCCCATAAGCAAGCATAAGTTGGTGTTCTAAATTTGAGACCCTGTTCTGTTTTGTAATTCAGTTCATGTGTAGCCAAGTTTACATTCCGTGTATTAGTGATATCTTATGATGTTTCATTTTCTGTGTGACTTATTTCACTTAGAATCATCGTACCTGGATCCACTCAATATGCCGCGACGGGCCTGATGACATAGATTTCATTGGTGAGTGATATTCCATTGTACGTGCGTACCACAACTTCTTTAACCATTTTTCACATTCTGGGATATTTAACTTGTACCGTAGACGACGTTCTTGTAAACAGAGCTGTTCCAAACTTTGGGGTGGCTGTGTGTTTTTGATTTTAATTTCCCTAAGCTATAGGACCATATTGGAAGTGACATAGGCTGTGTTGCTTTGTTTCCTACGTGTTTCAGGATACACCATACATTTCTCCAGAGTGGCTGTTGGCAATTTACATCCCGCCCATCAGCATAACAAGGCTCCCTTTTCTCCAAGACCTGTCCTGCCTTTCTGGATTTTACACTTTTTTCAGATGGCCCTTTTGACCGGGGGGCAGTGAGACTTCATTGTAGTGCAGTTTTCCTTTACACGCTTGCTTGGTTGGCCAAAAAGTGCGTATGCGTTTTTTCCTGAATATATTCAGGAAAAAACGCATACGCCCTTTTTGGCCAAGTGCATCATTGTCGACATTCTGCCTCTAATCTTATTCTTTAAGTGCAATTCCATTCTACCCCCTGAAATCGTTTTCCTGAAATTCTGCCCCGATTTCAAGTCTTCTTCGAAGACTTACTTCAAAACATTTTTGGACGATAGCTGTCATTCATTACTCTGCAGGTTTGTGAATTACAGTGCCCCTGAGCTCCTTTCTTCAACTCGCTTTCTTGTGAGCTGGCCACAAACCCGAAGGATTGCTTCAGGCCATAATATAGTTCCGGCATGGCATGCTGAGCCTTTGGTTAATTCCTCTTCCTTGTGGGAAATGAGCGTTAAATTTGCATGTGCAGACACCTTCACATGAGTCGTCATGGTGCCCCTTTGCCCCGGTTATCTCTATGGAGGTTGGAGTTGGAGGGCCTCCTCCCTCAAGATCAGTGTGCCCACGGAGCCAACCCTGCAACTTCAGGGCATGGTTGGGGGTTAGGATCACCACGAGGGTTCCTTTTCCCTTAGGAGGGAGGTGGCCTTTTGGGCTGCTGATTTCCAGGTTTTCGGATACTGCCAGTATCTTGGCCAGATGTGGCGGTGGGCCAATCCCCTTGGTGACCGTAGTTTATCCTACCTGGATCGCATTCTTGCATTGTTCCATTTCAAGTGGTCCCAGGTTTTGCACTAATACTCCAATGGCGATTCACCGTTCACCAGGAATGTAAAGGTCAAAGGGTTTAGCTAAATTAGGGAGTTCCTGTGCAAGGGTCTGAATTGACTGCTCTTTCCATTCTTGAAAGGCCACTTCTGCATTCTATTCAAAAGGATCATCACCTTTTCCTTTCAGTGTTTCATATAGAGGCCGAGCTAGTAGACTGTAGTTAGGGATCCAGAAGCAGCAAACCCTGGCCTCCCCAGGAACCCCTAAGCTGTCTTCTAGTTTTAGAAATGGGTAAGGCTGTAAATTGTTTCTTCCCTTTCCTGGGATGGGCTTCTCCGACCTTCTGTGAGAATGAAGCCCAGGCAGGTCACCGTAGTCTGTGATATTTGAGCTTTTTCTTGGACAACTTGTATCCTTTATTGGCTTCGTAGTTCAGAGGTCTCCTTAGTAGGGCTGGCGATCAGAATGTCGTCTGCATATTGAAGGAGTGTTTCCTTTTCCAGAGGTAGAACTTTTAGGTCTTTAGCTGAGCTTTCCCCAAAGATGGTGTGGGAATTTTTGAACCCTTGGGACAACACGGCCCGGAAGTATTGTTTTAGTTGTATGTTGAGTCCTGCCACTCACAAGCCAAAATTTCTTGTGACTCTGGGACTAATAGAATACAAAAGAAGGCATCATTGAAGACTAATACAGAATACCATGTCCTGGTGGTTGGTAGAATGAGCAGCAGGGTGTAGGGTTTAGGAACTACTGGAGGTATATCCTCAGTGGCTTAACTGACTGTCCTGACATCCTTTACCAGGACTCCAGCAGCCCATGGGGCTCTCGAGGTCAGGCCAATCCCAGGATATGGAGCTCACCTGGGCAGGTACCCCAACCCAGCCCACGGGGCTCTCATGTTCAGGACCCTCCCAGGATATGGTGTTCCCTGGGCAGGTCCCCCTGCAGCCCATGGGGCTCTCGTGGTCAGACCCCTCCCAGGATACAGAGCTACCCTTGCAGGTACCATGGCAGGGCTGGGAACACAGGAACCGTGCATATCGCCCTCATTGCAGAGCACTCCCAGCTCACCTGTCACTCAGATCTGACACAGAGCACCTCAGAGCAGGACTTGAACTAACAAACAGCAGCTCCGACAGGTCTGTGACCCTGGGCATCACTCTGTGTGGCCTCCCTCCACCTGGTCTTCCAGAGACTTCCACTGCACCCGGGGCACCAGGCCTTTGTCTCCACCCACCACCCACCCCTCCTCTCCCTGACTCCTGGGTTCCTCTCATTAGGAGAGGGTTTTCTTGAAGTTGTCTCCCACTCATGGGCCAGATAATATAATTAGAAAACAAGCCAGAGCTGCAGCCCCTTGTCTATCCTGACTCTCAGGAGCCCACACCTGTTCCTTGGACCTGGCCGATTCAGCAAGTTCCAGTTTCTGCAACTGTGAGCCCCTGAGGGGTGATTATTGGCTGGCCTGGGAAGCCTGACCGTGCCGGCCAGCCCTCCCCAGGTGTGCCTGGGTTCAGATCAATATAAACACCGCTCCAGGCAGCAAGAGCCCCTGCAGCTGTGCCTGACGCCATTTTCTCTGCCCTGTCAGCAGTCTTGGGGCTGGACTGGTGGGAGGGAGTGAGAGGCCACGGCTTTGTGGGTGGCCCAGTGTGAGTGGGGCTCTGCTGGACTTTCTGCAGCAGTTGCCAAGATGCCACCTGCTAAAGAAGAGGATGTGTCACCCATACCTGCCGCTGGAATTTCTCCCTGGGCAGAGGTGAGTGAGGAAGAAAGCAGTGGGGGCCGGGACAGCAGAGGTATCTCAGGCAGGGAAATGGAAAGCTTCCAGAAGAGCACCCAGGGCCAGGACCATCCTGGCTGGCCTGCGGGCACCAAGTCGGCTGGCATGCTGTCGCTCATGTGGCTCCATGGCCCTTCCTCTAGGCTTTCAAGTCCTTGTACATATTCAGGTGTTTTACCTGGGAAGGGTGGGAACATTTCAGCAGCAGCTGGCCTGGGGCTCAGCCCACGTTTACTCACAGATGCCTCGGCACGGTCCCCCAGCTTTGCAATGAGGACGCTTGTTGCGTGGGGCCTGCTGGCTGAATGGGAGATGATTCCCCACCACTGACCAACTTCAGAATTGCTTACAACTGGAGCAAGTGCCCTGATACGGTTTTCCTCTGTGTAACTGGTGGGTTCTGTTTTTTTTTCTTTTTTTCGTTTTTGGTTCAAGGTAGATTTTATTCCTCTTTTTTGTATTTACAGATATAAGCATGGAAATAATTTATTCATATAAATACATGTATGTGAAGGGAAGAATATTTTCTGTTTTACTTTTTGTAATTTGAATTTTATTTTATTTTTTTATACAGCAGGTTCTTTTTGGTTATCTCTTTTATACATATAAATGTATATATGCCAATCCCAATCTCTCAACTCCTCCCACCACCACCCCCCAACAGCTTTCCCCCCTTGGTGTCCATACGTTTGTTGTCTACATCTGTTGCTCTATTTCTGCCTTGCAAAACGGTTCATCTGTAAAATTTGTCTAGGTTCCACATATAGGCATTAATAGACAAGATTTGTTTTTCTATTTCTGACTTACTTCACTCTGTATGACAGTCTCTAGATCCATCAACGTCTCTACAAATGACCCAATTTCATTCCTTTTTATGGCTTAGTAATATTCCATTTTATATATGTACCACTTCTTTATGCATTCGTCTGTCTGTGGGCATTTAGGTTGCTTCCATTACCTGGATATTGTAAATAGTGATGCAATGAACATTGCGGTGAATGTCTCTTTTTGATTTATGGTTTTGTCTGGGTATATGCCCAGTAGTGGGATTGCTGTATCATATGGTAATTCTATTCTTAGTTTTATAAGAAACTCCATAATGTTCTCCACAGTGACTGTATCAATTTACATTCCCAACAATAGTGCAAGAGGGTTCCTTATCTCCACACCCTTTCCAGCATTTGTTGTTTGTAGATTTTCTGATGATGCCCATTCTAACATGTGTGAGGTGATACACCATGGATGAGTCTATTTCGTTGAGCAAAGAGTAGGTCTTGTCTAGTACATATTTGGCTTATGGAACGGTATGTGTGCTAATTTCAATCTCTGGTTTTATACAGCACCCCAACTCAACATTCCCCTTAAGCAAGCATAAGTGTTTATCTAAATGTGAGACTCTGTTCGGTTTTGTATTTCAGTTTATGTGTAGCCAAGTTTACACTCCCTCTATTAGTGATATCTTATGATACTTATCTTTCTCTGTGTGACGTATTTCTCTTAGAATCATCATATTTAAATCCACTCAATTTGCTGCTACAGGCCTGATGACATTGATTTCATTGCTGAGTGATATTCCGTTGTACGTAAGTAGCACAACTCCTTTATCCATTTTTTTCTTTCTGGGATATTTAATTTGTACTGGACTCGAGTTTCTTGTAAACACAGCAGCCCTAAATTTTGTGCTGGCTGTGTCTTGTTGATTTTAATTTTCCTAAGCTATAGGGCTAAAAGTGGAAGTACCCTAGGCTCTGTAGCTTTGTTTTTCAGATGTTTCAGGATACACCATAAACATCTCCAGAGTGTCTGTTGGCAATTTACATCCCGCCCATCAGCATAACAAGGCTCCCTGTTCTCCATGGCCTGTCCTGTGTTTCTGGTTTTTACACTTTTTTCAGATGGCCCTTTTGACGAATGGGAAATGAGACTTCATTGTAGTGCGGATTTCCATTGCTGGAGTGCTTGGTTGGCCAAAAAGGGCATATGCGTTTTTTCCTAAATATATTCAGGAAAAAATGTTTACGCACTTTTGTCCAAGTGCATCAGTGTCAAAGATCTGCCCCTTTTCACATGCTTTAAATGCAATTCCAATCTACCTCCTGAAATATGATTCCTGCAATTCTGCCTCGTTTTCAAGTCCTCTTTGCAGACTTACTTCAATATATTTTTGCCAATAGCTGTCATTTATATCTCTGCAGGTTTGTGAATTACAGTGCCTGTGATTTCCTTTCTTAACTCGTTTCCTTGAAAGCTGGCCACAGAACCGCAGGTTTGCTTTAGGCCATAATCAGGGTCCGACACGGCACTCTGAGCCTTTGGTTAATTCCTCTTCCTGGTGGGAAATTAGAGTTAAATGTGCCCCTCCGGACACCTGCCTCACTCCCAGCCCCTTGGTTATGTGTGTCCTGTAGTTTGAGGCCACATGTGCTGGGTTCCTCACCTTTGGCTGATGTGGCCCCACTGGTGTGAGGACACTCCTGCCTGGTTCCCATCCCCTTGGTGATGTGGACCCTCCGGTGAGAGTCTGATCCTGGCTGGGTTCCTCACACTTCTGAGAGGTGGGCCCTCTTCTCTGAGGTCACTCCTGCCTGGCTGGCCCACCCCGCCTTGACGACGTCGGCTCTCTCGTGGGAGTTGGTGCCTGCTGCGAGTCTCCTCCCCTTGGTAATGAGGGCCCTCTGGCGTCAGGCCCTAACTCCTGGCCTCCCAAAATTTTCTGATGTGCGCCCTGTGGTGCGAGTACACTCCTGCCAGGTTCCCAACACCATGGGAATGTGGGCCTTCTGCTCTGAGGTCCCAACGGTGGGTTGCTCAGTTTCATGATGAGGGCCCTCTGGTGTGAGTTCACTCCGGCCTGGATCCCATAGCCTCGCTGCTCCTGGCCACCTGCGGGGAGGTTACAACTGCGGGATTCCTCACCTTTTTTCTTCTATGGGCCCTCTGTTTTGAGACTCCTCCTGCCTGCCTCACTCCCAGCCCCTTGGTGATGTGTGTCCTCTGGTTTGAGGCCACGTGTGCTGGGTCCCTCACCTTTCGATGATGTGGCCCCACTGGTGTGAGGACACTCTTGCCTGGTTCCTATCCCCTTGGTGATGTGGGCTCTCTGGTGAGAGTCTGATCCTGGCTGGGTTCCTCACCCTTCTGTGAGGTGGGCCCTCTGCTGTGAGGTCACTCCTGCCTGGCTGGCACAGCCCGCCTGGGCAACATTGGCCCTCTTGTGGCAGTTGGAGCATGCTGGGAGCCTCCTCGCCTCGGTGATGAGGGCCCTCTGGCGTCAGGCCCTAACTGCTGGGTACCCACATTTTCTGATACGTGCTAAGTGGTGCGAGGACACTCCTGCGAGGTTCCCATCCCCATGGGGATGTGGGCCTTCTGCTCTGAGGTCCCAATGGCTGGGTTGCTCACAGTTTCATGATGTGGGCCCTCTGCTGTGAGTTCACTGCAGCCTGGATCACATAGACTTGGTGCTCTGGGCCGCCTGCTGGGAGGTTCCCACTGCAGGATTCCTCACCTTTTTTATTCTATTGGCCCTGTGTTGTGAGGCTACTCATGCCTGCCTCAATCCGAGCCCCTCGGAGATGTGGGTCCTCTGGTTTAGGCCTCATGTGCTGGTTTCCTCACCTTTCTATGATGTGGTCACCCTGGTGTGAAGACAGTCCTGCCTGGTTCTGATCCCCTTGGTGATGTGGGCCCTCTGGTGAGAGTCTTATCCTGGCTGGGTTCCTCACCCTTCTGTGAGGTAGGCCCTCTGCTGTGAGGTCACTCCTGCCTGGCTGTCACACGTCACCTTGTCGACATGGGCCCTCAGTTGGGAGTTGGTGCCTGCTTGGAGTCTCCTCCCCTTGGTAATGAGGGCCCTCTGGCGTCAGACCCTAACTTCTGGGCTCCCACAATTCTCTGATGTGTGCCCTGAGGTGCGAGTACACTTATGCCATGTTCCCAACCACATAGGAATGTGGGCCTTCTGCTCTGAGGTCCCAAAGCCTGGGTTGCTCACAGTTTCATGATGAGGGCCCTCTGTTTTGAGTTCAGTCAGGTCTGGATCCCATAGCCTCGCTGCTCCTGGCCGCCTGCTGGGAGGTTCCAACTGCGGGATTCCTCACCTTTTTTCTTCTATGGGCCCTCTGTTTTGAGACTCCTCCTGCCTGCCTCACTCCCAGCCCCTTGGTGATGTGTGTCCTCTGGTTTGAGGCCACGTGTGCTGGGTCACTCACATTTCGTTGATGAGGTCCCACTGGTGTGAGGACACTCCAGCCTGGTTCCCATTCTCTTGGTGATGTGGGCCCTCTGGTGAGAGTCTGATCCTCCTTGGGTTCCTCACACTTTTGTGAGGTGGGCCCTCTGCTCTGAGGTCACTCTTGCCTGGCTGGCACACCCCGCATTGGCGACGGCGGCCCACTGGTAGCAGTTGGAGCCTGCTGGGAGCCTCCTCTCCTCGGTGATGAGAGCCCTCTGGTGTCAGGCCCTAACTGCTGGGCTCCCCACATTTTCTGATGTGTGCCCACTGGTGCGATGACACTCCTACTTGGTTCCCTTCCCCATGGGGATGTGGGCCTTGTGCTCTGAGGTCACAACGGCTGGTTTGCTCACAGTTTCATGATGAGGGCCCTCTGTTGTGAGTTCATCACTGCCTGGATCCCATAGCCTCGGTGCTCTGGGCCGCCTGCTGGGATGTTCCAACTGCTGGATTCCTCACCTTTTTTATACAATGGGCCATGTGTTGTGAGGTTAATCCTGCCTGCCTCGCTCCAAGACCCATGGTGATGTGGGTCCTCTGGTTTGAGGCCACATTTTCTTGTTACCTCAACTTTTGATGATATGGCCCCACGGGTGTCATGACACTCCTGCCTGGTTCACAGCCCCTTGCTGATGTGGGCACTCTGGTGAGAGTCTGATCCTGGCTGGGTTCCTTACCCTTCTGTGAGGTGGGCCCTCTGATGTGAGGTCACTCCTGCCTGGCTGGCTCACGTCGCCTTGATGATGTGGGCCCTCTGTTGGCCACTAAAGCATTCTGGGAGCCTCCTACCCTCTTTAATGAGGGCCCTGGAAAAAACGCAGATGCACATTTTGACCAAGTGCATCATTGTCCAGGATCTGCCTCTTCTCCTATGCTTTCAAAGCACTTCCCGTCTACGTCCTGAAATCATATTCCAGGAATACTGCCCCGCTTTCAAGTCCTCCTCGCAGCCTTACTTCAATATATTTTTGTATGATACCTGTCATTAATAACTCTGCAGGTTTGTTAACTACAGTGTCCCTGAGCTCCTTTCTTCAACACGCTTTCTTGTGAGCTGGCCGCAAAACCGCAGGATTGCTTCAGGCCGTAATCTGGTTTCGGCACGGCACGCTGAGCCTTTGGTAAATTCCTCTTTCTGGTGAGAAATGAGCATTCAATTTGCCCGTGGAGACACCTACAGCTAGTCTCTCATTGGTTCTCCCTATTCCTGTTCATCTTGTGCAGAAATTGCAAACTGTGCCAAACAGGAGGTTAAAGGCACTGACTCTCCAAGTGGGTAGAGGGTTAGTAAAGCATCTGGAATGGTGAACCCGAGTACCAGGGAACGAAACCTGAGAGCCATTTAAAATGGTTTCCCAGTCTCACAGTGGACAATACTCTGGGTTTCCCATGCATGTTTTAGCTGAAGGAAGAATTCCTTAAACCTGGAGATTATTGACCCATGGAATGGGTACCATGCAGTATGACTAAAAAGGGTCTGAATTTGCTCACCGAACCTCACCAATGCTATCAGTTCGAAGTGTCCAGCCTTATGCCTCACCCAGCTCTGGGTGTAGATGTGGTAAATCCAGGTTTCATCACAAGCCCTGAATCAATTATTTAAGAATTGCTGTCTCTTTCACTGTCATTGTGTTTTGTTTTTGTAATTTAGTTTGATAATGGGATTTATCGGATTTTCACTGCTGCGTTCATGCCGCTGTACAAACGCTTGATTCTCCTACAGAGAAATATAAATCCACGGGTTTTAAGATTCTTACTAGTCAGGTATATTCCTAGGCGTCGAATATGTGGTGTTGAGTCCATGTCGTTGAACAAGGAGTAGGTCTTGACTATTACATATTTGGCTTATGGAACGGCATCTGTGCTATTTTCAATCTCTGGTTTTATGCAGCACCCCAACTCACCTTTGCCCTTAAGCAAGCATAAGTTGGTTTTCTAAATTTGAGTCCCTGTTCTGTTTTGTAATTCAGTTCATGTGTAGCCAAGTTTACATTCCGTGTATTAGTGATATCTTATGATGTTTCATTTTCTGTGTGACTTATTTCACTTAGAATCACTGTAGCTGAATCCACTCATTATGCCGTGATGGGCCTGATGACATAGATTTCATTGCTGAGTGATATTCCATTGTACGTACGAACCACAACTTCTTTATCCATTTTTCACATTCTGGGATATTTAACTTGTACCGTAGATGAGGTTCTTGTAAACAGAGCCGTCCGAAAATTTGGGGTGGCTGTGTGTTTTTGATTTTAATTTCCATAAGCTATAGGACCATAACTGGAAGTGCCGTAGGCTCCGTTGCTTTGTTTTTTAGGTGTTTCAGGAAACAGCATACACTTCTCCGGGGTGGCTGTTGGCAATTTACATCCCGCCCATCAGCATAACAAGGCTCCCTGTTCTCCATGGCCTGTGCTGTCTTTCTGGATTTTACACTTTTTTTAGATGGCCCTTTTGACCGGGGGGCTGTGAGACTTCATTGTAGTGCATAATTCTTTAACATGCTTGCATGGTTGGCCAAAAAGGGCGTATGCGTTTTTTCCTGAATATATTCAGGAAAAAACGCATACGCCCTTTTTGGCCAAGTGCATCATTGTCGACGTTCTGCCTCTTTTCCTATGCTTTAAATGCAATTCCAGTCTACCCCCTGAAATCGTTTTCTTGCAATTCTGCCCACTTACAAGTCCTCTTCGCAGCCTTCCTTCAATATATTTTTGGACGATAGCTGTCATTTATAACTCTGCAGGTTTGTGAATTACAGTGCCCCTGAGCTCCTTTCTTCAACTCGCTTTCTTGTGAGCTGGCCGCAAACACACATGATTGCTTCAGGCCCTAATCTAGTTCCGGCACGGCATGCTGAGCCTTTGGTGAATTCCTCTTCCTGGTGGGAAATGAGCGTTAAATTTGCCTGTGCAGACACCTCCAGCTAGTGTCTCATTGATTCCCCCTATTCCTGTTCATCTTGCACAGATATTGCAAACTGTGCCAAACAGGAGGTTAAAGGCACTGAGTCTCCAAGTGGGGAGAGTGTTAGTAAAGGGTCTGGAATGGTGAACCCGAGTAAAAGGGGAAGAAAACTGAGATGCATTTGAAAACGTTTCCCGGTCACATGGTGCACCATACTTGGGTTTTCCATGCATGTTTTAGCTGAAGGAAGAATCCCTCAATCCTGGAGAGTTGGGACCCATGGAATGGGTACCATGCAGTATGACTTCAAAGGGTCTGCATTTGCTCATCGAACCTCACCAATGCTATCAGCCCGAAGTGTCCAACCTTATGTCTCACTCAGCTCTGGGTGTAGATGTGGTAAATCCAGGTTGCATCACAAGCCCTGAATGAATTATTTAAAAATTGCTCTCTATTTCACTGTCATTGTGTTTTGTTTCTGTAATTCATTTTGATAATGGGATTTATCGGATTTTCTCTACTGCATTCTTGCAGCTGTACACACGCTTGTTTCTCTTATGGAGACATATAAATCCATGGGTTTGTAGATTCTTACTAGTCAGGTGTATTCCTAGGCGTTGAATATGGGGTGTTTAGTCGATTTCGTTGAGCAAGTAGTAGGTCTTGACTATTACATATTTGGCTTATGGAAATGTATCTGTGCTAATTTCTATCTCTGGTATATGCAGCACACCAGCTTAACTTTCCCTTTAAGAAAGCATAAGTTGGTTTTCTAAATTTGAGACCCTGTTCTGTTTTGTAGTTCAGTTCATGTGTAGCAAAATTTACATTCCGTGTATTAGTGATATCTTATGATGTTTCATTTTCTGTGTGACTTATTTCACTTAGAATTATCGTACCTGAATCCACTCATTATGCCGTGACGGGCCTGATGACATAGATTTCATTGCTGAGTGATATTCCATTGTACATGCGTACCACATTTTCTTCATACATTTTTCACGTTCTGGGATATTTAACTTGTACCGTAGACAAGGTTCTTGTAAAAATAGATGTCCAAAACTTTGGGGTGGCTGTGTCTTTTTGACTTTATTTTCCCTAAGCTATAGGACCATAAGTGGAAGTGCCATAGGCTCCGTTGCTTTGTTTTTTAGGTGTTTCAGGGTACACCGTACACTTTTCCAGACTGGCTGTTGGCAATTTACATCCCGACAATCAACATAATAAGGCTCCCTGTTCTCCAAGGCCTGTCCTGATTTTCTGGATTTTTCTCTTTTTTCAGATGGCCCTTTTGACCGGGGGGCAGTGAGACTTCATTGTAGTGCAGATTTCTTTACACGCTTGCTTGGTTGGCCAAAAAGGGCGTATGCGTTTTTTCCTGAATATATTCAGGAAAAAACGCATACGCCCTTTTTGGCCAAGTGCATCATTGTCGTCGTTCTGCCTCTTTTCCTATGCTTTAAATGCAATTCCAGTCTACCCCCTGAAATCGTTTTCCTGAAATTCTGCCCCACTTTCAAGTCCTCTTCGCAGCCTTCCTTCAATATATTTTTAGACCATAGCTGTCATTTATAACTCTGCAGGTTTGTGAATTACAGTGCCCCTGAGCTCCTTTCTTCAACTCGATTTCTTGTGAGCTGGCCGCAAACCCGCAGGAATGCTTCAGGCCCTAATCTGGTTCCGGCACGGCATGCTGAGCCTTTGGTTAATTCCTCTTCCTGTTGGGAAATGAGCGTTAAATTTGCCCGTGCAGACACCTTCACATGAGTCGTCATGGTGCCCCTTTGCCCCGGTTATCTCTATGGAGGTTGGAGTTGGAGGGCCTCCTCACTCAAGGTCAGTGTGCCCACGGAGCCAACCCTGCAACTTCAGGGCATGTTTGGTGGTTAGGATCACCACGTGGGGTCCTTTTACCTTAGGAGGGAGGTGGCCTTTTGGGCTGCTGATTTCCAGGTTTTCGGATACTGCCAGTATCTTGGCCAGATGTGGCGGTGGGCCAATCCCCTTGGTGACCGTAGTTTATCCTACCTGGATCGCATTCTTGCATTGTTCCATTTCAAGTGGTCCCAGGTTTTGCACTAATACTCCAATGGCGATTCACCGTTCACCAGGAATGTAAAGGTCAAAGGGTTTAGCTAAATTAGGGAGTTCCTGTGCAAGGGTCTGAATTGACTGCTCTTTCCATTCTTGAAAGGCCACTTCTGCATTCTATTCAAAAGGATCATCACCTTTTCCTTTCAGTGTTTCATATAGAGGCCGAGCTAGTAGACTGTAGTTAGGGATCCAGAAGCAGCAAACCCTGGCCTCCCCAGGAACCCCTAAGCTGTCTTCTAGTTTTAGAAATGGGTAAGGCTGTAAATTGTTTCTTCCCTTTCCTGGGATGGGCTTCTCCGACCTTCTGTGAGAATGAAGCCCAGGCAGGTCACCGTAGTCTGTGATATTTGAGCTTTTTCTTGGACAACTTGTATCCTTTATTGGCTTCGTAGTTCAGAGGTCTCCTTAGTAGGGCTGGCGATCAGAATGTCGTCTGCATATTGAAGGAGTGTTTCCTTTTCCAGAGGTAGAACTTTTAGGTCTTTAGCTGAGCTTTCCCCAAAGATGGTGTGGGAATTTTTGAACCCTTGGGACAACACGGCCCGGAAGTATTGTTTTAGTTGTATGTTGAGTCCTGCCACTCACAAGCCAAAATTTCTTGTGACTCTGGGACTAATAGAATACAAAAGAAGGCATCATTGAAGACTAATACAGAATACCATGTCCTGGTGGTTGGTAGAATGAGCAGCAGGGTGTAGGGTTTAGGAACTACTGGAGGTATATCCTCAGTGGCTTAACTGACTGTCCTGACATCCTTTACCAGGACTCCAGCAGCCCATGGGGCTCTCGAGGTCAGGCCAATCCCAGGATATGGAGCTCACCTGGGCAGGTACCCCAACCCAGCCCACGGGGCTCTCATGTTCAGGACCCTCCCAGGATATGGTGTTCCCTGGGCAGGTCCCCCTGCAGCCCATGGGGCTCTCGTGGTCAGACCCCTCCCAGGATACAGAGCTACCCTTGCAGGTACCATGGCAGGGCTGGGAACACAGGAACCGTGCATATCGCCCTCATTGCAGAGCACTCCCAGCTCACCTGTCACTCAGATCTGACACAGAGCACCTCAGAGCAGGACTTGAACTAACAAACAGCAGCTCCGACAGGTCTGTGACCCTGGGCATCACTCTGTGTGGCCTCCCTCCACCTGGTCTTCCAGAGACTTCCACTGCACCCGGGGCACCAGGCCTCTGTCTCCACCCACCACACACCCCTCCTCTCCCTGACTCCTGGGTTCCTCTCATTAGGAGAGGGTTTTCTTGAAGTTGTCTCCCACTCATGGGCCAGATAATATAATTAGAAAACAAGCCAGAGCTGCAGCCCCTTGTCTATCCTGACTCTCAGGAGCCCACACCTGTTCCTTGGACCTGGCCGATTCAGCAAGTTCCAGTTTCTGCAACTGTGAGCCCCTGAGGGGTGATTATTGGCTGGCCTGGGAAGCCTGACCGTGCCGGCCAGCCCTCCCCAGGTGTGCCTGGGTTCAGATCAATATAAACACCGCTCCAGGCAGCAAGAGCCCCTGCAGCTGTGCCTGACGCCATTTTCTCTGCCCTGTCAGCAGTCTTGGGGCTGGACTGGTGGGAGGGAGTGAGAGGCCACGGCTTTGTGGGTGGCCCAGTGTGAGTGGGGCTCTGCTGGACTTTCTGCAGCAGTTGCCAAGATGCCACCTGCTAAAGAAGAGGATGTGTCACCCATACCTGCCGCTGGAATTTCTCCCTGGGCAGAGGTGAGTGAGGAAGAAAGCAGTGGGGGCCGGGACAGCAGGGGTATCGCAGGCAGGGAAATGGAAAGCTTCCAGAAGAGCACCCAGGGCCAGGACCACCCTGGCTGGCCTGCAGGCACCAAGTCGGCTGGCATGCTGTCGCTCATGTGGCTCCATGGCCCTTCCTCTAGGCTTTCAAGTCCTTGTACATATTCAGGTGTTTTACCTGGGAAGGGTGGGAACATTTCAGCAGCAGCTGGCCTGGGGCTCAGCCCACGTTTACTCACAGATGCCTCGGCACGGTCCCCCAGCTTTGCAATGAGGACGCTTGTTGCGTGGGGCCTGCTGGCTGAATGGGAGATGATTCCCCACCACTGACCAACTTCAGAATTGCTTACAACTGGAGCAAGTGCCCTGATACGGTTTTCCTCTGTGTAACTGGTGGGTTCTGTTTTTTTTTCTTTTTTTCGTTTTTGGTTCAAGGTAGATTTTATTCCTCTTTTTTGTATTTACAGATATAAGCATGGAAATAATTTATTCATATAAATACATGTATGTGAAGGGAAGAATATTTTCTGTTTTACTTTTTGTAATTTGAATTTTATTTTATTTTTTTATACAGCAGGTTCTTTTTGGTTATCTCTTTTATACATATAAATGTATATATGCCAATCCCAATCTCTCAACTCCTCCCACCACCACCCCCCAACAGCTTTCCCCCCTTGGTGTCCATACGTTTGTTGTCTACATCTGTTGCTCTATTTCTGCCTTGCAAAACGGTTCATCTGTAAAATTTGTCTAGGTTCCACATATAGGCATTAATAGACAAGATTTGTTTTTCTATTTCTGACTTACTTCACTCTGTATGACAGTCTCTAGATCCATCAACGTCTCTACAAATGACCCAATTTCATTCCTTTTTATGGCTTAGTAATATTCCATTTTATATATGTACCACTTCTTTATGCATTCGTCTGTCTGTGGGCATTTAGGTTGCTTCCATTACCTGGATATTGTAAATAGTGATGCAATGAACATTGCGGTGAATGTCTCTTTTTGATTTATGGTTTTGTCTGGGTATATGCCCAGTAGTGGGATTGCTGTATCATATGGTAATTCTATTCTTAGTTTTATAAGAAACTCCATAATGTTCTCCACAGTGACTGTATCAATTTACATTCCCAACAATAGTGCAAGAGGGTTCCTTATCTCCACACCCTTTCCAGCATTTGTTGTTTGTAGATTTTCTGATGATGCCCATTCTAACATGTGTGAGGTGATACACCATGGATGAGTCTATTTCGTTGAGCAAAGAGTAGGTCTTGTCTAGTACATATTTGGCTTATGGAACGGTATGTGTGCTAATTTCAATCTCTGGTTTTATACAGCACCCCAACTCAACATTCCCCTTAAGCAAGCATAAGTGTTTATCTAAATGTGAGACTCTGTTCGGTTTTGTATTTCAGTTTATGTGTAGCCAAGTTTACACTCCCTCTATTAGTGATATCTTATGATACTTATCTTTCTCTGTGTGACGTATTTCTCTTAGAATCATCATATTTAAATCCACTCAATTTGCTGCTACAGGCCTGATGACATTGATTTCATTGCTGAGTGATATTCCGTTGTACGTAAGTAGCACAACTCCTTTATCCATTTTTTTCTTTCTGGGATATTTAATTTGTACTGGACTCGAGTTTCTTGTAAACACAGCAGCCCTAAATTTTGTGCTGGCTGTGTCTTGTTGATTTTAATTTTCCTAAGCTATAGGGCTAAAAGTGGAAGTACCCTAGGCTCTGTAGCTTTGTTTTTCAGATGTTTCAGGATACACCATAAACATCTCCAGAGTGTCTGTTGGCAATTTACATCCCGCCCATCAGCATAACAAGGCTCCCTGTTCTCCATGGCCTGTCCTGTGTTTCTGGTTTTTACACTTTTTTCAGATGGCCCTTTTGACGAATGGGAAATGAGACTTCATTGTAGTGCGGATTTCCATTGCTGGAGTGCTTGGTTGGCCAAAAAGGGCATATGCGTTTTTTCCTGGATATATTCAGGAAAAAATGTTTACGCACTTTTGTCCAAGTGCATCAGTGTCAAAGATCTGCCGCTTTTCACATGCTTTAAATGCAATTCCAATCTACCTCCTGAAATATGATTCCTGCAATTCTGCCTCGTTTTCAAGTCCTCTTTGCAGACTTACTTCAATATATTTTTGCCAATAGCTGTCATTTATATCTCTGCAGGTTTGTGAATTACAGTGCCTGTGATTTCCTTTCTTAACTCGTTTCCTTGAAAGCTGGCCACAGAACCGCAGGTTTGCTTTAGGCCATAATCAGGGTCCGACACGGCACTCTGAGCCTTTGGTTAATTCCTCTTCCTGGTGGGAAATTAGAGTTAAATGTGCCCCTCTGGACACCTGCCTCACTCCCAGCCCCTTGGTTATGTGTGTCCTGTAGTTTGAGGCCACATGTGCTGGGTTCCTCACCTTTGGCTGATGTGGCCCCACTGGTGTGAGGACACTCCTGCCTGGTTCCCATCCCCTTGGTGATGTGGACCCTCCGGTGAGAGTCTGATCCTGGCTGGGTTCCTCACACTTCTGAGAGGTGGGCCCTCTTCTCTGAGGTCACTCCTGCCTGGCTGGCCCACCCCGCCTTGACGACGTCGGCTCTCTCGTGGGAGTTGGTGCCTGCTGCGAGTCTCCTCCCCTTGGTAATGAGGGCCCTCTGGCGTCAGGCCCTAACTCCTGGCCTCCCAAAATTTTCTGATGTGCGCCCTGTGGTGCGAGTACACTCCTGCCAGTTTCCCAACACCATGGGAATGTGGGCCTTCTGCTCTGAGGTCCCAACGGTGGGTTGCTCAGTTTCATGATGAGGGCCCTCTGGTGTGAGTTCACTCCGGCCTGGATCCCATAGCCTCGCTGCTCCTGGCCACCTGCGGGGAGGTTACAACTGCGGGATTCCTCACCTTTTTTCTTCTATGGGCCCTCTGTTTTGAGACTCCTCCTGCCTGCCTCACTCCCAGCCCCTTGGTGATGTGTGTCCTCTGGTTTGAGGCCACGTGTGCTGGGTCCCTCACCTTTCGATGATGTGGCCCCACTGGTGTGAGGACACTCTTGCCTGGTTCCTATCCCCTTGGTGATGTGGGCTCTCTGGTGAGAGTCTGATCCTGGCTGGGTTCCTCACCCTTCTGTGAGGTGGGCCCTCTGCTGTGAGGTCACTCCTGCCTGGCTGGCACAGCCCGCCTGGGCAACATCGGCCCTCTTGTGGCATTTGGACCATGCTGGGAGCCTCCTCCCCTCGGTGATGAGGGCCCTCTGGCGTCAGGCCCTAACTGCTGGGTACCCACATTTTCTGATACGTGCTAAGTGGTGCGAGGACACTCCTGCGAGGTTCCCATCCCCATGGGGATGTGGGCCTTCTGCTCTGAGATCCCAATGGCTGGGTTGCTCACAGTTTCATGATGTGGGCCCTCTGCTGTGAGTTCACTGCAGCCTGGATCACATAGACTCGGTGCTCTGGGCCGCCTGCTGGGAGGTTCCCACTGCAGGATTCCTCACCTTTTTTATTCTATTGGCCCTGTGTTGTGAGGCTACTCATGCCTGCCTCAATCCGAGCCCCTCGGAGATGTGGGTCCTCTGGTTTAGGCCTCATGTGCTGGTTTCCTCACCTTTCTATGATGTGGTCACCCTGGTGTGAAGACAGTCCTGCCTGGTTCTGATCCCCTTGGTGATGTGGGCCCTCTGGTGAGAGTCTTATCCTGGCTGGGTTCCTCACCCTTCTGTGAGGTAGGCCCTCTGCTGTGAGGTCACTCCTGCCTGGCTGTCACACGTCACCTTGTCGACATGGGCCCTCAGTTGGGAGTTGGTGCCTGCTTGGAGTCTCCTCCCCTTGGTAATGAGGGCCCTCTGGCGTCAGACCCTAACTTCTGGGCTCCCACAATTCTCTGATGTGTGCCCTGAGGTGCGAGTACACTTATGCCATGTTCCCAACCACATAGGAATGTGGGCCTTCTGCTCTGAGGTCCCAAAGCCTGGGTTGCTCACAGTTTCATGATGAGGGCCCTCTGTTTTGAGTTCAGTCAGGTCTGGATCCCATAGCCTCGCTGCTCCTGGCCGCCTGCTGGGAGGTTCCAACTGCGGGATTCCTCACCTTTTTTCTTCTATGGGCCCTCTGTTTTGAGACTCCTCCTGCCTGCCTCACTCCCAGCCCCTTGGTGATGTGTGTCCTCTGGTTTGAGGCCACGTGTGCTGGGTCACTCACATTTCGTTGATGAGGTCCCACTGGTGTGAGGACACTCCAGCCTGGTTCCCATTCTCTTGGTGATGTGGGCCCTCTGGTGAGAGTCTGATCCTCCTTGGGTTCCTCACACTTTTGTGAGGTGGGCCCTCTGCTCTGAGGTCACTCTTGCCTGGCTGGCACACCCCGCATTGGCGACAGCGGCCCACTGGTAGCAGTTGGAGCCTGCTGGGAGCCTCCTCTCCTCGGTGATGAGAGCCCTCTGGTGTCAGGCCCTAACTGCTGGGCTCCCCACATTTTCTGATGTGTGCCCACTGGTGCGATGACACTCCTGCGAGGTTCCCATCCCCATGGGGATGTGGGCCTTGTGCTCTGAGGTCACAACGGCTGGTTTGCTCACAGTTTCATGATGAGGGCCCTCTGTTGTGAGTTCATCACTGCCTGGATCCCATAGCCTCGGTGCTCTGGGCCGCCTGCTGGGATGTTCCAACTGCTGGATTCCTCACCTTTTTTATACAATGGGCCATGTGTTGTGAGGTTAATCCTGCCTGCCTCGCTCCAAGACCCATGGTGATGTGGGTCCTCTGGTTTGAGGCCACATTTTCTTGTTACCTCAACTTTTGATGATATGGCCCCACGGGTGTGATGACACTCCTGCCTGGTTCACAGCCCCTTGCTGATGTGGGCACTCTGGTGAGAGTCTGATCCTGGCTGGGTTCCTTACCCTTCTGTGAGGTGGGCCCTCTGATGTGAGGTCACTCCTGCCTGGCTGGCTCACGTCGCCTTGATGATGTGGGCCCTCTGTTGGCCACTAAAGCATTCTGGGAGCCTCCTACCCTCTTTAATGAGGGCCCTGGAAAAAACGCAGATGCACATTTTGACCAAGTGCATCATTGTCCAGGATCTGCCTCTTCTCCTATGCTTTCAGAGCACTTCCCGTCTACGTCCTGAAATCATATTCCAGGAATACTGCCCCGCTTTCAAGTCCTCCTCGCAGCCTTACTTCAATATATTTTTGTATGATACCTGTCATTAATAACTCTGCAGGTTTGTTAACTACAGTGTCCCTGAGCTCCTTTCTTCAACACGCTTTCTTGTGAGCTGGCCGCAAAACCGCAGGATTGCTTCAGGCCGTAATCTGGTTTCGGCACGGCACGCTGAGCCTTTGGTAAATTCCTCTTTCTGGTGAGAAATGAGCATTCAATTTGCCCGTGGAGACACCTACAGCTAGTCTCTCATTGGTTCTCCCTATTCCTGTTCAACTTGTGCAGAAATTGCAAACTGTGCCAAACAGGAGGTTAAAGGCACTGACTCTCCAAGTGGGTAGAGGGTTAGTAAAGCATCTGGAATGGTGAACCCGAGTACCAGGGAACGAAACCTGAGAGCCATTTAAAATGGTTTCCCAGTCTCACAGTGGACAATACTCTGGGTTTCCCATGCATGTTTTAGCTGAAGGAAGAATTCCTTAAACCTGGAGATTATTGACCCATGGAATGGGTACCATGCAGTATGACTAAAAAGGGTCTGAATTTGCTCACCGAACCTCACCAATGCTATCAGTTCGAAGTGTCCAGCCTTATGCCTCACCCAGCTCTGGGTGTAGATGTGGTAAATCCAGGTTTCATCACAAGCCCTGAATCAATTATTTAAGAATTGCTGTCTCTTTCACTGTCATTGTGTTTTGTTTTTGTAATTTAGTTTGATAATGGGATTTATCGGATTTTCACTGCTGCGTTCATGCCGCTGCACAAACGCTTGATTCTCCTACAGAGAAATATAAATCCACGGGTTTTAAGATTCTTACTAGTCAGGTATATTCCTAGGCGTCGAATATGTGGTGTTGAGTCCATGTCGTTGAACAAGGAGTAGGTCTTGACTATTACATATTTGGCTTATGGAACGGTATCTGTGCTATTTTCAATCTCTGGTTTTATGCAGCACCCCAACTCACCTTTGCCCTTAAGCAAGCATAAGTTGGTTTTCTAAATTTGAGTCCCTGTTCTGTTTTGTAATTCAGTTCATGTGTAGCCAAGTTTACATTCCGTGTATTAGTGATATCTTATGATGTTTCATTTTCTGTGTGACTTATTTCACTTAGAATCACTGTAGCTGAATCCACTCATTATGCCGTGATGGGCCTGATGACATAGATTTCATTGCTGAGTGATATTCCATTGTATGTACGAACCACAACTTCTTTATCCATTTTTCACATTCTGGGATATTTAACTTGTACCGTAGATGAGGTTCTTGTAAACAGAGCCGTCCGAAAATTTGGGGTGGCTGTGTGTTTTTGATTTTAATTTCCCTAAGCTATAGGACCATAACTGGAAGTGCCGTAGGCTCCGTTGCTTTGTTTTTTAGGTGTTTCAGGAAACACCATACACTTCTCCGGGGTGGCTGTTGGCAATTTACATCCCGCCCATCAGCATAACAAGGCTCCCTGTTCTCCATGGCCTGTGCTGTCTTTCTGGATTTTACACTTTTTTTAGATGGCCCTTTTGACCGGGGGGCTGTGAGACTTCATTGTAGTGCATAATTCTTTAACATGCTTGCATGGTTGGCCAAAAAGGGCGTATGCGTTTTTTCCTGAATATATTCAGGAAAAAACGCATACGCCCTTTTTGGCCAAGTGCATCATTGTCGACGTTCTGCCTCTTTTCCTATGCTTTAAATGCAATTCCAGTCTACCCCCTGAAATCGTTTTCTTGCAATTCTGCCCACTTACAAGTCCTCTTCGCAGCCTTCCTTCAATATATTTTTGGACGATAGCTGTCATTTATAACTCTGCAGGTTTGTGAATTACAGTGCCCCTGAGCTCCTTTCTTCAACTCGCTTTCTTGTGAGCTGGCCGCAAACACACATGATTGCTTCAGGCCCTAATCTGGTTCCGGCATGGCATGCTGAGCCTTTGGTGAATTCCTCTTCCTGGTGGGAAATGAGCGTTAAATTTGCCTGTGCAGACACCTCCAGCTAGTGTCTCATTGATTCCCCCTATTCCTGTTCATCTTGCGCAGATATTGCAAACTGTGCCAAACAGGAGGTTAAAGGCACTGAGTCTCCAAGTGGGGAGAGTGTTAGTAAAGGGTCTGGAATGGTGAACCCGAGTAAAAGGGGAAGAAAACTGAGATGCATTTGAAAACGTTTCCCGGTCACATGGTGCACCATACTTGGGTTTTCCATGCATGTTTTAGCTGAAGGAAGAATCCCTCAATCCTGGAGAGTTGGGACCCATGGAATGGGTACCATGCAGTATGACTTCAAAGGGTCTGCACTTGCTCATCGAACCTCACCAATGCTATCAGCCCGAAGTGTCCAACCTTATGTCTCACTCAGCTCTGGGTGTAGATGTGGTAAATCCAGGTTGCATCACAAGCCCTGAATGAATTATTTAAAAATTGCTCTCTATTTCACTGTCATTGTGTTTTGTTTCTGTAATTCATTTTGATAATGGGATTTATCGGATTTTCTCTGCTGCATTCTTGCAGCTGTACACACGCTTGATTCTCTTATGGAGACATATAAATCCATGGGTTTGAAGATTCTGATCAGTCAGGTGTATTCCTAGGCTTTGAATATGGGGTGTTTAGTCCATTTCGTTGAGCAAGGGGTAGGTCTTGAGTATTATATATTTGGCTTATGGAAAGGTATCTGTGCTAATTTCTATCTCTGGTTTTATGCAGCACCCCAACTCACATTTCCCCTTAAGCAAGCATAAGTTGGTTTTCTAAATTTGAGACCCTGTTCTGTTTTGTAATTCAGTTCATGTGTAGCCAAGTTTACATTCCTTGTATTAGTGATATCTTATGATGTTTCATTTTCTGTGTGACTTATTCCACTTAGAATCATCGTACCTGAATCCACTCATTATGCCGCAATGGGCCTGATGACGTAGATTTCATTGGTGAGTGATATTCCATTGTACGTACGTACCACAATTTCTTTATCCATTTTTCGCTTTCTTGGATATTTAACTTGTACCGTAGACGAGGTTCTTGTAAACAGAGCCGTCCGAAACTTTGGGGTGGCTGTGTGTTTTTGATTTTAATTTCACTAAGCTATAGGACCATAAGTGGAAGTGCTGTAGGCTCCGTTGCTTGGTTTTTTAGGTGTTTGAGGAAACACCATACACTTCTCCAGAGTGGCTGTTGGCAAATTACATCCCGCCCATCAGCATAACAAGGCTCCCTCTTCTCCATGGTCTGTGCTGCCTTTCTGGATTTTACACTTTTTTCAGATGGCCCTTTTGACCGGGGCGCAGTGAGACTTCATTGTAGTGCAGATTTCCTTTACACGCTTGCTTGGTTGGCCAAAAAGGGCGTATGCGTTTTTTCCTGAATATATTCAGGAAAAAACGCATACGCCCTTTTTGGCCAAGTGCATCATTGTCGTCGTTCTGCCTCTTTTGCTATGCTTTAAATGCAATTCCAGTCTACCCCTGAAATCGTTTTCCTGAAATTCTGCCCCACTTTCAAGTCCTCTTCGCAGCCTTCCTTCAATATATTTTTAGACCATAGCTGTCATTCATAACTCTGCAGGTTTGTGAATTACAGTGCCCCTGAGCTCCTTTCTTCATCTCGCTTTCTTGTGAGCTGGCCGCAAACCCGCAGGAATGCTTCAGGCCCTAATCTGGTCCTGGCACGGCATGCTGAGCCTTTGGATAATTCCTCTTCCTGGTGGGAAATGAGCGTTAAATTTGCCCGTGCAGACACCTTCACACGAGTCGTCATGGTGCCCCTTTGCCCCGGTTATCTCTATGGAGGTTGGAGTTGGAGGGCCTCCTCACTCAAGGTCAGTGTGCCCACGGAGCCAACACTGCAACTTCAGGGCATGTTTGGTGGTTAGGATCACCACGTGGGGTCCTTTTACCTTAGGAGGGAGGTGGCCTTTTGGGCTGCTGATTTCCATGTTTTCGGATACTGCCAGTATCTTGGCCAGATGTGGCAGTGGGCTAATCCCCTTGGTGACCATAGTTTATCCTACCTGGATCGCATTCTTGCATTGTTCCATTTCAAGTGGTCCCAGGTTTTGCACTAATACTCCAATGGCGATTCACCGTTCACCAGGAATGTAAAGGTCAAAGGGTTTAGCTAAATTAGGGAGTTCCTGTGCAAGGGTCTGAATTGACTGCTCTTTCCATTCTTGAAAGGCCACTTCTGCATTCTATTCAAAAGGATCATCACCTTTTCCTTTCAGTGTTTCATATAGAGGCCGAGCTAGTAGACTGTAGTTAGGGATCCAGAAGCAGCAAACCCTGGCCTCCCCAGGAACCCCTAAGCTGTCTTCTAGTTTTAGAAATGGGTAAGGCTGTAAATTGTTTCTTCCCTTTCCTGGGATGGGCTTCTCCGACCTTCTGTGAGAATGAAGCCCAGGCAGGTCACCGTAGTCTGTGATATTTGAGCTTTTTCTTGGACAACTTGTATCCTTTATTGGCTTCGTAGTTCAGAGGTCTCCTTAGTAGGGCTGGCGATCAGAATGTCGTCTGCATATTGAAGGAGTGTTTCCTTTTCCAGAGGTAGAACTTTTAGGTCTTTAGCTGAGCTTTCCCCAAAGATGGTGTGGGAATTTTTGAACCCTTGGGACAACACGGCCCGGAAGTATTGTTTTAGTTGTATGTTGAGTCCTGCCACTCACAAGCCAAAATTTCTTGTGACTCTGGGACTAATAGAATACAAAAGAAGGCATCATTGAAGACTAATACAGAATACCATGTCCTGGTGGTTGGTAGAATGAGCAGCAGGGTGTAGGGTTTAGGAACTACTGGAGGTATATCCTCAGTGGCTTAACTGACTGTCCTGACATCCTTTACCAGGACTCCAGCAGCCCATGGGGCTCTCGAGGTCAGGCCAATCCCAGGATATGGAGCTCACCTGGGCAGGTACCCCAACCCAGCCCACGGGGCTCTCATGTTCAGGACCCTCCCAGGATATGGTGTTCCCTGGGCAGGTCCCCCTGCAGCCCATGGGGCTCTCGTGGTCAGGCCCCTCCCAGGATACAGAGCTACCCTTGCAGGTACCATGGCAGGGCTGGGAACACAGGAACCGTGCATATCGCCCTCATTGCAGAGCACTCCCAGCTCACCTGTCACTCAGATCTGACACAGAGCACCTCAGAGCAGGACTTGAACTAACAAACAGCAGCTCCGACAGGTCTGTGACCCTGGGCATCACTCTGTGTGGCCTCCCTCCACCTGGTCTTCCAGAGACTTCCACTGCACCCGGGGCACCAGGCCTCTGTCTCCACCCACCACACACCCCTCCTCTCCCTGACTCCTGGGTTCCTCTCATTAGGAGAGGGTTTTCTTGAAGTTGTCTCCCACTCATGGGCCAGATAATATAATTAGAAAACAAGCCAGAGCTGCAGCCCCTTGTCTATCCTGACTCTCAGGAGCCCACACCTGTTCCTTGGACCTGGCCGATTCAGCAAGTTCCAGTTTCTGCAACTGTGAGCCCCTGAGGGGTGATTATTGGCTGGCCTGGGAAGCCTGACCGTGCCGGCCAGCCCTCCCCAGGTGTGCCTGGGTTCAGATCAATATAAACACCGCTCCAGGCAGCAAGAGCCCCTGCAGCTGTGCCTGACGCCATTTTCTCTGCCCTGTCAGCAGTCTTGGGGCTGGACTGGTGGGAGGGAGTGAGAGGCCACGGCTTTGTGGGTGGCCCAGTGTGAGTGGGGCTCTGCTGGACTTTCTGCAGCAGTTGCCAAGATGCCACCTGCTAAAGAAGAGGATGTGTCACCCATACCTGCCGCTGGAATTTCTCCCTGGGCAGAGGTGAGTGAGGAAGAAAGCAGTGGGGGCCGGGACAGCAGGGGTATCGCAGGCAGGGAAATGGAAAGCTTCCAGAAGAGCACCCAGGGCCAGGACCACCCTGGCTGGCCTGTAGGTACCAAGTCGGCTGGCATGCTGTCGCTCATGTGGCTCCATGGCCCTTCCTCTAGGCTTTCAAGTCCTTGTACATATTCAGGTGTTTTACCTGGGAAAGGTGGGAACATTTCAGCAGCAGCTGGCCTGGGGCTCAGCCCACGTTTACTCACAGATGCCTCGGCACGGTCCCCCAGCTTTGCAATGAGGACGCTTGTTGCGTGGGGCCTGCTGGCTGAATGGGAGATGATTCCCCACCACTGACCAACTTCAGAATTGCTTACAACTGGAGCAAGTGCCCTGATACGGTTTTCCTCTGTGTAACTGGTGGGTTCTGTTTTTTTTTCTTTTTTTCGTTTTTGGTTCAAGGTAGATTTTATTCCTCTTTTTTGTATTTACAGATATAAGCATGGAAATAATTTATTCATATAAATACATGTATGTGAAGGGAAGAATATTTTCTCTGTTTTACTTTTTGTAATTTGAATTTTATTTTATTTTTTTATACAGCAGGTTCTTTTTGGTTATCTCTTTTATACATATAAATGTATATATGCCAATCCCAATCTCTCAACTCCTCCCACCACCACCCCCCAACAGCTTTCCCCCCTTGGTGTCCATACGTTTGTTGTCTACATCTGTTGCTCTATTTCTGCCTTGCAAAACGGTTCATCTGTAAAATTTGTCTAGGTTCCACATATAGGCATTAATAGACAAGATTTGTTTTTCTATTTCTGACTTACTTCACTCTGTATGACAGTCTCTAGATCCATCAACGTCTCTACAAATGACCCAATTTCATTCCTTTTTATGGCTTAGTAATATTCCATTTTATATATGTACCACTTCTTTATGCATTCGTCTGTCTGTGGGCATTTAGGTTGCTTCCATTACCTGGATATTGTAAATAGTGATGCAATGAACATTGCGGTGAATGTCTCTTTTTGATTTATGGTTTTGTCTGGGTATATGCCCAGTAGTGGGATTGCTGTATCATATGGTAATTCTATTCTTAGTTTTATAAGAAACTCCATAATGTTCTCCACAGTGACTGTATCAATTTACATTCCCAACAATAGTGCAAGAGGGTTCCTTATCTCCACACCCTTTCCAGCATTTGTTGTTTGTAGATTTTCTGATGATGCCCATTCTAACATGTGTGAGGTGATACACCATGGATGAGTCTATTTCGTTGAGCAAAGAGTAGGTCTTGTCTAGTACATATTTGGCTTATGGAACGGTATGTGTGCTAATTTCAATCTCTGGTTTTATACAGCACCCCAACTCAACATTCCCCTTAAGCAAGCATAAGTGTTTATCTAAATGTGAGACTCTGTTCGGTTTTGTATTTCAGTTTATGTGTAGCCAAGTTTACACTCCCTCTATTAGTGATATCTTATGATACTTATCTTTCTCTGTGTGACGTATTTCTCTTAGAATCATCATATTTAAATCCACTCAATTTGCTGCTACAGGCCTGATGACATTGATTTCATTGCTGAGTGATATTCCGTTGTACGTAAGTAGCACAACTCCTTTATCCATTTTTTTCTTTCTGGGATATTTAATTTGTACTGGACTCGAGTTTCTTGTAAACACAGCAGCCCTAAATTTTGTGCTGGCTGTGTCTTGTTGATTTTAATTTTCCTAAGCTATAGGGCTAAAAGTGGAAGTACCCTAGGCTCTGTAGCTTTGTTTTTCAGATGTTTCAGGATACACCATAAACATCTCCAGAGTGTCTGTTGGCAATTTACATCCCGCCCATCAGCATAACAAGGCTCCCTGTTCTCCATGGCCTGTCCTGTGTTTCTGGTTTTTACACTTTTTTCAGATGGCCCTTTTGACGAATGGGAAATGAGACTTCATTGTA
Source organism: Delphinapterus leucas (assembly GCF_059928025.1). Lineage (NCBI taxonomy): Eukaryota > Metazoa > Chordata > Mammalia > Artiodactyla > Monodontidae > Delphinapterus > Delphinapterus leucas. The sequence continues at coordinate 5,776,422 of NW_028322245.1, forward strand.
GTGCGGATTTCCATTGCTGGAGTGCTTGGTTGGCCAAAAAGGGCATATGCGTTTTTTCCTGAATATATTCAGGAAAAAATGTTTACGCACTTTTGTCCAAGTGCATCAGTGTCAAAGATCTGCCGCTTTTCACATGCTTTAAATGCAATTCCAATCTACCTCCTGAAATATGATTCCTGCAATTCTGCCTCGTTTTCAAGTCCTCTTTGCAGACTTACTTCAATATATTTTTGCCAATAGCTGTCATTTATATCTCTGCAGGTTTGTGAATTACAGTGCCTGTGATTTCCTTTCTTAACTCGTTTCCTTGAAAGCTGGCCACAGAACCGCAGGTTTGCTGTAGGCCATAATCAGGGTCCGACACGGCACTCTGAGCCTTTGGTTAATTCCTCTTCCTGGTGGGAAATTAGAGTTAAATGTGCCCCTCCGGACACCTGCCTCACTCCCAGCCCCTTGGTTATGTGTGTCCTGTAGTTTGAGGCCACATGTGCTGGGTTCCTCACCTTTGGCTGATGTGGCCCCACTGGTGTGAGGACACTCCTGCCTGGTTCCCATCCCCTTGGTGATGTGGACCCTCCGGTGAGAGTCTGATCCTGGCTGGGTTCCTCACACTTCTGAGAGGTGGGCCCTCTTCTCTGAGGTCACTCCTGCCTGGCTGGCCCACCCCGCCTTGACGACGTCGGCTCTCTCGTGGGAGTTGGTGCCTGCTGCGAGTCTCCTCCCCTTGGTAATGAGGGCCCTCTGGCGTCAGGCCCTAACTCCTGGCCTCCCAAAATTTTCTGATGTGCGCCCTGTGGTGCGAGTACACTCCTGCCAGGTTCCCAACACCATGGGAATGTGGGCCTTCTGCTCTGAGGTCCCAACGGTGGGTTGCTCAGTTTCATGATGAGGGCCCTCTGGTGTGAGTTCACTCCGGCCTGGATCCCATAGCCTCGCTGCTCCTGGCCACCTGCGGGGAGGTTACAACTGCGGGATTCCTCACCTTTTTTCTTCTATGGGCCCTCTGTTTTGAGACTCCTCCTGCCTGCCTCACTCCCAGCCCCTTGGTGATGTGTGTCCTCTGGTTTGAGGCCACGTGTGCTGGGTCCCTCACCTTTCGATGATGTGGCCCCACTGGTGTGAGGACACTCTTGCCTGGTTCCTATCCCCTTGGTGATGTGGGCTCTCTGGTGAGAGTCTGATCCTGGCTGGGTTCCTCACCCTTCTGTGAGGTGGGCCCTCTGCTGTGAGGTCACTCCTGCCTGGCTGGCACAGCCCGCCTGGGCAACATCGGCCCTCTTGTGGCATTTGGACCATGCTGGGAGCCTCCTCCCCTCGGTGATGAGGGCCCTCTGGCGTCAGGCCCTAACTGCTGGGTACCCACATTTTCTGATACGTGCTAAGTGGTGCGAGGACACTCCTGCGAGGTTCCCATCCCCATGGGGATGTGGGCCTTCTGCTCTGAGGTCCCAATGGCTGGGTTGCTCACAGTTTCATGATGTGGGCTCTCTGCTGTGAGTTCACTGCAGCCTGGATCACATAGACTCGGTGCTCTGGGCCGCCTGCTGGGAGGTTCCCACTGCAGGATTCCTCACCTTTTTTATTCTATTGGCCCTGTGTTGTGAGGCTACTCATGCCTGCCTCAATCCGAGCCCCTCGGAGATGTGGGTCCTCTGGTTTAGGCCTCATGTGCTGGTTTCCTCACCTTTCTATGATGTGGTCACCCTGGTGTGAAGACAGTCCTGCCTGGTTCTGATCCCCTTGGTGATGTGGGCCCTCTGGTGAGAGTCTTATCCTGGCTGGGTTCCTCACCCTTCTGTGAGGTAGGCCCTCTGCTGTGAGGTCACTCCTGCCTGGCTGTCACACGTCACCTTGTCGACATGGGCCCTCAGTTGGGAGTTGGTGCCTGCTTGGAGTCTCCTCCCCTTGGTAATGAGGGCCCTCTGGCGTCAGACCCTAACTTCTGGGCTCCCACAATTCTCTGATGTGTGCCCTGAGGTGCGAGTACACTTATGCCATGTTCCCAACCACATAGGAATGTGGGCCTTCTGCTCTGAGGTCCCAAAGCCTGGGTTGCTCACAGTTTCATGATGAGGGCCCTCTGTTTTGAGTTCAGTCAGGTCTGGATCCCATAGCCTCGCTGCTCCTGGCCGCCTGCTGGGAGGTTCCAACTGCGGGATTCCTCACCCTTTTTCTTCTATGGGCCCTCTGTTTTGAGACTCCTCCTGCCTGCCTCACTCCCAGCCCCTTGGTGATGTGTGTCCTCTGGTTTGAGGCCACGTGTGCTGGGTCACTCACATTTCGTTGATGAGGTCCCACTGGTGTGAGGACACTCCAGCCTGGTTCCCATTCTCTTGGTGATGTGGGCCCTCTGGTGAGAGTCTGATCCTCCTTGGGTTCCTCACACTTTTGTGAGGTGGGCCCTCTGCTCTGAGGTCACTCTTGCCTGGCTGGCACACCCCGCATTGGCGACGGCGGCCCACTGGTAGCAGTTGGAGCCTGCTGGGAGCCTCCTCTCCTCGGTGATGAGAGCCCTCTGGTGTCAGGCCCTAACTGCTGGGCTCCCCACATTTTCTGATGTGTGCCCACTGGTGCGATGACACTCCTGCGAGGTTCCCATCCCCATGGGGATGTGGGCCTTGTGCTCTGAGGTCACAACGGCTGGTTTGCTCACAGTTTCATGATGAGGGCCCTCTGTTGTGAGTTCATCACTGCCTGGATCCCATAGCCTCGGTGCTCTGGGCCGCCTGCTGGGATGTTCCAACTGCTGGATTCCTCACCTTTTTTATACAATGGGCCATGTGTTGTGAGGTTAATCCTGCCTGCCTCGCTCCAAGACCCATGGTGATGTGGGTCCTCTGGTTTGAGGCCACATTTTCTTGTTACCTCAACTTTTGATGATACGGCCCCACGGGTGTGATGACACTCCTGCCTGGTTCACAGCCCCTTGCTGATGTGGGCACTCTGGTGAGAGTCTGATCCTGGCTGGGTTCCTTACCCTTCTGTGAGGTGGGCCCTCTGATGTGAGGTCACTCCTGCCTGGCTGGCTCACGTCGCCTTGATGATGTGGGCCCTCTGTTGGCCACTAAAGCATTCTGGGAGCCTCCTACCCTCTTTAATGAGGGCCCTGGAAAAAACGCAGATGCACATTTTGACCAAGTGCATCATTGTCCAGGATCTGCCTCTTCTCCTATGCTTTCAGAGCACTTCCCGTCTACGTCCTGAAATCATATTCCAGGAATACTGCCCCGCTTTCAAGTCCTCCTCGCAGCCTTACTTCAATATATTTTTGTATGATACCTGTCATTAATAACTCTGCAGGTTTGTTAAATACAGTGTCCCTGAGCTCCTTTCTTCAACACGCTTTCTTGTGAGCTGGCCGCAAAACCGCAGGATTGCTTCAGGCCGTAATCTGGTTTCGGCACGGCACGCTGAGCCTTTGGTAAATTCCTCTTTCTGGTGAGAAATGAGCATTCAATTTGCCCGTGGAGACACCTACAGCTAGTCTCTCATTGGTTCTCCCTATTCCTGTTCATCTTGTGCAGAAATTGCAAACTGTGCCAAACAGGAGGTTAAAGGCACTGACTCTCCAAGTGGGTAGAGGGTTAGTAAAGCATCTGGAATGGTGAACCCGAGTACCAGGGAACGAAACCTGAGAGCCATTTAAAATGGTTTCCCAGTCTCACAGTGGACAATACTCTGGGTTTCCCATGCATGTTTTAGCTGAAGGAAGAATTCCTTAAACCTGGAGATTATTGACCCATGGAATGGGTACCATGCAGTATGACTAAAAAGGGTCTGAATTTGCTCACCGAACCTCACCAATGCTATCAGTTCGAAGTGTCCAGCCTTATGCCTCACCCAGCTCTGGGTGTAGATGTGGTAAATCCAGGTTTCATCACAAGCCCTGAATCAATTATTTAAGAATTGCTGTCTCTTTCACTGTCATTGTGTTTTGTTTTTGTAATTTAGTTTGATAATGGGATTTATCGGATTTTCACTGCTGCGTTCATGCCGCTGCACAAACGCTTGATTCTCCTACAGAGAAATATAAATCCACGGGTTTTAAGATTCTTACTAGTCAGGTATATTCCTAGGCGTCGAATATGTGGTGTTGAGTCCATGTCGTTGAACAAGGAGTAGGTCTTGACTATTACATATTTGGCTTATGGAACGGTATCTGTGCTATTTTCAATCTCTGGTTTTATGCAGCACCCCAACTCACCTTTGCCCTTAAGCAAGCATAAGTTGGTTTTCTAAATTTGAGTCCCTGTTCTGTTTTGTAATTCAGTTCATGTGTAGCCAAGTTTACATTCCGTGTATTAGTGATATCTTATGATGTTTCATTTTCTGTGTGACTTATTTCACTTAGAATCACTGTAGCTGAATCCACTCATTATGCCGTGATGGGCCTGATGACATAGATTTCATTGCTGAGTGATATTCCATTGTATGTACGAACCACAACTTCTTTATCCATTTTTCACATTCTGGGATATTTAACTTGTACCGTAGATGAGGTTCTTGTAAACAGAGCCGTCCGAAAATTTGGGGTGGCTGTGTGTTTTTGATTTTAATTTCCCTAAGCTATAGGACCATAACTGGAAGTGCCGTAGGCTCCGTTGCTTTGTTTTTTAGGTGTTTCAGGAAACAGCATACACTTCTCCGGGGTGGCTGTTGGCAATTTACATCCCGCCCATCAGCATAACAAGGCTCCCTGTTCTCCGTGGCCTGTGCTGTCTTTCTGGATTTTACACTTTTTTTAGATGGCCCTTTTGACCGGGGGGCTGTGAGACTTCATTGTAGTGCATAATTCTTTAACATGCTTGCATGGTTGGCCAAAAAGGGCGTATGCGTTTTTTCCTGAAAAAACGCATACGCCCTTTTTGGCCAAGTGCATCATTGTCGACGTTCTGCTTCTTTTCCTATGCTTTAAATGCAATTCCAGTCTACCCCCTGAAATCGTTTTCTTGCAATTCTGCCCACTTACAAGTCCTCTTCGCAGCCTTCCTTCAATATATTTTTGGACGATAGCTGTCATTTATAACTCTGCAGGTTTGTGAATTACAGTGCCCCTGAGCTCCTTTCTTCAACTCGCTTTCTTGTGAGCTGGCCGCAAACACACATGATTGCTTCAGGCCCTAATCTGGTTCCGGCATGGCATGCTGAGCCTTTGGTGAATTCCTCTTCCTGGTGGGAAATGAGCGTTAAATTTGCCTGTGCAGACACCTCCAGCTAGTGTCTCATTGATTCCCCCTATTCCTGTTCATCTTGCGCAGATATTGCAAACTGTGCCAAACAGGAGGTTAAAGGCACTGAGTCTCCAAGTGGGGAGAGTGTTAGTAAAGGGTCTGGAATGGTGAACCCGAGTAAAAGGGGAAGAAAACTGAGATGCATTTGAAAACGTTTCCCGGTCACATGGTGCACCATACTTGGGTTTTCCATGCATGTTTTAGCTGAAGGAAGAATCCCTCAATCCTGGAGAGTTGGGACCCATGGAATGGGTACCATGCAGTATGACTTCAAAGGGTCTGCACTTGCTCATCGAACCTCACCAATGCTATCAGCCCGAAGTGTCCAACCTTATGTCTCACTCAGCTCTGGGTGTAGATGTGGTAAATCCAGGTTGCATCACAAGCCCTGAATGAATTATTTAAAAATTGCTCTCTATTTCACTGTCATTGTGTTTTGTTTCTGTAATTCATTTTGATAATGGGATTTATCGGATTTTCTCTGCTGCATTCTTGCAGCTGTACACACGCTTGATTCTCTTATGGAGACATATAAATCCATGGGTTTGAAGATTCTGATCAGTCAGGTGTATTCCTAGGCTTTGAATATGGGGTGTTTAGTCCATTTCGTTGAGCAAGGGGTAGGTCTTGAGTATTATATATTTGGCTTATGGAAAGGTATCTGTGCTAATTTCTATCTCTGGTTTTATGCAGCACCCCAACTCACATTTCCCCTTAAGCAAGCATAAGTTGGTTTTCTAAATTTGAGACCCTGTTCTGTTTTGTAATTCAGTTCATGTGTAGCCAAGTTTACATTCCTTGTATTAGTGATATCTTATGATGTTTCATTTTCTGTGTGACTTATTCCACTTAGAATCATCGTACCTGAATCCACTCATTATGCCGCAATGGGCCTGATGACGTAGATTTCATTGGTGAGTGATATTCCATTGTACGTACGTACCACAATTTCTTTATCCATTTTTCGCTTTCTTGGATATTTAACTTGTACCGTAGACGAGGTTCTTGTAAACAGAGCCGTCCGAAACTTTGGGGTGGCTGTGTGTTTTTGATTTTAATTTCACTAAGCTATAGGACCATAAGTGGAAGTGCTGTAGGCTCCGTTGCTTGGTTTTTTAGGTGTTTGAGGAAACACCATACACTTCTCCAGAGTGGCTGTTGGCAAATTACATCCCGCCCATCAGCATAACAAGGCTCCCTCTTCTCCATGGTCTGTGCTGCCTTTCTGGATTTTACACTTTTTTCAGATGGCCCTTTTGACCGGGGTGCAGTGAGACTTCATTGTAGTGCAGATTTCCTTTACACGCTTGCTTGGTTGGCCAAAAAGGGCGTATGCGTTTTTTCCTGAATATATTCAGGAAAAAACGCATACGCCCTTTTTGGCCAAGTGCATCATTGTCGTCGTTCTGCCTCTTTTCCTATGCTTTAAATGCAATTCCAGTCTACTCCTGAAATCGTTTTCCTGAAATTCTGCCCCACTTTCAAGTCCTCTTCGCAGCCTTCCTTCAATATATTTTTAGACCATAGCTGTCATTCATAACTCTGCAGGTTTGTGAATTACAGTGCCCCTGAGCTCCTTTCTTCATCTCGCTTTCTTGTGAGCTGGCCGCAAACCCGCAGGAATGCTTCAGGCCCTAATCTGGTCCTGGCACGGCATGCTGAGCCTTTGGATAATTCCTCTTCCTGGTGGGAAATGAGCGTTAAATTTGCCCGTGCAGACACCTTCACACGAGTCGTCATGGTGCCCCTTTGCCCCGGTTATCTCTATGGAGGTTGGAGTTGGAGGGCCTCCTCACTCAAGGTCAGTGTGCCCACGGAGCCAACACTGCAACTTCAGGGCATGTTTGGTGGTTAGGATCACCACGTGGGGTCCTTTTACCTTAGGAGGGAGGTGGCCTTTTGGGCTGCTGATTTCCATGTTTTCGGATACTGCCAGTATCTTGGCCAGATGTGGCGGTGGGCCAATCCCCTTGGTGACCATAGTTTATCCTACCTGGATCGCATTCTTGCATTGTTCCATTTCAAGTGGTCCCAGGTTTTGCACTAATACTCCAATGGCGATTCACCGTTCACCAGGAATGTAAAGGTCAAAGGGTTTAGCTAAATTAGGGAGTTCCTGTGCAAGGGTCTGAATTGACTGCTCTTTCCATTCTTGAAAGGCCACTTCTGCATTCTATTCAAAAGGATCATCACCTTTTCCTTTCAGTGTTTCATATAGAGGCCGAGCTAGTAGACTGTAGTTAGGGATCCAGAAGCAGCAAACCCTGGCCTCCCCAGGAACCCCTAAGCTGTCTTCTAGATTTAGAAATGGGTAAGGCTGTAAATTGTTTCTTCCCTTTCCTGGGATGGGCTTCTCCGACCTTCTGTGAGAATGAAGCCCAGGCAGGTCACCGTAGTCTGTGATATTTGAGCTTTTTCTTGGACAACTTGTATCCTTTATTGGCTTCGTAGTTCAGAGGTCTCCTTAGTAGGGCTGGCGATCAGAATGTCGTCTGCATATTGAAGGAGTGTTTCCTTTTCCAGAGGTAGAACTTTTAGGTCTTTAGCTGAGCTTTCCCCAAAGATGGTGTGGGAATTTTTGAACCCTTGGGACAACACGGCCCGGAAGTATTGTTTTAGTTGTATGTTGAGTCCTGCCACTCACAAGCCAAAATTTCTTGTGACTCTGGGACTAATAGAATACAAAAGAAGGCATCATTGAAGACTAATACAGAATACCATGTCCTGGTGGTTGGTAGAATGAGCAGCAGGGTGTAGGGTTTAGGAACTACTGGAGGTATATCCTCAGTGGCTTAACTGACTGTCCTGACATCCTTTACCAGGACTCCAGCAGCCCATGGGGCTCTCGAGGTCAGGCCAATCCCAGGATATGGAGCTCACCTGGGCAGGTACCCCAACCCAGCCCACGGGGCTCTCATGTTCAGGACCCTCCCAGGATATGGTGTTCCCTGGGCAGGTCCCCCTGCAGCCCATGGGGCTCTCGTGGTCAGGCCCCTCCCAGGATACAGAGCTACCCTTGCAGGTACCATGGCAGGGCTGGGAACACAGGAACCGTGCATATCGCCCTCATTGCAGAGCACTCCCAGCTCACCTGTCACTCAGATCTGACACAGAGCACCTCAGAGCAGGACTTGAACTAACAAACAGCAGCTCCGACAGGTCTGTGACCCTGGGCATCACTCTGTGTGGCCTCCCTCCACCTGGTCTTCCAGAGACTTCCACTGCACCCGGGGCACCAGGCCTCTGTCTCCACCCACCACACACCCCTCCTCTCCCTGACTCCTGGGTTCCTCTCATTAGGAGAGGGTTTTCTTGAAGTTGTCTCCCACTCATGGGCCAGATAATATAATTAGAAAACAAGCCAGAGCTGCAGCCCCTTGTCTATCCTGACTCTCAGGAGCCCACACCTGTTCCTTGGACCTGGCCGATTCAGCAAGTTCCAGTTTCTGCAACTGTGAGCCCCTGAGGGGTGATTATTGGCTGGCCTGGGAAGCCTGACCGTGCCGGCCAGCCCTCCCCAGGTGTGCCTGGGTTCAGATCAATATAAACACCGCTCCAGGCAGCAAGAGCCCCTGCAGCTGTGCCTGACGCCATTTTCTCTGCCCTGTCAGCAGTCTTGGGGCTGGACTGGTGGGAGGGAGTGAGAGGCCACGGCTTTGTGGGTGGCCCAGTGTGAGTGGGGCTCTGCTGGACTTTCTGCAGCAGTTGCCAAGATGCCACCTGCTAAAGAAGAGGATGTGTCACCCATACCTGCCGCTGGAATTTCTCCCTGGGCAGAGGTGAGTGAGGAAGAAAGCAGTGGGGGCCGGGACAGCAGGGGTATCGCAGGTAGGGAAATGGAAAGCTTCCAGAAGAGCACCCAGGGCCAGGACCACCCTGGCTGGCCTGTAGGTACCAAGTCGGCTGGCATGCTGTCGCTCATGTGGCTCCATGGCCCTTCCTCTAGGCTTTCAAGTCCTTGTACATATTCAGGTGTTTTACCTGGGAAGGGTGGGAACATTTCAGCAGCAGCTGGCCTGGGGCTCAGCCCACGTTTACTCACAGATGCCTCGGCACGGTCCCCCAGCTTTGCAATGAGGACGCTTGTTGCGTGGGGCCTGCTGGCTGAATGGGAGATGATTCCCCACCACTGACCAACTTCAGAATTGCTTACAACTGGAGCAAGTGCCCTGATACGGTTTTCCTCTGTGTAACTGGTGGGTTCTGTTTTTTTTTCTTTTTTTCGTTTTTGGTTCAAGGTAGATTTTATTCCTCTTTTTTGTATTTACAGATATAAGCATGGAAATAATTTATTCATATAAATACATGTATGTGAAGGGAAGAATATTTTCTCTGTTTTACTTTTTGTAATTTGAATTTTATTTTATTTTTTTATACAGCAGGTTCTTTTTGGTTATCTCTTTTATACATATAAATGTATATATGCCAATCCCAATCTCTCAACTCCTCCCACCACCACCCCCCAACAGCTTTCCCCCCTTGGTGTCCATACGTTTGTTGTCTACATCTGTTGCTCTATTTCTGCCTTGCAAAACGGTTCATCTGTAAAATTTGTCTAGGTTCCACATATAGGCATTAATAGACAAGATTTGTTTTTCTATTTCTGACTTACTTCACTCTGTATGACAGTCTCTAGATCCATCAACGTCTCTACAAATGACCCAATTTCATTCCTTTTTATGGCTTAGTAATATTCCATTTTATATATGTACCACTTCTTTATGCATTCGTCTGTCTGTGGGCATTTAGGTTGCTTCCATTACCTGGATATTGTAAATAGTGATGCAATGAACATTGCGGTGAATGTCTCTTTTTGATTTATGGTTTTGTCTGGGTATATGCCCAGTAGTGGGATTGCTGTATCATATGGTAATTCTATTCTTAGTTTTATAAGAAACTCCATAATGTTCTCCACAGTGACTGTATCAATTTACATTCCCAACAATAGTGCAAGAGGGTTCCTTATCTCCACACCCTTTCCAGCATTTGTTGTTTGTAGATTTTCTGATGATGCCCATTCTAACATGTGTGAGGTGATACACCATGGATGAGTCTATTTCGTTGAGCAAAGAGTAGGTCTTGTCTAGTACATATTTGGCTTATGGAACGGTATGTGTGCTAATTTCAATCTCTGGTTTTATACAGCACCCCAACTCAACATTCCCCTTAAGCAAGCATAAGTGTTTATCTAAATGTGAGACTCTGTTCGGTTTTGTATTTCAGTTTATGTGTAGCCAAGTTTACACTCCCTCTATTAGTGATATCTTATGATACTTATCTTTCTCTGTGTGACGTATTTCTCTTAGAATCATCATATTTAAATCCACTCAATTTGCTGCTACAGGCCTGATGACATTGATTTCATTGCTGAGTGATATTCCGTTGTACGTAAGTAGCACAACTCCTTTATCCATTTTTTTCTTTCTGGGATATTTAATTTGTACTGGACTCGAGTTTCTTGTAAACACAGCAGCCCTAAATTTTGTGCTGGCTGTGTCTTGTTGATTTTAATTTTCCTAAGCTATAGGGCTAAAAGTGGAAGTACCCTAGGCTCTGTAGCTTTGTTTTTCAGATGTTTCAGGATACACCATAAACATCTCCAGAGTGTCTGTTGGCAATTTACATCCCGCCCATCAGCATAACAAGGCTCCCTGTTCTCCATGGCCTGTCCTGTGTTTCTGGTTTTTACACTTTTTTCAGATGGCCCTTTTGACGAATGGGAAATGAGACTTCATTGTAGTGCGGATTTCCATTGCTGGAGTGCTTGGTTGGCCAAAAAGGGCATATGCGTTTTTTCCTGAATATATTCAGGAAAAAATGTTTACGCACTTTTGTCCAAGTGCATCAGTGTCAAAGATCTGTCGCTTTTCACATGCTTTAAATGCAATTCCAATCTACCTCCTGAAATATGATTCCTGCAATTCTGCCTCGTTTTCAAGTCCTCTTTGCAGACTTACTTCAATATATTTTTGCCAATAGCTGTCATTTATATCTCTGCAGGTTTGTGAATTACAGTGCCCGTGATTTCCTTTCTTAACTCGTTTCCTTGAAAGCTGGCCACAGAACCGCAGGTTTGCTGTAGGCCATAATCAGGGTCCGACACGGCACTCTGAGCCTTTGGTTAATTCCTCTTCCTGGTGGGAAATTAGAGTTAAATGTGCCCCTCCGGACACCTGCCTCACTCCCAGCCCCTTGGTTATGTGTGTCCTGTAGTTTGAGGCCACATGTGCTGGGTTCCTCACCTTTGGCTGATGTGGCCCCACTGGTGTGAGGACACTCCTGCCTGGTTCCCATCCCCTTGGTGATGTGGACCCTCCGGTGAGAGTCTGATCCTGGCTGGGTTCCTCACACTTCTGAGAGGTGGGCCCTCTTCTCTGAGGTCACTCCTGCCTGGCTGGCCCACCCCGCCTTGACGACGTCGGCTCTCTCGTGGGAGTTGGTGCCTGCTGCGAGTCTCCTCCCCTTGGTAATGAGGGCCCTCTGGCGTCAGGCCCTAACTCCTGGCCTCCCAAAATTTTCTGATGTGCGCCCTGTGGTGCGAGTACACTCCTGCCAGGTTCCCAACACCATGGGAATGTGGGCCTTCTGCTCTGAGGTCCCAACGGTGGGTTGCTCAGTTTCATGATGAGGGCCCTCTGGTGTGAGTTCACTCCGGCCTGGATCCCATAGCCTCGCTGCTCCTGGCCACCTGCGGGGAGGTTACAACTGCGGGATTCCTCACCTTTTTTCTTCTATGGGCCCTCTGTTTTGAGACTCCTCCTGCCTGCCTCACTCCCAGCCCCTTGGTGATGTGTGTCCTCTGGTTTGAGGCCACGTGTGCTGGGTCCCTCACCTTTCGATGATGTGGCCCCACTGGTGTGAGGACACTCTTGCCTGGTTCCTATCCCCTTGGTGATGTGGGCTCTCTGGTGAGAGTCTGATCCTGGCTGGGTTCCTCACCCTTCTGTGAGGTGGGCCCTCTGCTGTGAGGTCACTCCTGCCTGGCTGGCACAGCCCGCCTGGGCAACATCGGCCCTCTTGTGGCAGTTGGAGCATGCTGGGAGCCTCCTCCCCTCGGTGATGAGGGCCCTCTGGCGTCAGGCCCTAACTGCTGGGTACCCACATTTTCTGATACGTGCTAAGTGGTGCGAGGACACTCCTGCGAGGTTCCCATCCCCATGGGGATGTGGGCCTTCTGCTCTGAGGTCCCAATGGCTGGGTTGCTCACAGTTTCATGATGTGGGCCCTCTGCTGTGAGTTCACTGCAGCCTGGATCACATAGACTCGGTGCTCTGGGCCGCCTGCTGGGAGGTTCCCACTGCAGGATTCCTCACCTTTTTTATTCTATTGGCCCTGTGTTGTGAGGCTACTCATGCCTGCCTCAATCCGAGCCCCTCGGAGATGTGGGTCCTCTGGTTTAGGCCTCATGTGCTGGTTTCCTCACCTTTCTATGATGTGGTCACCCTGGTGTGAAGACAGTCCTGCCTGGTTCTGATCCCCTTGGTGATGTGGGCCCTCTGGTGAGAGTCTTATCCTGGCTGGGTTCCTCACCCTTCTGTGAGGTAGGCCCTCTGCTGTGAGGTCACTCCTGCCTGGCTGTCACACGTCACCTTGTCGACATGGGCCCTCAGTTGGGAGTTGGTGCCTGCTTGGAGTCTCCTCCCCTTGGTAATGAGGGCCCTCTGACGTCAGACCCTAACTTCTGGGCTCCCACAATTCTCTGATGTGTGCCCTGAGGTGCGAGTACACTTATGCCATGTTCCCAACCACATAGGAATGTGGGCCTTCTGCTCTGAGGTCCCAAAGCCTGGGTTGCTCACAGTTTCATGATGAGGGCCCTCTGTTTTGAGTTCAGTCAGGTCTGGATCCCATAGCCTCGCTGCTCCTGGCCGCCTGCTGGGGGGTTCCAACTGCGGGATTCCTCACCTTTTTTCTTCTATGGGCCCTCTGTTTTGAGACTCCTCCTGCCTGCCTCACTCCCAGCCCCTTGGTGATGTGTGTCCTCTGGTTTGAGGCCACGTGTGCTGGGTCACTCACATTTCGTTGATGAGGTCCCACTGGTGTGAGGACACTCCAGCCTGGTTCCCATTCTCTTGGTGATGTGGGCCCTCTGGTGAGAGTCTGATCCTCCTTGGGTTCCTCACACTTTTGTGAGGTGGGCCCTCTGCTCTGAGGTCACTCTTGCCTGGCTGGCACACCCCGCATTGGCGACGGCGGCCCACTGGTAGCAGTTGGAGCCTGCTGGGAGCCTCCTCTCCTCGGTGATGAGAGCCCTCTGGTGTCAGGCCCTAACTGCTGGGCTCCCCACATTTTCTGATGTGTGCCCACTGGTGCGATGACACTCCTGCGAGGTTCCCATCCCCATGGGGATGTGGGCCTTGTGCTCTGAGGTCACAACGGCTGGTTTGCTCACAGTTTCATGATGAGGGCCCTCTGTTGTGAGTTCATCACTGCCTGGATCCCATAGCCTCGGTGCTCTGGGCCGCCTGCTGGGATGTTCCAACTGCTGGATTCCTCACCTTTTTTATACAATGGGCCATGTGTTGTGAGGTTAATCCTGCCTGCCTCGCTCCAAGACCCATGGTGATGTGGGTCCTCTGGTTTGAGGCCACATTTTCTTGTTACCTCAACTTTTGATGATACGGCCCCACGGGTGTGATGACACTCCTGCCTGGTTCACAGCCCCTTGCTGATGTGGGCACTCTGGTGAGAGTCTGATCCTGGCTGGGTTCCTTACCCTTCTGTGAGGTGGGCCCTCTGATGTGAGGTCACTCCTGCCTGGCTGGCTCACGTCGCCTTGATGATGTGGGCCCTCTGTTGGCCACTAAAGCATTCTGGGAGCCTCCTACCCTCTTTAATGAGGGCCCTGGAAAAAACGCAGATGCACATTTTGACCAAGTGCATCATTGTCCAGGATCTGCCTCTTCTCCTATGCTTTCAGAGCACTTCCCGTCTACGTCCTGAAATCATATTCCAGGAATACTGCCCCGCTTTCAAGTCCTCCTCGCAGCCTTACTTCAATATATTTTTGTATGATACCTGTCATTAATAACTCTGCAGGTTTGTTAAATACAGTGTCCCTGAGCTCCTTTCTTCAACACGCTTTCTTGTGAGCTGGCCGCAAAACCGCAGGATTGCTTCAGGCCGTAATCTGGTTTCGGCACGGCACGCTGAGCCTTTGGTAAATTCCTCTTTCTGGTGAGAAATGAGCATTCAATTTGCCCGTGGAGACACCTACAGCTAGTCTCTCATTGGTTCTCCCTATTCCTGTTCATCTTGTGCAGAAATTGCAAACTGTGCCAAACAGGAGGTTAAAGGCACTGACTCTCCAAGTGGGTAGAGGGTTAGTAAAGCATCTGGAATGGTGAACCCGAGTACCAGGGAACGAAACCTGAGAGCCATTTAAAATGGTTTCCCAGTCTCACAGTGGACAATACTCTGGGTTTCCCATGCATGTTTTAGCTGAAGGAAGAATTCCTTAAACCTGGAGATTATTGACCCATGGAATGGGTACCATGCAGTATGACTAAAAAGGGTCTGAATTTGCTCACCGAACCTCACCAATGCTATCAGTTCGAAGTGTCCAGCCTTATGCCTCACCCAGCTCTGGGTGTAGATGTGGTAAATCCAGGTTTCATCACAAGCCCTGAATCAATTATTTAAGAATTGCTGTCTCTTTCACTGTCATTGTGTTTTGTTTTTGTAATTTAGTTTGATAATGGGATTTATCGGATTTTCACTGCTGCGTTCATGCCGCTGCACAAACGCTTGATTCTCCTACAGAGAAATATAAATCCACGGGTTTTAAGATTCTTACTAGTCAGGTATATTCCTAGGCGTCGAATATGTGGTGTTGAGTCCATGTCGTTGAACAAGGAGTAGGTCTTGACTATTACATATTTGGCTTATGGAACGGTATCTGTGCTATTTTCAATCTCTGGTTTTATGCAGCACCCCAACTCACCTTTGCCCTTAAGCAAGCATAAGTTGGTTTTCTAAATTTGAGTCCCTGTTCTGTTTTGTAATTCAGTTCATGTGTAGCCAAGTTTACATTCCGTGTATTAGTGATATCTTATGATGTTTCATTTTCTGTGTGACTTATTTCACTTAGAATCACTGTAGCTGAATCCACTCATTATGCCGTGATGGGCCTGATGACATAGATTTCATTGCTGAGTGATATTCCATTGTATGTACGAACCACAACTTCTTTATCCATTTTTCACATTCTGGGATATTTAACTTGTACCGTAGATGAGGTTCTTGTAAACAGAGCCGTCCGAAAATTTGGGGTGGCTGTGTGTTTTTGATTTTAATTTCCCTAAGCTATAGGACCATAACTGGAAGTGTCGTAGGCTCCGTTGCTTTGTTTTTTAGGTGTTTCAGGAAACAGCATACACTTCTCCGGGGTGGCTGTTGGCAATTTACATCCCGCCCATCAGCATAACAAGGCTCCCTGTTCTCCGTGGCCTGTGCTGTCTTTCTGGATTTTACACTTTTTTTAGATGGCCCTTTTGACCGGGGGGCTGTGAGACTTCATTGTAGTGCATAATTCTTTAACATGCTTGCATGGTTGGCCAAAAAGGGCGTATGCGTTTTTTCCTGAAAAAACGCATACGCCCTTTTTGGCCAAGTGCATCATTGTCGACGTTCTGCTTCTTTTCCTATGCTTTAAATGCAATTCCAGTCTACCCCCTGAAATCGTTTTCTTGCAATTCTGCCCACTTACAAGTCCTCTTCGCAGCCTTCCTTCAATATATTTTTGGACGATAGCTGTCATTTATAACTCTGCAGGTTTGTGAATTACAGTGCCCCTGAGCTCCTTTCTTCAACTCGCTTTCTTGTGAGCTGGCCGCAAACACACATGATTGCTTCAGGCCCTAATCTGGTTCTGGCATGGCATGCTGAGCCTTTGGTGAATTCCTCTTCCTGGTGGGAAATGAGCGTTAAATTTGCCTGTGCAGACACCTCCAGCTAGTGTCTCATTGATTCCCCCTATTCCTGTTCATCTTGCGCAGATATTGCAAACTGTGCCAAACAGGAGGTTAAAGGCACTGAGTCTCCAAGTGGGGAGAGTGTTAGTAAAGGGTCTGGAATGGTGAACCCGAGTAAAAGGGGAAGAAAACTGAGATGCATTTGAAAACGTTTCCCGGTCACATGGTGCACCATACTTGGGTTTTCCATGCATGTTTTAGCTGAAGGAAGAATCCCTCAATCCTGGAGAGTTGGGACCCATGGAATGGGTACCATGCAGTATGACTTCAAAGGGTCTGCACTTGCTCATCGAACCTCACCAATGCTATCAGCCCGAAGTGTCCAACCTTATGTCTCACTCAGCTCTGGGTGTAGATGTGGTAAATCCAGGTTGCATCACAAGCCCTGAATGAATTATTTAAAAATTGCTCTCTATTTCACTGTCATTGTGTTTTGTTTCTGTAATTCATTTTGATAATGGGATTTATCGGATTTTCTCTGCTGCATTCTTGCAGCTGTACACACGCTTGATTCTCTTATGGAGACATATAAATCCATGGGTTTGAAGATTCTGATCAGTCAGGTGTATTCCTAGGCTTTGAATATGGGGTGTTTAGTCCATTTCGTTGAGCAAGGGGTAGGTCTTGAGTATTATATATTTGGCTTATGGAAAGGTATCTGTGCTAATTTCTATCTCTGGTTTTATGCAGCACCCCAACTCACATTTCCCCTTAAGCAAGCATAAGTTGGTTTTCTAAATTTGAGACCCTGTTCTGTTTTGTAATTCAGTTCATGTGTAGCCAAGTTTACATTCCTTGTATTAGTGATATCTTATGATGTTTCATTTTCTGTGTGACTTATTCCACTTAGAATCATCGTACCTGAATCCACTCATTATGCCGCAATGGGCCTGATGACGTAGATTTCATTGGTGAGTGATATTCCATTGTACGTACGTACCACAATTTCTTTATCCATTTTTCGCTTTCTTGGATATTTAACTTGTACCGTAGACGAGGTTCTTGTAAACAGAGCCGTCCGAAACTTTGGGGTGGCTGTGTGTTTTTGATTTTAATTTCACTAAGCTATAGGACCATAAGTGGAAGTGCTGTAGGCTCCGTTGCTTGGTTTTTTAGGTGTTTGAGGAAACACCATACACTTCTCCAGAGTGGCTGTTGGCAAATTACATCCCGCCCATCAGCATAACAAGGCTCCCTCTTCTCCATGGTCTGTGCTGCCTTTCTGGATTTTACACTTTTTTCAGATGGCCCTTTTGACCGGGGTGCAGTGAGACTTCATTGTAGTGCAGATTTCCTTTACACGCTTGCTTGGTTGGCCAAAAAGGGCGTATGCGTTTTTTCCTGAATATATTCAGGAAAAAACGCATACGCCCTTTTTGGCCAAGTGCATCATTGTCGTCGTTCTGCCTCTTTTCCTATGCTTTAAATGCAATTCCAGTCTACTCCTGAAATCGTTTTCCTGAAATTCTGCCCCACTTTCAAGTCCTCTTCGCAGCCTTCCTTCAATATATTTTTAGACCATAGCTGTCATTCATAACTCTGCAGGTTTGTGAATTACAGTGCCCCTGAGCTCCTTTCTTCATCTCGCTTTCTTGTGAGCTGGCCGCAAACCCGCAGGAATGCTTCAGGCCCTAATCTGGTCCTGGCACGGCATGCTGAGCCTTTGGATAATTCCTCTTCCTGGTGGGAAATGAGCGTTAAATTTGCCCGTGCAGACACCTTCACACGAGTCGTCATGGTGCCCCTTTGCCCCGGTTATCTCTATGGAGGTTGGAGTTGGAGGGCCTCCTCACTCAAGGTCAGTGTGCCCACGGAGCCAACACTGCAACTTCAGGGCATGTTTGGTGGTTAGGATCACCACGTGGGGTCCTTTTACCTTAGGAGGGAGGTGGCCTTTTGGGCTGCTGATTTCCATGTTTTCGGATACTGCCAGTATCTTGGCCAGATGTGGCGGTGGGCCAATCCCCTTGGTGACCATAGTTTATCCTACCTGGATCGCATTCTTGCATTGTTCCATTTCAAGTGGTCCCAGGTTTTGCACTAATACTCCAATGGCGATTCACCGTTCACCAGGAATGTAAAGGTCAAAGGGTTTAGCTAAATTAGGGAGTTCCTGTGCAAGGGTCTGAATTGACTGCTCTTTCCATTCTTGAAAGGCCACTTCTGCATTCTATTCAAAAGGATCATCACCTTTTCCTTTCAGTGTTTCATATAGAGGCCGAGCTAGTAGACTGTAGTTAGGGATCCAGAAGCAGCAAACCCTGGCCTCCCCAGGAACCCCTAAGCTGTCTTCTAGATTTAGAAATGGGTAAGGCTGTAAATTGTTTCTTCCCTTTCCTGGGATGGGCTTCTCCGACCTTCTGTGAGAATGAAGCCCAGGCAGGTCACCGTAGTCTGTGATATTTGAGCTTTTTCTTGGACAACTTGTATCCTTTATTGGCTTCGTAGTTCAGAGGTCTCCTTAGTAGGGCTGGCGATCAGAATGTCGTCTGCATATTGAAGGAGTGTTTCCTTTTCCAGAGGTAGAACTTTTAGGTCTTTAGCTGAGCTTTCCCCAAAGATGGTGTGGGAATTTTTGAACCCTTGGGACAACACGGCCCGGAAGTATTGTTTTAGTTGTATGTTGAGTCCTGCCACTCACAAGCCAAAATTTCTTGTGACTCTGGGACTAATAGAATACAAAAGAAGGCATCATTGAAGACTAATACAGAATACCATGTCCTGGTGGTTGGTAGAATGAGCAGCAGGGTGTAGGGTTTAGGAACTACTGGAGGTATATCCTCAGTGGCTTAACTGACTGTCCTGACATCCTTTACCAGGACTCCAGCAGCCCATGGGGCTCTCGAGGTCAGGCCAATCCCAGGATATGGAGCTCACCTGGGCAGGTACCCCAACCCAGCCCACGGGGCTCTCATGTTCAGGACCCTCCCAGGATATGGTGTTCCCTGGGCAGGTCCCCCTGCAGCCCATGGGGCTCTCGTGGTCAGGCCCCTCCCAGGATACAGAGCTACCCTTGCAGGTACCATGGCAGGGCTGGGAACACAGGAACCGTGCATATCGCCCTCATTGCAGAGCACTCCCAGCTCACCTGTCACTCAGATCTGACACAGAGCACCTCAGAGCAGGACTTGAACTAACAAACAGCAGCTCCGACAGGTCTGTGACCCTGGGCATCACTCTGTGTGGCCTCCCTCCACCTGGTCTTCCAGAGACTTCCACTGCACCCGGGGCACCAGGCCTCTGTCTCCACCCACCACACACCCCTCCTCTCCCTGACTCCTGGGTTCCTCTCATTAGGAGAGGGTTTTCTTGAAGTTGTCTCCCACTCATGGGCCAGATAATATAATTAGAAAACAAGCCAGAGCTGCAGCCCCTTGTCTATCCTGACTCTCAGGAGCCCACACCTGTTCCTTGGACCTGGCCGATTCAGCAAGTTCCAGTTTCTGCAACTGTGAGCCCCTGAGGGGTGATTATTGGCTGGCCTGGGAAGCCTGACCGTGCCGGCCAGCCCTCCCCAGGTGTGCCTGGGTTCAGATCAATATAAACACCGCTCCAGGCAGCAAGAGCCCCTGCAGCTGTGCCTGACGCCATTTTCTCTGCCCTGTCAGCAGTCTTGGGGCTGGACTGGTGGGAGGGAGTGAGAGGCCACGGCTTTGTGGGTGGCCCAGTGTGAGTGGGGCTCTGCTGGACTTTCTGCAGCAGTTGCCAAGATGCCACCTGCTAAAGAAGAGGATGTGTCACCCATACCTGCCGCTGGAATTTCTCCCTGGGCAGAGGTGAGTGAGGAAGAAAGCAGTGGGGGCCGGGACAGCAGGGGTATCGCAGGTAGGGAAATGGAAAGCTTCCAGAAGAGCACCCAGGGCCAGGACCACCCTGGCTGGCCTGTAGGTACCAAGTCGGCTGGCATGCTGTCGCTCATGTGGCTCCATGGCCCTTCCTCTAGGCTTTCAAGTCCTTGTACATATTCAGGTGTTTTACCTGGGAAGGGTGGGAACATTTCAGCAGCAGCTGGCCTGGGGCTCAGCCCACGTTTACTCACAGATGCCTCGGCACGGTCCCCCAGCTTTGCAATGAGGACGCTTGTTGCGTGGGGCCTGCTGGCTGAATGGGAGATGATTCCCCACCACTGACCAACTTCAGAATTGCTTACAACTGGAGCAAGTGCCCTGATACGGTTTTCCTCTGTGTAACTGGTGGGTTCTGTTTTTTTTTCTTTTTTTCGTTTTTGGTTCAAGGTAGATTTTATTCCTCTTTTTTGTATTTACAGATATAAGCATGGAAATAATTTATTCATATAAATACATGTATGTGAAGGGAAGAATATTTTCTCTGTTTTACTTTTTGTAATTTGAATTTTATTTTATTTTTTTATACAGCAGGTTCTTTTTGGTTATCTCTTTTATACATATAAATGTATATATGCCAATCCCAATCTCTCAACTCCTCCCACCACCACCCCCCAACAGCTTTCCCCCCTTGGTGTCCATACGTTTGTTGTCTACATCTGTTGCTCTATTTCTGCCTTGCAAAACGGTTCATCTGTAAAATTTGTCTAGGTTCCACATATAGGCATTAATAGACAAGATTTGTTTTTCTATTTCTGACTTACTTCACTCTGTATGACAGTCTCTAGATCCATCAACGTCTCTACAAATGACCCAATTTCATTCCTTTTTATGGCTTAGTAATATTCCATTTTATATATGTACCACTTCTTTATGCATTCGTCTGTCTGTGGGCATTTAGGTTGCTTCCATTACCTGGATATTGTAAATAGTGATGCAATGAACATTGCGGTGAATGTCTCTTTTTGATTTATGGTTTTGTCTGGGTATATGCCCAGTAGTGGGATTGCTGTATCATATGGTAATTCTATTCTTAGTTTTATAAGAAACTCCATAATGTTCTCCACAGTGACTGTATCAATTTACATTCCCAACAATAGTGCAAGAGGGTTCCTTATCTCCACACCCTTTCCAGCATTTGTTGTTTGTAGATTTTCTGATGATGCCCATTCTAACATGTGTGAGGTGATACACCATGGATGAGTCTATTTCGTTGAGCAAAGAGTAGGTCTTGTCTAGTACATATTTGGCTTATGGAACGGTATGTGTGCTAATTTCAATCTCTGGTTTTATACAGCACCCCAACTCAACATTCCCCTTAAGCAAGCATAAGTGTTTATCTAAATGTGAGACTCTGTTCGGTTTTGTATTTCAGTTTATGTGTAGCCAAGTTTACACTCCCTCTATTAGTGATATCTTATGATACTTATCTTTCTCTGTGTGACGTATTTCTCTTAGAATCATCATATTTAAATCCACTCAATTTGCTGCTACAGGCCTGATGACATTGATTTCATTGCTGAGTGATATTCCATTGTACGTAAGTAGCACAACTCCTTTATCCATTTTTTTCTTTCTGGGATATTTAATTTGTACTGGACTCGAGTTTCTTGTAAACACAGCAGCCCTAAATTTTGTGCTGGCTGTGTCTTGTTGATTTTAATTTTCCTAAGCTATAGGGCTAAAAGTGGAAGTACCCTAGGCTCTGTAGCTTTGTTTTTCAGATGTTTCAGGATACACCATAAACATCTCCAGAGTGTCTGTTGGCAATTTACATCCCGCCCATCAGCATAACAAGGCTCCCTGTTCTCCATGGCCTGTCCTGTGTTTCTGGTTTTTACACTTTTTTCAGATGGCCCTTTTGACGAATGGGAAATGAGACTTCATTGTAGTGCGGATTTCCATTGCTGGAGTGCTTGGTTGGCCAAAAAGGGCATATGCGTTTTTTCCTGAATATATTCAGGAAAAAATGTTTACGCACTTTTGTCCAAGTGCATCAGTGTCAAAGATCTGTCGCTTTTCACATGCTTTAAATGCAATTCCAATCTACCTCCTGAAATATGATTCCTGCAATTCTGCCTCGTTTTCAAGTCCTCTTTGCAGACTTACTTCAATATATTTTTGCCAATAGCTGTCATTTATATCTCTGCAGGTTTGTGAATTACAGTGCCCGTGATTTCCTTTCTTAACTCGTTTCCTTGAAAGCTGGCCACAGAACCGCAGGTTTGCTGTAGGCCATAATCAGGGTCCGACACGGCACTCTGAGCCTTTGGTTAATTCCCCTTCCTGGTGGGAAATTAGAGTTAAATGTGCCCCTCCGGACACCTGCCTCACTCCCAGCCCCTTGGTTATGTGTGTCCTGTAGTTTGAGGCCACATGTGCTGGGTTCCTCACCTTTGGCTGATGTGGCCCCACTGGTGTGAGGACACTCCTGCCTGGTTCCCATCCCCTTGGTGATGTGGACCCTCCGGTGAGAGTCTGATCCTGGCTGGGTTCCTCACACTTCTGAGAGGTGGGCCCTCTTCTCTGAGGTCACTCCTGCCTGGCTGGCCCACCCCGCCTTGACGACGTCGGCTCTCTCGTGGGAGTTGGTGCCTGCTGCGAGTCTCCTCCCCTTGGTAATGAGGGCCCTCTGGCGTCAGGCCCTAACTCCTGGCCTCCCAAAATTTTCTGATGTGCGCCCTGTGGTGCGAGTACACTCCTGCCAGGTTCCCAACACCATGGGAATGTGGGCCTTCTGCTCTGAGGTCCCAACGGTGGGTTGCTCAGTTTCATGATGAGGGCCCTCTGGTGTGAGTTCACTCCGGCCTGGATCCCATAGCCTCGCTGCTCCTGGCCACCTGCGGGGAGGTTACAACTGCGGGATTCCTCACCTTTTTTCTTCTATGGGCCCTCTGTTTTGAGACTCCTCCTGCCTGCCTCACTCCCAGCCCCTTGGTGATGTGTGTCCTCTGGTTTGAGGCCACGTGTGCTGGGTCCCTCACCTTTCGATGATGTGGCCCCACTGGTGTGAGGACACTCTTGCCTGGTTCCTATCCCCTTGGTGATGTGGGCTCTCTGGTGAGAGTCTGATCCTGGCTGGGTTCCTCACCCTTCTGTGAGGTGGGCCCTCTGCTGTGAGGTCACTCCTGCCTGGCTGGCACAGCCCGCCTGGGCAACATCGGCCCTCTTGTGGCAGTTGGAGCATGCTGGGAGCCTCCTCCCCTCGGTGATGAGGGCCCTCTGGCGTCAGGCCCTAACTGCTGGGTACCCACATTTTCTGATACGTGCTAAGTGGTGCGAGGACACTCCTGCGAGGTTCCCATCCCCATGGGGATGTGGGCCTTCTGCTCTGAGGTCCCAATGGCTGGGTTGCTCACAGTTTCATGATGTGGGCCCTCTGCTGTGAGTTCACTGCAGCCTGGATCACATAGACTCGGTGCTCTGGGCCGCCTGCTGGGAGGTTCCCACTGCAGGATTCCTCACCTTTTTTATTCTATTGGCCCTGTGTTGTGAGGCTACTCATGCCTGCCTCAATCCGAGCCCCTCGGAGATGTGGGTCCTCTGGTTTAGGCCTCATGTGCTGGTTTCCTCACCTTTCTATGATGTGGTCACCCTGGTGTGAAGACAGTCCTGCCTGGTTCTGATCCCCTTGGAGATGTGGGCCCTCTGGTGAGAGTCTTATCCTGGCTGGGTTCCTCACCCTTCTGTGAGGTAGGCCCTCTGCTGTGAGGTCACTCCTGCCTGGCTGTCACACGTCACCTTGTCGACATGGGCCCTCAGTTGGGAGTTGGTGCCTGCTTGGAGTCTCCTCCCCTTGGTAATGAGGGCCCTCTGACGTCAGACCCTAACTTCTGGGCTCCCAAAATTCTCTGATGTGTGCCCTGAGGTGCGAGTACACTTATGCCATGTTCCCAACCACATATGAATGTGGGCCTTCTGCTCTGAGGTCCCAAAGCCTGGGTTGCTCACAGTTTCATGATGAGGGCCCTCTGTTTTGAGTTCAGTCAGGTCTGGATCCCATAGCCTCGCTGCTCCTGGCCGCCTGCTGGGGGGTTCCAACTGCGGGATTCCTCACCTTTTTTCTTCTATGGGCCCTCTGTTTTGAGACTCCTCCTGCCTGCCTCACTCCCAGCCCCTTGGTGATGTGTGTCCTCTGGTTTGAGGCCACGTGTGCTGGGTCACTCACATTTCGTTGATGAGGTCCCACTGGTGTGAGGACACTCCAGCCTGGTTCCCATTCTCTTGGTGATGTGGGCCCTCTGGTGAGAGTCTGATCCTCCTTGGGTTCCTCACACTTTTGTGAGGTGGGCCCTCTGCTCTGAGGTCACTCTTGCCTGGCTGGCACACCCCGCATTGGCGACGGCGGCCCACTGGTAGCAGTTGGAGCCTGCTGGGAGCCTCCTCTCCTCGGTGATGAGAGCCCTCTGGTGTCAGGCCCTAACTGCTGGGCTCCCCACATTTTCTGATGTGTGCCCACTGGTGCGATGACACTCCTGCGAGGTTCCCATCCCCATGGGGATGTGGGCCTTGTGCTCTGAGGTCACAACGGCTGGTTTGCTCACAGTTTCATGATGAGGGCCCTCTGTTGTGAGTTCATCACTGCCTGGATCCCATAGCCTCGGTGCTCTGGGCCGCCTGCTGGGATGTTCCAACTGCTGGATTCCTCACCTTTTTTATACAATGGGCCATGTGTTGTGAGGTTAATCCTGCCTGCCTCGCTCCAAGACCCATGGTGGTGTGGGTCCTCTGGTTTGAGGCCACATTTTCTTGTTACCTCAACTTTTGATGATATGGCCCCACGGGTGTGATGACACTCCTGCCTGGTTCACAGCCCCTTGCTGATGTGGGCACTCTGGTGAGAGTCTGATCCTGGCTGGGTTCCTTACCCTTCTGTGAGGTGGGCCCTCTGATGTGAGGTCACTCCTGCCTGGCTGGCTCACGTCGCCTTGATGATGTGGGCCCTCTGTTGGCCACTAAAGCATTCTGGGAGCCTCCTACCCTCTTTAATGAGGGCCCTGGAAAAAACGCAGATGCACATTTTGACCAAGTGCATCATTGTCCAGGATCTGCCTCTTCTCCTATGCTTTCAGAGCACTTCCCGTCTACGTCCTGAAATCATATTCCAGGAATACTGCCCCGCTTTCAAGTCCTCCTCGCAGCCTTACTTCAATATATTTTTGTATGATACCTGTCATTAATAACTCTGCAGGTTTGTTAAATACAGTGTCCCTGAGCTCCTTTCTTCAACACGCTTTCTTGTGAGCTGGCCGCAAAACCGCAGGATTGCTTCAGGCCGTAATCTGGTTTCGGCACGGCACGCTGAGCCTTTGGTAAATTCCTCTTTCTGGTGAGAAATGAGCATTCAATTTGCCCGTGGAGACACCTACAGCTAGTCTCTCATTGGTTCTCCCTATTCCTGTTCATCTTGTGCAGAAATTGCAAACTGTGCCAAACAGGAGGTTAAAGGCACTGACTCTCCAAGTGGGTAGAGGGTTAGTAAAGCATCTGGAATGGTGAACCCGAGTACCAGGGAACGAAACCTGAGAGCCATTTAAAATGGTTTCCCAGTCTCACAGTGGACAATACTCTGGGTTTCCCATGCATGTTTTAGCTGAAGGAAGAATTCCTTAAACCTGGAGATTATTGACCCATGGAATGGGTACCATGCAGTATGACTAAAAAGGGTCTGAATTTGCTCACCGAACCTCACCAATGCTATCAGTTCGAAGTGTCCAGCCTTATGCCTCACCCAGCTCTGGGTGTAGATGTGGTAAATCCAGGTTTCATCACAAGCCCTGAATCAATTATTTAAGAATTGCTGTCTCTTTCACTGTCATTGTGTTTTGTTTTTGTAATTTAGTTTGATAATGGGATTTATCGGATTTTCACTGCTGCGTTCATGCCGCTGCACAAACGCTTGATTCTCCTACAGAGAAATATAAATCCACGGGTTTTAAGATTCTTACTAGTCAGGTATATTCCTAGGCGTCGAATATGTGGTGTTGAGTCCATGTCGTTGAACAAGGAGTAGGTCTTGACTATTACATATTTGGCTTATGGAACGGTATCTGTGCTATTTTCAATCTCTGGTTTTATGCAGCACCCCAACTCACCTTTGCCCTTAAGCAAGCATAAGTTGGTTTTCTAAATTTGAGTCCCTGTTCTGTTTTGTAATTCAGTTCATGTGTAGCCAAGTTTACATTCCGTGTATTAGTGATATCTTATGATGTTTCATTTTCTGTGTGACTTATTTCACTTAGAATCACTGTAGCTGAATCCACTCATTATGCCGTGATGGGCCTGATGACATAGATTTCATTGCTGAGTGATATTCCATTGTATGTACGAACCACAACTTCTTTATCCATTTTTCACATTCTGGGATATTTAACTTGTACCGTAGATGAGGTTCTTGTAAACAGAGCCGTCCGAAAATTTGGGGTGGCTGTGTGTTTTTGATTTTAATTTCCCTAAGCTATAGGACCATAACTGGAAGTGCCGTAGGCTCCGTTGCTTTGTTTTTTAGGTGTTTCAGGAAACACCATACACTTCTCCGGGGTGGCTGTTGGCAATTTACATCCCGCCCATCAGCATAACAAGGCTCCCTGTTCTCCATGGCCTGTGCTGTCTTTCTGGATTTTACACTTTTTTTAGATGGCCCTTTTGACCGGGGGGCTGTGAGACTTCATTGTAGTGCATAATTCTTTAACATGCTTGCATGGTTGGCCAAAAAGGGCGTATGCGTTTTTTCCTGAATATATTCAGGAAAAAACGCATACGCCCTTTTTGGCCAAGTGCATCATTGTCGACGTTCTGCCTCTTTTCCTATGCTTTAAATGCAATTCCAGTCTACCCCCTGAAATCGTTTTCTTGCAATTCTGCCCACTTACAAGTCCTCTTCGCAGCCTTCCTTCAATATATTTTTGGACGATAGCTGTCATTTATAACTCTGCAGGTTTGTGAATTACAGTGTCCCTGAGCTCCTTTCTTCAACTCGCTTTCTTGTGAGCTGGCCGCAAACACACATGATTGCTTCAGGCCCTAATCTGGTTCCGGCACGGCATGCTGAGCCTTTGGTGAATTCCTCTTCCTGGTGGGAAATGAGCGTTAAATTTGCCTGTGCAGACACCTCCAGCTAGTGTCTCATTGATTCCCCCTATTCCTGTTCATCTTGCGCAGATATTGCAAACTGTGCCAAACAGGAGGTTAAAGGCACTGAGTCTCCAAGTGGGGAGAGTGTTAGTAAAGGGTCTGGAATGGTGAACCCGAGTAAAAGGGGAAGAAAACTGAGATGCATTTGAAAACGTTTCCCGGTCACATGGTGCACCATACTTGGGTTTTCCATGCATGTTTTAGCTGAAGGAAGAATCCCTCAATCCTGGAGAGTTGGGACCCATGGAATGGGTACCATGCAGTATGACTTCAAAGGGTCTGCACTTGCTCATCGAACCTCACCAATGCTATCAGCCCGAAGTGTCCAACCTTATGTCTCACTCAGCTCTGGGTGTAGATGTGGTAAATCCAGGTTGCATCACAAGCCCTGAATGAATTATTTAAAAATTGCTCTCTATTTCACTGTCATTGTGTTTTGTTTCTGTAATTCATTTTGATAATGGGATTTATCGGATTTTCTCTGCTGCATTCTTGCAGCTGTACACACGCTTGATTCTCTTATGGAGACATATAAATCCATGGGTTTGAAGATTCTGATCAGTCAGGTGTATTCCTAGGCTTTGAATATGGGGTGTTTAGTCCATTTCGTTGAGCAAGGGGTAGGTCTTGAGTATTATATATTTGGCTTATGGAAAGGTATCTGTGCTAATTTCTATCTCTGGTTTTATGCAGCACCCCAACTCACATTTCCCCTTAAGCAAGCATAAGTTGGTTTTCTAAATTTGAGACCCTGTTCTGTTTTGTAATTCAGTTCATGTGTAGCCAAGTTTACATTCCTTGTATTAGTGATATCTTATGATGTTTCATTTTCTGTGTGACTTATTCCACTTAGAATCATCGTACCTGAATCCACTCATTATGCCGCAATGGGCCTGATGACGTAGATTTCATTGGTGAGTGATATTCCATTGTACGTACGTACCACAATTTCTTTATCCATTTTTCGCTTTCTTGGATATTTAACTTGTACCGTAGACGAGGTTCTTGTAAACAGAGCCGTCCGAAACTTTGGGGTGGCTGTGTGTTTTTGATTTTAATTTCACTAAGCTATAGGACCATAAGTGGAAGTGCTGTAGGCTCCGTTGCTTGGTTTTTTAGGTGTTTGAGGAAACACCATACACTTCTCCAGAGTGGCTGTTGGCAAATTACATCCCGCCCATCAGCATAACAAGGCTCCCTCTTCTCCATGGTCTGTGCTGCCTTTCTGGATTTTACACTTTTTTCAGATGGCCCTTTTGACCGGGGCGCAGTGAGACTTCATTGTAGTGCAGATTTCCTTTACACGCTTGCTTGGTTGGCCAAAAAGGGCGTATGCGATTTTTCCTGAATATATTCAGGAAAAAACGCATACGCCCTTTTTGGCCAAGTGCATCATTGTCGTCGTTCTGCCTCTTTTGCTATGCTTTAAATGCAATTCCAGTCTACCCCTGAAATCGTTTTCCTGAAATTCTGCCCCACTTTCAAGTCCTCTTCGCAGCCTTCCTTCAATATATTTTTAGACCATAGCTGTCATTCATAACTCTGCAGGTTTGTGAATTACAGTGCCCCTGAGCTCCTTTCTTCATCTCGCTTTCTTGTGAGCTGGCCGCAAACCCGCAGGAATGCTTCAGGCCCTAATCTGGTCCTGGCACGGCATGCTGAGCCTTTGGATAATTCCTCTTCCTGGTGGGAAATGAGCGTTAAATTTGCCCGTGCAGACACCTTCACACGAGTCGTCATGGTGCCCCTTTGCCCCGGTTATCTCTATGGAGGTTGGAGTTGGAGGGCCTCCTCACTCAAGGTCAGTGTGCCCACGGAGCCAACACTGCAACTTCAGGGCATGTTTGGTGGTTAGGATCACCACGTGGGGTCCTTTTACCTTAGGAGGGAGGTGGCCTTTTGGGCTGCTGATTTCCATGTTTTCGGATACTGCCAGTATCTTGGCCAGATGTGGCGGTGGGCCAATCCCCTTGGTGACCATAGTTTATCCTACCTGGATCGCATTCTTGCATTGTTCCATTTCAAGTGGTCCCAGGTTTTGCACTAATACTCCAATGGCGATTCACCGTTCACCAGGAATGTAAAGGTCAAAGGGTTTAGCTAAATTAGGGAGTTCCTGTGCAAGGGTCTGAATTGACTGCTCTTTCCATTCTTGAAAGGCCACTTCTGCATTCTATTCAAAAGGATCATCACCTTTTCCTTTCAGTGTTTCATATAGAGGCCGAGCTAGTAGACTGTAGTTAGGGATCCAGAAGCAGCAAACCCTGGCCTCCCCAGGAACCCCTAAGCTGTCTTCTAGATTTAGAAATGGGTAAGGCTGTAAATTGTTTCTTCCCTTTCCTGGGATGGGCTTCTCCGACCTTCTGTGAGAATGAAGCCCAGGCAGGTCACCGTAGTCTGTGATACTTGAGCTTTTTCTTGGACAACTTGTATCCTTTATTGGCTTCGTAGTTCAGAGGTCTCCTTAGTAGGGCTGGCGATCAGAATGTCGTCTGCATATTGAAGGAGTGTTTCCTTTTCCAGAGGTAGAACTTTTAGGTCTTTAGCTGAGCTTTCCCCAAAGATGGTGTGGGAATTTTTGAACCCTTGGGACAACACGGCCCGGAAATATTGTTTTAGTTGTATGTTGAGTCCTGCCACTCACAAGCCAAAATTTCTTGTGACTCTGGGACTAATAGAATACAAAAGAAGGCATCATTGAAGACTAATACAGAATACCATGTCCTGGTGGTTGGTAGAATGAGCAGCAGGGTGTAGGGTTTAGGAACTACTGGAGGTATATCCTCAGTGGCTTAACTGACTGTCCTGACATCCTTTACCAGGACTCCAGCAGCCCATGGGGCTCTCGAGGTCAGGCCAATCCCAGGATATGGAGCTCACCTGGGCAGGTACCCCAACCCAGCCCACGGGGCTCTCATGTTCAGGACCCTCCCAGGATATGGTGTTCCCTGGGCAGGTCCCCCTGCAGCCCATGGGGCTCTCGTGGTCAGGCCCCTCCCAGGATACAGAGCTACCCTTGCAGGTACCATGGCAGGGCTGGGAACACAGGAACCGTGCATATCGCCCTCATTGCAGAGCACTCCCAGCTCACCTGTCACTCAGATCTGACACAGAGCACCTCAGAGCAGGACTTGAACTAACAAACAGCAGCTCCGACAGGTCTGTGACCCTGGGCATCACTCTGTGTGGCCTCCCTCCACCTGGTCTTCCAGAGACTTCCACTGCACCCGGGGCACCAGGCCTCTGTCTCCACCCACCACACACCCCTCCTCTCCCTGACTCCTGGGTTCCTCTCATTAGGAGAGGGTTTTCTTGAAGTTGTCTCCCACTCATGGGCCAGATAATATAATTAGAAAACAAGCCAGAGCTGCAGCCCCTTGTCTATCCTGACTCTCAGGAGCCCACACCTGTTCCTTGGACCTGGCCGATTCAGCAAGTTCCAGTTTCTGCAACTGTGAGCCCCTGAGGGGTGATTATTGGCTGGCCTGGGAAGCCTGACCGTGCCGGCCAGCCCTCCCCAGGTGTGCCTGGGTTCAGATCAATATAAACACCGCTCCAGGCAGCAAGAGCCCCTGCAGCTGTGCCTGACGCCATTTTCTCTGCCCTGTCAGCAGTCTTGGGGCTGCACTGGTGGGAGGGAGTGAGAGGCCACGGCTTTGTGGGTGGCCCAGTGTGAGTGGGGCTCTGCTGGACTTTCTGCAGCAGTTGCCAAGATGCCACCTGCTAAAGAAGAGGATGTGTCACCCATACCTGCCGCTGGAATTTCTCCCTGGGCAGAGGTGAGTGAGGAAGAAAGCAGTGGGGGCCGGGACAGCAGGGGTATCGCAGGTAGGGAAATGGAAAGCTTCCAGAAGAGCACCCAGGGCCAGGACCACCCTGGCTGGCCTGTAGGTACCAAGTCGGCTGGCATGCTGTCGCTCATGTGGCTCCATGGCCCTTCCTCTAGGCTTTCAAGTCCTTGTACATATTCAGGTGTTTTACCTGGGAAGGGTGGGAACATTTCAGCAGCAGCTGGCCTGGGGCTCAGCCCACGTTTACTCACAGATGCCTCGGCACGGTCCCCCAGCTTTGCAATGAGGACGCTTGTTGCATGGGGCCTGCTGGCTGAATGGGAGATGATTCCCCACCACTGACCAACTTCAGAATTGCTTACAACTGGAGCAAGTGCCCTGATACGGTTTTCCTCTGTGTAACTGGTGGGTTCTGTTTTTTTTTCTTTTTTTCGTTTTTGGTTCAAGGTAGATTTTATTCCTCTATTTTGTATTTACAGATATAAGCATGGAAATAATTTATTCATATAAATACATGTATGTGAAGGGAAGAATATTTTCTCTGTTTTACTTTTTGTAATTTGAATTTTATTTTATTTTTTTATACAGCAGGTTCTTTTTGGTTATCTCTTTTATACATATAAATGTATATATGCCAATCCCAATCTCTCAACTCCTCCCACCACCACCCCCCAACAGCTTTCCCCCCTTGGTGTCCATACGTTTGTTGTCTACATCTGTTGCTCTATTTCTGCCTTGCAAAACGGTTCATCTGTAAAATTTGTCTAGGTTCCACATATAGGCATTAATAGACAAGATTTGTTTTTCTATTTCTGACTTACTTCACTCTGTATGACAGTCTCTAGATCCATCAACGTCTCTACAAATGACCCAATTTCATTCCTTTTTATGGCTTAGTAATATTCCATTTTATATATGTACCACTTCTTTATGCATTCGTCTGTCTGTGGGCATTTAGGTTGCTTCCATTACCTGGATATTGTAAATAGTGATGCAATGAACATTGCGGTGAATGTCTCTTTTTGATTTATGGTTTTGTCTGGGTATATGCCCAGTAGTGGGATTGCTGTATCATATGGTAATTCTATTCTTAGTTTTATAAGAAACTCCATAATGTTCTCCACAGTGACTGTATCAATTTACATTCCCAACAATAGTGCAAGAGGGTTCCTTATCTCCACACCCTTTCCAGCATTTGTTGTTTGTAGATTTTCTGATGATGCCCATTCTAACATGTGTGAGGTGATACACCATGGATGAGTCTATTTCGTTGAGCAAAGAGTAGGTCTTGTCTAGTACATATTTGGCTTATGGAACGGTATGTGTGCTAATTTCAATCTCTGGTTTTATACAGCACCCCAACTCAACATTCCCCTTAAGCAAGCATAAGTGTTTATCTAAATGTGAGACTCTGTTCGGTTTTGTATTTCAGTTTATGTGTAGCCAAGTTTACACTCCCTCTATTAGTGATATCTTATGATACTTATCTTTCTCTGTGTGACGTATTTCTCTTAGAATCATCATATTTAAATCCACTCAATTTGCTGCTACAGGCCTGATGACATTGATTTCATTGCTGAGTGATATTCCATTGTACGTAAGTAGCACAACTCCTTTATCCATTTTTTTCTTTCTGGGATATTTAATTTGTACTGGACTCGAGTTTCTTGTAAACACAGCAACCCTAAATTTTGTGCTGGCTGTGTCTTGTTGATTTTAATTTTCCTAAGCTATAGGGCTAAAAGTGGAAGTACCCTAGGCTCTGTAGCTTTGTTTTTCAGATGTTTCAGGATACACCATAAACATCTCCAGAGTGTCTGTTGGCAATTTACATCCCGCCCATCAGCATAACAAGGCTCCCTGTTCTCCATGACCTGTCCTGCCTTTCTGGATTTTACACTTTTTTCAGATGGCCCTTTTGACCCGGGGGCAGTGAGACTTCATTGTAGTGCAGATTTCCTTTACACGCTTGCTTGGTTGGCCAAAAAGGGCGTATGCGTTTTTTCCTGAATATATTCAGGAAAAAACGCATACGCCCTTTTTGGCCAAGTGCATCATTGTCGACATTCTGCCTCTTTTCCTATGCTTTAAGTGCAATTCCAGTCTACCCCCTGAAATCGTTTTCCTGAAAATCTGCCCCGCTTTCAAGTCCTCTTTGAAGACTTACTTCAGTATATTTTTGGACGATAGCTGACATTCATAACTCTGCAGGTTTGTGAATTACAGTGCCCCTGAGCTCCTTTCTTCAACTCGTTTTCTTGTGAGCTGGCCGCAAAACCGCAGGATTGCTTCAGGCCCTAATCTGTTTCCGGCCAGGCACACTGAGCCTTTGGTTAATTCCTCTTCCTGGTGGGAAATGAGCGTTCAATTTGCCCGTGCAGACACCAACAGCTAGTCTCTCATTGGTTCTCCCTATGCCTGTTCATCTTGCGCAGAAATTGCAAACTGTGCCAAACAGGAGGTTAAAGGTACTGACTCTCCAAGTGGGGAGAGTGTTAGTAAAGCGTCTGGAATGGTGAACCCGAGTACCAGGGGACGAAAACTGAGATGCATTTGAAAACGTTTCCCAATCACACGGTGGACGATAGTCTGGGTTTCCAATGCATGTTTTAGCTGAAGGAAGAATCCCTTAAACCTGGAGAGTTGGGACCCATGGAATGGGTACCATGCAGTATGACTTCAAAGGGTCTGCGTTTGCTCACCGAACCTCACCAATGCTATCAGCCCGAAGTGCCCAGCCTTATGTCTCACCCAGCTCTGGGTGTAGATGTGGTAAATCCAGGTTGCATCACAAGCCCTGAATGAATTATTTAAGAATTGCTCTCTATTTCACTGTCATTGTGTTTGGTTTTTGAAATTTATTTTGATAATGGGATTTATCGGATTTTCACTGCTGCGTTTAGGCCACTGTACACACGCTTGATTTCCTTAAGGAGACATATAAATCCATGGGTTTTAAGATTCTTACTTGTCAGGTATCTTGCCAGGCGTTGAATATGTTGTGTTGAGTCCATTTCGTTGAGCAAGTAGTAGGGCTTGTCTATTATATATTTGGCTTATGGAACGGTATCTGTGCTAATTTCAATCTCTGGTTTTATGCAGCACCCCAACTCACCTTTCCCCATAAGCAAGCATAAGTTGGTTTTCTAAATTTGAGACCCTGTTCTGTTTTGTAATTCAGTTTATGTGTAGCCAAGTTTACATTCCGTGTATTCCTGATATATTATGATGTTTCTTTTTCTGTGTGACATATTTCTCGTAGAATCATCGTACCTGAATCCACTCATTATGCCGCTACGGGCCTGAAGACGTAGATTTCATTGCTGAGTGATATTCCATTGTACGTGCGTACCAGAACTTCCTTATCCATTTTTTCCTTTCTCGGATATTTAACTTGTACCGTAGACAAGGTTCTTGTAAACAGAGCCATTCCAAACTTTGGGGTGGCTGTGTGTTTGTGATTTTAATTTCCCTAAGCTATAGGACCATAAGTGGAAGTGCCATAGGCTGTGTTGCTTTGTTTCCTACGTGTTTCTGGAAACACCATACACTTCTCCAGAGTGGTTGTTGGCAATTTACATCCCGCCCACCAGCATGACAAGGCTCCCTGTTCTCCATGACCTGTCCTGACTTTCTGGATTTTACATTTTTTTCAGATGGCCCTTTGAACCGGGGGGCAGTGAGACTTCATTGTAGTGCAGATTTCCATTACACGCTTGCTTGTTGGCCAAAAAGGGCGTATGCGTTTTTTCCTGAATATATTCAGGAAAAAACGCATACGCCCTTTTTGGCCAAGTGCATCGTTGTCGACATTCTGCCTCTTTTCCTATGCTTTTAGTACAATTCCAGTCTACCCCCTGAAATCGTTTTCCTGAAATTCTGCCCCGCTTTCAAGTCCTCTTGGAAGACTTACTTAAATATATTTTTGGACGATAGCTGTCATTCATAACTCTGCAGGTTTGTGAATTACAGTGCCCTGAGCTCATGTCTTCAACTCGCTTTCTTGTGAGCTGGCCGCAAAACCGCAGGATTGCTTCAGGCCAATGTCTCTTTCCGGCAGGGCATGCTGAGCCTTTGTTTAATTCCTCTTCCTGGTCGGAAATGAGCGTTCCTTTTGCCCGTGCAGGCACCTACAGCTAGTCTCTCATTGGTTCTCCCTATTCCTGTACATCTTGCGCAGAAATTGCAAACTGTGCCAAACAGGAGGTTAATGGCACTGACTCTCCAAGTGGTGAGAGTGTTAGTAAAGCGTTCAAATGTTGAACCCGAGTACCAGGGGACGAAAACTGAGATGCATTTGAAAACATTTCCCGGTCACACAGTGCAGTGTACTGTGGGTTTCCCATGCATGTTTTAGCTGAAGGAAGAATCCCTTAAACCTGGAGAGTTGGGACCCATGGAATGGGTACCATGCAGTATGACTTCAAAGGGTCTGCGTTTGCTCACCGAACCTCACCAATGCTATCAGCCCGAAGTGTCCAGCCTTATGTCTCACCCAGCTCTGGGTGTAGATGTGGTAAATTCAGGTTGCATCACAAGCCCTGAATGAATTATTTAAGAATTGCTCTCTATTTCACTGTCATTGTGTTTTGTTTTTGAAATTTATTTTGATAATGGGATTTATAGGATTTTCACTGCTGCGTTTATGCCACTGTACACACGCTTGATTTCCTTATGGAGACATATAAATCCATGGGTTTTAAGATTCTTACTTGTCAGGTATCTTGCCAGGCGTTGAATATGGGGTGTTGAGTCCATTTCGTTGAGCAAGGAGTAGGGCTTGTCTATTATATATTTGGCTTATGGAACGGTATCTGTGCTAATTTCAATCTCTGGTTTTATGCAGCACCCCAACTCACCTTTCCCCATAAGCAAGCATAAGTTGGTTTTCTAATTTTGAGACCCTGTTCTGTTTTGTAATTCAGTTCATGGGTAGCCAAGTTTACATTCCGTGTATTAGTGATATCTTATGATGTTTCTTTTTCTGTGTGACTTATTTCTCGTAGAATCATTGTATCTGAATCCACTCATTATGCCGCTACGGGCCTGATGACGTAGATTTCATTGCTGAGTGATATTCCATTGTACGTGCATACCACAACTTCTTTATCCATTTTTTACTTTCTGGGATATTTTACTTGTACCGTAGACGAGGTTCTTGTAAACAGAGCCATCCCAAACTTTGGGGTGGCTGTGTGTTTTTGATTTTAATTTCCCTAAGCTATAGGACCATAAGTGGAATTGACATAGGCTGTGTTGCTTTGTTTCCTACGTGTTTCAGGATACACCATATATTTCTCCAGAGTGGCTGTTGACACTTTACATCCCACCCATCAGCACAACAAGGCTCCCTGTTCTCCAAGACCTGTCCTGCCTTTCTGGATTTTACACGTTTTTCAGATGGCCCTTTTGACCGGGGGTAGTGAGACTTCATTGTAGTGCAGATTTCCTTTACACGCTTGCTTGGTTGGCCAAAAAGGGCGTATGCGTTTTTTCCTGAATATATTCAGGAGAAAACGCATACGCCCTTTTTGGCCAAGTGCATCATTGTCGACATTCTGCCTCTTTTCCTATGCTTTAAGTGCAATTCCAGTCTACCCCCTGAAATCGTTTTCCTGAAATTCTGCCCCGCTTTCAAGTCCTCTTTGAAGACTTACTTCAGTACATTTTTGGACGATAGCTGTCATTCATAACTCTGCAGGTTTGTGAATTACAGTGCCCCTGAGCTCCTTTCCTCAACTCGTTTTCTTGTGAGCTGGCCGCAAACCGGAGGATTGCTTCAGGCCCTAATATGTTTCCAGCCGGGCACGCTGAGCCTTTGGTTAATTCCTCTTCCTGGTGGGAAATGAGCGTTCAATTTGCCCGTGCAGACACCAACAGCTAGTCTCTCATTGGTTCTCCCTATGCCTGTTCATCTTGCGCAGAAATTGCAAACTGTGCCAAACAGGAGGTTAAAGGCACTGACTCTCCAAGTGGGGAGAGTGTTAGTAAAGCGTCTGGAATGGTGAACCCGAGTACCAGGGGACGAAAACTGAGATGCATTTGAAAACGTTTCCCAATCACACGGTGGACCACACTATGGGTTTCCCATGCATGTTTTAGCTGAAGGAAGAATCCCTTAAACCTGGAAATTTGGGACCCATGGAGTGGGTACCATGCAGTATGACGTCAAAGGGTCTGCGTTTGCTCACCGAACCTCACCAATGCTATCAGCCCGAAGTGTCCAGCCTTATGTCTCACCCAGCTCTGGGTGTAGATGTGGTAA
This sequence comes from Delphinapterus leucas, assembly GCF_059928025.1. Taxonomy (NCBI): domain Eukaryota; kingdom Metazoa; phylum Chordata; class Mammalia; order Artiodactyla; family Monodontidae; genus Delphinapterus; species Delphinapterus leucas. Next base: position 5,813,661 of record NW_028322245.1, read on the forward strand.
ATCCAGGTTGCATCACAAGCCCTGAATGAATTATTTAAGAATTGCTCTCTATTTCACTGTCATTTTGTTTTGTTTTTGAAATTTATTTTGATAATGGGATTTATCGGATGTTCACTGCTGCGTTTAGGCCGCTGTACACACGCTTGATTTCCTTATGGAGACATATAAATCCATGGGTTTTAAGATTCTTACTTGTCAGGTATCTTGCCAGGCGTTGAATATGGGGTGTTGAGTCCATTACGTTGAGCAAGGAGTAGGTCTTGTCTATTATATATTTGGCTTATGGAACGGTATCTGTGCTAATTTCAATCTCTGGTTTTATGCAGCACCCCAACTCACCTTTCCCCATAAGCAAGCATAAGTTGGTTTTCTAAACTTGAGACCCTGTTCTGTTTTGTAATTCAGTTCATGTGTAGTCAAGTTTACATTCCGTGTATTAGTGATATCTTATGATGTTTCTTTTTCTGTGTGACTTTTTCTCGTAGAATCATCGTACCTGAATCCACTCATTATGCCGCTACGGGCCTGATGACGTAGATTTCATTGCTGAGTGATATTCCATTGTACGTGCGTACCACAACTTCTTTATCCATTTTTTACTTTCTGGGATATTTTACTTGTACCGTAGACGAGGTTCTTGTAAACAGAGCCGTCCCAAACTCTGGGGTGTCTGTGTGTTTCTGATTTTAATTTCCCTAAGCTATAGGACCATAAGTGGAAGTGCCATAGGCTGTGTTGCTTTGTTTCCTACGTGTTTCTGGAAACACCATACACTTCTCCAGAGTGGTTGTTGGCAATTCACATCCCGCCCATCAGGATGACAAGGCTCCCTGTTCTCCATGACCTGTCCTGCCTTTCTGGATTTTACACTTTTTTCAGATGGCCCTTTTGACCGGGGGGGCAGTGAGACTTCCTTGTAGTGCAGAGTTCCTTTACACGCTTTCTTGGTTGGCCAAAAAGGGCGTATGCCTTTTTTTTCTGAATATATTCAGGAAAAAACGCATACGCCCTTTTTGGCCAAGTGCATCGTTGTCGACATTCTGCCTCTTTTCCTATGCTTTTAGTACAATTCCAGTCTACCCCCTGAAATCGTTTTCCTGAAATTCTGCCCCGCTTACAAGTCCTCTTCGAAGACTTACTTCAATACATTTTTGGACGATAGCTGTCATTCATAACTCTGCAGGTTTGTGAAGTACAGTGCCCCTGAGCTCATGTCTTCAACTCGCTTTCTTGGGAGCTGGCCGCAAAACCGGAGGATTGCTTCAGGCCCTAATATGTTTCCGGCCGGGCACGCTGAGCCTTTGGTTAATTCCTCTTCCTGGTGGGAAATGAGCGTTCCATTTGCCCGTGCAGACACCAACAGCTAGTCTCTCATTGCTTCTCCCTATTCCTGTTCATCTTGCGCAGAAATTGTAAACTGTGCCAAACAGGAGGTTAATGGCACTGACTCTCCAAGTGGGGAGAGTGTTAGTAAAGCGTTCAAATGTTGAACCCGAGTACCAGGGGACGAAAACTGAGATGCATTTGAAAACGTTTCCCAATCACATGGTGGACCATACTCTGGGTTTCCCATGCATGTTTTAGCTGAAGGAAGAATCCCTTAAACCTGGAGAGTTGGGACCCATGGAATGGGTACCATGCAGTATGACTTCAAAGGGTCTGCGTTTGCTCACCGAACCTCACCAATGCTATCAGCCCGAAGTGTCCAGCCTTATGTCTCATCCAGCTCTGGGTGTAGTTGTGGTAAATCCAGGTTGCATCACAAGCCCTGAATGAATTATTTAAGAATTGCTCTCTATTTCACTGTCATTGTGTTTTGTTTTTGAAATTCATTTTGATAATGGGATTTATCGGATTTTCACTGCTGCTTTTAGGCCACTGTACACACGCTTGATTTCCTTATGGAGACATATAAATCCATGGGTTTTAAGATTCTTACTTGTCAGGTATCTTGCCAGGCGTTGAATATGGGGTGTTGAGTCCATTTCGTTGAGCAAGGAGTAGGGCTTGTCTATTATATATTTGGCTTATGGAACGGTATCTGTGCTAATTTCAATCTCTGGTTTTATGCAGCACCCCAACTCACCTTTCCCCATAAGCAAGCATAAGTTGGTTTTCTAATTTTGAGACCCTGTTCTGTTTTGTAATTCAGTTCATGGGTAGCCAAGTTTACATTCCGTGTATTAGTGATATCTTATGATGTTTCTTTTTCTGTGTGACTTATTTCTCGTAGAATCATTGTATCTGAATCCACTCATTATGCCGCTACGGGCCTGATGACGTAGATTTCATTGCTGAGTGATATTCCATTGTACGTGCATACCACAACTTCTTTATCCATTTTTTACTTTCTGGGATATTTTACTTGTACCGTAGACGAGGTTCTTGTAAACAGAGCCATCCCAAACTTTGGGGTGGCTGTGTGTTTTTGATTTTAATTTCCCTAAGCTATAGGACCATAAGTGGAATTGACATAGGCTGTGTTGCTTTGTTTCCTACGTGTTTCAGGATACACCATATATTTCTCCAGAGTGGCTGTTGACACTTTACATCCCACCCATCAGCACAACAAGGCTCCCTGTTCTCCAAGACCTGTCCTGCCTTTCTGGATTTTACACGTTTTTCAGATGGCCCTTTTGACCGGGGGTAGTGAGACTTCATTGTAGTGCAGATTTCCTTTACACGCTTGCTTGGTTGGCCAAAAAGGGCGTATGCGTTTTTTCCTGAATATATTCAGGAGAAAACGCATATGCCCTTTTTGGCCAAGTGCATCATTGTCGACATTCTGCCTCTTTTCCTATGCTTTAAGTGCAATTCCAGTCTACCCCCTGAAATCGTTTTCCTGAAATTCTGCCCCGCTTTCAAGTCCTCTTTGAAGACTTACTTCAGTACATTTTTGGACGATAGCTGTCATTCATAACTCTGCAGGTTTGTGAATTACAGTGCCCCTGAGCTCCTTTCCTCAACTCGTTTTCTTGTGAGCTGGCCGCAAACCGGAGGATTGCTTCAGGCCCTAATATGTTTCCAGCCGGGCACGCTGAGCCTTTGGTTAATTCCTCTTCCTGGTGGGAAATGAGCGTTCAATTTGCCCGTGCAGACACCAACAGCTAGTCTCTCATTGGTTCTCCCTATGCCTGTTCATCTTGCGCAGAAATTGCAAACTGTGCCAAACAGGAGGTTAAAGGCACTGACTCTCCAAGTGGGGAGAGTGTTAGTAAAGCGTCTGGAATGGTGAACCCGAGTACCAGGGGACGAAAACTGAGATGCATTTGAAAACGTTTCCCAATCACACGGTGGACCACACTATGGATTTCCCATGCATGTTTTAGCTGAAGGAAGAATCCCTTAAACCTGGAAATTTGGGACCCATGGAGTGGGTACCATGCAGTATGACGTCAAAGGGTCTGCGTTTGCTCACCGAACCTCACCAATGCTATCAGCCCGAAGTGTCCAGCCTTATGTCTCACCCAGCTCTGGGTGTAGATGTGGTAAATCCAGGTTGCATCACAAGCCCTGAATGAATTATTTAAGAATTGCTCTCTATTTCACTGTCATTTTGTTTTGTTTTTGAAATTTATTTTGATAATGGGATTTATCGGATGTTCACTGCTGCGTTTAGGCCGCTGTACACACGCTTGATTTCCTTATGGAGACATATAAATCCATGGGTTTTAAGATTCTTACTTGTCAGGTATCTTGCCAGGCGTTGAATATGGGGTGTTGAGTCCATTACGTTGAGCAAGGAGTAGGTCTTGTCTATTATATATTTGGCTTATGGAACGGTATCTGTGCTAATTTCAATCTCTGGTTTTATGCAGCACCCCAACTCACCTTTCCCCATAAGCAAGCATAAGTTGGTTTTCTAAACTTGAGACCCTGTTCTGTTTTGTAATTCAGTTCATGTGTAGTCAAGTTTACATTCCGTGTATTAGTGATATCTTATGATGTTTCTTTTTCTGTGTGACTTTTTCTCGTAGAATCATCGTACCTGAATCCACTCATTATGCCGCTACGGGCCTGATGACGTAGATTTCATTGCTGAGTGATATTCCATTGTACGTGCGTACCACAACTTCTTTATCCATTTTTTACTTTCTGGGATATTTTACTTGTACCGTAGACGAGGTTCTTGTAAACAGAGCCGTCCCAAACTCTGGGGTGTCTGTGTGTTTCTGATTTTAATTTCCCTAAGCTATAGGACCATAAGTGGAAGTGCCATAGGCTGTGTTGCTTTGTTTCCTACGTGTTTCTGGAAACACCATACACTTCTCCAGAGTGGTTGTTGGCAATTCACATCCCGCCCATCAGGATGACAAGGCTCCCTGTTCTCCATGACCTGTCCTGCCTTTCTGGATTTTACACTTTTTTCAGATGGCCCTTTTGACCGGGGGGGCAGTGAGACTTCCTTGTAGTGCAGAGTTCCTTTACACGCTTTCTTGGTTGGCCAAAAAGGGCGTATGCCTTTTTTTTCTGAATATATTCAGGAAAAAACGCATACGCCCTTTTTGGCCAAGTGCATCGTTGTCGACATTCTGCCTCTTTTCCTATGCTTTTAGTACAATTCCAGTCTACCCCCTGAAATCGTTTTCCTGAAATTCTGCCCCGCTTACAAGTCCTCTTCGAAGACTTACTTCAATACATTTTTGGACGATAGCTGTCATTCATAACTCTGCAGGTTTGTGAAGTACAGTGCCCCTGAGCTCATGTCTTCAACTCGCTTTCTTGGGAGCTGGCCGCAAAACCGGAGGATTGCTTCAGGCCCTAATATGTTTCCGGCCGGGCACGCTGAGCCTTTGGTTAATTCCTCTTCCTGGTGGGAAATGAGCGTTCCATTTGCCCGTGCAGACACCAACAGCTAGTCTCTCATTGCTTCTCCCTATTCCTGTTCATCTTGCGCAGAAATTGTAAACTGTGCCAAACAGGAGGTTAATGGCACTGACTCTCCAAGTGGGGAGAGTGTTAGTAAAGCGTTCAAATGTTGAACCCGAGTACCAGGGGACGAAAACTGAGATGCATTTGAAAACGTTTCCCAATCACATGGTGGACCATACTCTGGGTTTCCCATGCATGTTTTAGCTGAAGGAAGAATCCCTTAAACCTGGAGAGTTGGGACCCATGGAATGGGTACCATGCAGTATGACTTCAAAGGGTCTGCGTTTGCTCACCGAACCTCACCAATGCTATCAGCCCGAAGTGTCCAGCCTTATGTCTCATCCAGCTCTGGGTGTAGTTGTGGTAAATCCAGGTTGCATCACAAGCCCTGAATGAATTATTTAAGAATTGCTCTCTATTTCACTGTCATTGTGTTTTGTTTTTGAAATTCATTTTGATAATGGGATTTATCGGATTTTCACTGCTGCTTTTAGGCCACTGTACACACGCTTGATTTCCTTATGGAGACATATAAATCCATGGGTTTTAAGATTCTTACTTGTCAGGTATCTTCCCAGACGTTGAATATAGGATGTTGAGTCCATTTCGTTGAGCAAGGAGTAGGTTTTGTCTATTATATATTTGGCTTATGGAATGGTATCTGTGCTAATTTCAATCTCTGGTTTTATGCAGCATCCCAACTGACCTTTCCCCATAAGCAAGCATAAGTTGGTTTGCTAAATTTGAGACCCTGTTCTGTTTTGTAATTCAGTTCATGGGTAGCCAAGTTTACATTCCGTGTATTAGTGATAACTTATGATGTTTCTTTTTCTGTCTGACTTATTTCTCATAGAATCATCGTACCTGAATCCACTCATTATGCCGCTACGGTCCTGATGACATAGATTTCATTGCTGAGTGATATTCCATTGTACGTGCGTACCACAACTTCTTTATCCATTTTATGCTTTCTGGGATATTTAACTGCTACCGTAGATGAGGTTCTTGTAAACAGAGCCATCCCAAACTTTGGGGTGGCTGTGTGTTTTTGATTTTAATTTCCCTAAGCTATAGGACCATAAGTGGAAGTGCCATAGGCTGTGTTGCTTTGTTTCCTACGTGTTTCAGGAAACACCATACACTTTTCCAGAGTGGCTGTTGGCAATTTAAATCCGCCCATCAGCATAACAAGGCTCCCTGTTCTCCATGACCTGTCCTGCCTTTCTGGATTTTACACTTTTTTCAGATGGCCCTTTTGACCGGGGGGCAGTGAGACTTCATTGTAGTGCAGATTTCCTTTACACGCTTGCTTGGTTGGCCAAAAAGGGCGTATGCGTTTTTTCCTGAATATATTCAGGAAAATATATTCAGGAAAATATATTCAGGAAAAAACGCATACGCCCTTTTTGGCCAAGTGCATCGTTGTCGACATTCTGCCTCTTTTCCTATGCTTTTAGTTCAATTCCAGTCTACCCCCTGAAATCGTTTTCTTGAAATTCTGCCCCGCTTTCAAGTCCTCTTGGAAGACTTACTTCAATACATTTTTGGACGATAGCTGTCATTCATAACTCTGCAGGTTTGTGAATTACAGTGCCCCTGAGCTCATGTCTTCAACTCGCTTTCTTGTGACCTGGCCGCAAAACCGTAGGATTGCTTCAGGCCAAAGTCTCTTTCCGGCAGGGCACGCTGAGCCTTTCTTTAATTCCTCTTCCTGGTCGGAAATGAGCGTTCCATTTGCCCGTGCAGACACCTACAGCTAGTCTCTCATTGCTTCTCCCTATTCCTGTTCATCTTGCACAGAAATTGCAAAGTGTGCCAAACAGGAGGTTAAATGCACTGACTCTCCAAGTGGGGAGAGTGTTAGTAAAGCGTCTGGAATGGTGAACCCGAGTACCAGGGGACGAAAACTGAGATGCATTTGAAAACGTTTCCCAATCACACGGTGGACCATACTAACGGTTTCCCATGCATGTTTTAGCTGAAGGAAGAATCCCTTAAACCTGGAAATTTGGAACCCATGGAATGGGTACCATGCATTATGACTTCAAAGGGTCTGCGTTTGCTCACCGAACCTCACCAATGTTATCAGCCCAAAGTGTCCAGCCTTATGTCTCACGTAGCTCTGGGTTTAGATGTGGGAAATCCAGGTTGCATCACAAGCCCTGAATGAATTATTTAAGAATTGCTCTCTATTTCACTGTCATTGTGTTTTGTTTTTGAAATTTATTTTGATAATGGGATTTATCGGATTTTCACTGCTGCCTTTAGGCCGCTGTACACACGCTTGATTTCCTTATGGAGACATATAAATCCATGGGTTTTAAGATTCTTACTTGTCAGGTATCTTGCCAGGCGTTGAATATGGGGTGTTGAGTCCATTTCGTTGAGCAAGGAGTAGGTCTTGTCTATTATATATTTGGCTTATGGAACGGTATCTGTGCTAATTTCAATCTCTGGTTTTATGCAGCACCCCAACTCACCTTTCCCCATAAGCAAGCATAAGTTGGTTTTCTAAATTTGAGACCCTGTTCTGTTTTGTAATTCAGTTCATGGGTAGCCAAGTTTATATTCCGTGTATTAGTGATATCTTATGATGTTTCTTTTTCTGTGTGACTTATTTCTCGTAGAATCATCATACCTGAATCCACTCATTATGCCGCTACGGGCCTGATGACATAGATTTCATTGCTGAGTGATATTCCATTGTACGTGCGTACCACAACTTCTTTATCCATTTTTTACTTTCTGGGATATTTTACTTGTACCATAGACGAGGTTCTTGTAAACAGAGCCGTCCCAAACTCTGGGGTGGCTGTGTGTTTTTGATTTTAATTTCCCTAAGCTATAGGACCATAAGTGGAAGTGCCATAGGCTGTGTTGCTTTGTTTCCTACGTGTTTCTGGAAACACCATACACTTCTCCAGAGTGGTTGTTGGCAATTTACATCCCGCCCATCAGCATGACAAGGCTCCCTGTTTTCCATGACCTGTCCTGCCTTTCTGGATTTTACACTTTTTTCAGATGGCCCTTTTGACCGTGGGGGCAGTGAGACTTCATTGTAGTGCAGATTTCCTTTACACGCTTGCTTGGTTGGCCAAAAAGGGCGTATGCGTTTTTTCCTGAATATATTCAGGAAAAAACGCATACGCCCTTTTTGGCCAAGTGCATCGTTGTCGACATTCTGCCTCTTTTCCTATGCTTTTAGTACAATTCCAGTCTACCCCCTGAAATCGTTTTCCTGAAATTCTGCCCCGCTTTCAAGTCCTCTTGGAAGACTTACTTCAATACATTTTTGGACGATAGCTGTCATTCATAACTCTGCACGTTTGTGAATTACAGTGCCCCTGAGCTCATGTCTTCAACTCGCTTTCTTGTGAGCTGGCCGCAAAACCGCCGGATTGCTTCAGGCCAAAGTCTCTTTCCGGCAGGGCATGCTGAGCCTTTGTTTAATTCCTCTTCCTGGTCGGAAATGATCGCTCCTTTTGCCCGTGCAGGCACCTACAGCTAGTCTCTCATTGGTTCTCCCTATTCCTGTACACCTTGCGCAGAAATTGCAAACTGTGCCAAACAGGAGGTTAATGGCACTGACTCTCCAAGTGGGGAGAGTGTTAGTAAAGCGTTCAAATGTTGAACCCAAGTACCAGGGGACGAAAACTGAGATGCATTTGAAAACGTTTACCGGTCACACAGTGCACTGTACTGTGGGTTTCCCATGCATGTTTTAGCTGAAGGAAGAATCCCTTAAACCTGGAGAGTTGGGACCCATGGAATGGGTACCATGCAGTATGGCTTCAAAGGGTCTGCGTTTGCTCACCGAACCTCACCAATGCTATCAGCCCAAAGTGTCCAGCCTTATGTCTCACCCAGCTCTGGGTGTAGATGTGGTAAATCCAGGTTGCATCACAAGCCCTGAATGAATTATTTAAGAATTGCTCTCTATTTCACTGTCATTGTGTTTTGTTTTTGAAATTTATTTTGATAATGGGATTTATCGGATTTTCACTTCTGCCTTTAGGCCGCTGTACACACGCTTGATTTCCTTATGGAGACATATAAATCCATGGGTTTTAAGATTCTTACTTGTCAGGTATCTTGCCAGGCGTTGAATATGGGGTGTTGAGTCCATTTCGTTGAGCAAGGAGTAGGTCTTGTCTATTATATATTTGGCTTATGGAACGGTATCTGTGCTAATTTCAATCTCTGGTTTTATGCAGCACCCCAACTCACCTTTCCCCATAAGCAAGCATAAGTTGGTTTTCTAAATTTGAGACCCTGTTCTGTTTTGTAATTCAGTTTATGTGTAGCCAAGTTTACATTCCGTGTATTACTGATATATTATGATGTTTCTTTTTCTGTGTGACTTATTTCTGTAGAATCATCGTACCTGAATCCACTCATTATGCCGCTATGGGCCTGAAGACGTAGATTTCATTGCTGAGTGATATTCCATTGTACGTGCGTACCAGAACTTCTTTATCCATTTTTTCCTTTCTCGGATATTTAACTTGTACCGTAGACAAGGTTCTTGTAAACAGAGCCATCCCAAACTTTGGGGTGGCTGTGTGTTTTTGATTTTAATTTCCCTAAGCTATAGGACCATAAGTGGAAGTGACATAGGCTGTGTTGCTTTGTTTCCTACGTGTTTCAGGATACACCATACATTTCTCCAGAGTGGCTGTTGGCAATTTACATCCCGCCCATCAGCATAACAAGGCTCCCTGTTCTCCATGACCTGTCCTGTCTTTCTGGATTTTACTCTTTTTTCAGATGGCCCTTTTGACCGGGGGGCAGTGAGACTTCATTGTAGTGCAGATTTCCTTTACACGCTTGCTTGGTTGGCCAAAAAGGGCGTATGCGTTTTTTCCTGAATATATTCAGGAAAAAACGCATACGCCCTTTTTGGCCAAGTGCATCATTGTCGACATTCTGCCTCTTTTCCTATGCTTTAAGTGCAATTCCAGTCTACCCCCTGAAATCTTTTTACTGAAATTCTGCCCCGCTTTCAAGTCCTCTTCGAAGACTTACTTCAATACATTCTTGGACGAGAGGTGTCATTCATAACTCTGCAGGTTTCTGAATTACACTGACCCTGAGCTCCTTTCTTCAACTCGCTTTCTTGTGAGCTGGCCGCAAAACCGCAGGATTGCTTCACGCCATAATCTCTTTCTGGCAGGGCATGCTGAGCCTTTGGTTAATTCCTCTTCCTGGTGGGAAATGAGCATTCCATTTGCCCGTGCAGACACCTACATCTAGTCTCTCATTGGTTCTCCCTATTCCTGTTCATCTTGCGCAGAAATTGCAAACTGTGCCAAACAGGAGGTTAAAGGCACTGACTCTCCAAGTGGGGAGAGTGTTAGTAAAGCGTCTGGAATGGTGAACCCGAGTACCAGGGGCGAAAACTGAGATGCATTTGAAAACGTTTCCCAATCAAACGGTGGTCCATACTCTGGGTTTCCCATGCATGTTTTAGCTGAAGGAGGAATCCCTTAAACCTGGAGAGTTGGGACCCATAGAATGGGTACCATGCAGTATGACTTCAAAGGGTCTGCGTTGCTCACCGAACCTCACCAATGGTATCAGCCCGAAGTGTCCGGCATTATGTCTCACCCAGCTCTGGGTGTAGATGTGGTAAATCCAGGTTGCATCACAAGATCTGAATGAATTATTTAAGAATTGCTCTCTATTTCACTGTCATTGTGTTTTGTTTTTGAAATTTATTTTGATAATGGGATTTATCGGATTTTCACTGCTATGTTTAGGCCGCTGTACACACGCTTGATTTCCTTAAGGAGACATATAAATCCATGGGTTTTAAGATTCTTACTTGTCAGGTATCTTCCCAGGCGTTGAATATGGGGTGTTGAGTCCATTTCGTTGAGCAAGGAGTAGGTCTTGTCTATTATGTATTTGGCTTATGGAACGGTACCTGTGCTAATTTCAATCTCTGGTTTTATGCAGCACCCCAACTCACCTTTCCCCATGAGCAAGCATAAGTTGGTTTTCTAAATTTGAGACCCTGTTCTGTTTTGTAATTCAGTTTATGTGTAGCCAAGTTTACATTCCGTGTATTACTGATATATTATGATGTTTCTTTTTCTGTGTGACTTATTTCTCGTAGAATCATCGTACCTGAATCCACTCATTATACCGCTATGGGCCTGAAGACGTAGATTTAATTGCTGAATGATATTCCATTGTACGTGCGTACCAGAACTTCTTTATCCATTTTTTCCTTTCTCAGATATTGAACTTGTACCGTAGACAAGGTTCTTGTTAACAGAGCCGTCCCAAACTTTGGGGTGGCTGTGTGTTTTTGATTTTAATTTCCCTAAGCTATAGGTCCATAAGTGGAAGTGACATAGGCTGTGTTGCTTTGTTTCCTACGTGTTTCAGGATACACCATACATTTCTCCAGAGTGGCTGTTGGCAGTTTACATCCCGCCCATCAGCATAACAAGGCTCCCTGTTCTCCAAGACCTGTCCTGCCTTTCTGGATTTTACACATTTTTCAGATGGCCCTTTTGACCGTGGGGCAGTGAGACTTCATTGTAGTGCAGATTTCCTTTACACGCTTGCTTGGTTGTCCAAAAAGTGCGTATGCGTTTTTTCCTGAATATATTCAGGAAAAAACGCATACGCCCTGTTTGGCCAAGTGCATCATTGTCGACATTCTGCCTCTTTTCCTATGCTTTAAGTGCAATTCCAGTCTACCCCCTGAAATCGTTTTCCTGAAATTCTGCCCTGCTTTCAAGTCCTCTTCGAAGACTTACTTCAATACATTTTTGGACGATAGCTGTCATTCATAACTCTGCAGGTTTGTGAATTGCAGTGCCCCTGAGCTCGTTTCTTCAACTCTCTTTCTTGTGAGCTGGCCGCAAAACCGCAGGATTGCTGCAGGACCTAATCTGTTTCCGTCAGGGCACGCTGAGCCTTTGGTGAATTCCTCTTCCTGGTGGGAAATGAGCGTTAAATTTGTTCGTGCAGACACCTACAGCTAATCTCTCATTGGTTCTCCCTATTCCTGTTCATCTTGCGCAGAAATTCCAAACAATGCCAAACAGGAGGTTAAAGGCACTGACTCTCCAAGTGGGGAGAGTGTTAGTAAAGCATGTGGAATGGTGAACCCGAGTACCAGGGGCGAAAACTGAGATGCATTTGAAAACGTTTCCCAATCACATGGTGGACCATACTCTGGGTTTCCCATGCATGTTTTAGCTGAAGGAAGAATCCCTTAAACCTGGAGAGTTGGGACTCATGGAATGGGTACCATGCAGTATGACTTCAAAGGGTCTGCGTTTGCTCACCGAACCTCACCAATGCTATCAGCCCGAAGTGTACAGCCTTATGTCTCACCCAGCTCTGGGTGTAGAAGTGGTAAATACAGGTTGAATCACAAGACCTTAATGAATTATTTAAGAATTGCTCTCTATTTCACTGTCATTGCGTTTTGTTTTTGAAATTTATTTTGACAATGGGATTTATCGGATTTTCACTGCTGCGTTTCGGCCGCTGTTCACACGCTTGATTTCCTTATGGAGACATATAAATCCATGGGTTTTAAGGTTCTTACTTGTCAGGTATCTTGCCAGGCGTTGAATATGGGGTGTTGAGTCCATTTCGTTGAGCAAGGAGTAGGTCTTGTCTATTATATATTTGGCTTATGGAACGGTATCTGTGCTAATTTCAATCTCTGGTTTTATGCAGCACCCCAACTCACCTTTCCCCATAAGCAAGCATAAGTTGGTTTTCTCAATTTGAGACCCTGTTCTGTTTTGTAATTCACTACATGTGTAGCCAAGTTTACGTTCCGTGTATTAGTGATATCTTATGATGTTTCTTTTCCTGTGTGACTTATTTCTCGTAGAATCATCGTACCTGAATCCACTCATTATGCCGCTACGGGCCTGATGACGTACATTTCATTGCTGAGTGATATTCCATTGTACGTGCGTACCACAACTTCTTTACCCATTTTTTGCTTTCTCAGATATTTAACTTGTACCGTAGACGAGGTTCTTGTAAACTGAGCCATCCCAAACTTTGGGGTGGCTGTGTGTTTTTCATTTTAATTTCCCTAAGCTATAGGACCATAAGTGGAAGTGCCATAGGCTGTGTTGCTTTGTTTCCTACGTGTTTCAGGAAACACCGTACACTTCTCCAGAGTGGCTGTTGGCTATTTACATCCCGCCCATCAGCATAACAAGGCTCCCTGTTCTCCATGACCTCTCCTGCCTTTCTGGATTTTACAATATTTTCAGATGCCCCTTTTGACCGGGGGGCAGTGAGACTTCATTGTAGTGCAGATTTCTTTTACACACTTGGTTGGTTGGCCAAAAAGTGCGTATGCGTCTTTTCCTGAATATATTCAGGATAAAACGCATACGCAATTTTTGGCCAAGTGCATCATTGTCGACATTCTGCCTTTTTTCCTGTGCTTTAAATGCAATTCCAGTCTACCCCCTGAAATCGTTTTCCTGAAATTCTGCCCCGCTTTCAAGCCCTCTTTGAAGACTTACTTCAATACATTTTTGGACGATAGCTGTCATTCATAACTCTGCAGGTTTGTGAACTACAGTGTCCCTGAGCTCCTTTCTTCAACTCGGTTTCTTGTGAGGTGTCCGCAACACTGCAGGATTACTTCAGGCCCTAATCATTTTCTGGCAGGGCACGCTGAGCCTTTGTTTAATTCCTCATCCTGGTGGGAAATGTGCATTCCATTTGCCCGTGAAGACACCTACAGCTAGTCTCTCCTTTGTTCTCCCTATTCCTGTTCATCTTGCGCAGAAATTGCAAACTTTGCCAAAGAGGAGGTTAAAGGCACTGACTCTTCAAGTGGGGAGAGTGTTAGTAAAGCGTCTGGAATGGTGAACCCGAGTCCCAGGTTTCGAAAACTGAGATGCATTTGAAAAGGTTTCCCAATCACACGGTTGACCATACTCTGGGTTTCCCATGCATGTTTTAGCTGAAGGAAGAATCCCTTAAACCTGAAGAGTTGGGAACCATGTAATGGGTACCATGCAGTATGACTTCAAAGGGTCTGCGTTTGCTCACCGACCTCACCAATGCTATCAGCCCGAAGTGTCCAGCCTTATGTCTCAGCCACCTCTGGGTGTAGATGTTGTAAATCCAGGTTGCATCACAAGCCTTGAATGAATTATTTAAGAATTGCTCTCTATTTCACTGTCATTGGGTTTTGTTTTTGAAATTTATTTTGGTAATGGGATTTATCGGATGTTCACTGCTGCATTTAGACCGCTGTACACACGCTTGATTTCCTTATGGAGACATATAAATCCATGGGTTTTAAGATTCTTACTTGTCAGGTATCTTCCCAGGCGTTGAATATGGGGTGTTGAGTCCATTTCGTTGAGCAAGGAGTAGGTCTTGTCTATTATATATTTGGCTTATGGAACGGTATCTGTGCTAATTTCAATCTCTGGTTTTATGCAGCACCCCAACTCACCTTTCCCCATAAGCAAGCATAAGTTGGTTTTCTAAATTTGAGACCCTGTTCTGTTTTGTAATTCAGTTCATGTGTAGCCAAGTTTACATTCCGTGTATTAGTGATATTTTATGATGTTTCTTTTTCTGTGTGACATATTTCTCGTAGAATCATCGTACCTGAATCCACTCATTATGCCGCTACAGGCCTGATGACGTAGATTTCATTGCTGAGTGATATTCCATTGTACGTGCGTACCTCAACATCTTTATCCATTTTTCACATTCTGGGATATTTAACTTGTACCGTAGACGAGGTTCTTGTAAACAGAGCCGTCCCAAACTTTGGGGTGGCTGTGTCTTTTTGATTTTAATGTTCCTAAGCTATAGGACCATAAGTGGAAGTGCCATAGGCTGTGTTGCTTTGTTTCCTACGTGTTTCAGGATACACCATACACTTCTCCAGAGTGGCTGTTGGCAATTTACATCCCGCCCATCAGCATAACAAGGCTCCCTGTTTTCCATGACCTGTCCTGACTTTCTGGATTTTGCACTTTTTTCAGATGGCCCTTTTGACCGGGGGGCAGTGAGACTTCATTGTAGTGCAGATTTCCTTTACACGCTTGCTTGGTTGGCCAAAAAGGGCGTATGCGTTTTTTCCTGAATATATTCAGGAAAAAACGCATACGCCCTTTTTGGCCAAGTGCATCATTGTCGACATTCTGCCTCTTTTCCTATGCTTTAAGTGCAGTTCCAGTCTACCCCCTGAAAACGTTTTCCTGAAATTCTGCCCCGCTATCAAGTCCTCTTCTCATCCTTACTTTAGTACATTTTTGGACGATAGCTGTCATTCATAACTCTGCAGGTTTGTGAATTACAGTGCCCCTGAGCTCCTTTCTTCAACTCGCTTTCTTGTGAGCTGGCCGCAAAACCGCAGGATTGCTTCAGGCCCTAATCTGTTTCCGGCAGGGCACACTGAGCCTTTGGTTAATTCCTCTTCCTGGTGGGAAATGAGCGTTCCATTTGCCCGTGCACACACCTACAGCTAGTCTCTCATTGGTTCTCCCTATTCCTGTTCATCTTGCGCAGAAATTGCAAACTGTGCCAAACAGGAGGTTAATGGCACTGACTCTCCAAGTGGGGAGAGTGTTAGTAAAGCTTTGAAATGGTGAACCCGAGTACCAGGGGACGAAAACTGAGATGCATTTGAAAACGTTTCCCAATCACACGGTGGACCATACTCTGGGTTTCCCATGCATGTTTTAGCTGAAGGAAGAATCCCTTAAACCTGGAGAGTTGGGAACCATGGAATGGGTACCATGCAGTATGACTTCAAAGGGTCTGCGTTTGCTCACCGAACCTCACCAATGCTATCAGCCCGAAGTGTCCAGCCTTATGTCTCATCCAGCTCTGGTTGTAGATGTGGTAAATCCAGGTTGCATCACAAGCCCTGAATGAATTATTTAAGAATTGCTCTCTATTTCACTGTCATTGTGTTTTGTTTTTGAAATTCATTTTGATAATGGGATTTATCGGATTTTCACTGCTGCTTTTAGGCCACTGTACACACGCCTGATTTCCTTATGGAGACATATAAATCCATGGGTTTTAAGATTCTTACTTGTCAGGTATCTTCCCAGGCAATAAATATAGGGTTTTGAGTCCATTTCGTTGAGCAAGGAGTAGGTCTTGTGTATTATATATTTGGCTTATGTAACGGTATCTGTGCTAATTTCAATCTCTGGTTTTATGCAGCATCCCAACTGACCTTTCCCCATAAGCAAGCATAAGTTGGTTTTCTAAAGTTGAGACCCTGTTCTGTTTTGTAACTCAGTTCATGTGTAGCCAAGGTTACATTCCGTGTATTACTGATATATTATGATGTTTCTTTTTCTGTGTGACTTATTTCTCGTACAATCATCGTACCTGAATCCACTCATTATGCTGCTAGGGACCTGATGACGTAGATTTCATTGCTGAGTGATATTTCATTGTACGTGCGTACCACAAATTCTTTATCCATTTTTTGCTTTCTCGGATATTTAACTTGTACCGTAGACGAGGTTCTTGTAAACAGAGCCGTCCCAAACTTTGGGGTGGCTGTGTCTTTTTGATTTTAATTTCCCTAAGCTATAGGACCATAAGTGGAAGTGCCATAGGCTGTGTTGCTTTGTTTCCTACGTGTTTCTGGAAACACCATACACTTCTCCAGAGTGGTTGTTGGCAATTTACATCCCGCCCATCAGCATAACAAGGCTCCCTGTTCTCCATGACCTGTCCTGCCTTTCTGGATTTTACACTTTTTTCAGATGGCCCTTTTGACCGGTGGGCAGTGAGACATCTTTGTAGTGCAGATTTCCTTTACACGCTTGCTTGGTTGGCCAAAAAGGGCGTATGCGTTTTTTCCTGAATATATTCAGGAAAAAACGCATACGCCCTTTTTGGCCAAGTGCATCATTGTCGACATTCTGCCTCTTTTCCTATGCTTTAAGTGCAATTCCAGTCTACCCCCTGAAATCGTTTTCCTGAAATTCTGCCCCGCTTTCAAGTCCTCTTCGAAGACTTACTTCAATACATTTTTGGACGATAGCTGTCATTCATAACTCTGCAGGTTTGTGAATTGCAGTGCCCCTGAGCTCCTTTCTTCAACTCTCTTTCTTGTGAGCTGGCCGCAGAACCGCAGGATTGCTTCAGGCCATAATCTCTTTCCGGGGGGGAACGCTGAGCCTTTGTTTAATTCCTCTTCCTTTTCGGAAATGAGCGTTCCATTTGCCCGTGCAGGCACCTACAGCTAGTCTCTCATTGGTTCTCCCTATTCCTGTACATCTTGCGCAGAAATTGCAAACGGTGCCCAACAGGAGGTTAATGGCGCTGACTCTCCAAGTGGGGAGAGTGTTAGTAAAGCGTCTGGAATGATGAACCCGAGTTCCAGGGGACGAAAACTGAGATGCATTTGAAAAAGTTTCCCAATCACACGGCGGACGATAGTCTGGGTTTCCCATGCATGTTTTAGCTGAAGGAAGAATCCCTTAAACCTGGAGAGTTGGGACCCATGGAATGGGTACCATGCAGTATGACTTCAAAAGGTCTGCGTTTGCTCACCGAACCTCACCAATGCTATCAGCCCGAAGTGTCCAGCCTTATGTCTCACCCAGCTCTGGATGTAGATGTGGTAAATCCAGGTTGCATCACATGCCCTGAATGAATGATTTAAGAATTGCTCTCTCTTTCATTGTCATTGTGTTTTGTTTTTGTAATTCATTTTGATAATGGGATTTATTGGATTTTCTCTGCTGCGGTCATGCAGCTGTACACACGCTTGATTGTCTTAAGGAGATATATAAATCCATGGGTTTGAAGATTCTTACTACTCAGGTGTATTCCTAGGCGTTGAATATGAGGTGTTTAGTCCATTTCGTTGAGCAAGGGGTAGCTCTTGACTATTACATATTTGGCTTATGGAAAGGTATCTGTGCTAATTTCTATCTCTGCTTTTATGCAGCACCCCAACTCACTTTTCCCCTTAAGCAAGCATAAGTTGGTTTTCTAAATTTGAGACCCTGTTCTGTTTTGTAATTCAGTTCATGTGTAGCCAAGTTTACATTCCGTGTATTAGTGATAACTTATGATGTTTCATTTTCTGTGTGACTTATTTCACTTAGAATCATCGTACCTGAATCCACTCATAATGCCGCGACGGGCCTGATGAAATAGATTTCATTGGTGAGTGATATTCCTTTGTACGTACGTACCACACTTCTTTATCCATTTTTCGCTTTCTGGGATATTTAACTTGTTCCGTAGACGAGGTTCTTGTAAACAGAGCCGTCCGACACTTTGGGGTGGCTGTCTGTTTTTGATTTTAATTTCCGTGATCTATAAGACCATAAGTGGAAGTGCCGTAGTCTCCGTTGCTTTGTTTCTTAGGTGTTTCAGGAAACACCATACACTTCTCCAGAGTGGCTGTTGGCATTTACATCCCGCCCATCAGCATAACAAGGCTCCCTGTTCTCCATGGCCTGTCCTGTGTTTCTGGTTTTTACACTTTTTTCAGATGGCCCTTTTGACGAATGGGAAATGAGACTTCATTGTAGTGCGGATTTCCATTGCTCGAGTGCTTGGTTGGCCAAAAAGGGCATATGTGTTTTTTCCTGAATATATTCAGGAAAAAATGTTTACGCACTTTGGTCCAAGTGCATCACTGTCAAAGATCTGCCGCTTTTCACATGCTTTAAATGCAATTCCAATCTACCTCCTGAAATATGATTCCTGCAATTCTGCCTCGTTTTCAAGTCCTCTTTGCAGACTTACTTCCATATATTTTTGCCAATAGCTGTCATTTATAACTCTGCAGGTTTGTGAATTACAGTGCCCGTGATTTCCTTTCTTAACTCGTTTCCTTGAAAACTGGCCACAGAACCGCAGGTTTGCTTCAGGCCGTAATCAGGGTCCGGCACGGCACTCTGAGACTTTGGTTCATTCCACTTCCTGGTGGGAAATTAGAGTTAAATGTGCCCCTCCAGACACCTGCCTCACTCCTAGCCCCTTGGTGATGTGTGTCCTCTGGTTTGAGGCCACATGTGCTGGGTTCCTCACCTTTGGCTGATGTGGCCCCACTGGTGTGAGGACACTCCTGCCTGGTTCCCATCCCCTTGGTGATGTGGGCCCTCCGGTGAGAGTCTGATCCTGGTTGGGTTCCTCACACTTCTGTGAGGTGGGCCCTCTTCTCTGAGGTCACTCCTGCCTGGCTGGCACACCCCACCTTGGCGACGTCGGTCCTCTGGTGGGATTTGGTGCCTGCTGGGTGTCTCCTCCCCTCGGTAATGAGGGCCCTCTGGTGTCAGGCCCTAACTCCTGGGATCCCAATATTTTCTGATATGCGCCCTGTGGTTCGAGTACACTCCTGCCAGGTTCCCAACCCCATGGGAATGTGGGCCTTCTGCTCTGAGGTCCCAACCGTGGGTTACTCAGTTTCATGATGAGGGCCCTCTGCTGCGAGTTCTCTCCGGCCTGGATCCCATAGCCTCGCTGCTCTTGGCCACCTGCTGGGAGGTTACAACTGCGGGATTCCTCACCTTTTTTCTTCTATGGGCCCTCTGTTTTGAGACTCCTTCTGCCTGCCTCACTCCCAGCAACTTGGTGATGTGTGTCCTCTGGTTTGAGGCCACGTATGCTGGGTCCCTCGCCTTTCGATGATGTGGCCCCACTGATGTGAGGACACTCCTGCCTGGTTCCTATCCCCTTGATGATGTGGGCCCTCTGGTGAGAGTCTGATCCTGGCTGGGTTCCTCACCCTTCTGTGAGGGGGGCCCTCTGCTGTGAGGTCACTCCTGCCTGGCTGGCACACCCCACCTGGGCAACATCGGCCCTCTTGTGGCAGTTGGAGCCTGCTGGGAACCTCCCCTCGGTGATGGGGGCCCTCTTGCCTCAGGCCCTAACTGCTGGGTACCCACATTTTCTGATACGTGCTAAGTGGTGCGAGGACACTCCTGCCAGGTTCCCATCCCCATGGGCATGTGGGCCTTCTGCTCTAAGATCCCAACACCTGTGTTGTTCACCGTTTCATGATGTTGGCTCTCTGGTGTTAGTTCACCCAGGCCTAGATCCCATAGACTCTGTGCTCTGAGCGGCCTGCTGGGAGGTTCCTACTGCTGGATTCCTTACCTCTTTTATTCTTTGGGTCCTGTGTTTTCATGCTCCTACTTCCTGACTCACTTCCAGCCCATTTGTGATGTAGGTCCTCTGGTTTAAAGCCACATGTATCGGTTTCCTCACCTTTATTGATGTGGCCCCACTGGTGTGAGGACACTCCTGCCTGGTTCCCATCCCCTTGGTGATGGGGGCCCTCTGGTGAGAGTCTGATCCTGTCTGGATTCCTCACACTTCTGGGAGGTGGGCCCTCTGCTGTGAGGTCACTCCTGCCTGGCTGGCACACGTCACCTTGGCGATGTGGGCCCTCAGTTGGGAGTTGGTGCCTGCCGGGAGTCTCCTCCCCTCGGTAATGAGGGCCCTCTGGCGTCAGGCCCTAACTCATGGGCTCCCAAAATTTTCTGATGTGCGCCCTGTCGTGCGAGTACACTCCAGCCAGGGTCCCATCCCCATGGGGATGTGGGCTTTCTGCTCTGAGGTCCCAAAGGCTGGGTTGCTCACAGTGTCAGAATGTGGGCCCTGTGCTGTGAGTTCACTCCGGCATGGATCCCATACCTCGGTGCTCTGGGCCACCTGCTTGGAGCTTCCAACTGCGGGGTTCCTCACCTTTTTTATTCTATGGGCGCTCTGTTGTGAGTTTCCTCCTGCATGCCTCACTCCCAGCCCTTTCGTGATGTGTGTCCCCTTGTTTGAGGCCACATGTGCTGTGTTCCTCACCTTTCGCTGATGTGGCCCCACTGGTGTGAGGACACTCCTGCCTGGTTTCCATCCCATTGGTGATGTGGGCGCTCTGGTTAGAGTCTGACCCTGTTTGGGCTCCTCACACTTCTGTGAGTTGGGCCCTCTGCTGTCAGGTAACTCCTGCCTGGCTTGCTCCCATTGCCTTGGTGACGTCGGCCCTCTGGTGGCATTTGGAGCCTGCTGGTAGCCTCCTCTCCTCAGTGATGAGGGCCCTCTGGCGTCAGGCCATAACTGCTGGGTTCCCACATTTTCTGATACGTGCTAAGTTGTGCGAGGACACTCCTGCGAGGTTCCCATCCCCATGGGGATGTGGGCCTTCTGCTCTGAGGTCCCACTGGCTGGGTTGCTCACAGTTTCATGATGTGGGCCCTCTGCTGTGAGTTCACTGTGGCCTGGATCCCATAGACTCCATGCTCTGGGCCACCTGCTGGGAGGTTCAAACTGCTGGATTCCTCACATTTTTTATTCTGTGGGCCCTGTGTTGTTAGGCTACTCCTGCCTGCCTCACTCAGAGCACCTTGGAAATGTGGGTCCTCTGGTTTAGGCCACATGTGCTGGGTTCCTCACCTTTCTATAATGTGGCCACACTGGTGTGAGGACACTCCTGCCTTGTTCCGATCCCCTTGGTGATGTGGGCCCTCTGGTGACAGTCTTATCCTGGCTGGGTTCCTCACCCTTCTGTGAGGTAGGCCCTCTGCTGTGAGGTCACTCCTGCCTGGCTGGCACACGTCAACTTGGCGACGTGGGCCCTCAGTTGGGAGTTGGTGCCTGCTGGGAGTCTCCTCCCCTCGGTAATGAGGGCCCTCTGGCGTCAGACCCTAACTCCTGGGCTCCCAAAATTTTCTGATGTGCGCCCTGTGGTGCGAGTACACTCCTGCCAGGATCCCAACCCCATGGGAATGTGGGTCTTCTGCTCTGAGGTCCCAATGGTACGTTGCTCAGTTTCATGATGAGGGCCCTCTGGTGTGAGTTCACTCCAGCATGGACCCCATAGCCTCGCTGCTCCTGGCCTCCTGCGGGGAGGTTCCAACTGCGGGATTCCTCACCTTTTTCCTTCTATGGGCCCTCTGTTTTGAGACTCCTCCTGCCTGCCTCACTCCCAGCCCCTTGGTGATGTGTGTCCTCTGGTTTGAGGCCACGTGTGCTGGGTCCCTCACCTTTCGATGATGTGGCCCCACTGGTGTGAGGACACTCCTGCCTGGTTCCTATCCCCTTGGTGATGTGGGCCCTCTGGTGAGAGTCTGATCCTGGCTGGGTTCCTCCCACTTCTGTGAGGTGGGCCCTCTGCTGTGAGGTCACTCCTGCCTGGCTGGCACACCCCGCCTTGGCAATGTCGGCCCTCTTGTGGCAGTTGGAGCCTGCTCGGAGCCTCCTCCCCTCGGTGATGAGGGCCCTCTGGCGTCAGACCCTAACTGCTGGGTACCCACATTTTCTGATACGTGCTAAGTGGTGCGAGGACACTCGTGCCATGTTCCCAACCCCATGGGGATGTGGGCCTTCTGCTCTGAGGTCCCAACGGCTGGGTTGCTCACAGTTTCATGATGTGGGCCCTCTGCTGTGAGTTCACTGCGGCCTGGATCGCATAGACTCGGTGCTCTGGGCCGCCTGCTGGGAGGTTCCCACTGCACGATTCCTCAGCTTTTTTATTCTATTGGCCCTGTGTTGTGAGTCTACTCCTGCCTGCCTCACTCCGAGCCCCTTGGAGATCTGGATCCTCTGGTTTAGGCCACGTGTGCTGGGTCCCTCACCTTTCGATGATGTGGCCCCACTGGTGTGAGGACACTCCTGCCTGATTCCTATCCCCTTGGTTTTGTGGGCCCTCTGGTGAGAGTCTGATCCTGGCTGGGTTCCTCCCACTTCTGTGAGGTGGGCGCTCTGCTGTGAGGTCACTCCTGCCTGGCTGGCACACCCCGCCTTGGCAATGTCGGCCCTCTTGTGGCAGTTGGAGCCTGCTCGGAGCCTCCTCCCCTCGGTGATGACGGCCCTCTGGCGTCAGGCCCTAACTGCTGGGTACCCACATTTTCTGATACGTGCTAAGTGGTGCGAGGACACTCGTGCCATGTTCCCAACCCCATGGTGATGTGGGCGTTCTGCTCTGAGGTCCCAACGCCTGGGTTGCTCACAGTTTCATGATGTGGGCCCTCTGCTGTGAGTTCACTGCGGCCTGGATTGCATAGGCTCGGTGCTCCGGGCCGCCTGCTGGGAGGTTCCCACTGCACGATTCCTCAGCTTTTTTATTCTATTGGCCCTGTGTTGTGAGTCTACTCCTGCCTGCCTCACTCCGAGCTCCTTGGAGATCTGGATCCTCTGGTTTAGGCCACATGTGCTGGGTTCCTCACCTTTCTATGATGTGGCCACCCTGGTGTGAAGACAGTCCTGCCTGGTTCTCATGCCCTTGGTGATGTGGGCCCTCTGGTGAGAGTCTTACCCTGGCTGGGTTCCTCACCATTCTGTGAGGTAGGCCCTCAGCTGTGAGGTCACTCCTGCCTGGCTGTTGCACGTCACCTTGGCGACATGGGCCCTCAGTTGGGAGTTGGTGCCTGCTTGGGGTCTCCTCCCCTTGGTAATGAGGGCCCTCTGGCGTCAGGCCCTAACTTCTGGGCTCCCAAAATTCTCTGATGTGCGCCCTGTGGTGCGAGTACACTTCTGCCAGGTTCCCAACCACATGGGAATGTGGGCCTTCTGCTCTAAGGTCCCAACGGCTGGGTTGCTCACAGTTTCATGATGAGGCCCCTCTGTTTTGAGTTCAGTCAGGTCTGGATCCCATAGCCTCGCTGCTCCTGGCCACCTGCTGGGAGGTTCCAACTGCGGGATTCCTCACCTTTTTTACGCTATGGGCCCTCTGTTTGGAGGCTCCTCCTGCCTGCCTCACTCCCAGCCCCTTGGTGATGTGTGTCCTGTAGTTTGAGGCCACGTGTGCTGGGTCCGTCACATTTCGGTGATGTGGCCCCACTGGTGTGAGGACACCCTGCCTGGTTTCCATTCCCTTGGTGATGTGGGCCCTCCGGTGAGAGTCTGATCCTCTTTGGGTTCCTCACACTTTTGTGTGATTGGCCCTCTGCTCTGAGGTCACTCCTGCCTGGCTGGCACACCCCGCATTGGCGACGTCGGCCTTCTGGTAGCAGTTGGAGCTTGCTGGGAGCCTCCTCTCCTCAGTGATGAGGGCCCTCTGGCGCCCGGCCCTAACTGCTGTGCTCCCCGCATTTTCTGATGTGTGCCCACTGGTGCGATGACACTCCTGCTTGGTTCCCTTCCCCATGGGGATGTGGGCCTTGTGCTCTGAGGTTACAACGGCTGGGTTGCTTACAGTATCACGATGAGGGCCCTCTGTTGTGAGTTCATCACTGCCTGGATCCCATAGCCTCGGTGCTCTGGGCCGCCTGCTGGGATGTTCCAACTGCTGGATTCCTCACCTTTTTTATACAATGGGCCATGTGTTTTGAGGTTAATCCTGCCTGCCTCGCTCCGAGACCCATGGTGATGTGGGTCCTCTGGTTTGAGGCCACATGTGCTGGGTACCTCAACTTTCGATGATGTGGCCCCACGGGTGTGAGGACACTCCTGCCTGGTTCCCAGCCCCTTGCTTATGTGGGCACTCTGGTGAGAGTCTGATCCTGACTGGGTTCCTTACCCTTCTGTGAGGTGGGCCCTCTGATGTGAGGTCACTCCTGCCTGGATGTCTCATGTCGCCTTGGCGACATAGGCCCTCTGTTGGCCACTGAAGCATGCTGGGAGCCTCCTACCCTCTTTAATAAGGGCCCTGGAAGAAACGCATATGCCCTTTTTGACCAAGTGCATCATTGTCGAGGTTCTGCCTCTTCTCCTATACTTTCAGAGGACTTCCCGTCTACCTCCTGAAATCATATTCCTGGAATTCTGCCCCGCGTTCAAGTCCTCTTTGCAGCCTTACTTCAATATATTTTTGGACGATAGCTGTCATTTATAACTCTGCAGGTTTGTGAATTACAGTGCCCCTGAGCTCCTTTCTTCAACTCGCTTTCTTGTGAGCTGGCCGCAAAACCGCAGGATTGCTTCAGGCCCTAATCTTGTTCCGGCACGGCATGCTGAGCCTTTGGCTAATTCCTCTTCCTGGTGGGAAATGAGCGTTCCTTTTGCCCGTGCAGGCACCTACAGCTAGTCTCTCATTGGTTCTCCCTATTCCTGTACATCTTGCGCAGAAATTGCAAACTGTGCCAAACAGGAGGTTAATGGCACTGACTCTCCAAGTGGGCAGAGTGTTAGTAAAGCGTCTGGAATGGTGAACCCGAGTACCAGGTGACGAAAACTGAGATGCATTTGAAAACGTTTCCCGGTCACACAGTGCACTGTACTGTGGGTTTCCCATGCATGTTTTAGCTGAAGGAAGAATCCCTTAAACTTGGAGAGTTGGGAACCATGGAATGGGTACCATGCAGGATGACTTCAAAGGGTCTGCGTTTGCTCACCGAACCTCACCAATGCTATCAGCCCGAAGTGTCCAGCCTTATGTCTCACCCAGCTCTGGGTGTAGATGTGGTAAATCCAGGTTGCATCACATGCCCTGAATGAATTATTTAAGAATTGCTCTCTATTTCACTGTCATTGTGTTTTGTTTTTGAAATTTATTTTGATAATGGGATTTATCGGATTTTCACTGCTGCGTTTATGCCGCTGTACACACGCTTGATTTCCTTATGGAGACATATAAATCCATGGGTTTTAAGATTCTTACTTGTCAGGTATCTTCCCAGGCGTTGAATATGGGGTGTTGAGTCCATTTCGTTGAGCAAGGAGTAGGGCTTGTCTATTATATATTTGGCTTATGGAACGGTATCTGTGCTAATTTCAATCTCTGGTTTTATGCAGCACCCCAACTCACCTTTCCCCATAAGCAAGCATAAGTTGGTTTTCTAAATTTGAGACCCTGTTCTGTTTTGTAATTCAGTTGATGTGTAGCCAAGTTTACATTCCGTGTATTACTGATATATTATGATGTTTCTTTTTCTGTGTGACTTATTTCTCGTAGAATCATCGTACCTGAATCCACTCATTATGCCGCTACGGGCCTGAAGACGTAGATTTCATTGCTGAGTGATATTCCATTGTACGTGCATACCAGAACTTCTTTATCCATTTTCTCCTTTCTCGGATATTTAACTTGTACCGTAGACAAGGTTCTTGTAAACAGAGCCATCCCAAACTTTGGGGTGGCTGTGTGTTTTTGATTTTAATTTCATTAAGCTATAGGATCATAAGTGGAAGTGACATAGGCTGTGTTGCTTTGTTTCCTACGTGTTTCAGGATACACCATACATTTCTCCAGAGTGGCTGTTGGCAAATTACATACAGCCCATCAGCATAACAAGGCTCCCTGTTCTCCAAGACCTGTCCTGCCTTTCTGGATTTTACACTTTTTTCAGATGGCCCTTTTGACCGGGGGGCAGTGAGACTTCATTGTAGTGCAGATTTCCTTTACACGCTTGCTTCGTTGGCCAAAAAGGGCGTATGCGTTTTTTCCTGAATATATTCAGGAAAAAACGCATACGCCCTTTTTGGCCAAGTGCATCATTGTCGACATTCTGCCTCTTTTCCTATGTTTTAAGTGCAATTCTAGTGTACCCCTTGAAATCGTTTTTCTGAAATTCTGCCCCGCTTTCAAGTCCTCTTCCAAGACTTACTTCAGTACATTTTTGGACGATAGCTGTCATTCATAACACTGCAGGTTTGTGAATTACAGTGCCCTTGAGCTCCTTTCTTCAACTCGCTTTCTTGTGAGCTGGCCGCAAAACCGCAGGATTCCTTCAGGCCCTAATCTGTTTCTGGCAGGGCACGGTGAGCCTTTGGTTTATTCCTCTTCCTGGTGGGAAATGAGCGTTCCATTTGCCCGTGCAGTCACCTACAGCTAGTCTCTCATTGGTTCTCCCTATTCCTGTTCATCTTGCGCAGAAATTGCAAACTGTGCCAAACAGGAGGTGAAAGGTACTGACTCTCCAAGTGGGGAGAGTGTTAGTAAAGCGTCTGGAATGGTGAACCCTTGTACCAGGGGCGAAAACTGAGATGCATTTGAAAACGTTTCCCAATCACACGGTGGACCATGCTCTGGGTTTCCCATGCATGTTTTAGCTGAAGGAAGAATCCATTAAAACTGGAGAGTTGGGACCCATAGAATGGGTACCATGCAGTATGACTTCAAAGGGTCTGCGTTGCTCACCGAACCTCACCAATGCTCTCAGCCCGAAGTGTCCGGCCTTATGTCTCACCCAGCTCCTGGTGTAGATGTGGTAAATCCAGGTTGCATCACAAGCCCTGAATGAATGATTTAAGAATTGCTCTCTATTTCACTGTCATTGTGTTTTGTTTTTGAAATTCTTTTTGATAATGGGATTTATCGGATGTTCACTGCTGCGTTTAGGCCGCTGTACACACGCATGATTTCCTTATGGAGACATATAAATCCATGGGTTTTAAGATTCTTACTTGTCAGGTATCTTCCGAGGCGTTGAATATGGGGTGTTGTGTCCATTTCGTTGAGCAAGGAGTAGGTCTTGTCTGTTATATATTTGGCTTATGGAACGGTATCTGTGCTAATTTCAATCTCTGGTTTTATGCAGCACCCCAACTCACCTTTCCCCATAAGCAAGCATAAATTGGTTTTCTAAATTTGAGACCCTGTTCTGTTTTGTAATTCAGTTCATGTGTAGCCAAGTTTACATTCCGTGTATTAGTGATATCTTATGATGTTTCTTTTTCTGTGTGACTTATTTCTCGTAGAATCATCGTACCTGAATCCACTCATTATGCCGCTATGGGTCTGATGACGTAGATTTCATTGCTGAGTGATATTCCATTGTACGTGAGTACCGCAACATCTTTATCCATTTTTTGCTTTCTCGGATATTTAACTTGTACCGTAGACGAGGTTCTTGTAAACAGACCCGTCCCAAATTTTGGGGTGGCTGTGTCTTTTTGATTTTATTTTCCCTAAGCAATAGTACCATAAGTGGAAGTGCCATAGGCTGTGTTGCTTTGTTTCCTACGTGTTTCTGGAAACACCATACACTTCTGCAGAGTGGTTGTTGGCAATTTATATCCCGCCCATCAGCATAACAAGGCTCCCTGTTCTCCATGACCTGTCCTGCCTTTCTGGATTTTACACTTTTTTCAAATGGCCCTTTTGACCGGGTGTCAGTGAGACTTCATTGTAGTGCAGATTTCCTTTACACGCTTGCTTGGTTGACCAAAAAGGGCGTATGCGTTTTTTCCTGAATATATTCAGGAAAAAACGCATACGCCCTTTTTGGCCAAGTGCATCATTGTCGACATTCTGCCTCTTTTCCTATGCTTTAAGTGCAATTCCAGTCTATCCCCTGAAATCGTATTCCTGAAATTCTGCCGACCTTTCAAGTCCTCTTCGAAGACTTACTTCAATACATTTTTGGACGATAGCTGTCATTCATAACTCTGCAGGTTTCTGAATTACACTGCCCTTGAGCTCCTTTCTTCAACTCGCTTTCTTGTGAGCTGGCCGCAAAACCGCAGGATTGCTTCACGCCATAATCTCGTTCTGGCAGGGCACGCTGAGCCTTTGGTTAATTCCTCTTCCTGGTGGGAAATGAGCGTTCCATTTGCCCGTGCAGACACCTACAGCTAGTCTCTCATTGGTTCTCCCTATTCCTGTTCATCTTGCGCAGAAATTGCAAACTGTGCCAAACAGGAGGTTAAAGGCACTGACTCTCCAAGTGGGGAGAGTGTTAGTAAAGCGCCTGGAATGGTGAACCCGAGTACCAGGGGCGAAAACTGAGATGCATTTGAAAACGTTTCCCAATCACACGGTGGACCATACTCTGGGTTTCCCATGCATGTTTTAGCTGAAGGAAGAATCCCTTAAACCTAGAGAGTTGGGACCCATGGAATGGGTACCATGCAGTATGACTTCAAAGGGTCTGCGTTTGCTCACCGAACCTCACCAATGCTATCAGCCCGAAGAGTCCAGCCTTATGTCTCACCCAGATCTGGGTGTAGATGTGGTAAATCCAGGTTGCATCACAAGCCCTGAATGAATGATTTAAGAATTGCTCTCTATTTCACTGTCATTGTGTTTTGTTTTTAATATTTATTTTGATAATGGGATTTATCGGATTTTCACTGCTGCATTTAGGCTGCTGTACACATGCTTGATTTCCTTATGGAGACATATAAATCCATGGGTTTTAAGATTCTTACTTGTCAGGTATCTTGCCAGGCGTTGAATATGGGGTGTTGAGTCCATTTCGTTGAGAAAGGAGTAGGTCTTGTCTATTATATATTTGGCTTATGGAACAGTATCTGTGCTAATTTCAATCTCTGGTTTTATGCAGCACCCCAACTCACCTTTCCCCGTAAGCAAGCATAAGTTGTTTTTCTAAATTTGAGACCCTGTTCTGTTTTGTAATTCAGTTCATGTGTAGCCAAGTTTATATTCCGTGTATTAGTGATATCTTATGATATTTCTTTTTCTGTGTGACTTATTTCTCATAGAATCATCGTACCTGAATCCACTCATTATGCCTTTAGGAACCTGATGACGTAGATTTCATTGCTGAGTGATATTCCATTGTACGTGCGTACCACAACTTCTTTATCCATTTTTTGCTTTCTCGGATATTTAACTTGTACCGTAGACGAGGTTCTTGTAAACAGAGCCGTCCCAAATTTTGGGGTGGCTGTTTCTTTTTGATTTTAATTTCCCTAAGCTATAGGACCATAAGTGGAAGTGCCATAGGCTGTGTTGCTTTGTTTCCTTCGTGATTCAGGATACACCATACACTTCTCCAGAGTGGCTGTTGGCAATTTATATCCCGCCCATCAGCATAACAAGGCTCCCTGTTCTCCATGACCTGTCCTGCCTTTCTGGATCTTGCACTTTTTTCAGATGGCCCTTTTGACCGTGGGGCAGTGAGACTTCATTGTAGTGCAGATTTCCTTTACAGGCGCGCTTGGTTGGCCAAAAAGTGCATATGCGTTTTTCCCTGAATATATTCAGGAAAAAACGCATACGCCCTTTTTGGCCAAGTGCATCATTGTCGACATTCTGCCTCTTTTCCTATGCTTTAAGTGCAATTCCAGTCTATCCCATGAAATCGTATTCCTGAAATTCTGCCCCGCTTTCAAGTCCTCTTGGAAGACTTACTTCAATACATTTTTGGACGATAGCTGTCATTCATAACTCTGCAGGATTGTGAATTGCAGTGCCCCTGAGCTCCTTTCTTCAACTCGCTTTCTTGTGAGCTGGCCGCAAACCCGCAGGATTGCTTCAGGCCATAATCTCTTTCTGGCAGGGCACGCTGAGCCTTTGGTTAATTCCTCTTCCTCATCGGAAATGAGCATTCCATTTGCCCGTGCAGACACCTACAGCTAGTCTCTCATTGGTTCTCCCTATTCCTGTTCATCTTGCGCAGAAATTGCAAACTGTGCCAAACAGGAGGTTAATGGCACTGACTCTCCAAGTGGGGAGAGTGTTAGTAAAGCGTCTGGAATGGTGAACCCGAGTACCAGGGGACGAAAACTGAGATGCATTTGAAAAAGTTTCCCAATCACACGGCGGACGATAGTCTGGGTTTCCCATGCATGTTTTAGCTGAAGGAAGAATCCCTTAAACCTGGAGAGTTGGGACCCATGGAATGGGTACCATGCAGTAAGACTTCAAAGGGTCTGCGTCTGGTCACCGAAGCTCACCAATGCTATCAGCCCGAAGTGTCCAGCCTTATGTCTCACCCAGCTCTGGGTGTAGATGTGGTAAATACAGGTTGCATCACAAGCCCTGAATGAATTATTTAAGAATTGCTCTCTATTTCACTGTCATTGTGTTTTGTTTTTGAAATTTATTTTGATAATGGGATTTATCGGATTTTCACTGCTGCGTTTAGGCGGCTGTACACACGCTTGATTTCCTTATGGAGACATATAAATCCATGGGTTTTAAGATTCTTACTTGTCAGGTATCTTGCCAGGCGTTGAATATGGGGTGTTGAGTCCATTTCGTTGAGCAAGGAGTAGGTCTTGTCTATTATATATTTGGCTTATGGAACGGTATATGTGCTAATTTCAATCTCTGGTTTTATGCAGCACCCCAACTCACCTTTCCCCATAAGCAAGCATAAGTTGGTTTTCTAAATTTGAGACCATGTTTTGTTTTGTAATTCAGTTTATGTGTAGCCAAATTTACATTCCGTGTATTAGTAATATCTTATGATGTTTCTTTTTCTGTGTGACATATTTCTCGTAGAATCATTGTACCTGAATCCACTCATTATGCCGCTACGGGCCTGATGACTTAGATTTCATTGCTGAGTGATATTCCATTGTACGTGCGCACCACAACGTCTTTATCCATTTTTTGCTTTCTCGCATATTTAACTTGTACCGTAGACGAAGTTCTTGTAAACAGAGCCGTCCAAAACTTTCGGGTGGCTGTGTGTTTTTGATTTTAATTTCCCTAAGCTATAGGACTATAAGTGGAAGTGCCATAGGCTGTGTTGCTTTGTTTCCTACGTGTTTCAGGATACACCATACACTTCTCCAGAGAGGCTGTTGGCAATTTACATCCCGCCCATCAGCATAACAAGGCTCCCTGTTTCCCATGACCTGTCCTGCCTTTCTGGATTTTGCACTTTTTTCAGATGGCCCTTTTGACCGGGGGGCAGTGAGACTTCATTGTAGTGCAGATTTCCTTTACACGCTTGCTTGGTTGGCCAAAAAGGGCGTATGCGTTTTTTCCTGAATATATTCAGGAAAAAACGCATACGCCCTTTTTGGCCAAGTGCATCATTGTCGACATTCTGCCTCTTTTCCTATGCTTTAAGTGCAATTCCAGTCTATCCCCTGAAATCGTTTTCCTGAATTTCTGCCCCACTTTCAAGTCCTCTTCGAATCCTTACTTCAGTACATTTTTGGACGATAGCTGTCATTCATAACTCTGCAGGTTTGTGAATTACAGTGCCTCTGAGCTCCTTTTCTCAACTCGCTTTCTTGTGAGCTGGCCGCAAAACCGCAGGATTGCTTCAGACCCTAATCTGTTTCCAGCAGGGCACGCTGAGCCTTTGTTTAATTCCTCTTCCTGGTGGGAAATGAGCGTTCCATTTGCCCGTGCACACACCTACAGCTAGTCTCTCATTGGTTCTCCCTATTCCTGTTCATCTTACGCAGAAATTGCAAACTGTGCCAAACAGGAGGTTAATGGCACTGACTCTCCAAGTGGGGAGAGTGTTAGTAAAGCGCTGAAATGGTGAACCCGAGTACCAGGGGAAGAAAACTGAGATGCATTTGAAAACGTTTCCCAATCACACGGTGGACCATACTCTGGGTTTCCCATGCATGTTTTAGCTGAAGGAAGAATCCCTTAAACCTGGAGAGTTGGGCCCCATGGAATGGGTACCATGCAGTGTGACTTCAAAGGGTCTGCGTTTGCTCACCGAACCTCACCAATGGTATCAGCCCGAAGTGTCCAGCCTTATATCTCATCCAGCTCTGGGTGTAGATGTGGTAAATACAGGGTGCATCACAAGCCCTGAATGAATTATTTAAGAATTGCTCTCTATTTCACTGTCATTGTGTTTTGTTTTTGAAATTCATTTTGATAATGGGATTTATCGGATTTTCACTGCTGCTTTTAGGCCACTGTACACACGCTTGATTTCCTTATGGAGACATATAAATCCATGGGTTTTAAGATTCTTACTTGTCAGGTATCTTCCCAGGCAATGAATATAGGGTGTTGAGTCCATTTCGTTGAGCATGAGTAGGTCTTGTCTATTATATATTTGGTTTATGGAACGGTATCTGTGCTAATTTCAATCTCTGGTTTTATGCAGCATCCCAACTGACCTTTCCCCATAAGCAAGCATAAGTTGGTTTTCTAAATTTGAGACCCTGTTCTGTTTTGTAATTCAGTTCATGTGTAGCCAAGGTTACATTCCGTGTATTACTGATATATTATGATGTTTCTTTTTCTGTGTGACTTATTTCTCGTAGAATCATCGTACCTGAATCCACTCATTATGCGGCTACGGGCCTGAAAACGTAGATTTCATTGCTGAGTGATATTCCATTGTACGTGCGTACCAGAAATTCTTTATCCATTTTTTCACTTCTCGGGTATTTAACTTGTACCGTAGACGAGGTTCTTGTAAACAGAGCCATCCCAAACTTTGGGGTGGCTGTGTGTTTTTGATTTTAATTTCCCTAAGCTATAGGACCATAAGTGGAAGTGACATAGGCTGTGTTGCTTTGTTTCCTACGTGTTTCTGGAAACACAATACACTTCTCCAGAGTGGCTGTTGGCAATTTACATCATGCCCATCAGCATAACAAGGCTCCCTGTTCTCCATTACCTGTCGTGCCTTTCTGGATTTTACACATTTTTCCGATGGCCCTTTTGACCGGGGGGCAGTGAGACTTCATTGTAGTGAAGATTTCCTTTACACGCTTGCTTCCTTGGCCAAAAAGGGCGTATGCGTTTTTTCCTGAATATATTCAGGAAAAAACGCATACGCCCTTTTTGGCCAAGTGTATCATTGTCGATATTCTGCCTCTTTTCCTATGCTTTAACTGCCATTCCAGTCTGCCCCCTGAAATCGTTTTCCTGAAATTCTGCCCCACTTTCCAGTCCTCTTCGAAGACTTACTTCAGTATATTTTTGGACGATAGCTGTCATTCATAATTCTGCATGTTTGTGAATTACAGTGCCCCTGAGCTCCTTTCTTCAACTCGCTTTCTTGTGAGCTGGCCGCAAAACCGCAGGATTGCTTCAGGCCCTAATCTGTTTCCGGCAGGGCAGGCTGAGCCATTGGTTAATTCCTCTTCCTGGTGCGAAATGAGCGTTCCATTTGCCCGTGCAGACACCTACAGCTAGTCTCTCATTGGTTCTCCCTATTCCTGTTAATCTTGCGCAGAAATTGCAAACTGTGCCAAACAGGAGGTTAAAGGCACTGACTCTCCAAGTGGGGAGAGTGTTAGTAAAGCTTCTGGAATGGTGAACCCGTGTACCAGGGGACGAAAACTGAGATCCATTTGAAAAAGTTTCCCAATCACACGGCGGACGATAGTCTGGGTTTCCCATGCATGTTTTAGCTGAAGGAAGAATCCCTTAAACCTGGAGTGTTGGGACCCATGGAATGGGTACCATGCAGTATGACTTCAAAGGGTCTGCGTCTGGTCACCGAACCTCACCAATGCTATCAGCCGGAAGTGTCCAGCCTTATGTCTCACCCAGCTCTGGGTGTAGATGTGGTAAATCCAGGTTGCATCACAAGCCCTGAATGAATTATTTAAGAATTGCTCTCTATTTCACTGTCATTGTGTTTTCTTTTTGAAATTTATTTTGATAATGGGATTTATTGGATGTTCACTGCTGCGTTTAGGCCGCTATACACATGCTTGATTTCCTTATGGAGACATATAAATCCATGGGTTTTAAGATTCTTACTTGTCAAGTATCTTGCCAGGAGTTGAATATGCGGTGTTGAGTCCATTTCGTTGAGCAAGGAGTAGGTCTTGTCTATTATATATTTGGCTTATGGAACGGTATCTGTGCTAATTTCAATCTCTGGTTTGATGCAGCACCCCAACTCACCTTTCCCCATAAGCAAGCATAAGTTGGTTTTCTAAATTTGAGACCCTGTTCTGTTTTGTAATTCATGTGTAGCCAAGTTTACATTCCGTGTATTAGTGATATCTTATGATGTTTCTTTTTCTGTGTGACTTATTTCTCGTAGAATCATCGTACTTGGATCCACTCATTATGCCGCTACGGTCCTGATGACGTAGATTTCATTGCTGAGTGATATTCCATTGTACGTGCGTACCACAACTTCTTTATCCATTTTTTGCTTTCTCGGATATTTAACTTGTACTGTAGACGAGGTTCTTGTAAACTGAGCCGTCCCAAATTTTGGGGTGGTTGTGTGTTTTTGATTTTAATTTCCCTAAGCTATCGACCATAAGTGGAAGTTCCATAGGCTGTGTTGCTTTGTTTCCTACGTGTTTCATGAAACACCATACACTTCTCCAGAGTGGCTGTTGGCAATTTACATCCCACCCATCAGCATAACAAGGCTCCCTGTTCTCCATGACCTGTCCTGCCTTTCTGGATTTTACACTTTTTTCAGATGGCCCTTTTGACCGTGGGGCAGTGAGACTTTATTGTAGTGCAGATTTCCTTTACATGCTTGATTTGTTGGCCAAAAAGTGCGTATGCGTTTTTTCCTGAATATATTCAGGAAAAAACGCATACGCCCTTTTTGGCCATGTGCATCATTGACGGCATTCTGCCCCTTTTCCTATGCTTTAAGTGCAATTCCAGCCTACCCCCTGAAATTGTTTTCCTGAAATTCTGCCCCGCTTTCAAGTCCTCTTCGAAGACTTACTTCAATATATTTTTGGACGATAGCAGTCATTCATAACTCTGCAGGTTTGTGAATGACAGTGACCCTGAGCTCCTTTCTTCAACTCGCTTTCTTCTGAGCTGGCCGTAAAACCGCAGGATTGCTTCAGGCTCTAATCTGTTTCCCGCAGGGCACGCTGAGCCTTTGGTTAATTCCTCTTCCTGGTGGGAAATGAGCATTCCATTTGCCCGTGCAGACACCTACAGCTAGTCTCTCATTGGTTCTCCCTATTCCTGTTCATCTTGCGCAGAAATTGCAAACTGTGCCAAACAGGAGGTTAAAGGCACTGACTCTCCAAGTGGGGAGAGTGTTAGTAAAGCGTCTAGAATGGTGAACCCGAGTACCAGGGTTCGAAAACTGAGATGCATTTGAAAACGTTTCCCAATCACACGGTGGACCATACTCTGGGTTTCCAATGCATGTTTTAGCTGAAGGAAGAATCCCTTAAACCTGGAGAGTTGGGACCCTTGCAATGGGTACCATGCAGTATGTCTTCAAGAGGTCTGCGTTTGCTCACCGAACCTCACCAATGCTTTCAGCCCGAAGTGTCCAGCCTTATGTCTCACCCAGCTCTGGGTGTAGATGTGATAATTCCAGGTTGTATCACAATCCCTGTATGAATTATTTAAGAATTGCTCTCTATTTCACTGTCATGGTGTTTTGTTTTTGAAATTTATTTTGATAATGGGATTTATCGGATTTTCACTGCTGCATTTAGGCCGCTGTACACACGCTTGACTTCCTTATGGAGACATATAAATCCATGGGTTTTAAGATTCTTACTTGTCAGGTATATTCCCAGGCGTTGCGTCCGATTTTTTGAGCAAGGATTAGGTCTTGTCTATTATATATTAGGCTTATGGCACGGTATCTGTGCTAATTTCAATCTCTGGTTTTATGCAGCACCCCACTTGACCTTTCCGCATAAGCAAGCATAAGTTGATTTTCTCAATTTGAGACCATTTTCTGTTTTGTAATTCAGTTCATGTGTAGCCATGTTTACATTCCGTGTATTAGTCATATCTTATGATGTTTCTTTTTCTGTGTGACTTATTTCTCGTAGAATCATCGTACCTGAATCCACTCATTATGCCGCTACGGGCCTGATGACGTAGATTTCATTGCTGTGTGATATTCCATTTTACGTGCGTACCACAACTTCTTTATCCATTTTTCACATTCTGGGATATATAACTTGTACCGTAGACGAGGTTCTTGTAAACAGAGCCGTCCCAAACTTTGGGGTGGCTGTGTCTTTTTGATTTTAATTTCCCTAAGCTATAGGACCATAAGTGGATGTGCCATAGGCTGTGTTGCTTTGTTTCCTACGTGTTTCTGGAAACACCATACACTTCTCCAGAGTGGTTGTTGGCAATTTACATCCCGCCCATCAGCATAACAAGGCTCCCTGTTCTCCATGACCTGTCCTGCCTTTCTGGATTTTACACTTTTTTCAGATGGCCCTTTTGACCCGGGGGCAGTGAGACTTCATTGTAGTGCAGATTTCATTTACACGCTTGTTTGGTTGGCCAAAAAGGGCGTATGCGTTTTTTCCTGAATATATTCAGGAAAAAACGCATACGCCCTTTTTGGCCAAGTGCATCATTGTCGACATTCTGCCTCTTTTCCTATGCTTTAAGTGCAATTCCAGTCTACCCCCTGAAATGGTGTTCCTGAAATTCTGCCCCGCTTTCAAGTCCTCTTCGAAGACTTACTTCAATACATTCTTGGACGATAGGTGTCATTCATAACTCTGCAGGTTTCTGAATTACACTGCCCCTGAGCTCCTTTCTTCAACTCGCTTTCTTGTGAGCTGGCCGCAAAACCGCAGGATTGCTTCACGTCATAATCTCTTTCTGGCAGGGCACGCTGAGCCTTTGGTTAATTCCTCTTCCTGGTGGGAAATGAGCGTTCCATTTGCCCGTGCAGACACCTACAGCTAGTCTCTCATTGGTTCTCCCTATTCCTGTTAATCTTGCGCAGAAATTGCAAACTGTGCCAAACAGGAGGTTAAAGGCACTGACTCTCCAAGTGGGGAGAATGTTAGTAAAGCGTCTGGAATGGTGAACCCGAGTAACAGGGGCCAAAACTGAGATGCATTTGAAAACGTTTCCCAATCACACGGTGGCCCATACTCTGGGTTTCCCATGCATGTTTTAGCTGAAGGAAGAATCCCTTAAACCTGGAGAGTTGGGACCCATAGAATGGGTACCATGCAGTATGACTTCAAAGGGTCTGCGTTGCTCACCGAACCTCACCAATGCTATCAGCCCGAAGTGTCCAGCCTTATGTCTCACCCAGCTCTGAGTGTAGATGTGGTAAATTCAGGTTGCATCACAAGACCTGAATGAATGATTTAAGAATTGCTCTCTATTTCACTGTCATTGTGTTTTGTTTTTGAAATTTATTTTGATAATGGGATTTATCGGATTTTCACTGCTATGTTTAGGCCGCTGTACACACGCTTGATTTCCTTAAGGAGACATATAAATCCATGGGTTTTAAGATTCTTACTTGTCAGGTATCTTCCCAGGCGTTGAATATGGGGTGTTGAGTCCATTTCGTTGAGCAAGGGGTAGGTCTTGTCTATTATGTATTTGGCTTATGGAACGGTACCTGTGGTAATTTCAATCTCTGGTTTTATGCAGCACCCCAACTCACCTTTCCCCATAAGCAAGCATAAGTTGGTTTTCTAAATTTGAGACCCTGTTCTGTTTTGTAATTCAGTTTATGTGTAG
Source organism: Delphinapterus leucas (assembly GCF_059928025.1). Classification (NCBI taxonomy): domain Eukaryota; kingdom Metazoa; phylum Chordata; class Mammalia; order Artiodactyla; family Monodontidae; genus Delphinapterus; species Delphinapterus leucas. The sequence continues at coordinate 5,851,501 of NW_028322245.1, forward strand.
CCAAGTTTACATTCCGTGTATTACTGATATATTATGATATTTCTTTTTCTGTGTGACTTATTTCTCGTACAATCATCGTATCTGAATCCACTCATTATACCGCTACGGGCCTGAAGACGTAGATTTAATTGCTGAATGATATTCCATTGTACGTGCGTACCAGAACTTCTTTATCCATTTTTTCCTTTCTCGGATATTTAACTTGTACCGTAGACAAGGTTCTTGTAAACAGAGCCATCCCAAACTTTGGGGTGGCTGTGTGTTTTTGATTTTAATTTCCCTAAGCTATAGGACCATAAGTGGAAGTGACATAGGCTGTGTTGCTTTGTTTCCTATGTGTTTCAGGATACACCATACATTTCTCCCGAGTGGCTGTTGGCAATTTACATCCCGCCCATCAGCATAACAAGGCTCCCTGTTCTCCAAGACCTGTCCTGCCTTTCTGGATTTTACACATTTGTCAGATGGCCCTTTTGACCGGGGGGCAGTGAGACTTCATTGTAGTGCAGATTTCCTTTATACGCTTGCTTGGTTGTCCAAAAAGGGCGTATGCGTTTTTTCCTGAATATATTCAGGAAAAAACGCATACGCCCTTTTTGGCCAAGTGCATCATTGTCCACATTCTGCCTCTTTTCGTATGCTTTAAGTGCTATTCCAGTTTACCCCCTGAAATCGTTTTCCTGAAATTCTGCCCCGCTTTCAAGTCCTCTTCGAAGACTTACTTCAATACATTTTTGGACGATAGCTGTCATTCATAACTCTGCAGGTTTGTGAATTGCAGTGCCCCTGAGCTCCTTTCTTCAACTCTCTTTCTTGTGAGCTGGCCGCAAAACCGCAGGATTTCTTCAGGCCATAATCTCTTTCCGGGGGGGAACGCTGAGCCTTTGTTTAATTCCTCTTCCTGTTTGGAAATGAGCGTTCCATTTGCCCGTGCAGACACCAACAGCTAGTCTCTCATTGGTTCTCCCTATTCCTGTACATCTTGCGCAGAAATTGCAAACTGTGCCCAACAGGACGTTAATGGCAGTGACTCTCCAAGTGGGGAGAGTGTTAGTAAAGAGTCTGGAATGATGAACCCGAGTACCAGGGGACGAAAACTGAGATGCATTTGAAAACGTTTCCCGGTCACACAGTGCACAGTACTGTGGGTTTCCCATGCATGTTTTAGCTGAAGGAAGAATCCCTTAAACCTGGAGAGTTGGGACCCATGGAATGGGTACCATGCAGTATGACTTCAAAGGGTCTGCGTTTGCTCACCGAACCTCACCAATGCTATCAGCCCGAAGTGTCCAGCCTTATGTCTCACCCAGCTCTGGATGTAGATGTGGTAAATCCAGGTTACATCACATGCCCTGAATGAATTATTTAAGAATTGCTCTCTATTTCACTGTCATTGTGTTTTGTTTTTGTAATTCATTTTGATAATGGGATTTATTGGATTTTCTCTGCTGCGTTCATGCAGCTGTACACACGCTTGATTGTCTTAAGGAGACATATAAATCCATGGGTTTGAAGATTCTTACTAGTCAGGTGTATTGCTAGGCGTTGAATATGAGGTGTTTAGTCCATTTCGTTGAGCAAGGGGTAGGTCTTGACTATTACATATTTGGCTTATGGAAAGGTATCTGTGCTAATTTCTATCTCTGCTTTTATGCAGCACCCCAACTCACTTTTCCCCTTAAGCAAGCATAAGTTGGTTTTCTAAATTTGAGACCCTGTTCTGTTTTGTAATTCAGTTCATGTGTAGTCAAGTTTACATTCCGTGTATTAGTGATATCTTATGATGTTTCATTTTATGTGTGACTTATTTCACTTAGAATCATCGTACCTGAATCCACTCATTATGCCGCGACTGGCCTGATGAAATAGATTTCATTGGTGAGTGATATTCCTTTGTACGTACGTACCACACTTCTTTATCCATTTTTCGCTTTCTGGGATATTTAACTTGTTCCGTAGACGAGGTTCTTGTAAACAGAGCCGTCCGACACTTTGCGGTGGCTGTCTGTGTTTGATTTTAATTTCCGTGATCTATAAGACCATAAGTGGAAGTGCCGTAGTCTCCGTTGCTTTGTTTCTTAGGTGTTTCAGGAAACACCATACACTTCTCCAGAGTGGCTGTTGGCATTTACATCCCGCCCATCAGCATAACAAGGCTCCCTGTTCTCCATGGCCTGTCCTGTGTTTCTGGTTTTTACACTTTTTTCAGATGGGCCTTTTGACGAATGGGAAATGAGACTTCATTGTAGTGCGGATTTCCATTGCTCGAGTGCTTGGTTGGCCAAAAAGGGCATATGTGTTTTTTCCTGAATATATTCAGGAAAAAATGTTTACGCACTTTGGTCCAAGTGCATCACTGTCAAAGATCTGCCGTTTTTCACATGCTTTAAATGCAATTCCAATCTACCTCCTGAAATATGATTCCTGCAATTCTGCCTCGTTTTCAAGTCCTCTTTGCAGACTTACTTCCATATATTTTTGCCAATAGCTGTCATTTATAACTCTGCAGGTTTGTGAATTACAGTGCCCGTGATTTCCTTTCTTAACTCGTTTCCTGGAAAACTGGCCACAGAACCGCAGGTTTGCTTCAGGCCGTAATCAGGGTCCGGCACGGCACTCTGAGACTTTGGTTCATTCCACTTCCTGGTGGGAAATTAGAGTTAAATGTGCCCCTCCAGACACCTGCCTCACTCCTAGCCCCTTGGTGATGTGTGTCCTCTGGTTTGAAGCCACATGTGCTGGGTTCCTCACCTTTGGCTGATGTGGCCCCACTGGTGTGAGGACACTCCTGCCTGGTTCCCATCCCCTTGGTGATGTGGGTTCTCCGGTGAGAGTCTGATCCTGGTTGGGTTCCTCACACTTCTGTGAGGTGGGCCCTCTTCTCTGAGGTCACTCCTGCCTGGCTGGCACACCCCGCCTTGGCGACGTCGGCCCTCTGGTGGGATTTGGTGCCTGCTGGGTGTCTCCTCCCCTCGGTAATGAGGGCCCCCTGGCGTCAGGCCCTAACTCCTGGGCTCCCAATATTTTCTGATATGCGCCCTGTGGTTCGAGTACACTCCTGCCAGGTTCCCAACCCCATGGGAATGTGGGCCTTCTGCTCTGAGGTCCCAACCGTGGGTTACTCAGTTTCATGATGAGGGCCCTCTGCTGCGAGTTCTCTCCGGCCTGGATCCCATAGCCTCGCTGCTCTTGGCCACCTGCTGGGAGGTTACAACTGCGGAATTCCTCACCTTTTTCTTCTATGGGCCCTCTGTTTTGAGACTCCTCCTGCCTGCCTCACTCCCAGCCCCTTGGTGATGTGTGTCCTCTGGTTTGAGGCCACGTATGCTGGGTCCCTCGCCTTTCGATGATGTGGCCCCACTGATGTGAGGACACTCCTGCCTGGTTCCTATCCCCTTGATGATGTGGGCCCTCTGGTGAGAGTCTGATCCTGGCTGGGTTCCTCACCCTTCTGTGAGGGGGGACCTCTGCTGTGAGGTCACTCCTGCCTGGCTGGCACACCCCACCTGGGCAACATCGGCCCTCTTGTGGCAGTTGGAGCCTGCTGGGAACCTCCCCTCGGTGATGGGGGCCCTCTTGCCTCAGGCCCTAACTGCTGGGTACCCACATTTTCTGATATGTGCTAAGTGGTGCGAGGACACTCCTGCGAGGTTCCCATCCCCATGGGCATGTGGGCCTTCTGCTCTAAGGTCCCAACACCTGTGTTGTTCACCGTTTCATGAAGTTGGCTCTCTGGTGTTAGTTCACCCAGGCCTAGATCCCATAGACTCTGTGCTCTGAGCGGCCTGCTGGGAGGTTCCTACTGCTGGATTCCTTACCTCTTTTATTCTTTGGGTCCTGTGTTTTCATGCTCCTACTTCCTGACTCACTTCCAGCCCATTTGTGATGTAGGTCCTCTGGTTTAAAGCCACATGTACCGGTTTCCTCACCTTTATTGATGTGGCCCCACTGGTGTGAGGACACTCCTGCCTGGTTCCCATCCCCTTGGTGATGGGGGCCCTCTGGTGAGAGTCTGATCCTGTCTGGATTCCTCACACTTCTGGGAGGTGGGCCCTCTGCTGTGAGGTCACTCCTGCCTGGCTGGCACACGTCACCTTGGCGATGTGGGCCCTCAGTTGGGAGTTGGTGCCTGCTGGGAGTCTCCTCCCCTCGGTAATGAGGGCCCTCTGGCGTCAGGCCCTAACTCATGGGCTCCCAAAATTTTCTGATGTGTGCCCTGTCTTGCGAGTACACTCCAGCCAGGATCCCATCCCCATGGGGATGTGGGCTTTCTGCTCTGAGGTCCCAAAGTCTGGGTTGCTCACAGTGTCAGAATGTGGGCCCTCTGCTGTGAGTTCACTCTGGCATGGATCCCATTGCCTCGGTGCTCTGGGCCACCTGCTTGGAGCTTCCAACTGCGGGGTTCCTCACCTTTTTTATTCTATGGGCGCTCTGTTGTGAGTTTCCTCCTGCATGCCTCACTCCCAGCCCTTTCGTGATGTGTGTCCCCTTGTTTGAGGCCACATGTGCTGTGTTCCTCACCTTTCGCTGATGTGGCCCCACTGGTGTGAGGACACTCCTGCCTGGTTTCCATCCCATTGGTGACGTGGGCGCTCTGGTTAGAGTCTGATCCTGTTTGGGCTCCTCACACTTCTGTGAGGTGGGCCCTCTGCTGTGAGGTAACTCCTGCCTGGCTTGCTCCCATTGCCTTGGTGACGTCGGCCCTCTGGTGGCATTTGGAGCCTGCTGGTAGCCTCCTCTCCTCAGTGATGAGGGCCCTCTGGCGTCAGGCCATAACTGCTGGGTTCCCACATTTTCTGATACGTGCTAAGTTGTGCGAGGACACTCCTGCGAGGTTCCCATCCCCATGGGGATGTGGGCCTTCTGCTCTGAGGTCCCACTGGCTGGGTTGCTCACAGTTTCATGATGTGGGCCCTCTGCTGTGAGTTCACTGTGGCCTGGATCCCATAGACTCCATGCTCTGGGCCACCTGCTGGGAGGTTCAAACTGCTGGATTCCTCACATTTTTTATTCTGTGGGCCCTGTGTTGTTAGGCTACTCCTGCCTGCCTCACTCGGAGCACCTTGGAAATGTGGGTCCTCTGGTTTAGGCCACATGTGCTGGGTTCCTCACCTTTCTATAATGTGGCCACACTGGTGTGAGGACACTCTTGCCTTGTTCCGATCCCCTTGGTGATGTGGGCCCTCTGGTGAGAGTCTTATCCTGGCTGGGTTCCTCACCCTTCTGTGAGGTAGGCCCTCTGCTGTGAGGTCAATCCTGCCTGGCTGGCACACGTCAACTTGGTGACGTGGGACCTCAGTTGGGAGTTGTTGCCTGCTGGGAGTCTCCTCCCCTCGGTAATGAGGGCCCTCTGGCGTCAGACCCTAACTCCTGGGCTCCCAAAATTTTCTGATGTGCGCCCTGTGGTGCGAGTACACTCGTGCCAGGATCCCAACCCCATGGGAATGTGGGTCTTCTGCTCTGAGGTCCCAATGGTACGTTGCTCAGTTTCATGATGAGGGCCCTCTGGTGTGAGTTGACTCCGGCATGGACCCCATAGCCTCGCTGCTCCTGGCCTCCTGCGGGGAGGTTCCAACTGCGGGATTCCTCACCTTTTTCCTTCTATGGGCCCTCTGTTTTGAGACTCCTCCTGCCTGCCTCACTCCCAGTCCCTTGGTGATGTGTGTCCTCTGGTTTGAGGCCACGTGTGCTGGGTCCCTCACCTTTCGATGATGTGGCCCCACTGGTGTGAGGACACTCCTGCCTGATTCCTATCCCCTTGGTGATGTGGGCCCTCTGGTGAGAGTCTGATCCTGGCTGGGTTCCTCCCACTTCTGTGAGGTGGGCGCTCTGCTGTGAGGTCACTCCTGCCTGGCTGGCACACCCCGCCTTGGCAATGTCGGCCCTCTTGTGGCAGTTGGAGCCTGCTCGGAGCCTCCTCCCCTCGGTGATGACGGCCCTCTGGCGTCAGGCCCTAACTGCTGGGTACCCACATTTTCTGATACGTGCTAAGTGGTGCGAGGACACTCGTGCCATGTTCCCAACCCCATGGTGATGTGGGCGTTCTGCTCTGAGGTCCCAACGCCTGGGTTGCTCACAGTTTCATGATGTGGGCCCTCTGCTGTGAGTTCACTGCGGCCTGGATTGCATAGGCTCGGTGCTCCGGGCCGCCTGCTGGGAGGTTCCCACTGCACGATTCCTCAGCTTTTTTATTCTATTGGCCCTGTGTTGTGAGTCTACTCCTGCCTGCCTCACTCCGAGCTCCTTGGAGATCTGGATCCTCTGGTTTAGGCCACATGTGCTGGGTTCCTCACCTTTCTATGATGTGGCCACCCTGGTGTGAAGACAGTCCTGCCTGGTTCTCATGCCCTTGGTGATGTGGGCCCTCTGGTGAGAGTCTTACCCTGGCTGGGTTCCTCACCATTCTGTGAGGTAGGCCCTCAGCTGTGAGGTCACTCCTGCCTGGCTGTTGCACGTCACCTTGGCGACATGGGCCCTCAGTTGGGAGTTGGTGCCTGCTTGGGGTCTCCTCCCCTTGGTAATGAGGGCCCTCTGGCGTCAGGCCCTAACTTCTGGGCTCCCAAAATTCTCTGATGTGCGCCCTGTGGTGCGAGTACACTTCTGCCAGGGCCCCAACCACATGGGAATGTGGGCCTTCTGCTCTAAGGTCCCAACGGCTGGGTTGCTCACAGTTTCATGATGAGGCCCCTCTGTTTTGAGTTCAGTCAGGCCTGGATCCCATAACCTCGCTGCTCCTGGCCACCTGCTGGGAGGTTCCAACTGCGGGATTCCTCACCTTTTTTACGCTATGGGCCCTCAGTTTGGAGGCTCCTCCTGCCTGCCTCACTCCCAGCCCCTTGGTGATGTGTGTCCTGTAGTTTGAGGCCACGTGTGCTGGGTCCGTCACATTTCGGTGATGTGGCCACACTGGTGTGAGGACACTCCTGCCTGGTTTCCATTCCCTTGGCGATGTGGGCCCTCCGGTGACAGTCTTATCCTCTTTGGGTTCCTCAGACTTTTGTGTGATTGGCCCTCTGCTCTGAGGTCACTCCTGCCTGGCTGGCACACCCCGCATTGGCGACGTCGGCCTTCTGGTAGCAGTTGGAGCTTGCTGGGAGCCTCCTCTCCTCAGTGATGAGGGCCCTCTGGCGTCCGGCCCTAACTGCTGGGCTCCCCACATTTTCTGATGTGTGCCCACTGGTGAGATGACACTCCTGCTTGGTTCCCTTCCCCATGGGGATGTGGGTCTTGTGCTCTGAGGTTACAACGGCTGGGTTGCTTACAGTATCACGATGAGGGCCCTCTGTTGTGAGTTCATCACTGCCTGGATCCCATAGCCTCGGTGCTCTGGGCCGCATGCTGGGATGTTCCAACTGCTGGATTCCTCACCTTTTTTATACAATGGGCCATGTGTTTTGAGGTTAATCCTGCCTGCCTCGCTCCGAGACCCATGGTGATGTGGGTCCTCTGGTTTGAGGCCACATGTGCTGGGTACCTCAACTTTCGATGATGTGGCCCCATGGGTGTGAGGACACTCCTGCCTGGTTCCCAGCCCCTTGCTTATGTGGGCACTCTGGTGAGAGTCTGATCTTGACTGGGTTCCTTACCCTTCTGTGAGGTGGGCCCTCTGATGTGAGGTCACTCCTGCCTGGATGGCTCATGTCGCCTTGGCGACGTAGGCCCTCTGTTGGCCACTGAAGCATGCTGGGAGCCTCCTACCCTCTTTAATAAGGGCCCTGGAAGAAACGCATATGCCCTTTTTGACCAAGTGCATCATTGTCGAGGTTCTGCCTCTTCTCCTATACTTTCAGAGGACTTCCCGTCTACCTCCTGAAATCGTATTCCTGGAATTCTGCCCCGCGTTCAAGTCCTCTTTGCAGCCTTACTTCAATATATTTTTGGACGATAGCTGTCATTTATAACTCTGCAGGTTTGTGAATTACAGTGCCCCTGAGCTCCTTTCCTCAACTCGCTATCTTGTGAGCTGGCCGCAAAACCGCAGGATTGCTTCAGGCCCTAATCTGTTTCCGGCAGGGCACGCTGACCATTTGGTTAATTCCTCTTCCTGGTGGGAAATGAGCGTTCCTTTTGCCCGTGCAGACACCTATAGCTAGTCTCTCATTGGTTCTCCCTATTCCTGTTCATCTTACGCAGAAATTGCAAACTGTGCCAAACAGGAGGTTAAAGGCACTGACTCTCCAAGTGGGGAGAATGTTAGTAAAGCGTCTGGAATGGTGAACCCGAGTACCAGGGTTCGAAAACTGAGATGCATTTGAAAACGTTTCCCAATCACACGGTGGCCCATACTCTGGGTTTCCCATGCATGTTTTAGCTGAAGGAAGAATCCTTTAAACCTGTAGAGTTGGGACCCATGGAATGGGTACCATGCAGTATGACTTCAAAGGGTCTGTGTTTGCTCAACGAACCTCACCAATGCTATCAGCCCGAAGTGCCCAGGCTTATGTCTCACCCAGCTCTGGGTGTAGATGTGGTAAATCCAGGTTGCATCACAAGGCCTGAATCAATTATTTAAGAATTGCTCTCTATTTCACTGTCATTGTGTTTTGTTTTTGAAATTTATTTTGATAATGGGATTTATCGGATTTCCACTGCTGCGTTTATGCCAATGTACACACGCTTGATTTCCTTATGGAGACATATAAATCCATGGGTTTTAAGATTCTTACTTGTCAGGTATCTTCCCACTCGTTGAGTCCGTTTCGTTGATCAAGGAATAGGTCTTGTCTATTATATATTTGGCTTATGGAACGGTATCTGTGCTAATTTCAATCTCTGGTTTGATGCAGCACCCCAACTCACCTTTCCCCATAAGCAAGCATAAGTTGGTTTTCTAAATTTGAGACCCTGTTCTGTTTTGTAATTCATGTGTAGCCAAGTTTACATTTCGTGTATTAGTGATATCTTATGATGTTATTTTTTCTGTGTGACTTATTTCTCGTAGAATCATCGTACTTGGATCCACTCATTATGCCGCTACGGTCCTGATGACGTAGATTTCATTGCTGAGTGATATTCCATTGTACGTGCGTACCACAACTTCTTTATCCATTTTTTGCTTTCTGGGATATTTTACTTGTACCGTAGACGAGGTTCTTGTAAACTGAGCCGTCCCAAATTTTGGGGTGGCTGTGTGGTTTTGATTTTAATTTCCCTAAGCTATAGGACCATAGTGGAAGTGACATAGGCTGTGTTGCTTTGTTTCCTACGTGTTTCATGAAACACCATACACTTCTCCAGAGTGGCTGTTGGCAATTTACATCCCACCCATCAGCATAACAAGGCTCCCTGTTCTCCATGACCTGTCCTGCCTTTCTGGATTTTACACTTTGTTCAGATGGCCCTTTTGACCGTGGGGCAGTGAGACTTCATTGTAGTGCAGATTTCCTTTACATGCTTGCTTGGTTGGCCAAAAAGTGCGTATGCGTTTTTTCCTGAATATATTCAGGAAAAAACGCATACACCCTTTTTGGCCATGTGCATCATTGACGGCATTCTGCCTCTTTTCCTATGCTTTAAGTGCAATTCCAGCCTACCCCCTGAAATTGTTTTCCTGAAATTCTGCCCCGCTTTCAAGTCCTCTTCGAAGACTTACTTCAATATATTTTTGGACGATAGCAGTCATTCATAACTCTGCAGGTTTGTGAATGACAGTGACCCTGAGCTCCTTTCTTCAACTCGCTTTCTTCTGAGCTGGCCGTAAAACCGCAGGATTGCTTCAGGCTCTAATCTGTTTCCCGCAGGGCACGCTGAGCCTTTGGTTAATTCCTCTTCCTGGTGGGAAATGAGCGTTCAATTTGCCCGTGCAGACACCTACAGCTAGTCTCTCATTGGTTCTCCCTATTCCTGTTCATCTTGCGCAGAAATTGCAAACTGTGCCAAACAGGAGGTTAAAGGCACTGACTCTCCAAGTGGGGAGAGTGTTAGTAAAGCGTCTAGAATGGTGAACCCGAGTACCAGGGTTCGAAAACTGAGATGCATTTGAAAACGTTTCCCAATCACACGGTGGACCATACTCTGGGTTTCCCATGCATGTTTTAGCTGAAGGAAGAATCCCTTAAACCTGGAGAGTTGGGACCCTTGGAATGGGTACCATGCAGTATGTCTTCAAGAGGTCTGCGTTTGCTCACCGAACCTCACCAATGCTTTCAGCCCGAAGTGTCCAGCCTTATGTCTCACCCAGCTCTGGGTGTAGATGTGATAATTCCAGGTTGTATCACAATCCCTGTATGAATTATTTAAGAATTGCTCTCTATTTCACTGTCATTGTGTTTTGTTTTTGAAATTTATTTTGATAATGGGATTTATCGGATTTTCACTGCTGCATTTAGGCCGCTGTACACACGCTTGACTTCCTTATGGAGACATATAAATCCATGGGTTTTAAGATTCTTACTTGTCAGGTATATTCCCAGGCGTTGCGTCCGATTTTTTGAGCAAGGAGTAGGTCTTGTCTATTATATATTAGGCTTATGGCACGGTATCTGTGCTAATTTCAATCTCTGGTTTTATGCAGCACCCCAACTGACCTTTCCGCATAGGCAAGCATAAGTTGATTTTCTCAATTTGAGACCATTTTCTGTTTTGTAATTCAGTTCATGTGTAGCCATGTTTACATTCCGTGTATTAGTCATAACTTATGATGTTTCTTTTTCTGTGTGACTTATTTCTCGTAGAATCATCGTACCTGAATCCACTCATTATGCCGCCACGGGCCTGATGACTTAGATTTCATTGCTGAGTGATATTTTATTGTACGTGCGTACCACAACTTCTTTATCCATTTTTTGCTTCCTCGGATATTTAACTTGTACTGTAGACGAGGTTCGTGTAAACAGAGCCGTCCCAAACTTTGGGGTGGCTGTGTGTTTTTGATTTTAATTTCCCTAAGCTATAGGACCATAAGTGGAAGTGCCATAGGCTGTGTTGCTTTGTTTCCTACGTGTTTCAGGAAACACCATACACTTCTCCAGAGTGGCTGTTGGCAATTTACATCCCGCCCATCAGCATAACAAGGCTCCCTGTTCTCCATGACCTGTCCTGCCTTTCTGGATTTTACACTTTTTTCAGATGGCCCTTTTGACCGGGGGGCAGAGAGACTTCATTGTAGTGCAGATTTCCATTACATGCCGGCTTGGTTGGCCAAAAAGTGCGTATGCGTTTTTTCCTGAATATATTCAGGAAAAAACGCATACACCCTTTTTGGCCAAGTTCATCATTGTCGACATTCTGCCTCTTTTCCTATGCTTTAAGTGCAATTCCAGTCTACCCCCTGAAATCGTTTTCCTGTAATTCTGCCCCGCTTTCAAATCCTCTTCGAAGACTTACTTCAATACATTTTTGGATGATAGCTGTCATTCATAACTCTGCAGGTTTGTGAATTACAGTGCCCCTGAGCTCCTTTCTTCCATTCGCTTTCTTGTGAGCTGGCCGCAAAACCGCAGGACTGCTTAAGGCGCTAACCTGTTTCTGGCAGGGCACGCTGAGCCTTTGGTTAATTCCTCTTCCTGGTGGGAAATGAGCGTTCGATTTGCCCGTGCAGACACCTACAGCTAGTCTCTCATTGGTTCTCCCTATTCCTGTTCATCTTGCGCAGAAATTGCAAACTGTGCCAAACAGGAGTTTAAAGGCTCTGACTCTCCAAGTGGGGAGGGTGTTAGTAAAGTGTCTGGAATGGTGAACCCGAGTACCAGGGTTCGAAAACTGAGATGCATTTGAAAACGTTTCCCAATCACACGGTGGACCATGCTCTGGGTTTCCCATGCATGTTTTAGCTGAAGGAAGAATCCCTTAAACCTGGAGAGTTGGGACCGATGCAATGGGTACCATGCAGTATGACCTCAAAGGGTCTGCGATTGCTCACCGAACCTCATCAATGCTATCAGCCCGAAGTGTGCAGCCTTATGTCTCACCCAGCTCTGCGTGTAGATGTGGTAAATCCAGGTTGCATCACAAGCCCTGAGTGAATTATTTAAGAATTGCTCTCTATTTCACTGTCATTGTGATTTGTTTTCAAAATTTATTTTGATAATGGGATTTATCGGATTTTCACTGCTGCGTTTAGGCCGCTGTACACACGCTTGATTTCCTTATGGAGACATATAAATCCATGGGTTTTAAGATTCTTACTTGTCAGGTATGTTCCCAGGCGTTGAATATGGGGTGTTGAGTACATTTCATTGAGCAAGGAGTAGGTCTTGTCTATTATATATTTGGCTTATGGAATGGTATCTGTGCTAATTTCAATCTCTGGTTTGATGTAGCACCCCAACTCAACTTTCCCCATAAGCAAGCATAATTTGGTTTTCTAAATTTGAGACCCTGTTCTGTTTTGTAATTCAGTTCATGTGTAGCCAAGTTTACATTCCGTGTATTAGTGATATCTTATGATGTTTCTTTTTCTGTGTGACTTATTTCTCGTAGAATCATCGTACCTGAATCTACTCATTATGCCGCTACGGGCCTGATGACGTAGATTTCATTGCTGAGTGATATTCCATTGTACGTGCATACCACAACTTCTTTATCCATTTTTTGCGTTCTCAGATATTTAACTTGTACCGTAGACGAGGTTCTTGTAAACAGAGCCGTCCCAAACTTTGGGGTGGCTGTGTGTTTTTGATTTTAATTTCCCTAAGCTATAGGACCATATGTGGAAGTGCCATAGGCTGTGTTGCTTTGTTTCCTATGTATTTCAGGAAACACCATACACTTCTCCAGAGTGGCTGTTGGCAACTTACATCCCGCCCATCAGCATAACAAGGCTCCCTGTTCTCCATGACCTCTCCTGCCTTTCTGGATTTTACACTTTTTTCAGATGGCCCTTTTGACCGGGGGGCAGAGAGACTTCATTGTAGTGCAGATTTCCTTTACATGCAGGCTTGGTTGGCCAAAAAGGGCGTATGCGTTTTTTCCTGAATATATTCAGGAAAAAACGCATACGCCCTTTTTGGCCAAGTGCATCATTGTCGACATTCTGCCCCTTTTCCTATGCTTTAAGTGCAAATCCAGTCTACCCCCTGAAATCGTTTTCCTGAAATTCTGCCCCACTTTCAAGTCCTCTTCAAAGACTTACTTCAATACATTTTTGGACGATAACTGTCATTCATAACTCTGCAGGTTTGTGAATTACAGTGCCCCTGAGCTCCTTTCCGCAACTCGCTTTCTTGTGAGCTGGCCGCAAAACCGCAGGATTGCTTCAGTCCCTAATCTGTTTAGGGCAGTGCAAGCTGAGCCTTTGGTTAATTCCTCTTCCTGGTGGGAAATGAGCGTTACATTTGCCCGTGCAGACACCTACAGCTAGTCTCTCATTGGTCCTCCCTATTCCTGTTCAACTTGCGCAGAAATTGCAAACTGTGCCAAAGAGGAGGTTAAAGGCACTGACTCTCAAAGTGGGGAGAGTGTTAGTAAAGTGTCTGGAATGGTGAACCCGAGTACCAGGGGCCGAAAACTGAGATGCATTTGGAAACGTTTGCCAATCACACGGTGGACCATACTCTGGGTTTCCCATGCATGTTTTAGCTGAAGGAAGAATCCCTTAAACCTGGAGATTTAAGACCCTTGGAATGGGTACCAGGCAGTATGACTTCAAAGGGTCTGCGTTTGCTCACCGAACCTCACCAATGCTATCAGCCCAAAGAGTCCAGCCTTATGTCTCACACAGCTCTGCGTGTGTATGTGGTAAATCCAGGTTGCATCACAAGCCCTGAGTGAATTATTTAAGAATTGCTCTCTATTTCACTGTCATTGTGTTTTTTTTTCAAAATTTATTTTGATAATGGGATTTATCGGATTTTCACTGCTGCGTTTAGTTCGCTGTACACACACTTGATTTCCATATGGAGACATATCCATGGGTTTTAAGATTCTTACTTGTCAGGTATGTTCCCAGGCGTTGAATATGGGGTGTTGGATACATTTCATTGAGCAAGGAGTAGGTCTTGTATATTATATATTTGGCTTATGGAACGGTGTCTGTGCTAATTTCAATCTGTGGTTTGATGTAGCACCCCAACTCACCTTTCCCCATAAGCAAGCATAATTTGGTTTTCTAAATTTGAGATCCTGTTCTGTTTTGTAATTCAGTTCATGTGTAGCCAAGTTTACATTCCGTAGATTAGTGATATCTTATGATGTTTCTTTTTCTGTGTGACTTATGTCTCGTAGAATCATCGTACCTGAATCCACTCATTATGCCGCTCCGGGCCTGATGACGTAGGTTTCATTGCTGAGTGATATTCCATTGTACGTGCGTACCACAACTTCTTTATCCATTTTTTGCTTTCTCGGATATTTAACTTGTACCGTAAACGAGGTTCTTGTAAACAGAGACATCCCAAATTTTGGGGTGGCTGTGTGTTTTTGATTTTAATTTCTCTATGCTATAGGACCATAAGTGGAAGTGCCATAGGCTGTGTTGCTTTGTTTCCTACGTGTTTCTGGAAACACCATACACTTCTCCAGAGTGGCTGTTGGCAATTTACATCCCGCCCATCAGCATAACAAGGCTCCCTGTTCTCCATGACCTGTCCTGCCTTTCTGGTATTTACACATTTTTCAGATGGCCCTTTTGACCAGGGGGCAGTGAGACTTCATTGTAGTGCACATTTCCTTTACACGGTTGCTTGGTTGGCCAAAAAGGGCGTATGCGTTTTTTCCTGAATATATTCAGGAAAAAACGCATACGCCCTTTTTGGCCAAGTGCATCATTGTCGACATTCTGCCTCTAATCTTATTCTTTAAGTGCAATTCCAGTCTACCCCCTGAAATCGTTTTCCTGAAATTCTTCCCCGATTTCAAGTCCTCTTCGAAGTCTTACTTCAAAACATTTTTGGACGATAGCTGTCATTCTTTACTCTGCAGGTTTGTGAATTACAGTGCCCCTGAGCTCCTTTCTTCAACTCGCTTTCTTGTGAGCTGGCCGCAAACCCGCAGGATTGCTTCAGGCCCTAATATGGTTCCGGCATGGCATGCTGAGCCTTTGGTTAATTCCTATTCCTGGTGGGAAATGAGCGTTAAATTTCCATGTTCAGACACCTTCACATGAGTCGTCATGGTGCCCCTTTGCCCCGGTTATCTCTATGGAGGTTGGAGTTGGAGGGCCTCACTCAAGATCAGTGTGCCCACAGAGCCAACCCTGCAACTTCAGGGCATGGTTGGGGGTTAGGATCACCACGAGGGTTCCTTTTCCCTTAGGAGGGAGGTGGCCTTTTGGGCTGCTGATTTCCAGGTTATCAGATACTGCCAGTATCTTGGCCAGATGTGGCGGTGGGCCAAGCCGCTTGGTGACCATAGTTTATCCTACCTGGATCGCATTCTTGCATTGTTCCATTTCAAGTGGTCCCAGGATTTGCACTAATACTCCAATGGCGATTCACCATTCACCAGGAATGTAAAGGTCAAAGGGTTTAGCTAAATTAGGGAGTTCCAGGGCAAGGGTCTTAATTGACTGCTCTTTCCATTCTTGAAAGGCCACTTCTGCATTCTATTCAAAAGGATCATCACCTTTTCCTTTCAGTTTTTCATATAGAGGCCGAGCTAGTAGACTGTAGTTAGGGATCCAGAAGCAGCAAACCCTGGCCTCCCCAGGAACCCCTAAGCTGTCTTCTAGTTTTAGAAATGGGTAAGGCTGTAAATTGTTTCTTAGCTTTCCTGGGATGGGCTTCTCCGACCTTCTGTGAGAATGAAGCCCAGGAAGGTCACCGTAGTCTGTGATATTTGAGCTTTTTCTTGGACAACATGTATCCTTTATTGGCTTCGTAGTTAAGAGGTCTCCTCAGTAGGGCTGGCGATCAGAATGTCGTCTGCATATTGAAGGAGTGTTTCCTTTTCCAGAGGTAGAACTTTTAGGTCTTTAGCTGAGCTTTCCCCAAAGATGGTGTGGGAATTTTTGAACCCTTGGGGCAACACGGCCCGGAAGTATTGTTTTAGTTGTATGTTGAGTCCTGCCACTCACAAGCCAAAATTTCTTGTGACTCTGGGACTAATAGAATACAAAAGAAGGCATCATTGAAGACTAATACAGAATACCATGTCCTGGTGGTTGGTAGAATGACCAGCAGGTTGTAGGATTTAGGAACTACTGGAGGTATATCCTCGGTGGCTTCACTGACTGTCCTGACATCCTTTACCAGGACTCCAGCAGCCCATGGGGCTCTCGAGGTCAGGCCAATCCCAGGATATGGAGCTCACCTGGGCAGGTACCCCACCCCAGCCCACGGGGCTCTCGTGTTCAGGACCCTCCCAGGATATGGGGCTCCCTGGGCAGGTCCCCCTGCAGCCCATGGGGCTCTCGTGGTCAGGCCCCTCCCAGGATACAGAGCTACCCTTGCAGGTACCATAGCAGGGCTGGGAACACAGGAACCGTGCATATCGCCCTCATTGCAGAGCACTCCCAGCTCACCTGTCACTCAGATCTGACACAGAGCACCTCAGAGCAGGACTTGAACTAACAAACAGCAGCTCCGACAGGTCTGTGACCCTGGGCATCACTCTGTGTGGCCTCCCTCCACCTGGTCTTCCAGAGACTTCCACTGCACCCGGGGCACCAGGCCTCTGTCTCTACCCACCACCCACCCCTCCTCTCCCTGACTCCTGGGTTCCTCTCATTAGGAGAGGGTTTTCTTGAAGTTGTCTCCCACTCATGGGCCAGATAATATAATTAGAAAACAAGCCAGAGCTGCAGCCCCTTGTCTATCCTGACTCTCAGGAGCCCACACCTGTTCCTTGGACCTGGCCGATTCAGCAAGTTCCAGTTTCTGCAACTGTGAGCCCCTGAGGGGTGATTATTGGCTGGCCTGGGAAGCCTGACCGTGCCGGCCAGCCCTCCTCAAGTGTGCCTGGGTTCAGATCAATATAAACACCGCTCCAGGCAGCAAGAGCCCCTGCAGCTGTGCCTGACGCCATTTTCTCTGCCCTGTCAGCAGTCTTGGGGCTGGACTGGTGGGAGGGAGTGAGAGGCCACGGCTTTGTGGGTGGCCCAGTGTGAGTGGGGCTCTGCTGGACTTTCTGCAGCAGTTGCCAAGATGCCACCTGCTAAAGAAGAGGATGTGTCACCCATACCTGCCGCTGGAATTTCTCCCTGGGCAGAGGTGAGTGAGGAAGAAAGCAGTGGGGGCCGGGACAGCAGGGGTATCTCAGGCAGGGAAATGGAAAGCTTCCAGAAGAGCACCCAGGGCCAGGACCATCCTGGCTGGCCTGCAGGCACCAAGTCGGCTGGCATGCTGTCGCTCATGTGGCTCCATGGCCCTTCCTCTAGGCTTTCAAGTCCTTGTACATATTCAGGTGTTTTACCTGGGAAGGGTGGGAACATTTCAGCAGCAGCTGGCCTGGGGCTCAGCCCACGTTTACTCACAGATGCCTCGGCACGGTCCCCCAGCTTTGCAATGAGGACGCTTGTTGCGTGGGGCATGCTGGCTGAATGGGAGATGATTCCCCACCACTGACCAACTTCAGAATTGTTTACAACTGGAGCAAGTGCCCTGATACGGTTTTCCTCTGTGTAGCTGGTGGGTTCTGTTTTTTTTTCTTTTTTGGTTCAAGGTAGATTTTATTCCTCTTTTTTGTATTTACAGATATAAGCATGGAAATAATTTATTCATATAAATACATGTATGTGAAGGGAAGAATATTTTTTCTGTTTTACTTTTTGTAATTTGAATTTTATTTTATTTTTTTATACAGCAGGTTCTTTTTGGTTATCTATTTTATACATATAAATGTATACATGCCAATCCCAATCTCTCAACTCCTCCCACCACCACCCCCCAACAGCTTTCCCCCCTTGGTGTCCATACGTTTGTTGTCTACATCTGTTGCTCTATTTCTGCCTTGCAAAACGGTTCATCTGTACAATTTGTCTAGGTTCCACATATAGCCATTAATAGACAAGATTTCTTTTTCTCTTTCTGACTTACTTCACTCTGTATGACAGTCTCTAGATCCATCAACGTCTCTACAAATGACCCAATTTCATTCCTTTTTATGGCTTAGTAATATTCCATTTTATATATGTACCACATCTTTATGCATTCGTCTGTCTGTGGGCATTTAGGTTGCTTCCATTACCTGGATATTGTAAATAGTGATGCAATGAACATTGCGGTGAATGTCTCTTTTTGATTTATGGTTTTGCCTGGGTATATGCCCAGTAGTGGGACTGCTGTATCATATGGTAATTCTATTCTTAGTTTTATAAGAAACTCCATAACGTTCTCCACAGTGACTGTATCAATTTCATTCCCAACAATAGCGGAAGAGGGTGTCTTATCTCCACACCCTTTCCAGCATTTGTTGTTTGTAGATTTTCTGATGATGCCCATTCTAACAGGTGTGAGGTGATACACCATGGATGAGTCTATTTCGTTGAGCAAAGAGTAGGTCTTGTCTATTACATATTTGGCTTATGGAACGGTATGTGTGCTAATTTCAATCTCTGGTTTTATACAGCACCGCAACTCAACTTTCCCCTTAAGCAAGCATAAGTTTTTATCTAAATGTGAGACTCTGTTCGGTTTTGGAATTCAGTTTATGTGTAGCCAAGTTTACACTCTCTCTATTAGTGATAACTTATGATAATTACCTTTCTCTGTGTGACATATTTCTCTTAGAATCATCATACTTAAATCCACTCAATTTGCTGCTACAGGCCTGATGACATTGATTTCATTGCTGAGTGATATTCCATTGTACGTAAGTAGCACAACTCCTTTATCCATATTTTTCTTTCTGGGATATTTAATTTGTACTGGACTCAAGGTTCTTGTAAACACAGCAGCCCTAAATTTGGTGTTGGCTGTGTCTTGTTGATTTTAATTTTCCTAAGCTATAGGGCCAAAAGTGGAAGTGCCCTAGGGTCTGTAGCTTTGTTTTTTAGATGTTTCAGAATACACCATAAACATCTCCAGAGTGTCTGTTGGCAATTTACATCCCGCCCATCAGCATAACAAGGCTCCCTGTTCTCCATGGCCTGTCCTGTGTTTCTGGTTTTTACACTTTTTTCAGATGGCCCTTTTGACGAATGGGGAATGAGACTTCATTGTAGTGCGGATTTCCATTGCTCGAGTGCTTGGTTGGCCAAAAAGGGCATATGTGTTTTTTCCTGAATATATTCAGGAAAAAATGTTTACGCACTTTTGTCCAAGTGCATCACTGTCAAAGATCTGCCGCTTTTCACATGCTTTAAATGCAATTCCAATCTACCTCCTGAAATATGATTCCTGCAATTCTGCCTCGTTTTGAAGTCCTCTTTGCAGACTTACTTCAGTATATTTTTGCCAATAGCTGTCATTTATAACTCTGCAGGTTTGTGAATTACAGTGCCCGTGATTTCCTTTCTTAACTCGTTTCCTTGAAAGCTGGCCACAGAACCGCAGGTTTGCTTTAGGCCATAATCAGGGTCTGGCACGGCACTCTGAGCCTTTGGTTAATTCCTCTTCCTGGTGGGAAATTAGAGTTAAATGTGCCCCTCCGGACACCTGCCTCACTCCCAGCCCCTTGGTGATGTGTGTCCTGTGGTTTGAGGCCACATGTGCTGGGTTCCTCACCTTTGGCTGATGTGGCCCCACTGGTGTGAGGACACTCCTGCCTGGTTCCCATCCCCTTGGTGATGTGGGCCATCCAGTGAGAGTCTGATCCTGGTTGGGTTCCTCACACTTCTGTGAGGTGGGCCCTCTTCTCTGACGTCACTCCTGCCTGGCTGGCACACCCCGCCTTGGCGAAGTCGGCCCTCTGGTGGGATTTGGTGCATGCTGGGTGTCTCCTGCCCTCGGTAATGAGGGCCCTCTGGCGTCAGGCCCTAATTCCTGGGCTCCCAATATTTTCTGATATGCGCCCTGTGGTTCGAGTACACTCCTGACAGGTTCCCAACCCCATGGGAATGTGGGCCTTCTGCTCTGAGGTCCCAACCGTGGGTTGCTCAGTTTCATGATGAGGGCCCTCTGCTGTGAGTTCTCTCTGGCCTGGATCCCATAGCCTCGCTGCTCCTGGCCACCTGCTGGGAGGTTCCAACTGCGGGATTCCTCACCTTTTTTCTTCTATGGACCCTCTGTTTTGAGACTCCTCCTGCCTGCCTCACTCCCAGCCCCTTGGTGATGTGTGTCCTCTGGTGTGAGGCCACGTGTGCTGGGTCCCTCGCCTTTCGATGATGTGGCCACACTGGTGTGAGGACACTCCTGCCTGCTTCCTATCCCCTTGATGATGTGGGCCCTCTGGTGAGAGTCTGATCCTGGCTGGGTTCCTCACCCTTCTGTGAGGTGGGCCCTCTGCTGTGAGGTCACTCCTGCCTGGCTGGCACACCCCACCTGGGCAACATCGGCCCTCTTGTGGCACTTGGAGCCTGCTGGGAGCCTCCTCCCCTCGGTGATGGGGGTCCTCTAGCGTCAGGCCCTAACTGCTGGGTACCCACATTTTCTGATACATGCTAAGTGGTGCGAGGACACTCCTGCGAGGTTCCCATCCCCATGGGCATGTGGGCCTTCTGCTCTAAGGTCCCAATACCTGTGTTGTTCACCGTTTCATGATGTTGTCTCTCTGGTGTTAGTTCACTCAGGCCTAGATCCCATAGACTCTGTGCTATGAGCCGACTGCTGGGAGGTTCCTACTGCTGGATTCCTTACCTCTTTTATTCTTTGGGTCCTGTGTTTTTATGCTCCTACTTCCTGACTCACTCCCAGCCCCTTTGTGATGTAGGTCCTCTGGTTTAAGGCCACATGTACCGGTTTCCTCACCATTATTGATGTGGCCCCACTGGTGTGAGGACACTCCTGCCTGGTTCCCATCCCCTTGGTGATTGGGGCCCTCTTGTGAGAGTCTGATCCTGTCTGGATTCCTCACACTTCTGGGAGGTGGGCCCTCTGCTGTGAGGTCACTCCTGCCTGGCTGGCACACGTCACGTTGGCGATGTGGGCCCTCAGTTGGGAGTTGGTGCCTGCTGGGAGTCTCCTCCCCTCGGTAATGAGGGCCCTCTGGCGTCAGGCCCTAACTCATGGGCTCCCAAAATTTTCTGATGTGCGCCCTGTCGTGTGAGTACACTCCAGCCAGGGTCCCTTCCCTAGGGGATGTGGGCTTTCTGCTCTGTGGTCCCAACGGCTGGGTTGCTCACAGTGTCAGAATGTGGGCCCTCTGCTCTGAGTTCACTCCGGCATGGATCCCATAACCTCGGTGCTCTGGGCCACCTGCTTGGAGCTTCCAACTGCGGGGTTCCTCACCTTTTTTATTCTATGGGCCCTCTGTTCTGAGTCTCCTCCTGCATGCCTCACTCCCAGCCCTTTCGTGATGTGCGTCCCCTTGTTTGAGGTCACATGTGCTGTGTTCCTCACCTTTCGCTGATGTGGCCCCACTGGTGTGAGGACACTCCTGCCTTGTTCAGATCCCCTTGGTGATGTGGGCCCTCTGGTGAGAGTCTTATCCTGGCTGGGTTCCTCACCCTTCTGTGAGGTAGGCCCTCTGCTGTGAGGTCACTCCTGCCTGGCTGGCCCACGTCACCTTGGCGACGTGGGCCCTCAGTTGGGAGTTGTTGCCTGCTGGGAGTCTCCTCCCCTCGGTATTGAGGGCCCTCTGGCATCAGACCCTAACTCCTGGGCTCCCAAAATTTTCTGTTGTGCGCCCTGTGGTGCTAGTACACTCCTGCCAGGTTCCCAACCCCATGGGAATGTGGGCCTTCTGCTCTGAGGTCCCAACCGTGGGTTGCTCAGTTTCTTGATGAGGGCCCTCTGGTGTGAGTTCACTCCAGCATGGATCCCATAGCCTCGCTGCTCCTGGCCACATGCGGGGAAGTTCCAACAGCGGGATTCCTCACGTTTTTCCTTCAATGGGCCCTCTGTTTTGAGACTCCTCCTGCCTGACTCACTCCCAGCCCCTTGGTGATGTGTGTCCTCTGGTTTGAGGCCACGTGTGCTGGGTCCCTCACCTTTCGATGATGTGGCCCCACTGGTGTGAGGACACTCCTGCCTGGTTCCTATCCCCTTGGTGATGTGGGCCCTCTGGTGAGATTCTGATCCTGGCTGGGTTCCTCACACTTCTGTGAGGTGGGCCCTCTGCTGTGAGGTCACTCCTGCCTGGCTGGCACACCCCGCCTTGGCAATGTCGGCCCTCTTGTGGCAGTTGGAGCCTACTGGGAGCCTCCTCCCCTCGGTGATGAGGGCCCTCTGGCGTCAGGCCCTAACTGCTGGGTACCCACATTTTCTGATACGTGCTAAGTTGTGCGAGGACACTCGTGTCATGTTCCCAACCCCATGGTGCTGTGGGCCTTCTGCTCTGAGGTCCAAACGGCTGGGTTGCTCACAGTTTCATGATGTGGGCCCTCTGCTGTGAGTTCACTGTGGCCTGGATCGCATAGACTCAGTGCTCTGGGCCGCCCACGGGGAGGTTCCCACTGCAGGATTCCTCAGCTTTTTTATTCTATTCACCCTGTGTTGTGAGGCTACTCATGCCTGCCTCACTCCGAACCCCTTGGAGATCTGGGTCCTCTGGTTTAGGCCACATGTGCTGGGTTCCTCACCTTTCTATGATGTGGTCACCCTGGTGTGAAGACAGTCCTGCCTGGTTCTGATGCCCTTGGTGATGTGGGCCCTCTGGTGAGAGTCTTATCCTGGCTGGGTTCCTCACCATTCTGTGAGGTAGGCCCTCAGCTGTGAGGTCACTCCTGCCTGGCTGTTGCACGTCACCTTGGCGACATGGGCCCTCCGTAGGGAGTTGGTGCCTGCTTGGGGTCTCCTCCCCTTGGTAATGAGGGCCCTCTGGCATCAGACCCTAATTTCTGGGTTCCCAAAATTCTCTGATGTGCGCCCTGTGGTGCGAGTATACTTCTGCCAAGTTCCCAACCACATGGGAATGTGGGCCTTCTGCTCTAAAGTCCCAACGGCTGGGTTGCTCACAGTTTCATGATGAGGGCCCTCTGTTTTGAGTTCAGTCAGGCCTGGATCCCATAGCCTCACTGCTCCTGGCCGCCTGCTGGGAGGTTCCAACTGCGGGATTCCTCACCTTTTTTACGCTATGGGCCCTCTGTTTTGAGGCTCCTCCTGCCTGCCTCACTCCCAGCCCCTTGGTGATGTGTGTCCTGTAGTTTGAGGCCACGTGTGCTGGGTCCATCACATTTCGGTGATGTGGCCCCACTGGTGTGAGGACACTCCTGCCTGGTTTCCATTCCCTTGGTGATGTGGGCCCTCTGGTGAGAGTCTGATCCTCTTTGGGTTCCTCACACTTTTGTGTGGTTGGCCCTCTGCTCTGAGGTCACTCCTGCCTGGCTGGCCCACCCCGCATTGGCGACGTCGGCCTTCTGGTAGCAGTTGGAGCTTGCTGGGAGCCTCCTCTCCTCAGTGATGAGGGCCCTCTGGCGTCCGGCCCTAACTGCTGGGCTCCCCACAATTTCTGTTGTGTGCCCACTGGTGCGATGACACTCCTGCTTGGTTCCCTTCCCCATGGGGATGTGGGCCTTGTGCTCTGATGTCACAACGGCTGGGTTGCTTACAGTATCATGATGAGGGCCCTCTGTTGTGAGTTCATCACTGCCTGGATCCCATAGCCTTGGTGCTCTGGGCCGCCTGCTGGGATGTTCCAACTGCTGGATTCCTCACCTTTTTATACAATGGGCCATGTGTTTTGAGGTTAATCCTGCCTGCCTCGCTCTGAGACCCATGGTGATGTGGGTCTTCTGGTTTGAGGCCACATGTGCTGGGTACCTCAACTTTCGATGATGTGGCCCCACGGGTGTGAAGACACTCGTGCCTGATTCCCAGCCCCTTGCTTATGTGGGCACTCTGGTGAGAGTCTGATCATGACTGGGTTCCTTACCCTTCTGTGAGCTGGGCGCTCTGAAGTGAGGTCACTCCTGCCTGGATGGCTCACGTCGCCTTGGCGACGTAGGCCCTCTGTTGGCCACTGAAGCATGCTGGGAGCCTCCTATCCTCTTTAATGAGGGCCCTGGAAGAAACGCATATGCCCTTTTTGACCAAGTGCATCATTGTCGAAGTTCTGCCTCTTCTCCTATACTTTCAGAGGACTTCCCGTCTACCTCCTGAAATCGTATTCCTGGAATTCTGCCCCGCGTTCAAGTCCTCTTTGCAGCCTTACTTCAATATATTTTTGGACGATAGCTTTCATTTATAACTCTGCAGGTTTGTGAATTACAGTGCCCCTGAGCTCCATTCTTCAACTCGCTTTCTTGTGAGCTGGCCGCAAAACCGCATGATTGCTTCAGACCCTAATCTGGTTGTGGCATGGCATGTTGAGCCTTTGGCTAATTCCTCTTCCTGATGGGAAATGAGCGTTAAATTTGCTCGTGCAGACACCTACAGCTAATCTCTCATTGGTTCTCCCTATTCCTGTTCATCTTGCTCAGAAATTCCAAACTGTGCCAAACAGGAGGTTAAAGGCACTGACTCTCCATTTGGGGAAAGAGTTAGTAAAGCGTCTGGAATGGTAAAACCGAGTATGAGGGGAAGAAAACTGAGATGCATTTAAAAGGTTTCCCGGTCACACGGTGGACCATATTCTGGGTTTCCCATGCGTGTTTTACCTGAAGGAAGAATCCCTTAAACCTGGAGAGGTGGGACCCATGCAATGGGTACCATGCAGTATGAGTTCAAAGGGCCTGCATTTTCTCACCGAACCTCACCAATGCTATCAGCCCAAAGTGTCGAACCTTATGTCTCACTCAGCTCTAGGTGTAGATGTGGTAAATCCAGGTTGCATCACAAGCCCTGAATGAATTATTTAAGAATTGCTCTCTATTTCACTGTCATTGTGTTTGTTTTTGTTGTTTATTTTGATAATGGGATTTATCGGATTTTCTCTGCTGCCTTCATGCAGCTGTACACACACTTGATTCTCTTACGGAGACATATAAATCCATGGGTTTGAAGATTCTTACTAGTAATGTGTAATCCTAGGAGTTGAATATGTTGTGTTTAGTCCATTTCGTTGAGCAAGGTGTAGGTCTTGACTATTACATATTTGGCTTATGGAAAGGTATGTGTGCTAATTTCTATCTCTGGTTTTATGCAGCACCCCACCTCACCTTTCCCCATAAGCAAGCATAAGTTGGTGTTCTAAATTTGAGACCCTGTTCTGTTTTGTAATTCAGTTCATGTGTAGCCAAGTTTACATTCCGTGTATTAGTGATATCTTATGATGTTTCATTTTCTGTGTGACTTATTTCACTTAGAATCATCGTACCTGGATCCACTCAATATGCCGCGACGGGCCTGATGACATAGATTTCATTGGTGAGTGATATTCCATTGTACGTGCGTACCACAACTTCTTTAACCATTTTTCACATTCTGGGATATTTAACTTGTACCGTAGAGGACGTTCTTGTAAACAGAGCTGTCCCAAACTTTGGGGTGGCTGTGTGTTTTTGATTTTAATTTCCCTAAGCTATAGGACCATAAGTGGAAGTGCCATAGGCTGTGTTGCTTTGTTTCCTACGTGTTTCAGGAAACCCCATACACTTCTCCAGAGTGGCTGTTT
The DNA here is from genome assembly GCF_059928025.1 of Delphinapterus leucas. Lineage (NCBI taxonomy): Eukaryota > Metazoa > Chordata > Mammalia > Artiodactyla > Monodontidae > Delphinapterus > Delphinapterus leucas. Next base: position 5,876,968 of record NW_028322245.1, read on the forward strand.
GCAATTTACATACCCCCATCAGCATAACAAGGCTCCCTGTTCTCCATGACCTGTCCTGCTTTTCTGGATTTTACACTTTTTCAGATGCCCCTTTTAACCGGGGGGCAGTGAGACTTCATTGTAGTGCAGATTTCATTTACCTGCTTGCTTGCTTGGCCAAAAATGGCGTATGCGTTTTTTCCTGAATATATTCAGGAAAAAACGCATACGCACTTTTTGGCCAGTGCATCATTGTCGACATTCTGCCTCTATTCCTATGCTTTAAGTGCAATTCCAGTCTACCCCCTGAAATCGTTTTCCTGAAATTCTGCCCCACTTTCAAGTCCTCTTCGAAGACTTACTTCAATACATTTTTGGACGATAGCTGTTATTCATAACTCTGCAGGTTTGTGAATTACAGTGCCCCTGAGCTCCTTTGTTTAACTCGCTTTCTTGTGAGCTGGCCGAAAAACCGCAGGATTGCTGCAGGCCCTAATCTGTTTCCCTCAGGGCACGCTGAGCCTTTGGTGAATTCCTCTTCCTGGTGGGAAATGAGCGTTCCATTTGCCCGTGAAGACACCTACAGCTAGTCTCTCATTGGTTCTCCCTATTCCTGTTAATCTTGCGTAGAAATTGCAAACTGTGCCAAATAGGAGGTTAAAGGCACTGACTCTCCAAGTGGGGAGAATGTTAGTAAAGTGTCTGGAATGGTGAACCCGAGTACCAGGTTTCGAAAACTGAGATATATTTGAAAACGTTTCCCAATCACACGGTGGTCAATACTCTGGGTTTCCCATGCATGTCTTAGCTGAAGGAAGAATCCCTTAAACCTGGAGAGCTGGAAACCATGGAATGGGTACCTTGCAGTATGACTACAAAGGGTCTTCGTTTGCTCACCGAACCTCACAAATGCTATCAGCCCGAAGTGTCCAGCCGTATATCTCACCCAGCTCTGGGTGTAGATGTGGTAAATCCAGGTTGCATCACAAGCCCTGAATGAATTATTTAAGAATTGCTCTCTATTTCACTGTCAATGTGTTTTGGTTTTGAAATTTATTTTGATAATGGGATTTATCGGATTTTCACTGCTGCGTTTAGGCCGCTGTACACACGCTTGTTTTCCTTATGGAGACATATAAATCCATGGGTTTTAAGATTCTTACTTGTCAGGTATCTTGTCAGGCGTTGAATATGGGGTGTTGAGTCCATTTCGTTGAGCAAGGAGTAGGGCTTGTCTATTATATATTTGGCTTATGGAACGGTATCTGTGCTAATTTCAATCTCTGGTTTTATGCAGCACCCCAACTCACCTTTCCCCATAAGCAAGCATAAGTTGGTTTTCTAAATTTGAGACCCTGTTCTGTTTTGTAATTCAGTTTATGTGTAGCCAAGTTTACATTCCGTGTATTACTGATATATTATGATGTTTCTATTTCTGTGTGACTTATTTCTCGTAGAATCATCGTACCTGAATCCACTCATTATGCCGCTACAGGCCTGAAGACGTAGATTTTATTGCTGAGTGATATTCCATTGTACGTGCGTACCAGAACTTCTTTATCCATTTTTCCCTTTCTCGGATATTTAACTTGTACCGTAGACAAGGTTCTTGTAAACAGAGCCATCCCAAACTTTGGGGTGGCTGTGTGTTTGTGATTTTAATTTCCCTAAGCTATAGGACCATAAGTGGAAGTGACATAGGCTGTGTTGCTTTGTTTCCTACGTGTTTCAGGATACACCATACATTTCTCCAGAGTGGCTGTTGGCAATTTACATCCCGCCCATCAGCATAACAAGGCTCTCTGTTCTCCAAGACCTGTCCTGCCTTTCTGGATTTTACACTTTTTTCAGATGGCCCTTTTGACCGGGGGGCAGTGAGACTTCATTGTAGTGCAGATTTCCTTTACACGCTTGCTTGGTTGGCCAAAAAGGGCGTATGCGTTTTTACCTGAATATATTCAGGAAAAACTGCATACGCCCTTTTTGGCCAAGTGCATCATTGTCGACATTCTGCCTCTTTTCCTATGCTTTAAGTGCAATTCCAGTCCACCGCCTGAAATCGATTTCCTGAAATTGTGCCCCGATTTCAAGTCCTCTTTGAAGCCTTACTTCAGTACATTTTTGGACGATAGCTGTCATTCATAACTCTGCAGGTTTGTGAATTACAGTGCCCCTGAGCTCCTTTCTTCAACTTCTTTTCTTGTGAGCTGGCCGCAAAACTGCAGGATTGCTTCAGGCCCTAATCTGTTTCCGGCATGGCACGCTGAGCCTTTGGTTAATTCCTCTTCCTGGTGGGAAATGAGCGTTCAATTTGCCCGTGCAGACACCAACAGCTAGTCTCTTATTGGTTCTCCCTATGCCTGTTCATCTTGCGCAGAAATTGCAAACTGTGCCAAACAGGAGGTTAAAGGCACTGACTCTCCAAGTGGGGAGAGTGTTAGTAAAGCGTCTGGAATCGTGAACCCGAGTACCAGCGGACGAATACTGAGATGCATTTGAAAACGTTTCCCAATCACATGGCGGACGATAGTCTGGGTTTCCCATGCATGTTTTAGCTGAAGGAAGAATCCCTTAAACCTGGAGAGTTGGGACCCATTGAATGGGTACCATGCAGTATGACTTCAAAGGGTCTGCGTTTGCTCACCGAACCTCACCAATGCTATCAGCCCGAAGTGTCCAGCCTTATGTCTCACCCAGCTCTGGGTGTAGATGTGGTAAATCCAGGTTGCATCACAAGCCCTGAATGAATTATTTAAGAATTGCTCTCTATTTCACTGTCATTGTGTTTTGTTTTTGAAATTTATTTTGATAATGGGATTTATCGGATTTTCACTGCTGCGTTTAGGCCGCTGTACACACGCTTGATTTCCTTATGGAGACATATAAATCCATGGGTTTTAAGATTCTTACTTGTCAGGTATCTTCCCAGGCGTTGAATATGGGGTGTTGATTCCATTTCGTTGAGCAAGGAGTAGGTCTTTTGTGTAAAATATTTGGCTTATGGAAAGGTATCTGTGCTAATTTCAATCTCCAGTTTTATGCAGCACCCCAACTCACCTTTCCCCATAAGCAAGCATAAGTTGGTTTTCTAAATTTGAGACCCTCTTCTGTTTTGTAATTCAGTTCATGTGTAGTCAAGTTTACATTCCGTGTATTAGTGATATCTTATGATATTTCTTTTCCTGTGTGACTTATTGCTCATAGAATCATCGTACCTGAATCCACTCATTATGCCGCTACGGGCCTGATGACGTAGATTTCATTGCTGAGTGATATTCCATTGTACGTGCGTACCACAACTTCTTTATCCATTTTTTGCTTTCTCGGATATTTAACTTGTACCGTAGACGAGGTTCTTGTAAACAGAGCAGTCCCAATCTTTGGGGTGGATGTGTGTTTTTGATTTTAATTTCCCTAAGCTATAGGACCATAAGTGGAAGTGCCATAGGCTGTGCTTCTTTGTTTCCTATGTGTTTCAGGAACACCATACACTTCTCCAGAGTGGCTGTTGGCAATTTATATCCCACAGGTCAGCATAACAAGTCTCCCTGTTCTCCAAGACCTGTCCTGCCTTTCTGGATTTTACACTTTTTTCAGATGGCGCTTTTGACCGGGGGGCAGTGAGACTTCATTGTAGTGCAGATTTCCTTTACACGCTTGCTTGGTTGGACAAAAAGGGCTTATGCGTTTTTTCCTGAATATATTCAGGAAAAAACGCATACGCCCTTTTTGGCCAAGTGCATCATTGTCGACATTCTGCCTCTTTTCCTATGCTTTAAGTGCAATTCCAGTCTACTCCCTGAAATCGTATTCCTGAAATTCTGCCCCGCTTTCTAGTCCTCTTCGAAGACTTACTTCAATACATTTTTGGACGATAGCTGTCATTCATAACTCTGCAGGTTTGTGAATTACAGTGCCCCTGAGCTCCTTTCTTCAACTCGCTTTCTTGTGAGCTGGCCGCAAAACCGCAGGATTGCTTCAGGCCCTAATCTGTTTCCGGCAGGACAAGCTGAGCCTTTGGTTAATTCCTCTTCCTGGTGGGAAATGAGCATTCCATTTGCCCGTGCAGACACCTACAGCTAGCCTCTCATTGGTTCTCCCTATTCCTGTTCATCTTGCGCAGAAATTGCAGACTGTGCCAAACAGGAGGTTAAAGGCACTGACTCTCCAAGTGGGGAGAGTGTTAGTAAAGCGTCTGGAATGGTGAACCCGAGTACCAGGGTTCGAAAACTGAGATGCATTTGAAAACGTTTCCCAATCACACGGTGGACCATACTCTGGGTTTCCCATGCATGTTTTAGCTGAAGGAAGTATCCCTTAAACCTGGAGAGTTGAGACCCATGGAATGGGTAACATGCAGTATGACTTCAAAGGATCTGCGTTTGCTCACCGAACCTCACCAATGCTATCAGCTCGAAGTGTCCAGCCTTATGTCTCACCCAGCTCTGGGTGTAGATGTGGTAAATCCAGGTTTCATCACAAGCCCTGAATGAATTATTTAAGAATTGCTCTCTATTTCACTGGCATTGTGCTTTGTTTTGAAATTTATTTTGATAATGGGATTTATCAGATTTTCACAGCTGCGTTTAGGCGGCTGTACACACGCTTGATTTCCTTATGGAGACATATAAATCCATGGGTTTTAAGATTCTTACTTGTCAGGTATATTCCCAGGCGTTGAATATGTGGTGTTGAGTCCATTTCGTTGAGCAAGGAGTAGGTCTTGTCTATTATATATTTGGTTTATGGAACGGTATCTGTGCTAATTTCAATCTCTGGTTTTATGCAGCACCCCAACTCACCTTTCCCCTTAAGCAAGCATAATTTGGTTTTCTAAATTTGAGACCCTCTTCTGTATTGTAATTCAGTTCATGTGTAGCCAAGTTTACATTCCGTGTATTAGTGATATCTTATGATGTTTCTTTTTCTGTGTGACTTATTTCTCGTAGAATCAACGTACCTGAATTGACTCATTATGCCACTACGTACCTGATGACGTAGATATCATTGTTGAGTGATATTCCACTGTACGTGCGTACCACAACTTATTTATCCATTTTTTGCTTTATCGGATATTTAACTTGTACCTTAGACGAGGTTCTTGTAAGCAGAGCCGTCCCAAACTTTGGTGTGGCTGTGTGTTTTTGATTTTAATTTCCCTAAGCTATAGGACCATAAGTGGAAGTGCCATAGGCTGTGTTTCTTTGTTTCCTACGTTTTTCAGGAAACACCATACACTTCTCCAGAGTGGCTGTAGGCAATTTACATCCCGCCCATCAGCATGACAAGGCTTCCTGTTCTCCATGACCTGTCCTGCCTTTCTGGATTTTACACTTTTTTCAGATGGCCCTTTTGACCGGGGGGCAGGGAGACTTCAATGTAGTGCATATTGCCTTTACACGCTTGCTTGGTTGGCCAAAAAGGGCGTATGCGTTTTTTCCTGAATATATTCAGGAAAAAACGCATACGCCCTTTTTGGCCAAGTGCATCATTGTCGACATTCTGCCTCTTTTCCTATGCTTTAAGTGCAATTCCAGTCTACCCCCTGAAATCGTGTTCCTGAAATTCTGCCCCGCTTTCAAGTCCTCTTCGAAGACTTACTTCAGTACATTTTTGGACGATAGCTGTCATTCATAACTCTGCAGGTTTGTGAATTACAGTGCCCCTGAGCTCCTTTCTTCAACTCGCTTTCTTGTGAGCTGGCCGCAAAACCGCAGGATTGCTTCAGGCCCTAATCTGTTTCCGGCAGGGCACGCTGAGCCTTTGGTTAATTCCTCTTCCTGGTGGGAAATGAGCGTTAAATTTCCATGTTCAGACACCTTCACATGAGTCGTCATGGTGCCCCTTTGCCCCGGTTATCTCTATGGAGGTTGGAGTTGGAAGGCCTCCTCACTCAAGATCAGTGTGCCCACGGAGCCAACCCTGCAACTTCAGGGCATGGTTGGGGGTTAGGATCACCACGAGAGTTCCTTTTTCCTTAGGAGGGAGGTGGCCTTTTGGGCTGCTGATTTCCAGGTTATCAGATACTGCCAGTATCTTGGCCAGATGTGGCGGTGGGCCAAGCCCCTTGGTGACCGTAGTTTATCCTACCTGGATCGTATTCTTGCATTGTTCCATTTCAAGTGGTCCCAGGTTTTGCACTAATACTCCAATGGCGATTCACCGTTCACCAGGAATGTAAAGGTCAAAGGGTTTAGCTAAATTAGGGAGTTCCAGGGCAAGGGTCTGAATTGACTGCTCTTTCCATTCTTGAAAGGCCACTTCTGCATTCTATTCAAAAGGATCATCACCTTTTCCTTTCAGTGTTTCATATAGAGGCCGAGCTATTAGACTGTAGTTAGGGATCCAGAAGCAGCAAACCCTGGCCTCCCCAGGAACCCCTAAGCTGTCTTCTAGTTTCAGAAATGGGTAAGGCTGTAAATTGTTTCTTCCCTTTCCTGGGATGGGCTTCTCCGACCTTCTGTGAGAATGAAGCCCAGGCAGGTCACCGTAGTCTGTGATATTTGAGCTTTTTCTTGGACAACTTGTATCCTTTATTGGCTTGGTAGTTCAGAGGTCTCCTTAGTAGGGCTGGCGATCAGAATGTCATCTGCATATTGAAGGAGTGTTTCCTTTTCCAGAGGTAGAACTTTTAGGTCTTTAGCTGAGCTTTCCCCAAAGATGGTGTGGGAATTTTTGAACCCTTGGGGCAACACGGCCCGGAAGTATTGTTTTAGTTGTATGTTGAGTCCTGCCACTCACAAGCCAAAATTTCTTGTGACTCTGGGACTAATAGAATACAAAAGAAGGCATCATTGAAGACTAATACAGAATACCATGTCCTGGTGGTTGGTAGAATGACCAGCAGGGTGTAGGATTTAGGAACTACTGGAGGTATATCTTCGGTGGCTTCACTGACTGTCCTGACATCCTTTACCAGGACTCCAGCAGCCCATGGGGCTCTCGAGGTCAGGCCAATCCCAGGATATGGAGCTCACCTGGGCAGGTACCCCACCCCAGCCCACGGGGCTCTCGTGGTCAGGCCCCTCCCAGGATACAGAGCTACCCTTGCAGGTACCATGGCAGGGCTGGGAACACAGGAACCGTGCATATCGCCCTCATTGCAGAGCACTCCCAGCTCACCTGTCACTCAGATCTGACACAGAGCACCTCAGAGCAGGACTTGAACTAACAAACAGCAGCTCCGACAGGTCTGTGACCCTGGGCATCACTCTGTGTGGCCTCCCTCCACCTGGTCTTCCAGAGACTTCCACTGCACCCGGGGCACCAGGCCTCTGTCTCCACCCACCAGCCACCCCTCCTCTCCCTGACTCCTGGGTTCCTCTCATTAGGAGAGCGTTTTCTTGAAGTTGTCTCCCACTCATGGGCCAGATAATATAATTAGAAAACAAGCCAGAGCTGCAGCCCCTTGTCTATCCTGACTCTCAGGAGCCCACACCTGTTCCTTGGACCTGGCCGATTCAGCAAGTTCCAGTTTCTGCAACTGTGAGCCCCTGAGGGGTGATTATTGGCTGGCCTGGGAAGCCTGACCGTGCCGGCCAGCCCTCCCCAGGTGTGCCTGGGTTCAGATCAATATAAACACCGCTCCAGGCAGCAAGAGCCCCTGCAGCTGTGCCTGACGCCATTTTCTCTGCCCTGTCAGCAGTCTTGGGGCTGGACTGGTGGGAGGGAGTGAGAGGCCACGGCTTTGTGGGTGGCCCAGTGTGAGTGGGGCTCTGCTGGACTTTCTGCAGCAGTTGCCAAGATGCCACCTGCTAAAGAAGAGGATGTGTCACCCATACCTGCCGCTGGAATTTCTCCCTGGGCAGAGGTGAGTGAGGAAGAAAGCAGTGGGGGCCGGGACAGCAGGGGTATCTCAGGCAGGGAAATGGAAAGCTTCCAGAAGAGCACCCAGGACCAGGACCATCCTGGCTGGCCTGCAGGCACCAAGTCGGCTGGCATGCTGTCGCTCATGTGGCTCCATGGCCCTTCCTCTAGGCTTTCAAGTCCTTGTACATATTCAGGTGTTTTACCTGGGAAGGGTGGGAACATTTCAGCAGCAGCTGGCCTGGGGCTCAGCCCACGTTTACTCACAGATGCCTCGGCATTGTCCCCCAGCTTTGCAATGAGGACGCTTGTTGCGTGGGGCCTGCTGGCTGAATGGGAGATGATTCCCCACCACCGACCAACTTCAGAATTGTTTACAACTGGAGCAAGTGCCCTGATACGGTTTTCCTCTGTGTAGCTGGTGGGTTCTGTTTTTTTTTCTTTTTTGGTTCAAGGTAGATTTTATTCCTCTTTTTTGTATTTACAGATATAAGCATGGAAATAATTTATTCATATAAATACATGTATGTGAAGGGAAGAATATTTTTTCTGTTTTACTTTTTGTAATTTGAATTTTATTTTATTTTTTTATACAGCAGGTTCTTTTTGGTTATCTATTTTATACATATAAATGTATACATGCCAATCCCAATCTCTCAACTCCTCCCACCACCACCCCCCAACAGCTTTCCCCCCTTGGTGTCCATACGTTTGTTGTCTACATCTGTTGCTCTATTTCTGCCTTGCAAAACGGTTCATCTGTACAATTTGTCTAGGTTCCACATATAGCCATTAATAGACAAGATTTCTTTTTCTCTTTCTGACTTACTTCACTCTGTATGACAGTCTCTAGATCCATCAACGTCTCTACAAATGACCCAATTTCATTCCTTTTTATGGCTTAGTAATATTCCATTTTATATATGTACCACATCTTTATGCATTCGTCTGTCTGTGGGCATTTAGGTTGCTTCCATTACCTGGATATTGTAAATAGTGATGCAATGAACATTGCGGTGAATGTCTCTTTTTGATTTATGGTTTTGTCTGGGTATATGCCCAGTAGTGGGACTGCTGTATCATATGGTAATTCTATTCTTAGTTTTATAAGAAACTCCATAACTTTCTCCACAGTGACTGTATCAATTTCATTCCCAACAATAGCGGAAGAGGGTGTCTTATCTCCACACCCTTTCCAGCATTTGTTGTTTGTAGATTTTCTGATGATGCCCATTCTAACAGGTGTGAGGTGATACACCATGGATGAGTCTATTTCGTTGAGCAAAGAGTAGGTCTTGTCTATTACATATTTGGCTTATGGAACGGTATGTGTGCTAATTTCAATCTCTGGTTTTATACAGCACCGCAACTCAACTTTCCCCTTAAGCAAGCATAAGTTTTTATCTAAATGTGAGACTCTGTTCGGTTTTGGAATTCAGTTTATGTGTAGCCAAGTTTACACTCTCTCTATTAGTGATATCTTATGATAATTACCTTTCTCTGTGTGACATATTTCTCTTAGAATCATCATACTTAAATCCACTCAATTTGCTGCTACAGGCCTGATGACATTGATTTCATTGCTGAGTGATATTCCATTGTACGTAAGTAGCACAACTCCTTTATCCATATTTTTCTTTCTGGGATATTTAATTTGTACTGGACTCAAGGTTCTTGTAAACACAGCAGCCCTAAATTTGGTGTTGGCTGTGTCTTGTTGATTTTAATTTTCCTAAGCTATAGGGCCAAAAGTGGAAGTGCCCTAGGGTCTGTAGCTTTGTTTTTCAGATGTTTCAGGATACACCATAAACATCTCCAGAGTGTCTGTTGGCAATTTACATCCCGCCCATCAGCATAACAAGGCTCCCTGTTCTCCATGGCCTGTCCTGTGTTTCTGGTTTTTACACATTTTTCAGATGGCCCTTTTGACGAATGGGAAATGAGACTTCATTGTAGTGCGGATTTCCATTGCTCGAGTGCTTGGTTGGCCAAAAAGGGCATATGTGTTTTTTCCTGAATATATTCAGGAAAAAATGTTTACGCACTTTTGTCCAAGTGCATCACTGTCAAAGATCTGCCGCTTTTCACATGCTTTAAACGCAATTCCAATCTACCTCCTGAAATATGATTCCTGCAATTCTGCCTCGTTTTGAAGTCCTCTTTGCAGACTTACTTCAGTATACTTTTGCCAATAACTGTCATTTATAACTCTGCAGGTTTGTGAATTACAGTGCCTGTGATTTCCTTTCTTAACTCGTTTCCTTGAAAGCTGGCCACAGAACCGCAGGTTTGCTTTAGGCCATAATCAGGGTCTGGCACGGCACTCTGAGCCTTTGGTTAATTCCTCTTCCTGGTGGGAAATTAGAGTTAAATGTGCCCCTCCGGACACCTGCCTCACTCCCAGCCCCTTGGTGATGTGTGTCCTGTGGTTTGAGGCCACATGTGCTGGGTTCCTCACCTTTGGCTGATGTGGCCCCACTGGTGTGAGGACACTCCTGCCTGGTTCCCATCCCCTTGGTGATGTGGGCCCTCCGGTGAGAGTCTGATCCTGGTTGGGTTCCTCACACTTCTGTGAGGTGGACCCTCTTCTCTGACGTCACTCCTGCCTGGCTGGCACACCCCGCCTTGGCGAAGTCGGCCCTCTGGTGGGATTTGGTGCCTGCTGGGGGTCTCCTGCCCTCGGTAATGAGGGCCCTCTGGCGTCAGGCCCTAATTCCTGGGCTCCCAATATTTTCTGATATGCGCCCTGTGGTTCGAGTACACTCGTGCCAGGTTCCCAACCCCATGGGAATGTGGGCCTTCTGCTCTGAGGTCCCAACCGTGGGTTGCTCAGTTTCATGATGAGGGCCCTCTGCTGTGAGTTCTCTCCGGCCTGGATCCCATAGCCTCGCTGCTCCTGGCCACCTGCTGGGAGGTTCCAACTGCGGGATTCCTCACCTTTTTTCTTCTATGGACCCTCTGTTTTGAGACTCCTCCTGCCTGCCTCACTCCCAGTCCCTTGGTGATGTGTGTCCTCTGGTGTGAGGCCACGTGTGCTGGGTCCCTCGCCTTTGGATGATGTGGCCACACTGGTGTGAGGACACTCCTGCCTGCTTCCTATCCCCTTGATGATGTGGGCCCTCTGGTGAGAGTCTGATCCTGGCTGGGTTCCTCACCCTTCTGTGAGGTGGGCCCTCTGCTGTGAGGTCACTCCTGCCTGGCTGGCACACCCCACCTGGGCAACATCGGCCCTCTTGTGGCACTTGGAGCCTGCTGGGAGCCTCCTCCCCTCGGTGATGGGGGCCCTCTAGCGTCAGGCCCTAACTGCTGGGTACCCACATTTTCTGATACGTGCTAAGTGGTGCGAGGACACTCCTGCGAGGTTCCCATCCCCATGGGCATGTGGGCCTTCTGCTCTAAGGTCCCAACACCTGTGTTGTTCACCGTTTCATGATGTTGTCTCTCTGGTGTTAGTTCACTCAGGCCTAGATCCCATAGACTCTGTGCTCTGAGCCGACTGCTGGGAGGTTCCTACTGCTGGATTCCTTACCTTTTTTATTCTTTGGGTCCTGTGTTTTTATGCTCCTACTTCCTGACTCACTCCCAGCCCCTTTGTGATGTAGGTCCTCTGGTTTAAGGCCACATGTACCGGTTTCCTCACCTTTATTGATGTGGCCCCACTGGTGTGAGGACACTCCTGCCTGGTTCCCATCCCCTTGGTGATTGGGGCCCTCTTGTGAGAGGCTGATCCTGTCTGGATTCCTCACACTTCTGGGAGGTGGGCCCTCTGCTGTGAGGTCACTCCTGCCTGGCTGGCACACGTCACGTTGGCGATGTGGGCCCTCAGTTGGGAGTTGGTGCCTGCTGGGAGTCTCCTCCCCTCGGTAATGAGGGCCCTCTGGCGTCAGGCCCTAACTCATGGGCTCCCAAAATTTTCTGATGTGCGCCCTGTCGTGTGAGTACACTCCAGCCAGGGTCCCTTCCCTAGGGGATGTGGGCTTTCTGCTCTGTGGTCCCAACGGCTGGGTTGCTCACAGTGTCAGAATGTGGGCCCTCTGTTTTGAGTTCAGTCAGGCCTGGATCCCATAGCCTCGCTGCTCCTGGCCGCCTGCTGGGAGGTTCCAACTGCGGGATTCCTCACCTTTTTTACGCAATGGGCCCTCTGTTTTGAGGCTCCTCCTGCCTGCCTCACTCCCAGCCCCTTGGTGATGTGTGTCCTGTAGTTTGAGGCCACGTGTGCTGGGTCCGTCACATTTCGGGGATGTGGCCCCACTGGTGTGAGGACACTCCTGCCTGGTTTCCATTCCCTTGGTGATGTGGGCCCTCTGGTGAGAGTCTGATCCTCTTTGGGTTCCTCACACTTTTGTGTGGTTGGCCCTCTGCTCTGAGGTCACTCCTGCCTGGCTGGCACACCCCGCATTGGCGACGTCGGCCCTCTGGTAGCAGTTGGAGCTTGCTGGGAGCCTCCTCTCCTCAGTGATGAGGGCCCTCTGGCGTCCGGCCCTAACTGCTGGGCTCCCCACATTTTCTGTTGTGTGCCCACTGGTGCGATGACACTCCTGCTTGGTTCCCTTCCCCATGGGGATGTGGGCCTTGTGCTCTGAGGTCACAACGGCTGGGTTGCTTACAGTATCACGATGAGGGCCCTCTGTTGTGAGTTCATCACTGCCTGGATCCCATAGCCTCGGTGCTCTGGGCCGCCTGCTGGGATGTTCCAACTGCTGGATTCCTCACGTTTTTATACAATGGGCCATGTGTTTTGAGGTTAATCCTGCCTGCCTCGCTCTGAGACCCATGGTGATGTGGGTCTTCTGGTTTGAGGCCACATGTGCTGGGTACCTCAACTTTCGATGATGTGGCCCCACGGGTGTGAGGACACTCGTGCCTGATTCCCAGCCCCTTGCTTATGTGGGCACTCTGGTGAGAGTCTGATCATGACTGGGTTCCTTACCCTTCTGTGAGGTGGGCGCTCTGATGTGAGGTCACTCCTGCCTGGATGGCTCACGTCGCCTTGGCGACGTAGGCCCTCTGTTGGCCACTGAAGCATGCTGGGAGCCTCCTACCCTCTTTAATGAGGGCCCTGGAAGAAACGCATATGCCCTTTTTGACCAAGTGCATCATTGTCGAAGTTCTGCCTCTTCTCCTATACTTTCAGAGGACTTCCCATCTACCTCCTGAAATCGTATTCCTGGAATTCTGCCCCGCGTTCAAGTCCTCTTTGCAGCCTTACTTCAATATATTTTTGGACGATAGCTGTCATTTATAACTCTGCAGGTTTGTGAATTACAGTGCCCCTGAGCTCCATTCTTCAACTCGCTTTCTTGTGAGCTGGCCGCAAAACCGCAGGATTGCTTCAGGCCCTAATCTGGTTCCGGCACGGCATGTTGAGCCTTTGGCTAATTCCTCTTCCTGATGGGAAATGAGCGTTAAATTTGCTCGTGCAGACACCTACAACTAATCTCTCATTGGTTCTCCCTATTCCTGTTCATCTTGCTCAGAAATTCCAAACTGTGCCAAACAGGAGGTTAAAGGCACTGACTCTCCAATTGGGGAAAGAGTTAGTAAAGCGTCTGGAATGGTAAAACCGAGTATGAGGGGAAGAAAACTGAGATGCATTTAAAAAGGTTTCCCGGTCACACGGTGGACCATATTCTGGGTTTCCCATGCGTGTTTTACCTGAAGGAAGAATCCCTTAAACCTGGAGAGGTGGGACCCATGCAATGGGTACCATGCAGTATGACTTCAAATGGCCTGCATTTTCTCACCGAACCTCACCAATGCTATCAGCCCAAAGTGTCGAACCTTATGTCTCACTCAGCTCTAGGTGTAGATGTGGTAAATCCAGGTTGCATCACAAGCCCTGAATGAATTATTTAAGAATTGCTCTCTATTTCACTGTCATTGTGTTTGTTTTTGTAGTTTATTTTGATAATGGGATTTATCGGATTTTCTCTGCTGCCTTCATGCAGCTGTACACACACTTGATTCTCTTACGGAGACATATAAATCCATGGGTTTGAAGATTCTTACTAGTCATGTGTAATCCTAGGAGTTGAATATGGTGTGTTTAGTCCATTTCGTTGAGCAAGGTGTAAGTCTTGACTATTACATATTTGGCTTATGGAAAGGTATGTGTGCTAATTTCTATCTCTGGTTTTATGCAGCACCCCACCTCACCTTTCCCCATAAGCAAGCATAAGTTGGTGTTCTAAATTTGAGACCCTGTTCTGTTTTGTAATTCAGTTCATGTGTAGCCAAGTTTACATTCCGTGTATTAGTGATATCTTATGATGTTTCATTTTCTGTGTGACTTATTTCACTTAGAATCATCGTACCTGGATCCACTCAATATGCCGCGACGGGCCTGATGACATAGATTTCATTGGTGAGTGATATTCCATTGTACGTGCGTACCACAACTTCTTTAACCATTTTTCACATTCTGGGATATTTAACTTGGACCGTAGACGACGTTCTTGTAAACAGAGCTGTCCCAAACTTTGGGGTGGCTGTGTGTTTTTGATTTTAATTTCCCTAAGCTATAGGACCATAAGTGGAAGTGACATAGGCTCTGTTGCTTTGTTTCCTACGTGTTTCAGGAAACCCCATAAACTTCTCCAGAGTGGCTGTTTGCAATTTACATCCCCCCCATCAGCATAACAAGTCTCCCTGTTCTCCATGACCTGTCCTGCCTTTCTGGATTTTACACTTTTTCAGATGCCCCTTTTGACCGGGGGGCAGTGAGACTTCATTGTAGTGCAGATTTCATTTACCTGCTTGCTTGCTTGGCCAAAAATGGCGTATGCGTTTTTTCCTGAATATATTCAGGAAAAAACGCATACGCACTTTTTGACCAGTGCATCATTGTCGACATTCTGCCTCTATTCCTATGCTTTAAGTGCAATTCCAGTCTACCCCCTGAAATCGTTTTCCTGAAATTTTGCCCCGCATTCAAGTCCTCTTCGAAGACTTACTTCAATACATTTTTGGACGATAGCTGTCATTCATAACTCTGCAGGTTTGTGAATTACAGTGCCCCTGAGCTCGTTTCCTCAACTCGCTTTCTTGTGAGCTGGCCGCAAAACCGCAGGATTGCTGCAGGCCCTAATCTGTTTCCGACAGGGCACACTGAGCCTTTGGTGAATTCCTCTTCCTGGTGGGAAATGAGCGTTCCATTTGCCCGTGCAGACACCTACAGCTAGTCTCTCATTGTTTCTCCCTATTCCTGTTAATCTTGTGTAGAAATTGCAAACTGTGCCAAACAGGAGGTTAAAGGCACTGACTCTCCAAGTGGGGAGAATGTTAGTAAAGTGTCTGGAATGGTGAACCCGAGTACCAGGGTTCGAAAACTGAGATATATTTGAAAACGTTTCCCAATCAGACGGTGGACAATACTCTGGGTTTCCCATGCATGTCTTAGCTGAAGGAAAAATCCCTTAAACCTGGAGAGCTGGGAACCATGGAATGGGTACCATGCAGTATGACTACAAAGGGTCTGCGTTTGCTCACCGAACCTCACAAATGCTATCAGCCCGAAGTGTCCAGCCGTATATCTCACCCAGCTCTGGGTGTAGATGTGGTAAATCCAGGTTGCATCACAAGCCCTGAATGAATTATTTAAGAATTGCTCTCTATTACACTGTCAATGTGTTTTGGTTTTGAACTTTATTTTGATAATGGGATTTATCGGATTTTCACTGCTGCGTTTAGGCTGCTGTACACACGCTTGATTTCCTTATGGAGACATATAAATCCATGGGTTTTAAGATTCTTACTTGTCAGGTATATTCCCAGGCTTTGAGTCCATTTCGTTGAGCAAGGAGTAGGTCTTGTCTATTATATATTTGGCTTATGGAACGGTATCTGTGCTAATTTCAATCTCTGGTTTTATGCAGCACCCCAACTCACCTTTCCCCATAAGCAAGCATAAGTTGGTTTTCTAAATTTGAGACCCTGTTCTGTTTTGTAATTCAGTTCATGGGTAGCCAAGTTTACATTCCGTGTATTAGTCATATCTTATGATGTTTCATTTTCTGTGTGACTTATTTCTCGTAAAATCATCATACTTGAATCCACTCATTATGCCGCTACGGGCCTGAAGACGTAGATTTCATTGCTGAGTGATATTCCATTGTACGTGCGTACCAGAACTTCTTTATCCATTTTTTCCTTTCTCGGATATTTAACTTGTACCGTAGACAAGGTTCTTGTAAACAGAGCCATCCCAAACTTTAGGGTGGCTGTGTGTTTGTGATTTTAATAAACCTAAGCTATAGGACCATAGTGGAAGTGACATAGGCTGTCTTGCTTTGTTTCCTACGTGTTTCAGGATACACCATACATTTCTCCAGAGTGGCTGTTGGCAATTTACATCCCGCCCATCAGCATAACAAGGCTCCCTGTTCTCCAAGACCTGTCCTGCCTTTCTGGATTTTACACTTTTTTCAGATGGCCCTTTTGACTGGGGGGCAGTGAGACTTCATTGTAGTGCAGATTTCCTTTACACGCTTGCTTGATGGCCAAAAAGTGCGTATGCGTTTTTTCCTGAATATATTCAGGAAAAAACGCATACGCCCTTTTTGGCCAAGTGCATCATTGTCGACATTCTGCCTCTTTTCCTATGCTGTAAGTGCAATTCCAGTCTACCCCCTGAAATCGTTTTCCTGAAATTCTGCCCCGCTTTCAAGTCCTCTTTGAAGACTTACTTCAGTATATTTTTGTACGATAGCTGTCATTCATAACTCTGCAGGTTTGTGAATTACAGTGCCCCTGAGCTCCTTTCTTCAACTCCTTTTCTTGTGAGCTGCCC
Organism: Delphinapterus leucas; assembly: GCF_059928025.1. Taxonomy (NCBI): domain Eukaryota; kingdom Metazoa; phylum Chordata; class Mammalia; order Artiodactyla; family Monodontidae; genus Delphinapterus; species Delphinapterus leucas. The sequence continues at coordinate 5,893,541 of NW_028322245.1, forward strand.
GCAAAACCGCAGGATTGCTTCAGGCCGTAATATGTTTCCGGCCGGGCACGCTGAGCCTTTGGTTAATTCCACTTCCTGGTGGGAAATGATCGTTCAATTTGCCCGTGCAGACACCAACAGCTAGTCTCTCATTGCTTCTCCCTATTCCTGTTCATCTTGCGCAGAAATTGCAAACTGTGCCAAACAGGAGGTTAAAGGCACTGACTCTCCAAGTGGGGAGAGTGTTAGTAAAGCGTCTGGAATGGTGAACCCGAGTACCAGGGGACGAAAACTGAGATGCATTTGAAAACGTTTCCCAATCACACGGCGGACGATAGTCTGGGTTTCCCATTCATGTTTTAGCTGAAGGAAGAATCCCTTAAACCTGGAGAGTTGGGACCCATGGAATGGGTACCATGCAGTATGACTTCAAAGGGTCTGCGTTTGCTCACCGAACCTCACCAATGCTATCAGCCCGAAGTGCCCAGCCTTATGTCTCACCCAGCTCTGGGTGTAGATGTGGTAAATCCAGGTTGCATCACAAGCCCTGAATGAATGATTTAAGAATTGCTCTCTATTTCACTGTCATTGTGTTTTGTTTTTGAAATTTATTTTGATAATGGGATTTATCGGATTTTCACTGCTGCGTTTAGGCCGCTGTACACACGCTTGATTTCCTTATGGAGACATATAAATCCATGGGTTTTAAGATTCTTACTTGTCAGGTATCTTGCCAGGCGTTGAATATGGGGTGTTGAGTCCATTTCGTTGAGCAAGGAGTAGGGCTTGTCTATTATATATTTGGCTTATGGAACGGTATCTGTGCTAATTTCAATCTCTGGTTTTATGCAGCACCCCAACTCACCTTTCCCCATAAGCAAGCATAAGTTGGTTTTCTAAATTTCAGACCCTGTTCTGTTTTGTAATTCAGTTCCTGTGTAGCCAACTTTACATTCCGTGTATTAGTGATATCTTATGATGTTTCTTTTTCTGTGTGACTTATTTCTCGTAGAATCATCGTACCTGTATCCACTCATTAGGCCGCTACGGGCGTGATGACGTAGATTTCATTGCTGAGTGATATTCCATTGTACGTGCGTACCACAATTTCTTTATCCATTTTTTGCTTTCTGGTATATTTTACTTGTACCGTAGACGAGGTTCTTGTAAACAGAGCCGTCCCAAACTCTGGGGTGGCTGTGTGTTTTTGATTTTAATTTCCCTAAGCTATAGGACCATAAGTGGAAGTGCCATAGGCTGTGTTGCTTTGTTTCCTACGTGTTTCTGGAAACACCATACACTTCTCCAGAGTGGTTGTTGGCAATTTACATCCCGCCCATCAGCATGACAAGGCTCCATGTTCTCCATGACCTGTCCTGACTTTCTGGATTTTACATTTTTTTCAGATGGCCCTTTTGACCGGGGGGCAGTGAGACTTCATTGTAGTGCAGATTTCCATTACACGCTTGCTTGGTTGGCCAAAAAGGGCGTATGCGTTTTTTCCTGAATATATTCAGGAAAAAACGCATACGCCCTTTTTGGCCAAGTGCATCATTGTCGACATTCTGCCTCTTTTCCTATGTTTTAGTACAATTCCAGTCTACCCCCTGAAATCGTTTTTCTGAAATTCTGCCCCGCTTTCAAGTCCTCTTCGAAGACTTACTTCAATACATTTTTGGACGATAGCTGTCATTCATAACTCTGCAGGTTTGTGAATTACAGTGCCCCTGAGCTCATTTCTTCAACTCGCTTTCTTGTGAGCTGGCCGCAAAACCGCAAGATTGCTTCAGGCCGTAATCTGTTTCCGGCAGGGCATGCTGAGCCTTTGGTTAATTCCTCTTCCTGGTGGGAAATGAGCGTTCCATTTGCCCGTGCAGACACCTACAGCTAGTCTCTCATTGCTTCTCCCTATTCCTGTTCATCTTGCGCAGAAATTGCAAACTGTGCCAAACAGGAGGTTAATGGCACTGACTCTCCAAGTGGGGAGAGTGTTAGTAAAGCGTTCAAATGTTGAACCCGAGTACGAGGGGACGAAAACTGAGATGCATTTGAAAACGTTTCCCAATCACACGGTGGACCATACTCTGGGTTTCCCATGCATGTTTGAGCTGAAGGAAGAATCCCTTAAACCTGGAGAGTTGGGACCCATGGAATGGGTACCATGCAGTATGACTTCAAAGGGTCTGGGTTTGCTCACCGAACCTCACCAATGCTATCAGGCTGAAGTGTCCAGCCTTATGTCTCATCCAGCTCTGGGTGTAGATGTGGTAAATACAGGTTGCATCACAAGCCCTGAATGAATTATTTAAGAATTGCTCTCTATTTCTTTGTCATTGTGTTTTGTTTTTGAAATTCATTTTGATAATGGGATTTATCGGATTTTCACTGCTGCTTTTAGGCCACTGTACACACGCTTGATTTCCTTATGGAGACATATAAATCCATGGGTTTTAAGATTCTTACTTGTCAGGCATCTTCCCAGGCGTTGAATATAGGGTGTTGAGTCCATTTCGTTGAGCAAGGAGTAGGTTTTGTCTATTATATATTTGGCTTATGGAACGGTATCTGTGCTAATTTCAATCTCTGGTTTTATGCAGCATCCCAACTGACCTTTCCCCATAAGCAAGCATAAGTTGGTTTGCTAAATTTGAGACCCTGTTCTGTTTTGTAATTCAGTTCATGGGTAGCCAAGTTTACATTCCGTGTAGTAGTGATAACTTATGATGTTTCTTTTTCTGTCTGACTTATTTCTCATAGAATCATCGTACCTGAATCCACTCATTATGCCGCTACGGTCCTGATGACGTAGATTTCATTGCTGAGTGATATTCCATTGTACGTGCGTACCACAACTTCTTTATCCATTTTATGCTTTCTGGGATATTTAACTGCTACCATAGATGAGGTTCTTGTAAACAGAGCCATCCCAAACTTTGGGCTGGCTGTGTGTTTTTGATTTTAATTTCCCTAAGCTATAGGACCATAAGTGGAAGTGCCATAGGCTGTGTTGCTTTGTTTCCTACGTGTTTCTGGAAACACCATACACTTCTCCAGAGTGTTTGTTGGCAATTTACATCCCGCCCATCAGCATGACAAGGCTCCCTGTTCTGCATGACCTGTCCTGCCTTTCTGGATTTTACACTTTTTTCAGATGGCCCTTTTGACCGGGGGGGGCAGTGAGACTTCATTGTAGTGCAGATTTCCTTTACACGCTTGCTTGGTTGGCCAAAAAGGGCGTATGCGTTTTTTTCTGAATATATTCAGGAAAAAACGCATACGCCCTTTTTGGCCAAGTGCATCGTTGTCGACATTTTGCCTCTTTTCCTATGCTTTTAGTACAATTCCTGTCTACCCCCTGAAGTCGTTTTCCTGAAATTCTGCCCCGCTTACAAGTCCTCTTCGAAGACTTATTTCAATACATTTTTGGACGATAGCTGTCATTCATAACAATGCAGGTTTTTGAATTACAGTGCCCCTGAGCTCATGTCTTCAACTCGCTTTCTTGTGAGCTGGCCGCAAAACCGCAGGATTGCTTCAGGCCATAATCTCTTTCCGGCAGGGCATGCTGAGCCTTTGTTTAATTCCTCTTCCTGGTCGGAAATGAGTGTTCCTTTTGCCCGTGCAGGCACCTACAGCTAGTCTCTCATTGGTTCTCCCTATTCCTGTACATCTTACGCAGAAATTGCAAACTGTGCCAAACAGGAGGTTAATGGCACTGACTCTCCAAGTGGGGAGAGTGTTAGTAAAGCGTCTGGAATGGTGAACCCGAGTACCAGGGGACGATAACTGAGATGCATTTGAAAACGTTTCCCGGTCACACAGTGCACAGTACTGTGGGTTTCCCATGCATGTTTTTGCTGAAGGAAGAATTCCTTAAACCTGGAGAGTTGGGACCCATGGAATGGTTACCATGCAGTATGACTTCAAAGGGTCTGCGTTTGCTCACCGAACCTCACAAATGCTATCAGCCCGAAGTGTCCAGCCTTATGTCTCACCCAGCTCTGGGTGTAGATGTGGTAAATCCAGGTTGCATCACAAACCCTGAATGAATTATTTAAGAATTGCTCTCTATTTCACTGAAATTTTGTTTTGTTTTTGAAATTTATTTTGATAATGGGATTTATCGGATTTTCACTGCTGCGTTTAGGCCGCTGTACACACGCTTGATTTCCTTATGGAGACATATAAATCCATGGGTTTTAAGATTCTTACTTGTCAGGTATCTTGCCAGGCGTTGAATATGGGGTGTTGAGTCCATTTCGTTGAGCAAGGAGTAGGGCTTGTCTATTATATATTTGGCTTATGGAACGGTATCTGTGCTAATTTCAATCTCTGGTTTTATGCAGCACCCCAACTCACCTTTCCCCATAAGCAAGCATAAGTTGGTTTTCTAAATTTGAGACCCTGTTCTGTTTTGTAATTCAGTTCATGTGTAGCCAACTTTATATTCCGTGTATTAGTGATATCTTATGATGTTTCTTTTTCTGTGTGACTTATTTCTCGTAGAATCATCGTACCTGAATACACTCATTATGCCGCTACGGGCCTGATGACGTAGGTTTCATTGCTGATTGATATTCCATTGTACGTGCGTACCACAACTTCTTTATCCATTTTTTGCTTTCTCGGATATTTAACTTGTACCGTAGACGAGGTTCTTGTAAACAGAGCCATCCCAAATTTTGGGGTGGCTGTGTGTTTTTGATTTTAATTTCTCTATGCTATAGGACCATAAGTGGAAGTGCCATAGGCTGTGTTGCTTTGTTTCCTACGTGTTTCAGGAAACACCATACACATCTCCAGAGTGGCTGTTGGCAATTTACATCCCGCCCATCAGCATAACAAGGCTCCCTGTTCTCCATGACCTGTCGTGCCTTTCTGGAATTTACACATTTTTCAGATGGCCCTTTTGACCGGGGGGCAGTGAGACTTCTTTGTAGTACACATTTCCTTTACACGGTTGCTTGGTTGGCCAAAAAGGGCGTATGCGTTTTTTCCTGAATATATTCAGGAAAAAACGCATACGCCCTTTTTGGCCAAGTGCATCATTGTCGACATTCTGCCTCTAATCTTATTCTTTAAGTGCAATTCCAGTCTACCCCCTGAAATCGTTTTCCTGAAATTCTGCCCCGATTTCACGTCCTCTTCGAAGACTTACTTCAAAACATTTTTGGACGATAGCTGTCATTCATTACTCTGCAATTTTGTGAATTACAGTGCCCCTGAGCTCCTTTCTTCAACTCGCTTTCTTGTGAGCTGGCCGCAAACCCGCAGGATTGCTTCAGGCCCTAATATGGTTCCGGCATGGCATGCTGAGCCTTTGGTTAATTCCTCTTCCTTGTGGGAAATGAGCGTTAAATTTCCATGTTCAGACACCTTCACATGAGTCGTCATGGTGCCCCTTTGCCCCGGTTATCTCTATGGAGGTTGGAGTTGGAAGGCCTCCTCACTCAAGATCAGTGTGCCCACGGAGCAAACCCTGCAACTTCAGGGCATGGCTGGGGGTTAGGATCACCACGAGGGTTCCTTTTTCCTTAGGATGGAGGTGGCCTTTTGGGCTGCTGATTTCCAGGTTATCAGATACTGCCAGTATCTTGGCCAGATGTGGCGGTGGTCCAAGCCCCTTGGTGACCGTAGTTTATCCTACCTGGATCGCATTCTTGCATTGTTCCATTTCAAGTGGTCCCAGGTTTTGCACTAATACTCCAATGGCGATTCACCGTTCACCAGGAATGTAAAGGTCAAAGGGTTTAGCTAAATTAGGGAGTTCCAGGGCAAGGGTCTGAATTGACTGTTCTTTCCATTCTTGAAAGGCCACTTCTGCATTCTATTCAAAAGGATCATCACCTTTTCCTTTCAGTGTTTCATATAGAGGCCGAGCTAGTAGACTGTAGTTAGGGATCCAGAAGCAGCAAACCCTGGCCTCCCCAGGAACCCCTAAGCTGTCTTCTAGTTTCAGAAATGGGTAAGGCTGTAAATTGTTTCTTCCCTTTCCTGGGATGGGCTTCTCCGACCTTCTGTGAGAATGAAGCCCAGGCAGGTCACCGTAGTCTGTGATATTTGAGCTTTTTCTTGGACAACTTGTATCCTTTATTGGCTTCGTAGTTCAGAGGTCTCCTTAGTAGGGCTGGCGATCAGAATGTCGTCTGCATATTGAAGGAGTGTTTCCTTTTCCAGAGGTAGAACTTTTAGGTCTTTAGCTGAGCTTTCCCCAAAGATGGTGTGGGAATTTTTGAACCCTTGGGGCAACACGGCCCGGAAGTATTGTTTTAGCTGTATGTTGAGTCCTGCCACTCACAAGCCAAAATTTCTTGTGACTCTGGGACTAATAGAATACAAAAGAAGGCATCATTGAAGACTAATACAGAATACCATGTCCTGGTGGTTGGTAGAATGACCAGCAGGGTGTAGGATTTAGGAACTACTGGAGGTATATCCTCGGTGGCTTCACTGACTGTCCTGACATCCTTTACCAGGACTCCAGCAGCCCATGGGACTCTCGAGGTCAGGCCAATCCCAGGATATGGAGCTCACCTGGGCAGGTACCCCACCCCAGCCCACGGGGCTCTCGTGTTCAGGACCCTCCCAGGATATGGGGTTCCCTGGGCAGGTCCCCCTGCAGCCCATGGGGCTCTCGTGGTCAGGCCCCTCCCAGGATACAGAGCTACCCTTGCAGGTACCATGGCAGGGCTGGGAACACAGGAACCGTGCATATCGCCCTCATTGCAGAGCACTCCCAGCTCACCTGTCACTCAGATCTGACACAGAGCATCTCAGAGCAGGACTTGAACTAACAAACAGCAGCTCCGACAGGTCTGTGACCCTGGGCATCACTCTGTGTGGCCTCCCTCCATCTGGTTTTCCAGAGACTTCCACTGCACCCGGGGCACCAGGCCTCTGTCTCCACCCACCAGCCACCCCTCCTCTCCCTGACTCCTGGGTTCCTCTCATTAGGAGAGGGTTTTCTTGAAGTTGTCTCCCACTCATGGGCCAGATAATATAATTAGAAAACAAGCCAGAGCTGCAGCCCCTTGTCTATCCTGACTCTCAGGAGCCCACACCTGTTCCTTGGACCTGGCCGATTCAGCAAGTTCCAGTTTCTGCAACTGTGAGCCCCTGAGGGGTGATTATTGGCTGGCCTGGGAAGCCTGACCGTGCCGGCCAGCCCTCCCCAGGTGTGCCTGGGTTCAGATCAATATAAACACCGCTCCAGGCAGCAAGAGCCCCTGCAGCTGTGCCTGACGCCATTTTCTCTGCCCTGTCAGCAGTCTTGGTGCTGGACTGGTGGGAGGGAGTGAGAGGCCACGGCTTTGTGGGTGGCCCAGTGTGAGTGGGGCTCTGCTGGACTTTCTGCAGCAGTTGCCAAGATGCCACCTGCTAAAGAAGAGGATGTGTCACTCATACCTGCCGCTGGAATTTCTCCCTGGGCAGAGGTGCGTGAGGACGAAAGCAGTGGGGGCCGGGACAGCAGGGGTATCTCAGGCAGGGAAATGGAAAGCTTCCAGAAGAGCACCCAGGACCAGGACCATCCTGGCTGGCCTGCAGGCACCAAGTCGGCTGGCATGCTGTCGCTCATGTGGCTCCATGGCCCTTCCTCTAGGCTTTCAAGTCCTTGTACATATTCAGGTGTTTTACCTGGGAAGGGTGGGAACATTTCAGCAGCAGCTGGCCTGGGGCTCAGCCCACGTTTACTCACAGATGCCTCGGCACGGTCCCCCAGCTTTGCAATGAGGACGCTTGTTGCGTGGGGCCTGCTGGCTGAATGGGAGATGATTCCCCACCACCGACCAACTTCAGAATTGTTTACAACTGGAGCAAGTGCCCTGATACTGTTTTCCTCTGTGTAGCTGGTGGGTTCTGTTTTTTTTTCTTTTTTGGTTCAAGGTAGATTTTATTCCTCTTTTTTGTATTTACAGATATAAGCATGGAAATAATTTATTCATATAAATACATGTATGTGAAGGGAAGAATATTTTTTCTGTTTTACTTTTTGTAATTTGAATTTTATTTTATTTTTTTATACAGCAGGTTCTTTTTGGTTATCTATTTTATACATATAAATGTATACATGCCAATCCCAATCTCTCAACTCCTCCCACCACCACCCCCCAACAGCTTTCCCCCCTTGGTGTCCATACGTTTGTTGTCTACATCTGTTGCTCTATTTCTGCCTTGCAAAACGGTTCATCTGTACAACTTGTCTAGGTTCCACATATAGCCATTAATAGACAAGATTTCTTTTTCTCTTTCTGACTTACTTCACTCTGTATGACAGTCTCTAGATCCATCAACGTCTCTACAAATGACCCAATTTCATTCCTTTTTATGGCTTAGTAATATTCCATTTTATATATGTACCACATCTTTATGCATTCGTCTGTCTGTGGGCATTTAGGTTGCTTCCATTACCTGGATATTGTAAATAGTGATGCAATGAACATTGCGGTGAATGTCTCTTTTTGATTTATGGTTTTGTCTGGGTATATGCCCAGTAGTGGGACTGCTGTATCATATGGTAATTCTATTCTTAGTTTTATAAGAAACTCCATAACTTTCTCCACAGTGACTGTATCAATTTCATTCCCAACAATAGCGGAAGAGGGTTCCTTTTCCCAACAATAGCGGAAGAGGGTTCCTTATCTCCACACCCTTTCCAGCATTTGTTGTTTGTAGATTTTCTGATGATGCCCATTCTAACAGGTGTGAGGTGATACACCATGGATGAGTCTATTTCGTTGAGCAAAGAGTAGGTCTTGTCTATTACATATTTGGCTTATGGAACGGTATGTGTGCTAATTTCAATCTCTGGTTTTATACAGCACCGCAACTCAACTTTCCCCTTAAGCAAGCATAAGTTTTTATCTAAATGTGAGACTCTGTTCGGTTTTGGAATTCAGTTTATGTGTAGCCAAGTTTACACTCTCTCTATTAGTGATATCTTATGATAATTACCTTTCTCTGTGTGACATATTTCTCTTAGAATCATCATACTTAAATCCACTCAATTTGCTGCTACAGGCCTGATGACATTGATTTCATTGCTGAGTGATATTCCATTGTACGTAAGTAGCACAACTCCTTTATCCATATTTTTCTTTCTGGGATATTTAATTTGTACTGGACTCAAGGTTCTTGTAAACACAGCAGCCCTAAATTTGGTGTTGGCTGTGTCTTGTTGATTTTAATTTTCCTAAGCTATAGGGCCAAAAGTGGAAGTGCCCTAGGGTCTGTAGCTTTGTTTTTCAGATGTTTCAGGATACACCATAAACATCTCCAGAGTGTCTGTTGGCAATTTACATCCCGCCCATCAGCATAACAAGGCTCCCTGTTCTCCATGGCCTGTCCTGTGTTTCTGGTTTTTACACTTTTTTCAGATGGCCCTTTTGACGAATGGGAAATGAGACTTCATTGTAGTGCGGATTTCCATTGCTCGAGTGCTTGGTTGGCCAAAAAGGGCATATGTGTTTTTTCCTGAATATATTCAGGAAAAAATGTTTACGCACTTTTGTCCAAGTGCATCACTGTCAAAGATCTGCCGCTTTTCACATGCTTTAAACGCAATTCCAATCTACCTCCTGAAATATGATTCCTGCAATTCTGCCTCGTTTTGAAGTCCTCTTTGCAGACTTACTTCAGTATATTTTTGCCAATAGCTGTCATTTATAACTCTGCAGGTTTGTGAATTACAGTGCCTGTGATTTCCTTTCTTAACTCGTTTCCTTGAAAGCTGGCCACAGAACCGCAGGTTTGCTTTAGGCCATAATCAGGGTCTGGCACGGCACTCTGAGCCTTTGGTTAATTCCTCTTCCTGGTGGGAAATTAGAGTTAAATGTGCCCCTCCGGACACCTGCCTCACTCCCAGCCCCTTGGTGATGTGTGTCCTGTGGTTTGAGGCCACATGTGCTGGGTTCCTCACCTTTGGCTGATGTGGCCCCACTGGTGTGAGGACACTCCTGCCTGGTTCCCATCCCCTTGGTGATGTGGGCCATCCGGTGAGAGTCTGATCCTGGTTGGGTTCCTCACACTTCTGTGAGGTGGGCCCTCTTCTCTGACGTCACTCCTGCCTGGCTGGCACACCCCGCCTTGGCGAAGTCGGCCCTCTGGTGGGATTTGGTGCCTGCTGGGGGTCTCCTGCCCTCGGTAATGAGGGCCCTCTGGCGTCAGGCCCTAATTCCTGGGCTCCCAATATTTTCTGATATGCGCCCTGTGGTTCGAGTACACTCCTGCCAGGTTCCCAACCCCATGGGAATGTGGGCCTTCTGCTCTGAGGTCCCAACCATGGGTTGCTCAGTTTCATGATGAGGGCCCTCTGCTGTGAGTTCCCTCCGGCCTGGATCCCATAGCCTCGCTGCTCCTGGCCACCTGCTGGGAGGTTCCAACTGCGGGATTCCTCACCTTTTTTCTTCTATGGACCCTCTGTTTTGAGACTCCTCCTGCCTGCCTCACTCCCAGTCCCTTGGTGATGTGTGTCCTCTGGTGTGAGGCCACGTGTGCTGGGTCCCTCGCCTTTGGATGATGTGGCCACACTGGTGTGAGGACACTCCTGCCTGCTTCCTAACCCCTTGATGATGTGGGCCCTCTGGTGAGAGTCTGATCCTGGCTGGGTTCCTCACCCTTCTGTGAGGTGGGCCCTCTGCTGTGAGGTCACTCCTGCCTGGCTGGCACACCCCACCTGGGCAACATCGGCCCTCTTGTGGCACTTGGAGCCTGCTGGGAGCCTCCTCCCCTCGGTGATGGGGGCCCTCTAGCGTCAGGCCCTAACTGCTGGGTACCCACATTTTCTGATACGTGCTAAGTGGTGCGAGGACACTCCTGCGAGGTTCCCATCCCCATGGGCATGTGGGCCTTCTGCTCTAAGGTCCCAACACCTGTGTTGTTCACCGTTTCATGATGTTGTCTCTCTGGTGTTAGTTCACTCAGGCCTAGATCCCATAGACTCTGTGCTCTGAGCCGACTGCTGGGAGGTTCCTACTGCTGGATTCCTTACCTTTTTTATTCTTTGGGTCCTGTGTTTTTATGCTCCTACTTCCTGACTCACTCCCAGCCCCTTTGTGATGTAGGTCCTCTGGTTTAAGGCCACATGTACCGGTTTCCTCACCTTTATTGATGTGGCCCCACTGGTGTGAGGACACTCCTGCCTGGTTCCCATCCCCTTGGTGATTGGGGCCCTCTTGTGAGAGGCTGATCCTGTCTGGATTCCTCACACTTCTGGGAGGTGGGCCCTCTGCTGTGAGGTCACTCCTGCCTGGCTGGCACACGTCACGTTGGCGATGTGGGCCCTCAGTTGGGAGTTGGTGCCTGCTGGGAGTCTCCTCCCCTCGGTAATGAGGGCCCTCTGGCGTCAGGCCCTAACTCATGGGCTCCCAAAATTTTCTGATGTGCGCCCTGTCGTGTGAGTACACTCCAGCCAGGGTCCCTTCCCTAGGGGATGTGGGCTTTCTGCTCTGTGGTCCCAACGGCTGGGTTGCTCACAGTGTCAGAATGTGGGCCCTCTGTTTTGAGTTCAGTCAGGCCTGGATCCCATAGCCTCGCTGCTCCTGGCCGCCTGCTGGGAGGTTCCAACTGCGGGATTCCTCACCTTTTTTACGCAATGGGCCCTCTGTTTTGAGGCTCCTCCTGCCTGCCTCACTCCCAGCCCCTTGGTGATGTGTGTCCTGTAGTTTGAGGCCACGTGTGCTGGGTCCGTCACATTTCGGGGATGTGGCCCCACTGGTGTGAGGACACTCCTGCCTGGTTTCCATTCCCTTGGTGATGTGGGCCCTCTGGTGAGAGTCTGATCCTCTTTGGGTTCCTCACACTTTTGTGTGGTTGGCCCTCTGCTCTGAGGTCACTCCTGCCTGGCTGGCACACCCCGCATTGGCGACGTCGGCCCTCTGGTAGCAGTTGGAGCTTGCTGGGAGGCTCCTCTCCTCAGTGATGAGGGCCCTCTGGCGTCCGGCCCTAACTGCTGGGCTCCCCACATTTTCTGTTGTGTGCCCACTGGTGCGATGACACTCCTGCTTGGTTCCCTTCCCCATGGGGATGTGGGCCTTGTGCTCTGAGGTCACAACGGCTGGGTTGCTTACAGTATCACGATGAGGGCCCTCTGTTGTGAGTTCATCACTGCCTGGATCCCATAGCCTCGGTGCTCTGGGCCGCCTGCTGGGATGTTCCAACTGCTGGATTCCTCACGTTTTTATACAATGGGCCATGTGTTTTGAGGTTAATCCTGCCTGCCTCGCTCTGAGACCCATGGTGATGTGGGTCTTCTGGTTTGAGGCCACATGTGCTGGGTACCTCAACTTTCGATGATGTGGCCCCACGGGTGTGAGGACACTCGTGCCTGATTCCCAGCCCCTTGCTTATGTGGGCACTCTGGTGAGAGTCTGATCATGACTGGGTTCCTTACCCTTCTGTGAGGTGGGCGCTCTGATGTGAGGTCACTCCTGCCTGGATGGCTCACGTCGCCTTGGCGACGTAGGCCCTCTGTTGGCCACTGAAGCATGCTGGGAGCCTCCTACCCTCTTTAATGAGGGCCCTGGAAGAAACGCATATGCCCTTTTTGACCAAGTGCATCATTGTCGAAGTTCTGCCTCTTCTCCTATACTTTCAGAGGACTTCCCATCTACCTCCTGAAATCGTATTCCTGGAATTCTGCCCCGCGTTCAAGTCCTCTTTGCAGCCTTACTTCAATATATTTTTGGACGATAGCTGTCATTTATAACTCTGCAGGTTTGTGAATTACAGTGCCCCTGAGCTCCATTCTTCAACTCGCTTTCTTGTGAGCTGGCCGCAAAACCGCAGGATTGCTTCAGGCCCTAATCTGGTTCCGGCACGGCATGTTGAGCCTTTGGCTAATTCCTCTTCCTGATGGGAAATGAGCGTTAAATTTGCTCGTGCAGACACCTACAACTAATCTCTCATTGGTTCTCCCTATTCCTGTTCATCTTGCTCAGAAATTCCAAACTGTGCCAAACAGGAGGTTAAAGGCACTGACTCTCCAATTGGGGAAAGAGTTAGTAAAGCGTCTGGAATGGTAAAACCGAGTATGAGGGGAAGAAAACTGAGATGCATTTAAAAAGGTTTCCCGGTCACACGGTGGACCATATTCTGGGTTTCCCATGCGTGTTTTACCTGAAGGAAGAATCCCTTAAACCTGGAGAGGTGGGACCCATGCAATGGGTACCATGCAGTATGACTTCAAATGGCCTGCATTTTCTCACCGAACCTCACCAATGCTATCAGCCCAAAGTGTCGAACCTTATGTCTCACTCAGCTCTAGGTGTAGATGTGGTAAATCCAGGTTGCATCACAAGCCCTGAATGAATTATTTAAGAATTGCTCTCTATTTCACTGTCATTGTGTTTGTTTTTGTAGTTTATTTTGATAATGGGATTTATCGGATTTTCTCTGCTGCCTTCATGCAGCTGTACACACACTTGATTCTCTTACGGAGACATATAAATCCATGGGTTTGAAGATTCTTACTAGTCATGTGTAATCCTAGGAGTTGAATATGGTGTGTTTAGTCCATTTCGTTGAGCAAGGTGTAAGTCTTGACTATTACATATTTGGCTTATGGAAAGGTATGTGTGCTAATTTCTATCTCTGGTTTTATGCAGCACCCCACCTCACCTTTCCCCATAAGCAAGCATAAGTTGGTGTTCTAAATTTGAGACCCTGTTCTGTTTTGTAATTCAGTTCATGTGTAGCCAAGTTTACATTCCGTGTATTAGTGATATCTTATGATGTTTCATTTTCTGTGTGACTTATTTCACTTAGAATCATCGTACCTGGATCCACTCAATATGCCGCGACGGGCCTGATGACATAGATTTCATTGGTGAGTGATATTCCATTGTACGTGCGTACCACAACTTCTTTAACCATTTTTCACATTCTGGGATATTTAACTTGGACCGTAGACGACGTTCTTGTAAACAGAGCTGTCCCAAACTTTGGGGTGGCTGTGTGTTTTTGATTTTAATTTCCCTAAGCTATAGGACCATAAGTGGAAGTGACATAGGCTCTGTTGCTTTGTTTCCTACGTGTTTCAGGAAACCCCATAAACTTCTCCAGAGTGGCTGTTTGCAATTTACATCCCCCCCATCAGCATAACAAGTCTCCCTGTTCTCCATGACCTGTCCTGCCTTTCTGGATTTTACACTTTTTCAGATGCCCCTTTTGACCGGGGGGCAGTGAGACTTCATTGTAGTGCAGATTTCATTTACCTGCTTGCTTGCTTGGCCAAAAATGGCGTATGCGTTTTTTCCTGAATATATTCAGGAAAAAACGCATACGCACTTTTTGACCAGTGCATCATTGTCGACATTCTGCCTCTATTCCTATGCTTTAAGTGCAATTCCAGTCTACCCCCTGAAATCGTTTTCCTGAAATTTTGCCCCGCATTCAAGTCCTCTTCGAAGACTTACTTCAATACATTTTTGGACGATAGCTGTCATTCATAACTCTGCAGGTTTGTGAATTACAGTGCCCCTGATCTCGTTTCCTCAACTCGCTTTCTTGTGAGCTGGCCGCAAAACCGCAGGATTGCTGCAGGCCCTAATCTGTTTCCGACAGGGCACACTGAGCCTTTGGTGAATTCCTCTTCCTGGTGGGAAATGAGCGTTCCATTTGCCCGTGCAGACACCTACAGCTAGTCTCTCATTGTTTCTCCCTATTCCTGTTAATCTTGTGTAGAAATTGCAAACTGTGCCAAACAGGAGGTTAAAGGCACTGACTCTCCAAGTGGGGAGAATGTTAGTAAAGTGTCTGGAATGGTGAACCCGAGTACCAGGGTTCGAAAACTGAGATGCATTTGAAAACGTTTCCCGGTCACACAGTGCACAGTACTGTGGGTTTCCCATGCATGTTTTTGCTGAAGGAAGAATTCCTTAAACCTGGAGAGTTGGGACCCATGGAATGGTTACCATGCAGTATGACTTCAAAGGGTCTGCGTTTGCTCACCGAACCTCACAAATGCTATCAGCCCGAAGTGTCCAGCCTTATGTCTCACCCAGCTCTGGGTGTAGATGTGGTAAATCCAGGTTGCATCACAAACCCTGAATGAATTATTTAAGAATTGCTCTCTATTTCACTGAAATTTTGTTTTGTTTTTGAAATTTATTTTGATAATGGGATTTATCGGATTTTCACTGCTGCGTTTAGGCCGCTGTACACACGCTTGATTTCCTTATGGAGACATATAAATCCATGGGTTTTAAGATTCTTACTTGTCAGGTATCTTGCCAGGCGTTGAATATGGGGTGTTGAGTCCATTTCGTTGAGCAAGGAGTAGGGCTTGTCTATTATATATTTGGCTTATGGAACGGTATCTGTGCTAATTTCAATCTCTGGTTTTATGCAGCACCCCAACTCACCTTTCCCCATAAGCAAGCATAAGTTGGTTTTCTAAATTTGAGACCCTGTTCTGTTTTGTAATTCAGTTCATGTGTAGCCAACTTTATATTCCGTGTATTAGTGATATCTTATGATGTTTCTTTTTCTGTGTGACTTATTTCTCGTAGAATCATCGTACCTGAATACACTCATTATGCCGCTACGGGCCTGATGACGTAGGTTTCATTGCTGATTGATATTCCATTGTACGTGCGTACCACAACTTCTTTATCCATTTTTTGCTTTCTCGGATATTTAACTTGTACCGTAGACGAGGTTCTTGTAAACAGAGCCATCCCAAATTTTGGGGTGGCTGTGTGTTTTTGATTTTAATTTCTCTATGCTATAGGACCATAAGTGGAAGTGCCATAGGCTGTGTTGCTTTGTTTCCTACGTGTTTCAGGAAACACCATACACATCTCCAGAGTGGCTGTTGGCAATTTACATCCCGCCCATCAGCATAACAAGGCTCCCTGTTCTCCATGACCTGTCGTGCCTTTCTGGAATTTACACATTTTTCAGATGGCCCTTTTGACCGGGGGGCAGTGAGACTTCTTTGTAGTACACATTTCCTTTACACGGTTGCTTGGTTGGCCAAAAAGGGCGTATGCGTTTTTTCCTGAATATATTCAGGAAAAAACGCATACGCCCTTTTTGGCCAAGTGCATCATTGTCGACATTCTGCCTCTAATCTTATTCTTTAAGTGCAATTCCAGTCTACCCCCTGAAATCGTTTTCCTGAAATTCTGCCCCGATTTCACGTCCTCTTCGAAGACTTACTTCAAAACATTTTTGGACGATAGCTGTCATTCATTACTCTGCAATTTTGTGAATTACAGTGCCCCTGAGCTCCTTTCTTCAACTCGCTTTCTTGTGAGCTGGCCGCAAACCCGCAGGATTGCTTCAGGCCCTAATATGGTTCCGGCATGGCATGCTGAGCCTTTGGTTAATTCCTCTTCCTTGTGGGAAATGAGCGTTAAATTTCCATGTTCAGACACCTTCACATGAGTCGTCATGGTGCCCCTTTGCCCCGGTTATCTCTATGGAGGTTGGAGTTGGAAGGCCTCCTCACTCAAGATCAGTGTGCCCATGGAGCAAACCCTGCAACTTCAGGGCATGGCTGGGGGTTAGGATCACCACGAGGGTTCCTTTTTCCTTAGGATGGAGGTGGCCTTTTGGGCTGCTGATTTCCAGGTTATCAGATACTGCCAGTATCTTGGCCAGATGTGGCGGTGGTCCAAGCCCCTTGGTGACCGTAGTTTATCCTACCTGGATCGCATTCTTGCATTGTTCCATTTCAAGTGGTCCCAGGTTTTGCACTAATACTCCAATGGCGATTCACCGTTCACCAGGAATGTAAAGGTCAAAGGGTTTAGCTAAATTAGGGAGTTCCAGGGCAAGGGTCTGAATTGACTGCTCTTTCCATTCTTGAAAGGCCACTTCTGCATTCTATTCAAAAGGATCATCACCTTTTCCTTTCAGTGTTTCATATAGAGGCCGAGCTAGTAGACTGTAGTTAGGGATCCAGAAGCAGCAAACCCTGGCCTCCCCAGGAACCCCTAAGCTGTCTTCTAGTTTCAGAAATGGGTAAGGCTGTAAATTGTTTCTTCCCTTTCCTGGGATGGGCTTCTCCGACCTTCTGTGAGAATGAAGCCCAGGCAGGTCACCGTAGTCTGTGATATTTGAGCTTTTTCTTGGACAACTTGTATCCTTTATTGGCTTGGTAGTTCAGAGGTCTCCTTAGTAGGGCTGGCGATCAGAATGTCGTCTGCATATTGAAGGAGTATTTCCTTTTCCAGAGGTAGAACTTTTAGGTCTTTAGCTGAGCTTTCCCCAAAGATGGTGTGGGAATTTTTGAACCCTTGGGGCAACACGGCCCGGAAGTATTGTTTTAGCTGTATGTTGAGTCCTGCCACTCACAAGCCAAAATTTCTTGTGACTCTGGGACTAATAGAATACAAAAGAAGGCATCATTGAAGACTAATACAGAATACCATGTCCTGGTGGTTGGTAGAATGACCAGCAGGGTGTAGGATTTAGGAACTACTGGAGGTATATCCTCGGTGGCTTCACTGACTGTCCTGACATCCTTTACCAGGACTCCAGCAGCCCATGGGACTCTCGAGGTCAGGCCAATCCCAGGATATGGAGCTCACCTGGGCAGGTACCCCACCCCAGCCCACGGGGCTCTCGTGTTCAGGACCCTCCCAGGATATGGGGTTCCCTGGGCAGGTCCCCCTGCAGCCCATGGGGCTCTCGTGGTCAGGCCCCTCCCAGGATACAGAGCTACCCTTGCAGGTACCATGGCAGGGCTGGGAACACAGGAACCGTGCATATCGCCCTCATTGCAGAGCACTCCCAGCTCACCTGTCACTCAGATCTGACACAGAGCATCTCAGAGCAGGACTTGAACTAACAAACAGCAGCTCCGACAGGTCTGTGACCCTGGGCATCACTCTGTGTGGCCTCCCTCCATCTGGTTTTCCAGAGACTTCCACTGCACCCGGGGCACCAGGCCTCTGTCTCCACCCACCAGCCACCCCTCCTCTCCCTGACTCCTGGGTTCCTCTCATTAGGAGAGGGTTTTCTTGAAGTTGTCTCCCACTCATGGGCCAGATAATATAATTAGAAAACAAGCCAGAGCTGCAGCCCCTTGTCTATCCTGACTCTCAGGAGCCCACACCTGTTCCTTGGACCTGGCCGATTCAGCAAGTTCCAGTTTCTGCAACTGTGAGCCCCTGAGGGGTGATTATTGGCTGGCCTGGGAAGCCTGACCGTGCCGGCCAGCCCTCCCCAGGTGTGCCTGGGTTCAGATCAATATAAACACCGCTCCAGGCAGCAAGAGCCCCTGCAGCTGTGCCTGACGCCATTTTCTCTGCCCTGTCAGCAGTCTTGGTGCTGGACTGGTGGGAGGGAGTGAGAGGCCACGGCTTTGTGGGTGGCCCAGTGTGAGTGGGGCTCTGCTGGACTTTCTGCAGCAGTTGCCAAGATGCCACCTGCTAAAGAAGAGGATGTGTCACTCATACCTGCCGCTGGAATTTCTCCCTGGGCAGAGGTGAGTGAGGACGAAAGCAGTGGGGGCCGGGACAGCAGGGGTATCTCAGGCAGGGAAATGGAAAGCTTCCAGAAGAGCACCCAGGACCAGGACCATCCTGGCTGGCCTGCAGGCACCAAGTCGGCTGGCATGCTGTCGCTCATGTGGCTCCATGGCCCTTCCTCTAGGCTTTCAAGTCCTTGTACATATTCAGGTGTTTTACCTGGGAAGGGTGGGAACATTTCAGCAGCAGCTGGCCTGGGGCTCAGCCCACGTTTACTCACAGATGCCTCGGCACGGTCCCCCAGCTTTGCAATGAGGACGCTTGTTGCGTGGGGCCTGCTGGCTGAATGGGAGATGATTCCCCACCACCGACCAACTTCAGAATTGTTTACAACTGGAGCAAGTGCCCTGATACTGTTTTCCTCTGTGTAGCTGGTGGGTTCTGTTTTTTTTTCTTTTTTGGTTCAAGGTAGATTTTATTCCTCTTTTTTGTATTTACAGATATAAGCATGGAAATAATTTATTCATATAAATACATGTATGTGAAGGGAAGAATATTTTTTCTGTTTTACTTTTTGTAATTTGAATTTTATTTTATTTTTTTATACAGCAGGTTCTTTTTGGTTATCTATTTTATACATATAAATGTATACATGCCAATCCCAATCTCTCAACTCCTCCCACCACCACCCCCCAACAGCTTTCCCCCCTTGGTGTCCATACGTTTGTTGTCTACATCTGTTGCTCTATTTCTGCCTTGAAAACGGTTCATCTGTACAACTTGTCTAGGTTCCACATATAGCCATTAATAGACAAGATTTCTTTTTCTCTTTCTGACTTACTTCACTCTGTATGACAGTCTCTAGATCCATCAACGTCTCTACAAATGACCCAATTTCATTCCTTTTTATGGCTTAGTAATATTCCATTTTATATATGTACCACATCTTTATGCATTCGTCTGTCTGTGGGCATTTAGGTTGCTTCCATTACCTGGATATTGTAAATAGTGATGCAATGAACATTGCGGTGAATGTCTCTTTTTGATTTATGGTTTTGTCTGGGTATATGCCCAGTAGTGGGACTGCTGTATCATATGGTAATTCTATTCTTAGTTTTATAAGAAACTCCATAACTTTCTCCACAGTGACTGTATCAATTTCATTCCCAACAATAGCGGAAGAGGGTTCCTTTTCCCAACAATAGCGGAAGAGGGTTCCTTATCTCCACACCCTTTCCAGCATTTGTTGTTTGTAGATTTTCTGATGATGCCCATTCTAACAGGTGTGAGGTGATACACCATGGATGAGTCTATTTCGTTGAGCAAAGAGTAGGTCTTGTCTATTACATATTTGGCTTATGGAACGGTATGTGTGCTAATTTCAATCTCTGGTTTTATACAGCACCGCAACTCAACTTTCCCCTTAAGCAAGCATAAGTTTTTATCTAAATGTGAGACTCTGTTCGGTTTTGGAATTCAGTTTATGTGTAGCCAAGTTTACACTCTCTCTATTAGTGATATCTTATGATAATTACCTTTCTCTGTGTGACATATTTCTCTTAGAATCATCATACTTAAATCCACTCAATTTGCTGCTACAGGCCTGATGACATTGATTTCATTGCTGAGTGATATTCCATTGTACGTAAGTAGCACAACTCCTTTATCCATATTTTTCTTTCTGGGATATTTAATTTGTACTGGACTCAAGGTTCTTGTAAACACAGCAGCCCTAAATTTGGTGTTGGCTGTGTCTTGTTGATTTTAATTTTCCTAAGCTATAGGGCCAAAAGTGGAAGTGCCCTAGGGTCTGTAGCTTTGTTTTTCAGATGTTTCAGGATACACCATAAACATCTCCAGAGTGTCTGTTGGCAATTTACATCCCGCCCATCAGCATAACAAGGCTCCCTGTTCTCCATGGCCTGTCCTGTGTTTCTGGTTTTTACACTTTTTTCAGATGGCCCTTTTGACGAATGGGAAATGAGACTTCATTGTAGTGCGGATTTCCATTGCTCGAGTGCTTGGTTGGCCAAAAAGGGCATATGTGTTTTTTCCTGAATATATTCAGGAAAAAATGTTTACGCACTTTTGTCCAAGTGCATCACTGTCAAAGATCTGCCGCTTTTCACATGCTTTAAACGCAATTCCAATCTACCTCCTGAAATATGATTCCTGCAATTCTGCCTCGTTTTGAAGTCCTCTTTGCAGACTTACTTCAGTATATTTTTGCCAATAGCTGTCATTTATAACTCTGCAGGTTTGTGAATTACAGTGCCTGTGATTTCCTTTCTTAACTCGTTTCCTTGAAAGCTGGCCACAGAACCGCAGGTTTGCTTTAGGCCATAATCAGGGTCTGGCACGGCACTCTGAGCCTTTGGTTAATTCCTCTTCCTGGTGGGAAATTAGAGTTAAATGTGCCCCTCCGGACACCTGCCTCACTCCCAGCCCCTTGGTGATGTGTGTCCTGTGGTTTGAGGCCACATGTGCTGGGTTCCTCACCTTTGGCTGATGTGGCCCCACTGGTGTGAGGACACTCCTGCCTGGTTCCCATCCCCTTGGTGATGTGGGCCATCCGGTGAGAGTCTGATCCTGGTTGGGTTCCTCACACTTCTGTGAGGTGGGCCCTCTTCTCTGACGTCACTCCTGCCTGGCTGGCACACCCCGCCTTGGCGAAGTCGGCCCTCTGGTGGGATTTGGTGCCTGCTGGGGGTCTCCTGCCCTCGGTAATGAGGGCCCTCTGGCGTCAGGCCCTAATTCCTGGGCTCCCAATATTTTCTGATATGCGCCCTGTGGTTCGAGTACACTCCTGCCAGGTTCCCAACCCCATGGGAATGTGGGCCTTCTGCTCTGAGGTCCCAACCATGGGTTGCTCAGTTTCATGATGAGGGCCCTCTGCTGTGAGTTCCCTCCGGCCTGGATCCCATAGCCTCGCTGCTCCTGGCCACCTGCTGGGAGGTTCCAACTGCGGGATTCCTCACCTTTTTTCTTCTATGGACCCTCTGTTTTGAGACTCCTCCTGCCTGCCTCACTCCCAGTCCCTTGGTGATGTGTGTCCTCTGGTGTGAGGCCACGTGTGCTGGGTCCCTCGCCTTTGGATGATGTGGCCACACTGGTGTGAGGACACTCCTGCCTGCTTCCTAACCCCTTGATGATGTGGGCCCTCTGGTGAGAGTCTGATCCTGGCTGGGTTCCTCACCCTTCTGTGAGGTGGGCCCTCTGCTGTGAGGTCACTCCTGCCTGGCTGGCACACCCCACCTGGGCAACATCGGCCCTCTTGTGGCACTTGGAGCCTGCTGGGAGCCTCCTCCCCTCGGTGATGGGGGCCCTCTAGCGTCAGGCCCTAACTGCTGGGTACCCACATTTTCTGATACGTGCTAAGTGGTGCGAGGACACTCCTGCGAGGTTCCCATCCCCATGGGCATGTGGGCCTTCTGCTCTAAGGTCCCAACACCTGTGTTGTTCACCGTTTCATGATGTTGTCTCTCTGGTGTTAGTTCACTCAGGCCTAGATCCCATAGACTCTGTGCTCTGAGCCGACTGCTGGGAGGTTCCTACTGCTGGATTCCTTACCTTTTTTATTCTTTGGGTCCTGTGTTTTTATGCTCCTACTTCCTGACTCACTCCCAGCCCCTTTGTGATGTAGGTCCTCTGGTTTAAGGCCACATGTACCGGTTTCCTCACCTTTATTGATGTGGCCCCACTGGTGTGAGGACACTCCTGCCTGGTTCCCATCCCCTTGGTGATTGGGGCCCTCTTGTGAGAGGCTGATCCTGTCTGGATTCCTCACACTTCTGGGAGGTGGGCCCTCTGCTGTGAGGTCACTCCTGCCTGGCTGGCACACGTCACGTTGGCGATGTGGGCCCTCAGTTGGGAGTTGGTGCCTGCTGGGAGTCTCCTCCCCTCGGTAATGAGGGCCCTCTGGCGTCAGGCCCTAACTCATGGGCTCCCAATATTTTCTGATGTGCTCCCTGTCGTGTGAGTACACTCCAGCCAGGGTCCCTTCCCTAGGGGATGTGGGCTTTCTGCTCTGTGGTCCCAACGGCTGGGTTGCTCACAGTGTCAGAATGTGGGCCCTCTGTTTTGAGTTCAGTCAGGCCTGGATCCCATAGCCTCGCTGCTCCTGGCCGCCTGCTGGGAGGTTCCAACTGCGGGATTCCTCACCTTTTTTACGCAATGGGCCCTCTGTTTTGAGGCTCCTCCTGCCTGCCTCACTCCCAGCCCCTTGGTGATGTGTGTCCTGTAGTTTGAGGCCACGTGTGCTGGGTCCGTCACATTTCGGGGATGTGGCCCCACTGGTGTGAGGACACTCCTGCCTGGTTTCCATTCCCTTGGTGATGTGGGCCCTCTGGTGAGAGTCTGATCCTCTTTGGGTTCCTCACACTTTTGTGTGGTTGGCCCTCTGCTCTGAGGTCACTCCTGCCTGGCTGGCACACCCCGCATTGGCGACGTCGGCCCTCTGGTAGCAGTTGGAGCTTGCTGGGAGCCTCCTCTCCTCAGTGATGAGGGCCCTCTGGCGTCCGGCCCTAACTGCTGGGCTCCCCACATTTTCTGTTGTGTGCCCACTGGTGCGATGACACTCCTCCTTGGTTCCCTTCCCCATGGGGATGTGGGCCTTGTGCTCTGAGGTTACAATGGCTGGGTTGCTTACAGTATCACAATGAGGGCCCTCTGTTGTGAGTTCATCACTGCCTGGATCCCATAGCCTCGGTGCTCTGGGCCACATGCTGGGATGTTCCAACTGCTGGATTCCTCACGTTTTTATACAATGGGCCATGTGTTTTGAGGTTAATCCTGCCTGCCTCGCTCTGAGACCCATGGTGATGTGGGTCTTCTGGTTTGAGGCCACATGTGCTGGGTACCTCAACTTTCGATGATGTGGCCCCACGGGTGTGAGGACACTCGTGCCTGATTCCCAGCCCCTTGCTTATGTGGGCACTCTGGTGAGAGTCTGATCATGACTGGGTTCCTTACCCTTCTGTGAGGTGGGCGCTCTGATGTGAGGTCACTCCTGCCTGGATGGCTCACGTCGCCTTGGCGACGTAGGCCCTCTGTTGGCCACTGAAGCATGCTGGGAGCCTCCTACCCTCTTTAATGAGGGCCCTGGAAGAAACGCATATGCCCTTTTTGACCAAGTGCATCATTGTCGAAGTTCTGCCTCTTCTCCTATACTTTCAGAGGACTTCCCATCTACCTCCTGAAATCGTATTCCTGGAATTCTGCCCCGCGTTCAAGTCCTCTTTGCAGCCTTACTTCAATATATTTTTGGACGATAGCTGTCATTTATAACTCTGCAGGTTTGTGAATTACAGTGCCCCTGAGCTCCATTCTTCAACTCGCTTTCTTGTGAGCTGCCCGCAAAACCGCAGGATTGCTTCAGGCCCTAATCTGGTTCCGGCACGGCATGTTGAGCCTTTGGCTAATTCCTCTTCCTGATGGGAAATGAGCGTTAAATTTGCTCGTGCAGACACCTACAGCTAATCTCTCATTGGTTCTCCCTATTCCTGTTCATCTTGCTCAGAAATTCCAAACTGTGCCAAACAGGAGGTTAAAGGCACTGACTCTCCAATTGGGGAAAGAGTTAGTAAAGCGTCTGGAATGGTAAAACCGAGTATGAGGGGAAGAAAACTGAGATGCATTTAAAAAGGTTTCCCGGTCACACGGTGGACCATATTCTGGGTTTCCCATGCGTGTTTTACCTGAAGGAAGAATCCCTTAAACCTGGAGAGGTGGGACCCATGCAATGGGTACCATGCAGTATGACTTCAAATGGCCTGCATTTTCTCACCGAACCTCACCAATGCTATCAGCCCAAAGTGTCGAACCTTATGTCTCACTCAGCTCTAGGTGTAGATGTGGTAAATCCATGTTGCAGCACAAGCCCTGTATGAATTATTTAAGAATTGCTCTCTATTTCACTGTCATTGTATTTTGTTTTTGAAATTTATTTTGATAATGGGATTTATCGGATTTTCACTGCTGCGTTTAGGCCGTTGTACACACGCTTGATTTCATTATGGAGACATATAAATCCATGGGTTTTAAGATTCTTACTTGTCAGGTATCTTGCCAGGCGTTGAATATGGGGTGTTGAGTCCATTTCGTTGAGCAAGGAGTAGGGCTTGTCTATTATATATTTGGCTTATGGAACGGTATCTGTGCTAATTTCAATCTCTGGTTTTATGCAGCACCCCAACTCACCTTTCCCCATAAGCAAGCATAAGTTGGTTTTCTAAATTTGAGACCCTGTTCTGTTTTGTAATTCAGTTCATGTGTATCCAACTTTACATTCCGTGTATTAGTGATATCTTATGAGGTTTCTTTTTCTGTGTGACTTATTTCTCGTAGAATCATCGTACCTGAATACACTCATTATGCCGCTACGGGCCTGATGACGTAGATTTCATTGCTGAGTGATATTCCATTGTACGTGCGTACCACAACTTCTTTATCCATTTTTTCCTTTCTGGGATATTTTACTTGTACCATAGACGAGGTTCTTGTAAACAGAGCCGTCCCAAACTCTGGGGTGGCTGTGTGTTTTTGATTTTAATTTCCCTAAGCTATAGGACCATAAGTGGAAGTGCAATAGGCTGTGTTGCTTTGTTTCCTATGTGTTTCTGGAAACACCATACACTTCTCCAGAGTGGTTGTTGGCAATTTACATCCCGCCCATCAGCATGACAAGGCTCCCTGTTCTCCATGACCTGTCTTGACTTTCTGGATTTTACATTTTTTTCAGATGGCCCTTTTGACCGGGGGGCAGTGAGACTTCATTGTAGTGCAGATTTCCATTACAAGCATGCTTGGTTGGCCAAAAAGGGCGTATGCGTTTTTTCCTGAATATATTCAGGAAAAAACGCATACGCCCTTTTTGGCCAAGTGCATCATTGTCGACATTCTGCCTCTTTTCCTATGCTTTAAGTGCAATTCCAGTCTACCCCCTGAAATCGTTTTCCTGAAATTCTGCCCCGCTTTCAAGTCCTCTTCGAAGACTTACTTCAATACATTTTTGGACGATAGCTGTCATTCATAACTCTGCAGGTTTGTGAATTACAGTGCCCCTGAGCTCATTTCTTCAACTCGCTTTCTTGTGAGCTGGCCGCAAAACCGCAGGATTGCTTCAGGCCCTAATCTGTTTCCGGCAGGGCACGCTGAGCCTTTGGTTAATTCCTCTTCCTGGTGGGAAATGAGCGTTCCATTTGCCCGTGTAGACACCAACAGCTAGTCTCTCATTGCTTCTCCCTATTCCTGTTCATCTTGCGCAGAAATTGCAAAGTGTGCCAAACAGGAGGTTAATGGCACTGACTCTCCAAGTGGGGAGAGTGTTAGTAAAGCGTTCAAATGTTGAACCCGAGTACCAGGGTCGAAAACTGAGATGCATTTGAAAACGTTTCCCAATCACATGGTGGACCATACTCTGGGTTTCCCATGCATGTTTTAGCTGAAGGAAGAATCCCTTAAACCTGGAGAGTTGGGACCCATGGAATGGGTACCATGCAGTATGACTTCAAAGGTTTGCGTTTGCTCATCAAACCTCACCAATGCTATCAGCCCGAAGTGTCCAGCCTTATGTCTCACCCTGCTCTGCGTGTAGATGTGGTAAATCCAGGTTGCATCACAAGCCCTGAATGAATTATTTAAGAATTGCTCTCTATTTCACTGTCATTGTGTTTTGTTTTTGAAATTTATTTTGATAATGGGATTTATCGGATTTTCACTGCTGCGTTTAGGCCGCTGTACACACGCTTGATTTCCTTATGGACACATATAAATCCATGGGTTTTAAGATTTTTACTTCTCAGGTATATTCCCAGGCGTTGAATATGGGGTGTTGAGTCCATTTCGATGAGCAAGGAGTAGGTCTTGTCTATTATATATTTGGCTTATGGTACGGTATCTGTGCTAATTTCAATCTCTGGTTTTATGCAGCACCCCAACTCACCTTTCCCCATAAGCAAGCATAAGTTGGTTTTCTAAATTTGTGACCCTGTTCTGTTTTGTAATTCAGTTCATGTGTAGCCAACTTTACATTCCGTGTATTATTGATATCTTATGATGTTTCATTTTCTGTGTGACTTAATTCTTGTAGAATCATCGTACGTGAATCCACTCATTATGCCGCTGCAGGCCTGATGACGTAGATTTCATTGATGAGTGATAATCTATTGTACGTGCGTACCAGAACTTCTTTATCCATTTTTTGCATTCTCAGATATTTAACTAGTATCGTAGATGACGTTCCTGTAAACAGAGCCGTCCCAAATTTTGGGGTGGCTGTGTCTTTTTGATTTTAATTTCCCTAAGCTATAGGACCATAAGTGGAAGTGCCATAGGCTGTGTTGCTTTGTTTCCTACGCGTTTCAGGAAACACCATACACTTCTCCAGAGTGGCTGTTGGCAATTTACATCCCGCCCATCAGCATAACAAGGCTCCGTGTTCTCCATGACCTGTCCTGCCTTTCTGGATTTTACACTTTTTTCAGATGGCCCTTTTAACCGGGGGGCAGTGAGACTTCATTGTAGTGCAGATTTCCTTTACACGCTTGCTTGGTTGGCCAAAAAGGGCGTATGCTTTTTTTCCTGAATATATTCAGGAAAAAACGCATACGCCCTTTTTGGCCAAGTGCATCATTGTCGACATTCTGCCTCTTTTCCTATGCTTTAAGTGCAATTCCAGTCTACCCCCTGAAATCGTGTTCCTGAAATTCTGCCCCGCTTTCAAGTCCTCTTCAAATACTTAATTCAGTACATTTTTGGACGATAGGTGTCATTCATAACTCTGCAGGTTTGTGAATTACAGTGCCCCTGAGCTCCTTTCTTCAACTCGCTTTCTTGTGAGCTGGCCGCAAAACCGCAGGATTGCTTCACGCCATAATCTCTTTCTGGCAGGGCACGCTGAGCCTTTGGTTAATTCCTCTTCCTGGTGGGAAATGAGCGTTCCATTTGCCCGTGCAGACACCTACAGCTAGTCTCTCATTGGTTCTCCCTATTCCTGTTCATCTTGCACAGAAATTGCAAACTGTGCCAAACAGGAGGTTAAAGGTACTGACTCTCCAAGTGGGGATAGTGTTAGTAAAGCGTCTGGAATGGTGAACCCGAGTACCAGGGGACGAAAACTGAGATGCATTTGAAAACGTTTCCCGGTCACACAGTGCACTGTACTGTGGGTTTCCCATGCATGTTTTAGCTGAAGGAAGAATCCCTTAAATTTGGAGAGTTGGGACCCATGGAATGGATACCCTGCAGGATGACTTCAATGGGTCTGCGTTTGCTCACCGAACCTCACCAATGCTATCAGCCCGAAGTGTCCTGCGTTATGTCTCACGCAGCTCTGTGTGTAGATGTGGTAAATCCAGGTTGCATCACAAGCCCTGAATGAATTATTTAAAAATTGCTCTCTTTTTCACTGTCATTGTGTTTTGTTTTTGAAATTTATTTTGATAATGGGATTTATCGGATTTTCTCTGCTGCGTTCAGGCCGTTGTACACACGCTTGATTTCCTTATGGAGACATATAAATCCATGGGTTTTAAGATTCTTACTTGTCAGGTATCTTCCCATGCGTTGAATATGGGGTGTTGAGTCCATTTCGTTGAGCAAGGAGTAGGTCTTGTCTATTATATATTTGGCTTATGGAACGGTATCTGTGCTAATTTCAATCTCTGGTTTTATGCAGCACCCCAACTCACCTTTCCCCATAAGCAAGCATAAGTTGGTTTTCTAAATTTGAGACCCTGTTCTGTTTTGTATTTCAGTTCATGTGTAGCCAAGGTTATATTCCGTGTATTAGTGATATCTTATGATGTTTCTTTTTCTGTGTGACTTATTTCTCGTAGAATCATCGTACCTGAATCCACTAATTATGCCGCTATTGGCCTGATGACGTAGATTTCATTGCTGAGTTATATTCCATTGTACGTGCGTACCACAACTTCTTTATCCATTTTTTGCTTTTCGGATATTTAACTTATACTGTAGACGAGGTTCTTGTAAACAGAGCCGTCCCAAACTTTGGGGTGGCTGTGTGTTTTTGATTTTAATGTTCCTAAGCTATAGGACCATATGTGGAAGTGCCATAGGCTGTGTTGCTTTGTTTCCTACGTGTTTCAGGATACACCATACATTTCTCCAGAGTGGCTGTTGGCAATTTACATCCCGCCCATCAGCATAACAAGGCTCCCTGTTCTCCATGACCTGTCCTGCCTTTCTGGATTTTACACTTTTTTCAGATGGCCCTTTTGACCGGGGGGCAGTGAGACTTCATTGTAGTGCAGATTTCCTTTACACGCTTGCTTGGTTGGCCAAAAAGTGCGTATGCGTTTATTCCTGAATATATTCAGGAATAAACGCATACGCCCTTTTTCACCAAGTGCATCATTGTCGACATTCTGCCTCTTTTCCTATGCTTTAAGTGCAATTACAGTCTACCCCCTGAAATCGTTTTCCTGAAATTCTGCCCCGTTTACAAGTCCTCTTCGAAGACTTACTTCAGTACATTTTTGGACGATACCTGTCATTCATAACTCTGCATGTTTGTGAATTACAGTGCCCCTTAGCTCCTTTCTTCAACTCGCTTTCTTGTGAGCTGGCCGCAAAACCGCAGGATTGCTTCAGGCCCTAATATGTTTCAGGCAGGGCATGCTGAGCCTTTGGTTAATTCCTCTTCCTGGTGGGAAATGAGCGTTCCATTTGCCCTTGCAGACACCTACAGCTAGTCTCTCATTGGTTCTCCCTATTCCTGTTCATCTTGCGCAGAAATTCCAAACTGTGCCAAACAGGAGGTTAAAGGCACTGACTCTGCAAGTGGGGAGAGTGTTGGTAAAGCGTCTGGAATGGTAAAACCGAGTACGAGGGGACGAAAACTGAGATGCATTTGAAAACGTTTCCCAATCACACGGCGGACGATAGTCTGGGTTTCCCATGCATGTTTTAGCTGAAGGAAGAATCCCTTAAACCTGGAGAGTTGGGACCCATGGAATGGGTACCATGCAGTATGACTTCAAAGGGTCTGCGTCTGCTCACCGAACCTCACCAATGCTATCAGCCCGAAGTGTCCAGCCTTATGTCTCACCCAGCTCTGGGTGTAGATGTGGTAAATCCAGGTTGCATCACAAGCCCTGAATGAATTATTTAAGAATTGCTCTCTATTTCACTGTCATTGTGTTTGTTTTTTTGAAATTTATTTTGATAATGGGATTTACCGGATTTTCACTGTTCCGTTTAGGCTGCTGTACACACGCTTGTTTTCCTTATGGAGACATATAAATCCATGGATTTTAAGATTCTTACTTGTCAGGTATCTTGCCAGGCGTTGAATATGGGGTGTTGAGTCCATTTCGTTGAGCAAGTAGTAGGTCTTGTCTATAATATATTTGGCTTATGGAACGGTACCTGTGCTAATTCCAATCTCTGGTTTTATGCAGCACCCCAACTCACCTTTCCCCATAAGCAAGCATAAGTTGGTTTTCTAAATTTGAGACCCTGTTCTGTTTTGTAATTCAGTTTATGTGTAGCCAAGTTTACATTCCGTGTATTACTGATATCTTATGATATTTATTTTTCTGTGTGACTTATTTCTCGTAGAATCATCGTACCTGAATCCACTCATTATACCGCTACGGGCCTGAAGACGTAGATTTAATTGCTGAATGATATTCCATTGTACGTGCGTACCAGAACTTCTTTATCCATTTTTTCCTTTCTCGGATATTTAACTTGTACCGTAGACAAGGTTCTTGTAAACAGAGCCATCCCAAACTTTGGGGTGGCTGTGTGTTTTTGATTTTAATTTCTTTAAGCTATAGGACCATAAGTGGAAGTGACATAGGCTGTGTTGCTTTGTTTCCTACGTGTTTCAGGATACACCATACATTTCTCCAGAGTGGCTGTTGGCAATTTACATCCCGCCCATCAGCATAACAAGGCTCCCTGTTCTCCAAGACCTGTCCTGCCTTTCTGGATTTTACACATTTTTCAGATGGCCCTTTTGACCGGGGGGCAGTGAGACTTCATTGTAGTGCACATTTCCTTTACACGCTTGCTTGGTTGTCGAAAAAGTGCGTATGCGTTTTTTCCTGAATATATTCAGGAAAAAACGCATACGCCCTTTTTGGCCAAGTGCATCATTGTCGACATTCTGCCTCTTTTCCTATGCTTTAAGTGCAATTCCAGTCTACCCCCTGAAATCGTTTTCCTGAAATTCTGCCCCGCTTTCAAGTCCTCTTCTAAGACTTACTTCAATACATTTTTGGACGATAGCTGTCATTCATAACTCTGCAGGTTTGTGAATTGCAGTGCCCCTGAGCTCCTTTCTTCAACTCTCTTTCTTGTGAGCTGGCCGCAAAACCGGAGGATTGCTTCAGGCAATAATCTCTTTCCGGGGGGGAACGCTGAGCTTTTGTTTAATTCCTCTTCCTGGTCGGAAATGAGCGTTCCATTTGCCCATGCAAGCACCTACAGCTAGTCTCTCATTGGTTCTCCCTATTCCTGTACATCTTGCGCAGAAATTGCAAACTGTGCCAACAGGAGGTTAATGGCACTGACTCTCCAAGTGGGGAGAGTGTTAGTAAAGTGTCTGGAATGATGAACCCGAGTACCAGGGGACAAAATCTGAGATGCATTTGAAAACGTTTCCCGGTCACACAGTGCACAGTTCTGTGGGTTTCCCATGCATGTTTTAGCTGAAGGAAGAACCCCTTAAACCTGGAGAGTTGGGACCCATGGAATGGGTACCATGCAGTTTGACCTCAAAGGGTCTGCGTTTGCTCACCGAACCTCACCAATGCTATCAGCCCGAAGTGTACAGCCTTATGTCTCACCCAGCTCTGGATGTAGATGTGGTAAATCCAGGTTGCATCACATGCCCTGAATGAATTATTTAAGAATTGCTCTCTATTTCACTCTCATTGTGTTTTGTTTTTCTAATTCATTTTGATAATGGGATTTATTGGATTTTCTCTGCTGCGTTCATGCAGCTGTACACACGCTTGATTGTCTTAAGGAGACATATAAATCCATGGGTTTGAAGATTCTTACTAGTCAGGTGTATTCCTAGGCGTTGAATATGTGGTGTTTAGTCCATTTCGTTGAGCAAGGGGTAGGTCTTGACTATTACATATTTGGCTTATGGAAAGGTATCTGTGCTAATTTCTATCTCTGCTTTTATGCAGCACCCCAACTCACTTTTCCCCTTAAGCAAGCATAAGTTGGTTTTCTAAATTTGAGACCCTGTTCTGTTTTGTAATTCAGTTCATGTGTAGCCAAGTTTACATTCCGTGTATTAGTGATAACTTATGATGTTTCATTTTCTGTGTGACTTATTTCACTTAGAATCATCGTACCTGAATCCACTCATTATGCCGCGACGGGCCTGATGAAATAGATTTCATTGGTGAGTGATATTCATTTGTACGTACGTACCACACTTCTTTATCCATTTTTCGCTTTCTGGGATATTTAACTTGTTCCGTAGACGAGGTTCTTGTAAACAGAGCCGTCCGACACTTTGGGGTGGCTGTCTGTTTTTGATTTTAATTTCCGTGATCTATAAGACCATAAGTGGAAGTGCCGTAGTCTCCGTTGCTTTGTTTCTTAGGTGTTTCAGGAAACACCATACACTTCTCCAGAGTGGCTGTTGGCATTTACATCCCGCCTATCAGCATAACAAGGCTCCCTGTTCTCCATGGCCTGTCCTGTGTTTCTGGTTTTTACACTTTTTTCAGATGGCCCTTTTGACGAATGGGAAATGAGACTTCATTGTAGTGCGGATTTCCATTTCTCGAGTGCTTGGTTGGCCAAAAAGGGCATATGTGTTTTTTCCTGAATATATTCAGGAAAAAATGTTTACGCACTTTTGTCCAAGTGCATCACTGTCAAAGATCTGCCGCTTTTCACATGCTTTAAATGCAATTCCAATCTACCTCCTGAAATATGATTCCTGCAATTCTGCCTCGTTTTCAAGTCCTCTTTGCAGACTTACTTCCATATATTTTTGCCAATAGCTGTCATTTATAACTCTGCAGGTTTGTGAATTACAGTGCCCGTGATTTCCTTTCTTAACTCGTTTCCTTGAAAACTGGCCACAGAACCGCAGGTTTGCTTCAGGCCGTAATCAGGGTCCGGCACGGCACTCTGAGACTTTGGTTCATTCCACTTCCTGGTGGGAAATTAGAGTTAAATGTACCCCTCCAGACACCTGCCTCACTCCTAGCCCCTTGGTGATGTGTGTCCTCTGGTTTGAGGCCACATGTGCTGGGTTCCTCACATTTGGCTGATGTGGCCCCACTGGTGTGAGGACACTCCTGCATGGTTCCCATCCCCTTGGTGATGTGGGCCCTCCGGTGAGAGTCTGATCCTGGTTGGGTTCCTCACACTTCTGTGAGGTGGGCCCTCTTCTCTGAGGTCACTCCTGCCTGGCTGGCACACCCCGCCTTGGCGACGTCGGCCCTCTGGTGGGATTTGGTGCCTGCTGGGTGTCTCCTCCCCTCGGTAATGAGGGCCCTCTGGCGTCAGGCCCTAACTCCTGGGCTCCCAATATTTTCTGATATGCGCCCTGTGGTTCGAGTACACTCCTGCCAGGTTCCCAACCCCATGGGAATGTGGGCCTTCTGCTCTGAGGTCCCAACCGTGGGTTACTCAGTTTCATGATGAGGGCCCTCTGCTGCGAGTTCTCTCCGGCCTGGATCCCATAGCCTCGCTGCTCTTGGCCAACTGCTGGGAGGTTCCAACTGCGGGATTCCTCACCTTTTTTCTTCTATGGGCCCTCTGTTTTGAGACTCCTCCTGCCTGCCTCACTCCCAGCCCCTTGGTGATGTGTGTCCTCTGGTTTGAGGCCACGTATGCTGGGTCCCTCGCCTTTCGATGATGTGGCCCCACTGATGTGAGGACACTCCTGCCTGGTTCCTATCCCCTTGATGATGTGGGCCCTCTGGTGAGAGTCTGATCCTGGCTGGGTTCCTCACCCTTCTGTGAGGGGGGCCCTCTGCTGTGAGGTCACTCCTGCCTGGCTGGCACACCCCACCTGGGCAACATTGGCCCTCTTGTGGCAGTTGGAGCCTGCTGAGAACCTCCCCTCGGTGATGGGGTCCCTCTTGCCTCAGGCCCTAACTGCTGGGTACCCACATTTTCTGATACGTGCTAAGTGGTGCGAGGACACTCCTGCGAGGTTCCCATCCCCATGGGCATGTGGGCCTTCTGATCTAAGGTCCCAACACCTGTGTTGTTCACCGTTTCATGATGTTGGCTCTCTGGTGTTAGTTCACCCAGGCCTAGATCCCATAGACTCTGTGCTCTGAGCGGCCTGCTGGGAGGTTCCTACTGCTGGATTCCTTAACTCTTTTATTCTTTGGGTCCTGTGTTTTCATGCTCCTACTTCCTGACTCACTTCCAGCCCATTTGTGATGTAGGTCCTCTGGTTTAAGGCCACATGTACCGGTTTCCTCAACTTTATTGATGTGGCCCCACTGGTGTGAGGACACTCCTGCCTGGTTCCCATCCCCTTGGTGATGGGGGCCCTCTGGTGAGAGTCTGATCCTGTCTGGATTCCTCACACTTCTGGGAGGTGGGCCCTCTGCTGTGAGGTCACTCCTGCCTGGCTGGCACACGTCACGTTGGCGATGTGGGCCCTCAGTTGGGAGTTGGTGCCTGCTGGGAGTCTCCTCCCCTCGGTAATGAGGGCCCTCTGGCGTCAGGCCCTAACTCATGGGCTCCCAAAATTTTCTGATGTGCGCCCTGTCGTGCGAGTACACTCCAGCCAGTGTCCCATCCCCATGGGTATGTGGGCTTTCTGCTCTCAGGTCCCAAAGGCTGGGTTGCTCACAGTGTCAGAATGTGGGCCCTCTGCTGTGAGTTCACTCCGGCATGGATCCCATAGCCTCGGTGCTCTGGGCCACCTGCTTGGAGCTTCCAACTGCAGGGTTCCTCACCTTTTTTATTCTATGGGCGCTCTGTTGTGAGTTTCCTCCTGCATGCCTCACTCCCAGCCCTTTCGTGATGTGTGTCCCCTTGTTTGAGGCCACATGTGCTGTGTTCCTCACCTTTCGCTGATGTGGCCCCACTGGTGTGAGGACACTCCTGCCTGGTTTCCATCCCATTGGTGATGTGGGCGCTCTGGTTAGAGTCTGATCCTGTTTGGGCTCCTCACACTTCTGTGAGGTGGGCCCTCTGCTGTGAGGTAACTCCTGCCTGGCTTACTCCCATTGCCTTGGTGACGTCGGCCCTCTGGTGGCATTTGGAGCCTGCTGGTAGCCTCCTCTCTTCAGTGATGAGGGCCCTCTGGCGTCAGGCCATAACTGCTGGGTTCCCACATTTTCTGATACGTGCTAAGTTGTGCGAGGACACTCCTGCGAGGTTCCCATCCCCATGGGGATGTGGGCCTTCTGCTCTGAGGTCCCACTGGCTGGGTTGCTCACAGTTTCATGATGTGGGCCTTCTGCTGTGAGTTCACTGTGGCCTGGATCCCATAGACTCCATGCTCTGGGCCACCTGCTGGGAGGTTCAAACTGCTGGATTCCTCACATTTTTTATTCTGTGGGCCCTGTGTTATTAGGCTACTCCTGCCTGCCTCACTCGGAGCACCTTGGAAATGTGGGTCCTCTGGTTTAGGCCACATGTGCTGGGTTCCTCACCTTTCGCTGATGTGGCCCCACTGGTGTGAGGACACTCCTGCCTTGTTCCGATCCCCTTGGTGATGTGGGCCCTCTGGTGAGAGTCTTATCCTGGCTGGGTTCCTCACCCTTCTGTGAGGTAGGCCCTCTGCTGTGAGGTCACTCCTGCCTGGCTGGCCCAGGTCACCTTGGCGACGTGGGCCGTCAGTTGGGAGTTGGTGCCTGCTGGGAGTCTCCTCCCCTCGGTAATGAGGGCCCTCTGGCGTCAGACCCTAACTCCTGGGCTCCCAAAATTTTCTGTTGTGCGCCCTGTGGTGCTAGTACACTCCTGCCAGGTTCCCAACCCCATGGGAATGTGGACCTTCTGCTCTGAGGTCCCAACCGTGGGTTGCTCAGTTTCTTGATGAGGGCCCTCTGGTGTGAGTTCACTCCAGCATGGATCCCATAGCCTCGCTGCTCCTGGCCACCTGCGGGGAAGTTCCAACTGCGGGATTCCTCACCTTTTTCCTTCTATGGGCCCTCTGTTTTGAGACTCCTCCTGCCTGCCTCACTCCCAGCCCCTTGGTGATGTGTGTCCTCTGGTTTGAGGCCACGTGTGCTGGGTCCCTCACCTTTCGATGATGTGGCCCCACTGGTGTGAGGACACTCCTGCCTGGTTCCTATCCCCTTGGTGATGTGGGCCCTCTGGTGAGAGTCTGATCCTGGCTGTGTTCCTCACACTTCTGTGAGGTGGGCCCTCTGCTGTGAGGTCACTCCTGCCTGGCTGGCACACCCCGCCTTGGCAATGTCGGCCCTCTTGTGGCAGTTGGAGCCTACTGGGAGCCTCCTCCCCTCGGTGATGAGGGCCCTCTGGCGTCAGGCCCTAACTGCTGGGTACCCACATTTTCTGATACGTGCTAAGTTGTGCGAGGACACTCGTGCCATGTTCCCAACCCCATGGTGATGTGGGCCTTCTGCTCTGAGGTCCAAACGGCTGGGTTGCTCACAGTTTCATGATGTGGGCCCTCTGCTGTGAGTTCACTGTGGCCTGGATCGCATAGACTCGGTGCTCTGGGCCGCCCACTGGGAGGTTCCCACTGCAGGATTCCTCAGCTTTTTTATTCTATTCACCCTGTGTTGTGAGACTACTCATGCCTGCCTCACTCCGAACCCCTTGGAGATCTGGGTCCGCTGGTTTAGGCCACATGTGCTGGGTTCCTCACCTTTCTATGATGTGGTCACCCTGGTGTGAAGACAGTCCTGCCTGGTTCTGATGCCCTTGGTGATGTGGGCCCTCTGGTGAGAGTCTAATCCTGGCTGGGTTCCTCACCATTCTGTGAGGTAGGCCCTCAGCTGTGAGGTCACTCCTGCCTGGCTGTTGCACGTCACCTTGGCGACATGGTCCCTCCATAGGGAATTGGTGCCTGCTTGGGGTCTCCTCCCCTTGGTAATGAGGGCCCTCTGGCATCAGGCCCTAATTTCTGGGTTCCCAAAATTCTCTGATGTGCGCCCTGTGGTGCGAGTACACTTCTGCCAAGTTCCCAACCACATGGGAATGTGGGCCTTCTGCTCTAAAGTCCCAACGGCTGGGTTGCTCACAGTTTCATGATGAGGGCCCTCTGTTTTGAGTTCAGTCAGGCCTGAATCCCATAGCCTCGCTGCTCCTGGCCGCCTGCTGGGAGGTTCCAACTGCGGGATTCCTCACCTTTTTTACGCAATGGGCCCTCTGTTTTGAGGCTCCTCCTGCCTGCCTCACTCCCAGCCCCTTGGTGATGTGTGTCACCGGGGGGCAGTGAGACTTCATTGTAGTGCAGATTTCCTTTACACACTTGCTTGGTTGGCCAAAAAGGGCGTATGCGTTTTTTCCTGAATATATTCAGGAAAAAACGCATACGCCCTTTTTGGCCAGTGCATCATTGTCGACATTCTGCCTCTATTCCTATGCTTTAAGTGCAATTCCAGTCTACCCCCTGAAATCGTTTTCCTGAAATTCTGCCCCGCTTTCAAGTCCTCTTCGAAGACTTACTTCAATACATTTTTGGACGATAGCTGTCATTCATAACTCTGCAGGTTTCTGAATTACAGTACCCCTGAGCTCGTTTCCTCAACTCGCTTTCTTGTGAGCTGGCCGCAAAACCGCATGATTGCTTCACGCCATAATCTCTTTCTGGCAGGGCACGCTGAGCCTTTGGTTAATTCGTCTTCCTGGTGGGAAATGAGCGTTCCATTTGCCCGTGTAGACGCCTACAGCTAGTCTCTCATTGGTTCTACCTATTCCTGTTCATCTTGCGCAGAAATTGCAAACTGTGCCAAACAGGAGGTTAAAAGCACTGACTCTCCCAGTGGGGAGAGTTTTAGTAAAGCATCTGGAATGGTGAACCCGAGTACCAGGGGCGAAAACTGAGATGCATTTGAAAACGTTTCCCAATCACTCGGTGGTCCATACTCTGGGTTGCCCATGCATGTTTTAGCTGAAGGAAGAATCCCTTAAACCTGGAGAGTTGGGACCCATAGAATGGGTACCATGCATTATGACTTCAAAGGGTCTGCGTTGTTCAACGAACCTCACCAATGCTATCAGCCCTAAGTGTCCGGCCTTATGTCTCACGCAGCTCTGTGTGTAGATGTGGTAAATCCAGGTTGCATCACAAGCCCTGAATGAATTATGTAAGAATTGTTCTCTATTTCACTGTTATTGTGTTTTGTTTTTGAAATTTATTTTGATAATGGTATTTATCGGATTTTCATTGCTGCATTTAGGCCACTGTACACACTCTTGATTTCCTTATGGAGACATATAAATCCATGGGTTTTAAGATTTTACTTGTCAGGTATCTTCCCAGGCGTTGAATATGGGGTGTTGAGTCCATTTCGTTGAGCAAGGAGTAGGGCTTGTCTATTATATATTTGGTTTATGGAACGGTATCTGTGCTAATTTCAAACTCTGGTTTTATGCAGCACCCCAACTCACCTTTCCCCATAAGCAAGCATAAGTTGGTTTTCTCAATTTGAGACCCTGTTCTGTTTTGTAATTCAGTTCATGTGTAGCCAAGTTTACATTCCGTGTATTAGTGATATATTATGATGTTTCTTTTTCTGTGTGACTTATTTCTCGTAGAATCATCGTACCTGAATCCACTCATTATGCCGCTACGGGCCTGATGACGTAGATTTCATTGCTGAGTGATATTCCACTGTACATGCGTACCACAACTACTTTATCCATTTTTTGCTCTCTCGGATATTTAACTTGTACCGTAGAGGACGTTCTTGTAAAGCGAGACGTCCCAAATTTTGGGGTGATTGTGTCTTTTTGATTTTAATTTCCCTAAGCTATAGGACCATAAGTGGAAGTGCCATAGGCTGTGTTGTTTTGTTTCCTACGTGTCTCTGGAAACACCATACACTTCTCCAGAGTGGTTGTTGGCAATTTACATCCTGCCCATCAGCATAACAAGGCTCCCTGTTCTCCATGACCTGTCCTGCCTTTCTGGATTTTACACTTTTTTCAGATGGCCCTTTTGACCGGGGGCAGTGAGACTTCATTGTAGTGCAGGTTTCCTTTACACGCTTGCTTGGTTGGCCAAAAAGGGCGTATGCGTTTTTTCCTGAATATATTCAGGAAAATAGGCATACGCCCTTTTTGTCCAAGTGCATCATTGTCGACATTCTGCTTCTTTTCCTATGCTTTAAGTGCAATTCCAGTCTACCCCCTGAAATCGTGTTCCTGAAATTCTGCCCCGCTTTCAAGTCCTCTTCGAAGACTTACTTCAATACATTTTTGGACGATAGCTGTCATTCATAACTCTGCAGGTTTCTGAATTACACTGCCCCTGAGCTCCTTTCTTCAACTCGCTTTCTTGTGAGCTGGCCGTAAAACCACAGGATTGCTTCACGCCATAATCTCTTTCTGGCAGGGCACGCTGAGCCTTTGGTTAATTCCTCTTCCTGGTGGGAAATGAGCGTTCCATTTGCCCGTGCAGACACCTACATCTAGTCTCTCATTGGTTCTCCCTATTCCTGTTCATCTTGCGCAGAAATTGCAAACTGTGCCAAACAGGAGGTTAAAGGCACTGACTCTCCAAGTGGGGAGAGTGTTAGTAAAGCGTCTGGAATGGTGAACCCGAGTACCAGGGGCGAAAACTGAGATGAATTTGAAAACGTTTCCCAATCACACGGTGGACCATACTCTGGGTTTCCCATGCATGTTTTAGCTGAAGGAAGAATCCCTTAAACCTGGAGACTTGGGACTCATGGAACGGGTACCATGCAGTATGACTTCAAAGGGTCTGCGTTTGCTCACCGAACCTCACCAATGCTATCAGCCCGAAGTGTCCAGCCTTATGTCTCACCCAGCTCTGGGCATAGAAGTGGTAAATCCAGGTTGCATCACAAGCCCTGAATGAATTATTTAAGAATTGCTCTCTATTTCACTGTCATTGTGTTTTGTTTTTGAAATTTATTTTGATAATGGGATTTATCGGATTTTCACTGCTGCATTTAGGCCGCTGTACACACTCTTGATTTCCTTATGGAGACATATAAATCCATGGGTTTTAAGATTCTTACTTGTCAGGTATCTTGCCAGGCGTTGAATATGGGGTGTTGATTCCATTTCGTTGAGCAAGGAGTAGGTCTTGTCTATTATATATTTGGCTTATGGAACGGTATCTGTGCTAATTTCAATCTCTGGTTTTATGCAGCACCCCAACTCACCTTTCCCCGTAAGCAAGCATAAGATGATTTTCTCAATTTGAGACCCTGTTCTGTTTTGTAATTCAGTTCATGTGTAGCCAAGTTTACATTCCGTGTATTAGGGATATCTAATGATGTTTCTTTTTCTGTGTGACTTATTTCTCGTAGAATCATGGTACATGAATCCACTCATTATGCCGCTAGGGACCTGATGACGTAGATTTCATTGCTGAGTGATATTCCATTGTACGTGCGTACCACAACTTCTTTATCCATTTTTTGATTTCTTGGATATTCAACTTGTACCGTAGACGAGGTTCTTGTAAACAGAGCCATCCCAAACTTTGGGGTGGCTGTGTCTTTTTGATTTTAATTTCCCTAAGCTATAGGACCATAAGTGGAAGTGCCATAGGCTGTGTTGCTTTGTTTCCTATGTGTTTCAGGAAACACCATACACTTCTCCAGAGTGGCTGTTGGCAATTTACATCCCGCCCATCAGCATAACAAGGCTCCCTGTTCTCCATGACCTTTCCTGC
This sequence comes from Delphinapterus leucas, assembly GCF_059928025.1. Classification (NCBI taxonomy): domain Eukaryota; kingdom Metazoa; phylum Chordata; class Mammalia; order Artiodactyla; family Monodontidae; genus Delphinapterus; species Delphinapterus leucas. The sequence goes on from NW_028322245.1 coordinate 5,933,750, forward strand.
CTTTCTGGATTTTACACTTTTTTCAGATGGCCCTTTTGACCGGGGGGCAGTGAGACTTCATTGTAGTGCCGATTTCATTTACACGCTTGCTTGGTTGGCCAAAAAGTGCGTTTGCGTTTTTTCCTGAATATATTCAGGAAAAAACGCATATGCCCTTTTTAGCCAAGTGCATCATTGTCGACATTCTGCCTCTGTTCATATGCTTTAAGCGCAATTCCAGTCTACCCCCTGAAATCGTTTTCCTGAAATTCTGCCCCGCTTTAAAGTCCTCTTCGAAGACATACTTCAGTACATTTTGGACGATAGCTGTCATTCATAACTCTGCAGGTTTGTGAATTACAGTGCCCCTGAGCTCCTTTCTGCAACTCGCTTCATGTAAGCTGGCCGCCAAACCACAGGATTGCTTCAGGCCATAATCTGTTTCCGGCAGGGCACGTTAAGCCTTTGGTTAATTCCTCTTCCTGGTGGGAAATGAGCATTCCATTTGCCCGTGCAGACACCTACAGCTAGTCTCTCATTGGTTCTCCCTATTCCTATTCATCTTGCGCACAAATTGCAAACTGTGCCAAACAGGAGGTGAAAGGCACTGACTCTCCAAGTGAGGAGAGTGTTAGTAAAGCATTTGGAATGGTGAACCCGAGTAGCAGGGGACGAAAACTGAGATGCATTTGAAAACGTTTCCCAATCACACGGTGGACCATACTCTGGGTTTCCCATGCATGTTTTAACTGAAGAAGAATCCCTAAACCTGGAGAGTTGGGACCCATGGAATGGGTACCATGCAGTATGACTTCAAAGGGTCTGCGTTTGCTCACCGAACCTCACCAATGCTATCAGCCCGAAGTGTCCAGCCTTATGTCTCATCCAGCTCTGGGTGTAGATGTGGTAAATCCAGGTTGCATCACAAGCCCTGAATGAATTATTTAAGAATTGCTCTCTATTTCACTGTCATTGTGTTTTGTTTTTGAAATTCATTTTGATAATGGGATTTATCGGATGTTCACTGCTGCGTTTACGCCGCTGTACACACGCTTGATTTCTTTATGGAGACATATAAATCCATGGGTTTTAAGATTCTTACTTGTCAGCTATCTTCCCAGGCTTTGAATATGGGGTGTTGAGTCCATTTCTTTGAGTAAGGAGTAGGTCTTGTCTATTATATATTTGGCTTATGGAACGGTATGTGTGCTAATTTCAATCTCTGGTTTTATTCAGCACCCCAACTCAACTTTCCCCATAAGCAAGCATAAGTTGGTTTTCTAAATTTGAGACCCTGTTCTGTTTTGTAATTCAGTTCATGGGTAGCCAAGTTTACATTCCGTGTATTAGTGATATCTTATGATGTTTCTTTTTCTGTGTGACTCATTTCTCGTAGAATCATCGTACATGAATCCACTCATTATGCCGCTACGGGCCTGATGACGTAGATTTCATTGCTGAGTGATATTCCACTGTACGTGCGTACCACAACTTCTTTATCCGTTTTTTGCTTTCTCGGATATTTAACTTGTACCGTAGAGGACGTTCTTGTAAACAGAGACGCCCCAAATTTTGGGGTGGCTGTGTCTTTTTGATTTTAATTTCCCTAAGCTATAGGACCATAAGTGGAAGTGCCATAGGCTGTGTTGTTTTGTTTCCTACGTGTCTCTGGAAACACCATACACTTCTCCAGAGTGGTTGTTGGCAATTTACATCCCGCCCATCAGCATAACAAGGCTCCCTGTTCTCCATGACCTGTCCTGCCTTTCTGGATTTTACACGTTTTTCAGATGGCCCTTTTGACCGGGGGGCAGTGAGACTTCATTGTAGTGCAGATTTCTTTACACACTTGCTTGGTTGGCCAAAAAGGGCGTATGCGTTTTTTCCTGAATATATTCAGGAAAAAACGCATACGCCCTTTTTGGGCAAGTGCATCATTGTCGACATTCTGCTTCTTTTCCTATGCTTTAAGTGCAATTCCAGTCTACCCCCTGAAATCGTGTTCCTGAAATTCTGCCCCGCTTTCAAGTCCTCTTCGAAGACTTACTTCCATACATTTTTGGACGATAGCTGTCATTCATAACTCTGCAGGTTTCTGAATTACACTGCCCCTGAGTTCCTTTCTTCAACTCGCTTTCTTGTGAGCTGGCCGCAAAACCACAGGATTGCTTCACGCCATAATCTCTTTCTGGCAGGGCACGCTGAGCCTTTGGTTAATTCCTCTTCCTGGTGGGAAATGATCGTTCAATTTGCCCGTGCAGACACCAACAGCTAGTCTCTCATTGGTTCTCCCTATGCCTGTTCATCTTGCGCAGAAATTGCAAACTGTGCCAAACAGGAGGTTAAAAGCACTGACTCTCCAAGTGGGGAGAGTGTTAGTAAAGCGTCTGGAATGGTGAACCCGAGTACCAGGGGACGAAAACTGAGATGCATTTGAAAACGTTTCACAATCACATGGTGGACCATACTCTGGGTTTCCCATGCATGTTTTAGCTGAAGGAAGAATCCCTTAAACCTGGAGAGTTGGGACCCATGGAATGGGTACCATGCAGTATGACTTCAAAGGGTCTGCGTTTGCTCACCGAACCTCACCAATGCTATCAGCCCGAAGTGTCCAGCCTTATGTCTCATCCAGCTCTGGGTGTAGATGTGGTAAATACAGGTTGCATCACAAGCCCTGAATGAATTATTTAAGAATTGCTCTCTATTTCACTTTCATTGTGTTTTGTTTTTGAAATTCATTTTGATAATGGGATTTATCGGATTTTCACTGCTGCTTTTAGGTCACTGTACACACGCTTGATTTCCTCATGGAGACAAATAAATCCATGGGTTTTAAGATTCTTACTTGTCAGGTATCTTCCCAGGCGTTGAATATAGGGTGTTGAGTCCATTTCGTTGAGCAAGGAGTAGGTTTTGTCTATTATATATTTTGCTTATGGAACGGTATCTGTGCTAATTTCAATCTCTGGTTTTATGCAGCATCCCAACTGACCTTTCCCCATAAGCAAGCATAAGTTGGTTTGCTAAATTTCAGACCCTGTTCTGTTTTGTAATTCAGTTCATGGGTAGCCAAGTTTACATTCCGTGTATTAGTGATAACTTATGATGTTTCTTTTTCTGTCTGACTTATTTCTCATAGAATCATCGTACCTGAATCCACTCATTATGCCGCTACGGTCCTGATGACGTAGATTTCATTACTGAGAGATATTCCATTGTACGTGCGTACCACAACTTCTTTATCCATTTTATGCTTTCTCAGATATTTAACTTCTACCATAGATGAGGTTCTTGTAAACAGAGCCATCCCAAATTTTGGGGTGGCTGTGTGTTTTTGATTTTAATTTCCCTAAGCTATATGACCATAAGTGGAAGTGCCATAGGGTGTGTTGCTTTGTTTCCTACGTGTTTCAGGAAACAACATACACTTTTCCAGAGTGGCTGTTGGCAATTTAAATCCGCCCATCAGCATAACAAGGCTCCCTGTTCTCCATGACCTGTCCTGCCTTTCTGGATTTTACACTTTTTTCAGATGGCCCTTTTGACCGGGGGGCAGTGAGACTTCATTGTAGTGCAGATTTCCTTTACACGCTTGCTTGGTTGGCCAAAAAGGGCGTATGCGTTTTTTCCTGAATATATTCAGGAAAAAACGCATACGCCCTTTTTGGCCAAGTGCATCATTGTCAACATTCTGCCTCTTTTCCTATGCTTTAAGTGCAATTCCAGTCTACCCCCTGAAATCGTTTTCCTGAAATTCTGCCCCGCTTTCAAGTCCTCTTCGAAGACTTACTTCTATACATTTTTGGACGATAGCTGTCATTCATAACTCTGCAGGTTTGTGAATTACAGTGCCCCTGAGCTCCTTTCTTCAACTCGCTTTCTTGTGAGCTGGCCGCAAATCCGCAGGATTGCTTCAGGCCCTAATCTCTTTCCGGCAGGGCACGCTGAGCCTTTGGTTAATTCCTCTTCCTGGTGGGAAATGAGCGTTCCATTTGCCCGTGCAGACACCTACATCTAGTCTCTCATTGCTTCTCCCTATTCCTGTTCATCTTGCGCAGAAATTGCAAAGTGTGCCAAACAGGAGGTTGAATGCACTGACTCTCCAAGTGGGGAGAGTGTTAGTAAAGCGTCTGGAATGGTGAACCCGAGTACCAGGGGACGAAAACTGAGATGCATTTGAAAACTTTTCCCAATCACACGGTGGACCATACTATGGGTTTCCCATGCATGTTTTAGCTGAAGGAAGAATCCCTTAAACCTGGAAATTAGGAACCCATGGAATGGGTACCATGCAGTATGACTTCAAAGGGTCTGCGTTTGCTCACCGAACCTCACCAATGCTATCAGCCTGAAGTGTCCAGCCTTATGTCTCACCCAGCTCTGGGTGTAGATGTGGGAAATCCAGGTTGCATCACAAGCCCTGAATGAATTATTTAAGAATTGCTCTCTATTTCACTGTCATTTTGTTTTGTTTTTGAAATTTATTTTGATAATGGGATTTATCGGATTTTCACTGCTGCGTTTAGGCCGCTGTACACACGCTTGATTTCCTTATGGAGACATATAAATCCATGGGTTTTAAGATTCTTACTTGTTAGGTATCTTGCCAGGCATTGAATATGTGGTGTTGAGTCCATTTCGTTGAGCAAGGAGTAGGTCTTGTCTATTATATATTTGGCTTATGGAACGGTATCTGTGCTAATTTCAATCTCTGGTTTTATGCAGCACCCCAACTCACCTTTCCCCATAAGCAAGCATAAGTTGGTTTTCTAAATTTGAGACCCTGTTCTGTTTTGTAATTCAGTTCATGGGTAGCCAAGTTTACATTCCGTGTATTAGTGATATCTTATGATGTTTCTTTTTTGTGTGACTTATTTCTCGTAGAATCATCATACCTGAATCCACTCATTATGCCGCTACGGGCCTGATGACGTAGATTTCATTGCTGAGTGATATTCCATTGTACGTGCGTACCACAACTTCTTTATCCATTTTTTACTTTCTGGGATATTTTACTTGTACCGTAGACGAGGTTCTTGTAAACAGAGCCGTCCCAAACTCTGGGGTGGCTGTGTGTTTTTGATTTTAATTTCCCTAAGCTATAGGACCATAAGTGGAAGTGCCATAGGCTGTGTTGCTTTGTTTCCTACGTGTTTCTGGAAACACCATACACTTCTCCAGTGTGGTTGTTGGCAATTTACATCCCGCCCATCAGCATGACAAGGCTCCCTGTTCTCCATGACCTGTCCTGCCTTTCTGGATTTTACACTTTATTCAGATGGCTCTTTTGACCGGGGGGCCAGTGAGACTTCACTGTAGTGCAGATTTCTTTTACACGCTTGCTTGGTTGGCCAAAAAGGGCGTATGCGTTTTTTCCTGAATATATTCAGGAAAAAACGCATACGCCCTTTTTGGCCAAGTGCATCGTTGTCGACATTCTGCCTGTTTTCCTATGCTTTTAGTACAATTCCAGTCTACCCCCTGAAATCGTTTTCCTGAAATTCTGCCCCGCTTTCAAGTCCTCTTGGAAGACTTACTTCAATACATTTTTGGACGATAGCTGTCATTCATAACTCTGCAGGTTTTTGAATTACAGTGCCCCTGAGCTCATGTCTTCAACTCGCTTTCTTGTGAGCTGGCCACAAAACCGCAGGATTGCTTCAGGCCAAAGTCTCTTTCCGGCAGGGCACGCTGAGCCTTTGTTTAATTCCTCTTCCTGGTCGGAAATGAGCGTTCCATTTGCCCGTGCAGACACCTACAGCTAGTCTCTCATTGCTTCTCCCTATTCCTGTTCATCTTGCACAAAAATTGCAAAGTGTGCCAAACAGGAGGTTAAATGCACTGACTCTCCAAGTGGGGAGAGTGTTAGTAAAGCGTTCAAATGTTGAACCCGAGTACCAGGGGACGAAAACTGAGATGCATTTGAAAACGTTTCCCAATCACATGGTGGACCATACTCTGGGTTTTCCATGCATGTTTTAGCTGAAGGAAGAATCCCTTAAACCTGGAGAGTTGGGACCCATGGAATGGGTACCATGCAGTATGACTTCAAAGGGTCTGCATTTGTTCACCGAACCTCACCAATGCTATCAGCCCGAAGTGTCCAGCCTTATGTCTCATCCAGCTCTGGGTGTAGATGTGGTAAATCCAGGTTGCATCACAAGCCCTGAATGAATTATTTAAGAATTGCTCTCTATTTCACTGTCATTGTGTTTTGTTTTTGAAATTTATTTTGATAATGGGATTTATCGGATTTTCACTGCTGCGTTTAGGCCGCTGTACACACGCTTGATTTCCTTATGGAGACATATAAATCCATGGGTTTTAAGATTCTTACTTGTCAGGTATCTTGCCAGGCGTTGAATATGGGGTGTTGAGTCCATTTCGTTGAGCAAGGAGTAGGGCTTGTCTATTATATATTTGGCTTATGGAACGGTATCTGTGCTAATTTCAATCTATGGTTTTATGCAGCACCCCAACTCACCTTTCCCCATAAGCAAGCATAAGTTGTTTTTCTAAATTTGAGACCCTGTTCTGTTTTGTAATTCAGTTTATGTGTAGCCAAGTTTACATTCCGTGTATTACTGATATATTATGATGTTTCTTTTTCTGTGTGACTTATTTCTCGTAGAAAAATCGTACCTGAATCCACTCATTATGCCGCTATGGGCCTGAAGACGTAGATTTCATTGCTGAGTGATATTCCATTGTACATGCGTACCAGAACTTCTTTATCCATTTTTTCCTTTCTCGGATATTTAACCTGTACCGTAGACAAGGTTCTTGTAAACAGAGCCATCCCAAACTCTGGGGTGGCTGTGTGTTTTTGATTTTAATTTCCCTAAGCTATAGGACCATAAGTGGAAGTGACATAGGCTGTGTTGCTTTGTTTCCTACGTGTTTCAGGATACACCATACATTTCTCCAGAGTGGCTGTTGGCAATTTACATCCCGCCCATCAGCATAACAAGGCTCCCTGTACTCCATGACCTGTCCTGTCTTTCTGGATTTTACAGTTTTTCAGATGGCCCTTTGGACCGGGGGGCAGTGAGACTTCATTGTAGTGCAGATTTCCTTTACACGCTTGCTTGGTTGGCCAAAAAGAGCGTATGCGTTTTTTCCTGAATATATTCAGGAAAAAACGCATACGCCCTTTTTGGCCAAGTGCATCATTGTTGACATTCTGCCTCTTTTCCTACGCTTTAAGTGCAATTCCAGTCTACCCCCTGAAATCGTTTTCCTGAAATTCTGCCCCGCTTTTAAGTCCTCTTTGAAGACTTACTTCAGTACATTTTTGGACGATAGCTGTCATTCATAACTCTGCAGGTTTGTGAATTACAGTGCCCCTGAGCTCCTTTCTTCAACTCGTTTTCTTGTGAGCTGGCCACAAAACCGCAGGATTGCTTCAGGCCCTCATATGTTTCTGGAATGGCACGCTGAGCCTTTGGTTAATTCCTCTTCCTGGTGGGAAATGAGTGTTCCATTTGCCCGTGCAGACACCTACAGCTAGTCTCTCATTGGTTCTCCCTATTCCTGTTCATCTTGCGCAGAAATTGTAAACTGTGCCAAACAGGAGGTTAAAGGCACTGACTCTCCAAGTGGGGAGAGTGTTAGTAAAGCGTCTGGAATGGTGAACCCGAGTACCAGGGGACGAAAACTGAGATGCATTTGAAAACGTTTCCCAATCACACGGCGGACGATAGTCTGGGTTTCCCATTCATGTTTTAGCTGAAGGAAGAATCCCTTAAACCTGGAGAGTTGGGACACATGGAATGGGTACCATGCAGTATGACTTCAAAGGGTCTGCGTTTGCTCACCGAACCTCACCAATGCTATCAGCCCAAAGTGCCCAGCCTTATGTCTCACCCAGCTCTGGGTGTAGATGTGGGAAATCCAGGTTGCATCACAAGCCCTGAATGAATTATTTAAGAATTGCTCTCTATTTCACTGTCATTTTGTTTTGTTTTTGAAATTTATTTTGATAATGGGATTTATCGGATTTTCACTGCTGCGTTTAGGCCGCTGTACACACGCTTGATTTCCTTATGGAGACATATAAATCCATGGGTTTTAAGATTCTTACTTGTTAGGTATCTTGCCAGGCATTGAATATGTGGTGTTGAGTCCATTTCGTTGAGCAAGGAGTAGGTCTTGTCTATTATATATTTGGCTTATGGAACGGTATCTGTGCTAATTTCAATCTCTGGTTTTATGCAGCACCCCAACTCACCTTTCCCCATAAGCAAGCATAAGTTGGTTTTCTAAATTTGAGACCCTGTTCTGTTTTGTAATTCAGTTCATGGGTAGCCAAGTTTACATTCCGTGTATTAGTGATATCTAATGATGTTTCTTTTTTGTGTGACTTATTTCTCGTAGAATCATCATACCTGAATCCACTCATTATGCCGCTATGGGCCTGAAGACGTAGATTTCATTGCTGAGTGATATTCCATTGTACGTGCGTACCACAACTTCTTTATCCATTTTTTACTTTCTGGGATATTTTACTTGTACCGTAGACGAGGTTCTTGTAAACAGAGCCGTCCCAAACTCTGGGGTGGCTGTGTGTTTTTGATTTTAATTTCCCTAAGCTATAGGACCATAAGTGGAAGTGCCATAGGCTGTGTTGCTTTGTTTCCTACGTGTTTCTGGAAACACCATACACTTCTCCAGAGTGGTTGTTGGCAATTTACATCCCGCCCATCAGCATGACAAGGCTCCCTGTTCTCCATGACCTGTCCTGCCTTTCTGGATTTTACACTTTATTCAGATGGCTCTTTTGACCGGGGGGCCAGTGAGACTTCACTGTAGTGCAGATTTCTTTTACACGCTTGCTTGGTTGGCCAAAAAGGGCGTATGCGTTTTTTCCTGAATATATTCAGGAAAAAACGCATACGCCCTTTTTGGCCAAGTGCATCGTTGTCGACATTCTGCCTGTTTTCCTATGCTTTTAGTACAATTCCAGTCTACCCCCTGAAATCGTTTTCCTGAAATTCTGCCCCGCTTTCAAGTCCTCTTGGAAGACTTACTTCAATACATTTTTGGACGATAGCTGTCATTCATAACTCTGCAGGTTTTTGAATTACAGTGCCCCTGAGCTCATGTCTTCAACTCGCTTTCTTGTGAGCTGGCCACAAAACCGCAGGATTGCTTCAGGCCAAAGTCTCTTTCCGGCAGGGCACGCTGAGCCTTTGTTTAATTCCTCTTCCTGGTCGGAAATGAGCATTCCATTTGCCCGTGCAGACACCTACAGCTAGTCTCTCATTGCTTCTCCCTATTCCTGTTCATCTTGCACAAAAATTGCAAAGTGTGCCAAACAGGAGGTTAAATGCACTGACTCTCCAAGTGGGGAGAGTGTTAGTAAAGCGTTCAAATGTTGAACCCGAGTACCAGGGGACGAAAACTGAGATGCATTTGAAAACGTTTCCCAATCACATGGTGGACAATACTCTGGGTTTTCCATGCATGTTTTAGCTGAAGGAAGAATCCCTTAAACCTGGAGAGTTGGGACCCATGGAATGGGTACCATGCAGTATGACTTCAAAGGGTCTGCATTTGTTCACCGAACCTCACCAATGCTATCAGCCCGAAGTGTCCAGCCTTATGTCTCATCCAGCTCTGGGTGTAGATGTGGTAAATCCAGGTTGCATCACAAGCCCTGAATGAATTATTTAAGAATTGCTCTCTATTTCACTGTCATTGTGTTTTGTTTTTGAAATTTATTTTGATAATGGGATTTATCGGATTTTCACTGCTGCGTTTAGGCCGCTGTACACACGCTTGATTTCCTTATGGAGACATATAAATCCATGGGTTTTAAGATTCTTACTTGTCAGGTATCTTGCCAGGCGTTGAATATGGGGTGTTGAGTCCATTTCGTTGAGCAAGGAGTAGGGCTTGTCTATTATATATTTGGCTTATGGAACGGTATCTGTGCTAATTTCAATCTCTGGTTTTATGCAGCACCCCAACTCACCTTTCCCCATAAGCAAGCATAAGTTGTTTTTCTAAATTTGAGACCCTGTTCTGTTTTGTAATTCAGTTTATGTGTAGCCAAGTTTACATTCCGTGTATTACTGATATATTATGATGTTTCTTTGTCTGTGTGACTTATTTCTCGTAGAAAAATCGTACCTGAATCCACTCATTATGCCGCTATAGGCCTGAAGACGTAGATTTCATTGCTGAGTGATATTCCATTGTACATGCGTACCAGAACTTCTTTATCCATTTTTTCCTTTCTCGGATATTTAACCTGTACCGTAGACAAGGTTCTTGTAAACAGAGCCATCCCAAACTCTGGGGTGGCTGTGTGTTTTTGATTTTAATTTCCCTAAGCTATAGGACCATAAGTGGAAGTGACATAGGCTGTGTTGCTTTGTTTCCTACGTGTTTCAGGATACACCATACATTTCTCCAGAGTGGCTGTTGGCAATTTACATCCCGCCCATCAGCATAACAAGGCTCCCTGTACTCCATGACCTGTCCTGTCTTTCTGGATTTTACAATTTTTCAGATGGCCCTTTGGACCGGGGGGCAGTGAGACTTCATTGTAGTGCAGATTTCCTTTACACGCTTGCTTGGTTGGCCAAAAAGGGCGTATGCGTTTTTTCCTGAATATATTCAGGAAAAAACGCATACGCCCTTTTTGGCCAAGTGCATCATTGTTGACATTCTGCCTCTTTTCCTACGCTTTAAGTGCAATTCCAGTCTACCCCCTGAAATCGTTTTCCTGAAATTCTGCCCCTTTTTTAAGTCCTCTTTGAAGACTTACTTCAGTACATTTTTGGACGATAGCTGTCATTCATAACTCTGCAGGTTTGTGAATTACAGTGCCCCTGAGCTCCTTTCTTCAACTCGTTTTCTTGTGAGCTGGCCGCAAAACCGCAGGATTGCTTCAGGCCCTCATATGTTTCCGGAATGGCACGCTGAGCCTTTGGTTAATTCCTCTTCCTGGTGGGAAATGAGTGTTCCATTTGCCCGTGCAGACACCTACAGCTAGTCTCTCATTGGTTCTCCCTATTCCTGTTCATCTTGCGCAGAAATTGCAAACTGTGCCAAACAGGAGGTTAAAGGCACTGACTCTCCAAGTGGGGAGAGTGTTAGTAAAGCGTCTGGAATGGTGAACCCGAGTACCAGGGGACGAAAACTGAGATGCATTTGAAAACGTTTCCCAATCACACGGCGGACGATAGTCTGGGTTTCCCATTCATGTTTTAGCTGAAGGAAGAATCCCTTAAACCTGGAGAGTTGGGACACATGGAATGGGTACCATGCAGTATGACTTCAAAGGGTCTGCGTTTGCTCACCGAACCTCACCAATGCTATCAGCCCAAAGTGCCCAGCCTTATGTCTCACCCAGCTCTGGGTGTAGATGTGGTAAATCCAGGTTGCATCACAAGCCCTGAATGAATTATTTAAGAATTGCTCTCTATTTCACTGTCATTGTGTTTTGTTTTTGAAATTTATTTTGATAATGGGATTTATCGGATTTTCACTGCTGCATTTAGGCCGCTGTACACATGCTTGATTTCCTTATGGAGACATATAAATCCATGGGTTTTAAGATTCTTACTTGTCAGGTGTCTTGCCAGGCGTTGAATATGGGGTGTTGAGGCCATTTTGTTGAGCAAGGAGTAGGTCTTGTCTATTATATATTTGGCTTATGGAACGGTATCTGTGCTAATTTCAATCTCTGGTTTTATGCAGCACCCCAACTCACCTTTCCCCATAAGCAAGCATAAGTTGGTTTTCTAAATTTGAGACCCTGTTCTGTTTTGTAATTCAGTTCATGGGTAGCCAAGTTTACATTCCGTGTATTAGTGATATCTTATGATGTTTCTTTTTTGTGTGACTTATTTCTCGTAGAATCATCATACCTGAATCCACTCATTATGCCGCTACGGGCCTGATGACGTAGATTTCATTGCTGAGTGATATTCCATTGTACGTGCGTACCACAACTTCTTTATCCATTTTTTACTTTCTGGGATATTTTACTTGTACCGTAGACGAGGTTCTTGTAAACAGAGCCGTCCCAAACTCTGGGGTGGCTGTGTGTTTTTGATTTTAATTTCCCTAAGCTATAGGACCATAAGTGGAAGTGCCATAGGCTGTGTTGCTTTGTTTCCTACGTGTTTCTGGAAACACCATACACTTCTCCAGAGTGGTTGTTGGCAATTTACATCCCGCCCATCAGCATGACAAGGCTCCCTGTTCTCCATGACCTGTCCTGCCTTTCTGGATTTTACACTTTATTCAGATGGCTCTTTTGACCGGGGGGCCAGTGAGACTTCACTGTAGTGCAGATTTCTTTTACACGCTTGCTTGGTTGGCCAAAAAGGGCGTATGCGTTTTTTCCTGAATATATTCAGGAAAAAACGCATACGCCCTTTTTGGCCAAGTGCATCGTTGTCGACATTCTGCCTGTTTTCCTATGCTTTTAGTACAATTCCAGTCTACCCCCTGAAATCGTTTTCCTGAAATTCTGCCCCGCTTTCAAGTCCTCTTGGAAGACTTACTTCAATACATTTTTGGACGATAGCTGTCATTCATAACTCTGCAGGTTTTTGAATTACAGTGCCCCTGAGCTCATGTCTTCAACTCGCTTTCTTGTGAGCTGGCCACAAAACCGCAGGATTGCTTCAGGCCAAAGTCTCTTTCCGGCAGGGCACGCTGAGCCTTTGTTTAATTCCTCTTCCTGGTCGGAAATGAGCGTTCCATTTGCCCGTGCAGACACCTACAGCTAGTCTCTCATTGCTTCTCCCTATTCCTGTTCATCTTGCACAAAAATTGCAAAGTGTGCCAAACAGGAGGTTAAATGCACTGACTCTCCAAGTGGGGAGAGTGTTAGTAAAGCGTTCAAATGTTGAACCCGAGTACCAGGGGACGAAAACTGAGATGCATTTGAAAACGTTTCCCAATCACATGGTGGACCATACTCTGGGTTTTCCATGCATGTTTTAGCTGAAGGAAGAATCCCTTAAACCTGGAGAGTTGGGACCCATGGAATGGGTACCATGCAGTATGACTTCAAAGGGTCTGCATTTGTTCACCGAACCTCACCAATGCTATCAGCCCGAAGTGTCCAGCCTTATGTCTCATCCAGCTCTGGGTGTAGATGTGGTAAATCCAGGTTGCATCACAAGCCCTGAATGAATTATTTAAGAATTGCTCTCTATTTCACTGTCATTGTGATTTGTTTTTGAAATTTATTTTGATAATGGGATTTATCGGATTTTCACTGCTGCGTTTAGGCCGCTGTACACACGCTTGATTTCCTTTTGGAGACATATAAATCCATGGGTTTAAAGATTCTTACTTGTCAGGTATCTTGCCAGGCGTTGAATATGGGGTGTTGAGTCCATTTCGTTGAGCAAGGAGTAGGGCTTGTCTATTATATATTTGGCTTATGGAACGGTATCTGTGCTAATTTCAATCTCTGGTTTTATGCAGCACCCCAACTCACCTTTCCCCATAAGCAAGCATAAGTTGTTTTTCTAAATTTGAGACCCTGTTCTGTTTTGTAATTCAGTTTATGTGTAGCCAAGTTTACATTCCGTGTATTACTGATATATTATGATGTTTCTTTTTCTGTGTGACTTATTTCTCGTAGAAAAATCGTACCTGAATCCACTCATTATGCCGCTATGGGCCTGAAGACGTAGATTTCATTGCTGAGTGATATTCCATTGTACATGCGTACCAGAACTTCTTTATCCATTTTTTCCTTTCTCGGATATTTAACCTGTACCGTAGACAAGGTTCTTGTAAACAGAGCCATCCCAAACTCTGGGGTGGCTGTGTGTTTTTGATTTTAATTTCCCTAAGCTATAGGACCATAAGTGGAAGTGACATAGGCTGTGTTGCTTTGTTTCCTACGTGTTTCAGGATACACCATACATTTCTCCAGAGTGGCTGTTGGCAATTTACATCCCGCCCATCAGCATAACAAGGCTCCCTGTACTCCATGACCTGTCCTGTCTTTCTGGATTTTACAATTTTTCAGAAGGCCCTTTGGCCCGGGGGGCAGTGAGACTTCATTGTAGTGCAGATTTCCTTTACACGCTTGCTTGGTTGGCCAAAAAGAGCGTATGCGTTTTTTCCTGAATATATTCAGGAAAAAACGCATACGCCCTTTTTGGCCAAGTGCATCATTGTTGACATTCTGCCTCTTTTCCTACGCTTTAAGTGCAATTCCAGTCTACCCCCTGAAATCGTTTTCCTGAAATTCTGCCCTGCTTTTAAGTCCTCTTTGAAGACTTACTTCAGTACATTTTTGGACGATAGCTGTCATTCATAACTCTGCAGGTTTGTGAATTACAGTGTCCCTGAGCTCCTTTCTTCAACTCGTTTTCTTGTGAGCTGGCCGCAAAACCGCAGGATTGCTTCAGGCCCTCATATGTTTCCGGAATGGCACGCTGAGCCTTTGGTTAATTCCTCTTCCTGGTGGGAAATGAGTGTTCCATTTGCCCGTGCAGACACCTACAGCTAGTCTCTCATTGGTTTTCCCTATTCCTGTTCATCTTGCGCAGAAATTGTAAACTGTGCCAAACAGGAGGTTAAAGGCACTGACTCTCCAAGTGGGGAGAGTGTTAGTAAAGCGTCTGGAATGGTGAACCCGAGTACCAGGGGACGAAAACTGAGATGCATTTGAAAACGTTTCCCAATCACACGGCGGACGATAGTCTGGGTTTCCCATTCATGTTTTAGCTGAAGGAAGAATCCCTTAAACCTGGAGAGTTGGGACCCATGGAATGGGTACCATGCAGTATGACTTCAAAGGGTCTGCGTTTGTTCACCAAACCTCACCAATGCTATCAGCCCGAAGTGTCCAGCCTTATGTCTCATCCAGCTCTGGGTGTAGATGTGGTAAATCCAGGTTGCATCACAAGCCCTGAATGAATTATTTAAGAATTGCTCTCTATTTCACTGTCATTGTGTTTTGTTTTTGAAATTTATTTTGATAATGGGATTTATCGGATTTTCACTGCTGCGTTTAGGCCGCTGTACACACGCTTGATTTCCTTATGGAGACATATAAATCCATGGGTTTTAAGATTCTTACTTGTCAGGTATCTTGCCAGGCGTTGAATATGGTGTGTTGAGTCCATTTCGTTGAGCAAGGAGTAGGTCTTGTCTATTATATATTTGGCTTATGGAACGGTATCTGTGCTAATTTCAATCTCTGGTTTTATGCAGCACCCCAACTCACCTTTCCCCATAAGCAAGCATAAGTTGTTTTTCTAAATTTGAGACCCTGTTCTGTTTTGTAATTCAGTTTATGTGTAGCCAAGTTTACATTCCGTGTATTACTGATATCTTATGATGTTTCTTTTTCTGTGTGACTTATTTCTCGTAGAAAAATCGTACCTGAATCCACTCATTATGCCGCTATGGGCCTGAAGACGTAGATTTCATTGCTGAGTGATATTACATTGTACGTGCGTACCAGAACTTCTTTATCCATTTTTTCCTTTCTCGGATATTTAACTTGTTCCGTAGACAACGTTCTTGTAAACAGAGCCATCCCAAACTTTGGGGTTGCTCTGTGTTTGTGATTTTAATTTCCCTAAGCTATAGGACCATAAGTGGAAGTGACATAGGCTGTGTTGCTTTGTTTCCTACGTGTTTCAGGATACACCATACATTTCTCCAGAGTGGCTGTTGGCAATTTACATCCCGCCCATCAGCATAACAAGACTCCCTGTTCTCCAAGACCTGTCCTGCCTTTCTGGATTTTACACTTTTTTCAGATGGCCCTTTTGACCGGGGGGCAGTGAGACTTCATTGTAGTGCAGATTTCCTTTACACGCTTGCTTGGTTGGCCAAAAAGGGCGTATGCGTTTTTTCCTGAATATATTCAGGAAAAAATGCATACGCCCTTTTTGGCCAAGTGCATCATTGTCGACATTCTGCCTCTTTTCCTATGCTTTAAGTGCAATTCCAGTCTACCCCCTGAAATCGTTTTCCTGAAATTCTGCCCCGCTTTCAAGTCCTCTTTGAAGACTTACTTCAGTACATTTTTGGACGATAGCTGTCATTCATAACTCTGCAGGTTTGTGAATTACAGTGCCCCTGAGCTCCTTTCTTCAACTCCTTTTCTTGTGAGATGGCCGCAAAACCGCAGGATTGCTTCAGGCCCTAATATGTTTCCGGCCGGGCATGTTGAGCATTTGGTTAATTCTTCTTCCTGGTGGGAAATGATCGTTCAATTTGCCCGTGCAGACACTAACAGCTAGTCTCTCATTGGTTCTCCCTATGCCTGTTCATCTTGCGCAGAAATTGCAAACTGTGCCAAACAGGAGGTTAAAGCCACTGACTCTCCAAGTGGGGAGAGTGTTAGTAAAGCGTCTGGAATGGTCAACCCGAGTACCAGGGGACGAAAACTGAGATGCATTTGAAAACGTTTCCCAATCACACGGCGGACGATAGTCTGGGTTTCCCATTCATGTTTTAGCTGAAGGAAGAATCCCTTAAACCTGGAGAGTTGGGACACATGGAATGGGTACCATGCAGTATGACTTCAAAGGGTCTGCGTTTGCTCACCGAACCTCACCAATGCTATCAGCCCAAAGTGCCCAGCCTTATGTCTCACCCAGCTCTGGGTGTAGATGTGGGAAATCCAGGTTGCATCACAAGCCCTGAATGAATTATTTAAGAATTGCTCTCTATTTCACTGTCATTTTGTTTTGTTTTTGAAATTTATTTTGATAATGGGATTTATCGGATTTTCACTGCTGCGTTTAGGCCGCTGTACACACGCTTGATTTCCTTATGGAGACATATAAATCCATGGGTTTTAAGATTCTTACTTGTTAGGTATCTTGCCAGGCATTGAATATGTGGTGTTGAGTCCATTTCGTTGAGCAAGGAGTAGGTCTTGTCTATTATATATTTGGCTTATGGAACGGTATCTGTGCTAATTTCAATCTCTGGTTTTATGCAGCACCCCAACTCACCTTTCCCCATAAGCAAGCATAAGTTGGTTTTCTAAATTTGAGACCCTGTTCTGTTTTGTAATTCAGTTCATGGGTAGCCAAGTTTACATTCCTTGTATTAGTGATATCTTATGATGTTTCTTTTTTGTGTGACTTATTTCTCGTAGAATCATCATACCTGAATCCACTCATTATGCCGCTATGGGCCTGAAGACGTAGATTTCATTGCTGAGTGATATTCCATTGTACGTGCGTACCACAACTTCTTTATCCATTTTTTACTTTCTGGGATATTTTACTTGTACCGTAGACGAGGTTCTTGTAAACAGAGCCGTCCCAAACTCTGGGGTGGCTGTGTGTTTTTGATTTTAATTTCCCTAAGCTATAGGACCATAAGTGGAAGTGCCATAGGCTGTGTTGCTTTGTTTCCTACGTGTTTCTGGAAACACCATACACTTCTCCAGAGTGGTTGTTGGCAATTTACATCCCGCCCATCAGCATGACAAGGCTCCCTGTTCTCCATGACCTGTCCTGCCTTTCTGGATTTTACACTTTATTCAGATGGCTCTTTTGACCGGGGGGCCAGTGAGACTTCACTGTAGTGCAGATTTCTTTTACACGCTTGCTTGGTTGGCCAAAAAGGGCGTATGCGTTTTTTCCTGAATATATTCAGGAAAAAACGCATACGCCCTTTTTGGCCAAGTGCATCGTTGTCGACATTCTGCCTGTTTTCCTATGCTTTTAGTACAATTCCAGTCTACCCCCTGAAATCGTTTTCCTGAAATTCTGCCCCGCTTTCAAGTCCTCTTGGAAGACTTACTTCAATACATTTTTGGACGATAGCTGTCATTCATAACTCTGCAGGTTTTTGAATTACAGTGCCCCTGAGCTCATGTCTTCAACTCGCTTTCTTGTGAGCTGGCCACAAAACCGCAGGATTGCTTCAGGCCAAAGTCTCTTTCCGGCAGGGCACGCTGAGCCTTTGTTTAATTCCTCTTCCTGGTCGGAAATGAGCATTCCATTTGCCCGTGCAGACACCTACAGCTAGTCTCTCATTGCTTCTCCCTATTCCTGTTCATCTTGCACAAAAATTGCAAAGTGTGCCAAACAGGAGGTTAAATGCACTGACTCTCCAAGTGGGGAGAGTGTTAGTAAAGCGTTCAAATGTTGAACCCGAGTACCAGGGGACGAAAACTGAGATGCATTTGAAAACGTTTCCCAATCACATGGTGGACAATACTCTGGGTTTTCCATGCATGTTTTAGCTGAAGGAAGAATCCCTTAAACCTGGAGAGTTGGGACCCATGGAATGGGTACCATGCAGTATGACTTCAAAGGGTCTGCATTTGTTCACCGAACCTCACCAATGCTATCAGCCCGAAGTGTCCAGCCTTATGTCTCATCCAGCTCTGGGTGTAGATGTGGTAAATCCAGGTTGCATCACAAGCCCTGAATGAATTATTTAAGAATTGCTCTCTATTTCACTGTCATTGTGTTTTGTTTTTGAAATTTATTTTGATAATGGGATTTATCGGATTTTCACTGCTGCGTTTAGGCCGCTGTACACACGCTTGATTTCCTTATGGAGACATATAAATCCATGGGTTTTAAGATTCTTACTTGTCAGGTATCTTGCCAGGCGTTGAATATGGGGTGTTGAGTCCATTTCGTTGAGCAAGGAGTAGGGCTTGTCTATTATATATTTGGCTTATGGAACGGTATCTGTGCTAATTTCAATCTCTGGTTTTATGCAGCACCCCAACTCACCTTTCCCCATAAGCAAGCATAAGTTGTTTTTCTAAATTTGAGACCCTGTTCTGTTTTGTAATTCAGTTTATGTGTAGCCAAGTTTACATTCCGTGTATTACTGATATATTATGATGTTTCTTTTTCTGTGTGACTTATTTCTCGTAGAAAAATCGTACCTGAATCCACTCATTATGCCGCTATGGGCCTGAAGACGTAGATTTCATTGCTGAGTGATATTCCATTGTACATGCGTACCAGAACTTCTTTATCCATTTTTTCCTTTCTCGGATATTTAACCTGTACCATAGACAAGGTTCTTGTAAACAGAGCCATCCCAAACTCTGGGGTGGCTGTGTGTTTTTGATTTTAATTTCCCTAAGCTATAGGACCATAAGTGGAAGTGACATAGGCTGTGTTGCTTTGTTTCCTACGTGTTTCAGGATACACCATACATTTCTCCAGAGTGGCTGTTGGCAATTTACATCCCGCCCATCAGCATAACAAGGCTCCCTGTACTCCATGACCTGTCCTGTCTTTCTGGATTTTACAATTTTTCAGATGGCCCTTTGGACCGGGGGGCAGTGAGACTTCATTGTAGTGCAGATTTCCTTTACACGCTTGCTTGGTTGGCCAAAAAGGGCGTATGCGTTTTTTCCTGAATATATTCAGGAAAAAACGCATACGCCCTTTTTGGCCAAGTGCATCATTGTTGACATTCTGCCTCTTTTCCTACGCTTTAAGTGCAATTCCAGTCTACCCCCTGAAATCGTTTTCCTGAAATTCTGCCCCTTTTTTAAGTCCTCTTTGAAGACTTACTTCAGTACATTTTTGGACGATAGCTGTCATTCATAACTCTGCAGGTTTGTGAATTACAGTGCCCCTGAGCTCCTTTCTTCAACTCGTTTTCTTGTGAGCTGGCCGCAAAACCGCAGGATTGCTTCAGGCCCTCATATGTTTCCGGAATGGCACGCTGAGCCTTTGGTTAATTCCTCTTCCTGGTGGGAAATGAGTGTTCCATTTGCCCGTGCAGACACCTACAGCTAGTCTCTCATTGGTTCTCCCTATTCCTGTTCATCTTGCGCAGAAATTGCAAACTGTGCCAAACAGGAGGTTAAAGGCACTGACTCTCCAAGTGGGGAGAGTGTTAGTAAAGCGTCTGGAATGGTGAACCCGAGTACCAGGGGACGAAAACTGAGATGCATTTGAAAACGTTTCCCAATCACACGGCGGACGATAGTCTGGGTTTCCCATTCATGTTTTAGCTGAAGGAAGAATCCCTTAAACCTGGAGAGTTGGGACACATGGAATGGGTACCATGCAGTATGACTTCAAGAGGTCTGCGTTTGCTCACCGAACCTCACCAATGCTTTCAGCCCGAAGGGTCCAGCCTTATGTCTCACCCAGCTCTGGGTGTAGATGTGGTAATTCCAGGTTGCATCACAATCCCTGTATGAATTATTTAAGAATTGCTCTCTATTTCACTGTCATTGTGTTTTGTTTTTGAAATTTATTTTGATAATGGGATTTATCGGATTTTCACTGCTGCATTTAGGCCGCTGTACACACGCTTGACTTCCTTATGGAGACATATAAATCCATGGATTTTAAGATTCTTACTTGTCAGGTATAGTCCCACCGTTGCGTCCGTTTCGTTGAGCAAGGAGTAGGTCTTGTCTATTATATATTTGGCTTATGGAACGGTATCTGTGCTAATTTCAATCTCTGGTTTTATACAGCACCCCAACTCAACTTTCCGCATAAGCAAGCATAAGTTGATTTTCTCAATTTGAGACCATTTTCTGTTTTGTAATTCAGTTCATGTGTAGCCAAGTTTACATTCCGTGTATTAGTCATATCTTATGATGTTTCTTTTTCTGTGTGACTTATTTCTCGTAGAATCATCGTAACTGAATCCACTCATTATGGCGCTTCGGGCCTGATGACGTAGATTTCATTCCTGAGTGATATTCCATTGTACGTGCGTATCACAACTTCTTTATCCATTTTTTGCTTTCTCGGATATTTAACTTGTACCATAGACGACGTTCTTGTAAACAGAGCCGTCCCAAATTTTGGGGTGGCTGTGTGTTTTTGATTTTAATTTCCCTAATCTATAGGACCATAAGTGGAAGTGCCATAGGCTGTGTGGATTTGTTGCCTACGTGTTTCAGGAAACACTATACACTTCTCCAGAGTGGCTGTTGGCAATTTATATCCCGCACATCAGCATAACTAGGCTCCCTGTTCTCCATGACCTGTCCTGCCTTTCTTGATTTTACACTTTTTTCAGATGGCCCTTTTGACCGGGGGGCAATGAGACTTCATTGTAGTGCAGATTTCCTTTACACGCTTGCTTGGTTGGCCAAAAAGGGCGTATGCGTTTTTTCCTGAATATATTCAGGAAAAAACGCATACGCCCTTTTTGGCCAAGTGCATCATTGTCGACATTCTGCCTCTTTTCCTATGCTTTAAGTGCAATTCCAGTCTACCCCCTGAAATCGTTTTCCTGAAATTCTGCCCCGCTTTCCAGTCCTCTTCGAAGACTTACTTCAGTACATTTTTGGACGATAGCTGTCATTCATAACTCTGCAAGTTTGTGAATTACAGTGCCCCTGAGCTCTTTTCTTCAACTCGCTTTCTTGTGAGCTGGCCGCAAAACCGCCTGATTGCTTCAGGCCCTAATCTGTTTCCGGCAGGGCACGCTGAGCCTTTGGTTAATTCCTCTTCCTGGTGGGAAATGAGTGTTCCATTTGCCCGTGCAGACACCTACAGCTAGTCTCTCATTGGTTCTCCCTATTCCTGTTCATCTTGCGCAGAAATTGTAAACTGTGCCAAACAGGAGGTTAAAGGCACTGACTCTCCAAGTGGGGAGAGTGTTAGTAAAGCGTCTGGAATGGTGAACCCGAGTACCAGGGGACGAAAACTGAGATGCATTTGAAAACGTTTCCCAATCACACGGAGGACCATACTCTGGGTTTCACATGGACGTTTTAGCTGAAGGTAGAATCCCTTAAACCTGGAGAGTTGGGACCCATGGGATGGGTACCATGCAGTATGACTTCAAAGGGTCTGCGTTTGCTCACCGAACCTCACAAATGCTATCAGCCCGAAGTGCCCAGCCTTATGTCTCACCCAGCTCTGGGTGTAGATGTGGTAAATCCAGGTTGCATCACAAGCCCTGAATGAATTATTTAAGAATTGCTCTCTATTTCACTGTCATTGTGTTTTGTTTTTGAAATTTATTTTGATAATGGGATTTATCGGATTTTCACTGCTGCGTTTAGGCCGCTGTACACACACTAGATTTCCTTATGGAGACATATAAATCCATGGGTTTTAAGATTCTTACTGGTCAGTTATCTTCTCAGGCGTTGAATATGCGGTGTTGAGTCCATTTCGTTGAGCAAGGAGTAGGTCTTGTCTTTTATATATTTGGCTTATGGAACTGTATGTGTGCTAATTTCAATCTCTGGTTTTATGCAGCACCCCAACTCACCTTTCCTCATAAGCAAGCATAAGTTGGTTTTCTAAATTTGAGACCCTGTTCTGTTTTGTAATTCAGTTCATGAGTAGCCAAGTTTACATTCCGTGTATTAGTGATATCTTATGATGTTTCTTTTTCTGTGTGACTTATTTCTCGTAGAATCATCATACCTGAATCCACTCATTATGCCGCTACGGGCCTGATGACGTAGATTTCATTGCTGAGTGATATTCCATTGTACGTGCGTACCACAACTTCTTTATGCACTTTTTGCTTTCTCGGATATTTAACTTGTACCGTAGACGAGGTTCTTGTCAACAGAGCCGTCCCAAACTTTGGGGTGGCTCTGTGTTTTTGGTTTTAATTTCCCTAATCTATAGGACCATAAGTGGAAGTGCCATAGGCTGTGTTGCTTTGTTTCCTACGTGTTTTAGGAAACACCATACACTTCTCCAGAGTGGCTGTTGGCAATTTACATCCCGCCCATCAGCATGACAAGGCTTCCTGTTCTCCATGACCTGTCCTGCCTTTCTGGATTTTACACTTTTTTCAGATGGCCCTTTTGACCGGGGGGCAGGGAGACTTCAATGTAGTGCATATTGCCTTTACACGCTTGCTTGGTTGGCCAAAAAGTGCGTATGCGTTTTTTCCTGAATATATTCAGGAAAAAACGCATACGCCCTTTTTGGCCAAGTGCATCATTGTCGACATTCTGCCTCTTTTCCTATGCTTTAAGTACAATTCCAGTCTACCCCCTGAAATCGTTTTCCTGAAATTCTGCCCCGCTTTCAAGTCCTCTTCGAAGACTTACTTCAATACATTTTTGGACGATAGCTGTCATTCATAACTCTGCAGGTTTGTGAATTACAGTGCCCCTGAGGTCCTTTATTCAACTTGCTTTCTTGTGAGCTGGCCGCAAAACCTCAGGATTGCTTCAGGCCCTAATCTGTTTCCGGCAGGGCACGCTGAGCCTTTGGTTAATTCCTTTCCTGGTGGGAAATGAGCGTTAAATTTCCATGTTCAGACACCTTCACATGAGTCGTCATGGTGCCCCTTTGCCCCGGTTATCTCTATGGAGGTTGGAGTTGGAAGGCCTCCTCACTCAAGATCAGTGTGCCCACGGAGCCAACCCTGCAACTTCAGGGCATGGTTGGGGGTTAGGATCACCACGAGGGTTCCTTTTTCCTTAGGAGGGAGGTGGCCTTTTGGGCTGCTGATTTCCAGGTTATCAGATACTGCCAGTATCTTGGCCAGATGTGGCGGTGGGCCAAGCCCCTTGGTGACCGTAGTTTATCCTACCTGGATCGCATTCTTGCATTGTTCCATTTCAAGTGGTCCCAGGTTTTGCACTAATACTCCAATGGCGATTCACCGTTCACCAGGAATGTAAAGGTCAAAGGGTTTAGCTAAATTAGGGAGTTCCAGGGCAAGGGTCTGAATTGACTGCTCTTTCCATTCTTGAAAGGCCACTTCTGCATTCTATTCAAAAGGATCATCACCTTTTCCTTTCAGTGTTTCATATAGAGGCCGAGCTAGTAGACTGTAGTTAGGGATCCAGAAGCAGCAAACCCTGGCCTCCCCAGGAACCCCTAAGCTGTCTTCTAGTTTCAGAAATGGGTAAGGCTGTAAATTGTTTCTTCCCTTTCCTGGGATGGGCTTCTCCAACCTTCTGTGAGAATGAAGCCCAGGCAGGTCACCGTAGTCTGTGATATTTGAGCTTTTTCTTGGACAACTTGTATCCTTTATTGGCTTGGTAGTTCAGCGGTCTCCTTAGTAGGGCTGGCGATCAGAATGTCGTCTGCATATTGAAGGAGTGTTTCCTTTTCCAGAGGTAGAACTTTTAGGTCTTTACCTGAGCTTTCCCCAAAGATGGTGTGGGAATTTTTGAACCCTTGGGGCAACACGGCCCGGAAGTATTGTTTTAGCTGTATGTTGAGTCCTGCCACTCACAAGCCAAAATTTCTTGTGGCTCTGGGACTAATAGAATACAAAAGAAGGCATCATTGAAGACTAATACAGAATACCATGTCCTGGTGTTTGGTAGAATGACCAGCAGGGTGTAGGATTTAGGAACTACTGGAGGTATATCCTCGGTGGCTTCACTGACTGTCCTGACATCCTTTACCAGGACTCCAGCAGCCCATGGGGCTCTCGAGGTCAGGCCAATCCCAGGATATGGAGCTCACCTGGGCAGGTACCCCACCCCAGCCCACGGGGCTCACGTGTTCAGGACCCTCCCAGGATATGGGGTTCCCTGGGCAGGTCCCCCTGCAGCCCATGGGGCTCTCGTGGTCAGGCCCCTCCCAGGATACAGAGCTACCCTTGCAGGTACCATGGCAGGGCTGGGAACACAGAAACCGTGCATATCGCCCTCATTGCAGAGCACTCCCAGCTCACCTGTCACTCAGATCTGACACAGAGCACCTCAGAGCAGGACTTGAACTAACAAACAGCAGCTCCGACAGGTCTGTGACCCTGGGCATCACTCTGTGTGGCCTCCCTCCACCTGGTCTTCCAGAGACTTCCACTGCACCCGGGGCACCAGGCCTCTGTCTCCACCCACCAGCCACCCCTCCTCTCCCTGACTCCTGGGTTCCTCTCATTAGGAGAGGGTTTTCTTGAAGTTGTCTCCCACTCATGGGCCAGATAATATAATTAGAAAACAAGCCAGAGCTGCAGCCCCTTGTCTATCCTGACTCTCAGGAGCCCACACCTGTTCCTTGGACCTGGCCGATTCAGCAAGTTCCAGTTTCTGCAACTGTGAGCCCCTGAGGGGTGATTATTGGCTGGCCTGGGAAGCCTGACCGTGCCGGCCAGCCCTCCCCAGGTGTGCCTGGGTTCAGATCAATATAAACACCGCTCCAGGCAGCAAGAGCCCCTGCAGCTGTGCCTGACGCCATTTTCTCTGCCCTGTCAGCAGTCTTGGGGCTGGACTGGTGGGAGGGAGTGAGAGGCCACGGCTTTGTGGGTGGCCCAGTGTGAGTGGGGCTCTGCTGGACTTTCTGCAGCAGTTGCCAAGATGCCACCTGCTAAAGAAGAGGATGTGTCACCCATACCTGCCGCTGGAATTTCTCCCTGGGCAGAGGTGAGTGAGGAAGAAAGCAGTGGGGGCCGGGACAGCAGGGGTATCTCAGGCAGGGAAATGGAAAGCTTCCAGAAGAGCACCCAGGACCAGGACCATCCTGGCTGGCCTGCAGGCACCAAGTCGGCTGGCATGCTGTCGCTCATGTGGCTCCATGGCCCTTCCTCTAGGCTTTCAAGTCCTTGTACATATTCAGGTGTTTTACCTGGGAAGGGTGGGAACATTTCAGCAGCAGCTGGCCTGGGGCTCAGCCCACGTTTACTCACAGATGCCTCGGCATTGTCCCCCAGCTTTGCAATGAGGACGCTTGTTGCGTGGGGCCTGCTGGCTGAATGGGAGATGATTCCCCACCACCGACCAACTTCAGAATTGTTTACAACTGGAGCAAGTGCCCTGATACGGTTTTCCTCTGTGTAGCTGGTGGGTTCTGTTTTTTTTTCTTTTTTGGTTCAAGGTAGATTTTATTCCTCTTTTTTGTATTTACAGATATAAGCATGGAAATAATTTATTCATATAAATACATGTATGTGAAGGGAAGAATATTTTTTCTGTTTTACTTTTTGTAATTTGAATTTTATTTTATTTTTTTATACAGCAGGTTCTTTTTGGTTATCTATTTTATACATATAAATGTATACATGCCAATCCCAATCTCTCAACTCCTCCCACCACCACCCCCCAACAGCTTTCCCCCCTTGGTGTCCATACGTTTGTTGTCTACATCTGTTGCTCTATTTCTGCCTTGCAAAACGGTTCATCTGTACAATTTGTCTAGGTTCCACATATAGCCATTAATAGACAAGATTTCTTTTTCTCTTTCTGACTTACTTCACTCTGTATGACAGTCTCTAGATCCATCAACGTCTCTACAAATGACCCAATTTCATTCCTTTTTATGGCTTAGTAATATTCCATTTTATATATGTACCACGTCTTTATGCATTCGTCTGTCTGTGGGCATTTAGGTTGCTTCCATTACCTGGATATTGTAAATAGTGATGCAATGAACATTGCGGTGAATGTCTCTTTTTGATTTATGGTTTTGTCTGGGTATATGCCCAGTAGTGGGACTGCTGTATCATATGGTAATTCTATTCTTAGTTTTATAAGAAACTCCATAACTTTCTCCACAGTGACTGTATCAATTTCATTCCCAACAATAGCGGAAGAGGGTTCCTTATCTCCACACCCTTTCCAGCATTTGTTGTTTGTAGATTTTCTGATGATGCCCATTCTAACAGGTGTGAGGTGATACACCATGGATGAGTCTATTTCGTTGAGCAAAGAGTAGGTCTTGTCTATTACATATTTGGCTTATGGAACGGTATGTGTGCTAATTTCAATCTCTGGTTTTATACAGCACCGCAACTCAACTTTCCCCTTAAGCAAGCATAAGTTTTTATCTAAATGTGAGACTCTGTTCGGTTTTGGAATTCAGTTTATGTGTAGCCAAGTTTACACTCTCTCTATTAGTGATATCTTATGATAATTACCTTTCTCTGGGTGACCTATTTCTCTTAGAATCATCATACTTAAATCCACTCAATTTGCTGCTACAGGCCTGATGACATTGATTTCATTGCTGAGTGATATTCCATTGTACGTAAGTAGCACAACTCCTTTATCCATATTTTTCTTTCTGGGATATTTAATTTGTACTGGACTCAAGGTTCTTGTAAACACAGCAGCCCTAAATTTGGTGTTGGCTGTGTCTTGTTGATTTTAATTTTCCTAAGCTATAGGGCCAAAAGTGGAAGTGCCCTAGGGTCTGTAGCTTTGTTTTTCAGATGTTTCAGGATACACCATAAACATCTCCAGAGTGTCTGTTGGCAATTTACATCCCGCCCATCAGCATAACAAGGCTCCCTGTTCTCCATGGCCTGTCCTGTGTTTCTGGTTTTTACACATTTTTCAGATGGCCCTTTTGACGAATGGGAAATGAGACTTCATTGTAGTGCGGATTTCCATTGCTCGAGTGCTTGGTTGGCCAAAAAGGGCATATGTGTTTTTTCCTGAATATATTCAGGAAAAAATGTTTACGCACTTTTGTCCAAGTGCATCACTGTCAAAGATCTGCCGCTTTTCACATGCTTTAAACGCAATTCCAATCTACCTCCTGAAATATGATTCCTGCAATTCTGCCTCGTTTTGAAGTCCTCTTTGCAGACTTACTTCAGTATATTTTTGCCAATAGCTGTCATTTATAACTCTGCAGGTTTGTGAATTACAGTGCCTGTGATTTCCTTTCTTAACTCGTTTCCTTGAAAGCTGGCCACAGAACCGCAGGTTTGCTTTAGGCCATAATCAGGGTCTGGCACGGCACTCTGAGCCTTTGGTTAATTCCTCTTCCTGGTGGGAAATTAGAGTTAAATGTGCCCCTCCGGACACCTGCCTCACTCCCAGCCCCTTGGTGATGTGTGTCCTGTGGTTTGAGGCCACATGTGCTGGGTTCCTCACCTTTGGCTGATGTGGCCCCACTGGTGTGAGGACACTCCTGCCTGGTTCCCATCCCCTTGGTGATGTGGGCCATCCGGTGAGAGTCTGATCCTGGTTGGGTTCCTCACACTTCTGTGAGGTGGGCCCTCTTCTCTCACGTCACTCCTGCCTGGCTGGCACACCCCGCCTTGGCGAATTCGGCCCTCTGGTGGGATTTGGTGCCTGCTGGGTGTCTCCTGCCCTCGGTAATGAGGGCCCTCTGGCGTCTGGCCCTAATTCCTGGGCTCCCAATATTTTCTGATATGCGCCCTGTGGTTCGAGTACACTCCTGCCAGGTTCCCAACCCCATGGGAATGTGGGCCTTCTGCTCTGAGGTCCCAACCGTGGGTTGCTCAGTTTCATGATGAGGGCCCTCTGCTGTGAGTTCTCTCCGGCCTGGATCCCATAGCCTCGCTGCTCCTGGCCACCTGCTGGGAGGTTCCAACTGCGGGATTCCTCACCTTTTTTCTTCTATGGACCCTCTGTTTTGAGACTCCTCCTGCCTGCCTCACTCCCAGTCCCTTGGTGATGTGTGTC
Organism: Delphinapterus leucas; assembly: GCF_059928025.1. Classification (NCBI taxonomy): domain Eukaryota; kingdom Metazoa; phylum Chordata; class Mammalia; order Artiodactyla; family Monodontidae; genus Delphinapterus; species Delphinapterus leucas. The sequence goes on from NW_028322245.1 coordinate 5,961,999, forward strand.
CTCTGGTGTGAGGCCACGTGTGCTGGGTCCCTCGCCTTTGGATGATGTGGCCACACTGGTGTGAGGACACTCCTGCCTGCTTCCTATCCCCTTGATGATGTGGGCCCTCTGGTGAGAGTCTGATCCTGGCTGGGTTCCTCACCCTTCTGTGAGGTGGGCCCTCTGCTGTGAGGTCACTCCTGCCTGGCTGGCACACCCCACCTGGGCAACATCGGCCCTCTTGTGGCACTTGGAGCCTGCTGGGAGCCTCCTCCCCTCGGTGATGGGGGCCCTCTAGCGTCAGGCCCTAACTGCTGGGTACCCACATTTTCTGATACGTGCTAAGTGGTGCGAGGACACTCCTGCGAGGTTCCCATCCCCATGGGCATGTGGGCCTTCTGCTCTAAGGTCCCAACACCTGTGTTGTTCACCGTTTCATGATGTTGTCTCTCTGGTGTTAGTTCACTCAGGCCTAGATCCCATAGACTCTGTGCTCTGAGCCGACTGCTGGGAGGTTCCTACTGCTGGATTCCTTACCTTTTTTATTCTTTGGGTCCTGTGTTTTTATGCTCCTACTTCCTGACTCACTCCCAGCCCCTTTGTGATGTAGGTCCTCTGGTTTAAGGCCACATGTACCGGTTTCCTCACCTTTATTGATGTGGCCCCACTGGTGTGAGGACACTCCTGCCTGGTTCCCATCCCCTTGGTGATTGGGGCCCTCTTGTGAGAGTCTGATCCTGTCTGGATTCCTCACACTTCTGGGAGGTGGGCCCTCTGCTGTGAGGTCACTCCTGCCTGGCTGGCACACGTCACGTTGGCGATGTGGGCCCTCAGTTGGGAGTTGGTGCCTGCTGGGAGTCTCCTCCCCTCGGTAATGAGGGCCCTCTGGCGTCAGGCCCTAACTCATGGGCTCCCAAAATTTTCTGATGTGCGCCCTGTCGTGTGAGTACACTCCAGCCAGGGTCCCTTCCCTAGGGGATGTGGGCTTTCTGCTCTGTGGTCCCAACGGCTGGGTTGCTCACAGTGTCAGAATGTGGGCCCTCTGTTTTGAGTTCAGTCAGGCCTGGATCCCATAGCCTCGCTGCTCCTGGCCGCCTGCTGGGAGGTTCCAACTGCGGGATTCCTCACCTTTTTTACGCAATGGGCCCTCTGTTTTGAGGCTCCTCCTGCCTGCCTCACTCCCAGCCCCTTGGTGATGTGTGTCCTGTAGTTTGAGGCCACGTGTGCTGGGTCCGTCACATTTCGGTGATGTGGCCCCACTGGTGTGAGGACACTCCTGCCTGGTTTCCATTCCCTTGGTGATGTGGGCCCTCTGGTGAGAGTCTGATCCTCTTTGGGTTCCTCACACTTTTGTGTGGTTGGCCCTCTGCTCTGAGGTCACTCCTGCCTGGCTGGCACACCCCGCATTGGCGACGTCGGCCCTCTGGTAGCAGTTGGAGCTTGCTGGGAGGCTCCTCTCCTCAGTGATGAGGGCCCTCTGGCGTCCGGCCCTAACTGCTGGGCTCCCCACATTTTCTGTTGTGTGCCCACTGTTGCGATGACACTCCTGCTTGGTTCCCTTCCCCATGGGGATGTGGGCCTTGTGCTCTGAGGTCACAACGGCTGGGTTGCTTACAGTATCACGATGAGGGCCCTCTGTTGTGAGTTCATCACTGCCTGGATCCCATAGCCTCGGTGCTCTGGGCCGCCTGCTGGGTTGTTCCAACTGCTGGATTCCTCACCTTTTTATACAATGGGCCATGTGTTTTGAGGTTAATCCTGCCTGCCTCGCTCTGAGACCCATGGTGATGTGGGTCTTCTGGTTTGAGGCCACATGTGCTGGGTACCTCAACTTTCGATGATGTGGCCCCACGGGTGTGAGGACACTCGTGCCTGATTCCCAGCCCCTTGCTTATGTGGGCACTCTGGTGAGAGTCTGATCATGACTGGGTTCCTTACCCTTCTGTGAGGTGGGCGCTCTGATGTGAGGTCACTCCTGCCTGGATGGCTCACGTCGCCTTGGCGACGTAGGCCCTCTGTTGGCCACTGAAGCATGCTGGGAGCCTCCTACCCTCTTTAATGAGGGCCCTGGAAGAAACGCATATGCCCTTTTTGACCAAGTGCATCATTGTCGAAGTTCTGCCTCTTCTCCTATACTTTCAGAGGACTTCCCATCTACCTCCTGAAATCGTATTCCTGGAATTCTGCCCCGCGTTCAAGTCCTCTTTGCAGCCTTACTTCAATATATTTTTGGACGATAGCTGTCATTTATAACTCTGCAGGTTTGTGAATTACAGTGCCCCTGAGCTCCATTCTTCAACTCGCTTTCTTGTGAGCTGGCCGCAAAACCGCAGGATTGCTTCAGGCCCTAATCTGGTTCCGGCACGGCATGTTGAGCCTTTGGCTAATTCCTCTTCCTGATGGGAAATGAGCGTTAAATTTGCTCGTGCAGACACCTACAGCTAATCTCTCATTGGTTCTCCCTATTCCTGTTCATCTTGCTCAGAAATTCCAAACTGTGCCAAACAGGAGGTTAAAGGCACTGACTCTCCAATTGGGGAAAGAGTTAGTAAAGCGTCTGGAATGGTAAAACCGAGTATGAGGGGAAGAAAACTGAGATGCATTTAAAAAGGTTTCCCGGTCACACGGTGGACCATATTCTGGGTTTCCCATGCGTGTTTTACCTGAAGGAAGAATCCCTTAAACCTGGAGAGGTGGGACCCATGCAATGGGTACCATGCAGTATGACTTCAAATGGCCTGCATTTTCTCACCGAACCTCACCAATGCTATCAGCCCAAAGTGTCGAACCTTATGTCTCACTCAGCTCTAGGTGTAGATGTGGTAAATCCAGGTTGCATCACAAGCCCTGAATGAATTATTTAAGAATTGCTCTCTATTTCACTGTCATTGTGTTTGTTTTTGTAGTTTATTTTGATAATGGGATTTATCGGATTTTCTCTGCTGCCTTCATGCAGCTGTACACACACTTGATTCTCTTACGGAGACATATAAATCCATGGGTTTGAAGATTCTTACTAGTCATGTGTAATCCTAGGAGTTGAATATGGTGTGTTTAGTCCATTTCGTTGAGCAAGGTGTAAGTCTTGACTATTACATATTTGGCTTATGGAAAGGTATGTGTGCTAATTTCTATCTCTGGTTTTATGCAGCACCCCACCTCACCTTTCCCCATAAGCAAGCATAAGTTGGTGTTCTAAATTTGAGACCCTGTTCTGTTTTGTAATTCAGTTCATGTGTAGCCAAGTTTACATTCCGTGTATTAGTGATATCTTATGATGTTTCATTTTCTGTGTGACTTATTTCACTTAGAATCATCGTACCTGGATCCACTCAATATGCCGCGACGGGCCTGATGACATAGATTTCATTGGTGAGTGATATTCCATTGTACGTGCGTACCACAACTTCTTTAACCATTTTTCACATTCTGGGATATTTAACTTGTACCGTAGACGACGTTCTTGTAAACAGAGCCGTCCCAAACTTTGGGGTGGCTGTGTGTTTTTGATTTTAATTTCCCTAAGCTATAGGACCATAAGTGGAAGTGACATAGGCTCTGTTGCTTTGTTTCCTACGTGTTTCAGGAAACCCCATACACTTCTCCAGAGTGGCTCTTTGCAATTTACATCCCCCCCATCAGCATAACAAGTCTCCCTGTTCTCCATGACCTGTCCTGCCTTTCTGGATTTTACACTTTTTCAGATGCCCCTTTTGACCGGGGGGCAGTGAGACTTCATTGTAGTGCAGATTTCATTTACCTGCTTTCTTGCTTGGCCAAAAAGGGCGTATGCGTTTTTTCCTGAATATATTCAGGAAAAAACGCATACGCACTTTTTGGCCAGTGCATCATTGTCGACATTCTGCCTCTATTCCTATGCTTTAAGTGCAATTCCAGTCTACCCCCTGAAATCGTTTTCCTGAAATTCTGCCCCGCTTTCAAGTCCTCTTCGAAGACTTACTTCAATACATTTTTGGAGGATAGCTGTCATTCATAACTCTGCAGGTTTGTGAATTACAGTGCCCCTGTGCTCGTTTCCTCAACTCGCTTTCTTGTGAGCTGGCCGCAAAACCGCAGGATTGCTGCAGGCCCTAATCTGTTTCTGTCAGGGCACACTGAGCCTTTGGTGAATTCCTCTTCCTGGTGGGAAATGAGCGTTCCATTTGCCCGTGCAGACACCTACAGCTAGTCTCTCATTGTTTCTCCCTATTCCTGTACATCTTGCGCAGAAATTGCAAACTGTGCCAAACAGGAGGTTAATGGCACTGACTCTCCAAGTGGGGAGAGTGTTAGTAAAGCGTCTGGAATGGTGAACCCGAGTACCAGGGGACGAAAACTGAGATGCATTTGAAAACGTTTCCCAATCACACGGTGGACCATACTATGGGTTTCATATGCATGTTTTAGCTGAAGGAAGAATCCCTTAAACCTGGAAATTTGGAACCCATGGAATGGGTACCATGCAGTATGACTTCAAAGGGTCTGCGTTTGCTCACCGAACCTCACCAATGCTATCAGCCCGAAGTGTCCAGCCTTATGTCTCATCCAGCTCTGGGTGTAGATGTGGGAAATCCAGGTTGCATCACAAGCCCTGAATGAATTATTTAAGAATTGCTCTCTATTTCACTGTCATTTTGTTTTGTTTTTGAAATTTATTTTGATAATGGGATTTATCGGATTTTCACTGCTGCGTTTAGGCCGCTGTACACACGCTTGATTTCCTTATGGAGACATATAAATCCATGGGTTTTAAGATTCTTACTTGTCAGGTATCTTGCCAGGCGTTGAATATGGGTTGTTGAGTCCATTTCGTTGAGCAAGGAGTAGGTCTTGTCTATTATATATTTGGCTTATGGAACGGTATCTGTGCTAATTTCAATCTCTGGTTTTATGCAGCACCCCAACTCACCTTTCCCCATAAGCAAGCATAAGTTGGTTTTCTAAATTTGAGACCCTGTTCTGTTTTGTAATTCAGTTCATGGGTAGCCAAGTTTACATTCCGTGTATTAGTGATATCTTATGATGTTTCTTTTTCTATGTGTCTTATTTCTCGTAGAATCAGCATACATGAATCCACTCATTATGCCGCTACGGGCCTGATGACGTAGATTTCATTGCTGAGTGATATTCCATTGTACGTGCGTACCACAACATCTTTATCCATTTCTTAATTTCTGGGATATTTTACTTGTACCGTAGACGAGGTTCTTGTAAACAGAGCCGTCCCAAACTCTGGGGTGGCTGTGTGTTTTTGATTTTAATTTCCCTAACCTATAGGACCATAAGTGGAAGTGCCATAGGCTGTGTTGCTTTGTTTCCTACGTGTTTCTGGAAACACCATACACTTCTCCAGAGTGGTTGTTGGCAATTTACATCCCGCCCATCAGCATGACAAGGCTCCCTGTTCTCCATGACCTGTCCTGCCTTTCTGGATTTTACACTTTTTTCAGATGGCCCTTTTGACCGGGGGGGGCAGTGAGACTTCATTGTAGTGCAGATTTCCTTTACACGCTTGCTTGGTTGGCCAAAAAGGGCGTATGCGTTTTTTCCTGAATATATTCAGGAAAAAACGCATACGCCCTTTTTGGCCAAGTGCATCGTTGTCGACATTCTGCCTCTTTTCCTATGCTTTTAGTACAATTCCAGTCTACCCCCTGAAATCATTTTCCTGAAATTCTGCCCCGCTTACAAGTCCTCTTCGAAGACTTACTTCAATACATTTTTGGACGATAGCTGTCATTCATAACTCTTCAGGTTTGTGAATTACAGTGCCATGAGCTCATGTCTTCAACTCGCTTTTTTGTGAGCTGGCCGCAAAACCGCAGGATTGCTTCAGGCCAAAGTCTCTTTCCGGCAGGGCATGCTGAGCCTTTGTTTAATTCCTCTTCCTGGTCGGAAATGAGCGTTCCTTTAGCCCGTGCAGGCACCTACAGCCAGTCTCTCATTGGTTCTCCCTATTCCTGTACATCTTGCGCAGAAATTGCAAACTGTGCCAAACAGGAGGTTAAATGCACTGACTCTCCAAGTGGGGAGAGTGTTAGTAAAGCGTCTGGAATGGTGAACCCGAGTACCAGGGGACGAAAACTGAGATGCATTTGAAAACATTTACCGGTCACACAGTGCACTGTACTGTGGGTTTCCCATGCATGTTTTAGCTGAAGTAAGAATCACTTAAACCTGGAGAGTTGGGACCCATGGAATGGGTACCATGCAGTATGACTTCAAAGGGTCTGCATTTGCTCACCGAACCTCACCAATGCTATCAGCCCGAAGTGTCCAGCCTTATGTCTCACCCAGCTCTGGGTGTAGATGTGGGAAATCCAGGTTGCATTACAAGCCCTGAATGAATTATTTAAGAATTGCTCTCTATTTCACTGTCATTGTGTTTTGTTTTTGAAATTTATTTTGATAATGGGATTTATCGGATTTTCACTGCTGCGTTTAGGCCGCTGTACACACGCTTGATTTCCTTATGGAGACATATAAATCCATGGGTTTTAAGATTCTTACTTGTCAGGTATCTTGCCAGGCGTTGAATATGGGGTGTTGAGTCCATTTCGTTGAGCAAGGAGTAGGTCTTGTCTATTATATATTTGGCTTATGGAACGGTATCTGTGCTAATTTCAATCTCTGGTTTTATGCAGCACCCCAACTCACCTTTCCCCATAAGCAAGCATAAGTTTGTTTTCTAAATTTGAGACCCTGTTCTGTTTTGTAATTCAGTTTATGTGTAGCCAAGTTTACATTCCGTGTATTACTGATATATTATGATGTTTCTTTTTCTGTGTGACTTATTTCTCATAGAATCATCGTACCTGAATCCACTCATTATGCCGCTATGGGCCTGAAGACGTAGATTTCATTGCTGAGTGATATTCCATTGTACGTGCGTACCAGAACTTCTTTATCCATTTTTTCCTTTCTGGGATATTTAACTAGTACCGTAGACATGGTTCTTGTAAACAGAGCCATCCCAAACTTTGGGGTGGCTGTGTGTTTTTGATTTTAATTTCCCTAAGCTATAGGACCATAAGTGGAAGTGACATAGGCTGTGTTGCTTTGTTTCCTACGTGTTTCAGGATACACCATACATTTCTCCAGAGTGGCTGTTGGCAATTTACATCCCGCCCATCAGCATAACAAGGCTCCCTGTTCTCCATGACCTGTCCTGTCTTTCTGGATTTTACTCTTTTTTCAGATGGCCCTTTTGACCGGGGGGCAGTGAGACTTCATTGTAGTGCAGATTTCCTTTACACGCTTGCTTGGTTGGCCAAAAAGGGCGTATGCGTTTTTTCCTGAATATATTCAGGAAAAAACGCATACGCCCTTTTTGGCCAAGTGCATCATTGTCGACATTCTGCCTCTTTTCCTATGCTTTAAGTGCAATTCCAGTCTACCCCCTGAAATCGTTTTCCTGAAATTCTGCCCCGCTTTCAAGTCCTCCTTGAAGACTTACTTCAGTACATTTTTGGACGATAGCTGTCATTCATAACTCTGCAGGTTTGTGAATTATACAGTGCCCCTGAGCTCCTTTCTTCAACTCGTTTTCTTGTGAGCTGGCCGCAAAACCGCAGGATTGCTTCAGGCCCTAATCTCTTTCCAGCATGGCATGATGAGCCTTTGGTTAATTCCTCTTCCTGGTGGGAAATGAGCGTTCAATTTGCCCGTGCAGACACCAACAGCTAGTCTCTCATTGGTTCTCCCTATGCCTGTTCATCTTGCGCAGAAATTGCAAACTGTGCGAAACAGGAGGTTAAAGGCACTGACTCTCCAAGTGGGGAGAGTGTTAGTAAAGCGTCTGGAATGGTGAAACCAAGTACCAGGGGACGAAAACTGAGATGCATTTGAAAACGTTTCCCAATCACACAGCGGACGATAGTCTGGGTTTCCCATGCATGTTTTAGCTGAAGGAAGAATCCCTTAAACCTGGAGAGTTGGGACCCATGGAATGGGTACCATGCAGTATGACTTCAAAGGGTCTGCGTTTGCTCACCGAACCTCACCAATGCTATCAGCCCGAAGTGCCCAGCCTTATGTCTCACCCAGCTCTGGGTGTAGATGTGGAAAATCCAGGTTGCATCACAAGCCCTGAATGAATTATTTAAGAATTGCTCTCTATTTCACTGTCATTGCGTTTTGTTTTTGAAATTTATTTTGATAATGGGATTTATCGGATTTTCACTGCTACGTTTAGGCCGCTGTACACACGCTTGATTTCCTTATGGAGACATATAAATCCATGGGTTTTAAGATTCTTACTTGTCAGGTATCTTGCCAGGCGTTGAATATGGGGTGTTGAGTCCATTTCGTTGAGCAAGGAGTAGGGCTTGTCTATTATATATTTGGCTTATGGAACGGTATCTGTGCTAATTTCAATCTCTGGTTTTATGCAGCACCCCAACTCACCTTTCCCCATAAGCAAGCATAAGTTGGTTTTCTAAATTTGAGATCCTGTTCTGTTTTGTAATTCAGTTCATGTGTATCCAACTTTACATTCCGTGTATTAGTGATATCTTATGATGTTTCTTTTTCTGTGTGACTTATTTCTCGTAGAATCATCGTACCTGAATACACTCATTATGCCGCTACGGGCCTGATGACGTAGATTTCATTGCTGAGTGATATTCCATTGTACGTGCGTACCACAACTTCTTTATCCATTTTTTGCTTTCTGGGATATTTTACTTGTACCATAGACGAGGTTCTTGTAAACAGAGCCGTCCCAAACTCTGGGGTGGCTGTGTGTTTTTGATTTTAATTTCCCTAAGCTATAGGACCATAAGTGGAAGTGCAATAGGCTGTGTTGCTTTGTTTCCTACGTGTTTCTGGAAACACCATACACTTCTCCAGAGTGGTTGTTCGCAATTTACATCCCGCCCATCAGCATGACAAGGCTCCCTGTTCTCCATGACCTGTCTTGACTTTCTGGATTTTACATTTTTTTCAGATGGCCCTTTTGACCGGGGGGCAGTGAGACTTCATTGTAGTGCAGATTTCCATTACAAGCATGCTTGGTTGGCCAAAAAGGGCGTATGCGTTTTTTCCTGAATATATTCAGGAAAAAACGCATACACCCTTTTTGGCCAAGTGCATCATTGTCGACATTCTGCCTCTTTTCCTATGCTTTAAGTGCAATTCCAGTCTACCCCCTGAAATCGTTTTCCTGAAATTCTGCCCCGCTTTCAAGTCCTCTTCGAAGACTTACTTCAATACATTTTTGGACGATAGCTGTCATTCATAACTCTGCAGGTTTGTGAATTACAGTGCCCCTGAGCTCATTTCTTCAACTCGCTTTCTTGTGAGCTGGCCGCAAAACCGCAGGATTGCTTCAGGCCCTAATCTGTTTCCAGCAGGGCACGCTGAGCCTTTGGTTAATTCCTCTTCCTGGTGGGAAATGAGCGTTCCATTTGCCCGTGTAGACACCAACAGCTAGTCTCTCATTGCTTCTCCCTATTCCTGTTCATCTTGCGCAGAAATTGCAAAGTGTGCCATACAGGAGGTCAATGGCACTGACTCTCCAAGTGGGGAGAGTGTTAGTAAAGCGTTCAAATGTTGAACCCGAGTACCAGGGTCGAAAACTGAGATGCATTTGAAAACGTTTCCCAATCACATGGTGGACCATACTCTGGGTTTCCCATGCATGTTTTAGCTGAAGGAAGAATCCCTTAAACCTGGAGAGTTGGGACCCATGGAATGGGTACCATGCAGTATGACTTCAAAGGGTTTGCGTTTGCTCATCAAACCTCACCAATGCTATCAGCCCGAAGTGTCCAGCCTTATGTCTCACCCTGCTCTGCGTGTAGATGTGGTAAATCCAGGTTGCATCACAAGCCCTGAATGAATTATTTAAGAATTGCTCTCTATTTCACTGTCATTGTGTTTTGTTTTTGAAATTTATTTTGATAATGGGATTTATCGGATTTTCACTGCTGCGTTTAGGCCGCTGTACACACGCTTGATTTCCTTATGGACACATATAAATCCATGGGTTTTAAGATTTTTACTTCTCAGGTATATTCCCAGGCGTTGAATATGGGGTGTTGAGTTCATTTCGATGAGCAAGGAGTAGGTCTTGTCTATTATATATTTGGCTTATGGTACGGTATCTGTGCTAATTTCAATCTCTGGTTTTATGCAGCACCCCAACTCACCTTTCCCCATAAGCAAGCATAAGTTGGTTTTCTAAATTTGTGACCCTGTTCTGTTTTGTAATTCAGTTCATGTGTAGCCAACTTTACATTCCGTGTATTATTGATATCTTATGATGTTTCATTTTCTGTGTGACTTAATTCTTGTAGAATCATCGTACGTGAATCCACTCATTATGCCGCTGCAGGCCTGATGACGTAGATTTCATTGATGAGTGATAATCTATTGTACGTGCGTACCAGAACTTCTTTATCCATTTTTTGCATTCTCAGATATTTAACTAGTATCGTAGATGACGTTCCTGTAAACAGAGCCGTCCCAAATTTTGGGGTGGCTGTGTCTTTTTGATTTTAATTTCCCTAAGCTATAGGACCATAAGTGGAAGTGCCATAGGCTGTGTTGCTTTGTTTCCTACGCGTTTCAGGAAACACCATACACTTCTCCAGAGTGGCTGTTGGCAATTTACATCCCGCCCATCAGCATAACAAGGCTCCGTGTTCTCCATGACCTGTCCTGCCTTTCTGGATTTTACACTTTTTTCAGATGGCCCTTTTAACCGGGGGGCAGTGAGACTTCATTGTAGTGCAGATTTCCTTTACACGCTTGCTTGGTTGGCCAAAAAGGGCGTATGCTTTTTTTCCTGAATATATTCAGGAAAAAACGCATACGCCCTTTTTGGCCAAGTGCATCATTGTCGACATTCTGCCTCTTTTCCTATGCTTTAAGTGCAATTCCAGTCTACCCCCTGAAATCGTGTTCCTGAAATTCTGCCCCGCTTTCAAGTCCTCTTCGAATACTTAATTCAGTACATTTTTGGACGATAGGTGTCATTCATAACTCTGCAGGTTTGTGAATTACAGTGCCCCTGAGCTCCTTTCTTCAACTCGCTTTCTTGTGAGCTGGCCGCAAAACCGCAGGATTGCTTCACGCCATAATCTCTTTCTGGCAGGGCACGCTGAGCCTTTGGTTAATTCCTCTTCCTGGTGGGAAATGAGCGTTCCATTTGCCCGTGCAGACACCTACAGCTAGTCTCTCATTGGTTCTCCCTATTCCTGTTCATCTTGCACAGAAATTGCAAACTGTGCCAAACAGGAGGTTAAAGGCACTGACTCTCCAAGTGGGGAGAGTGTTTGTAAAGCGCCTGGAATGGTGAACCCGAGTATCAGGGGCGAAAACTGAGATGCATTTTAAAACGTTTCCCAATCACATGGTGGACCATACTCTGGGTTTCCCATGTATGTTTTAGCTGAAGGAAGAATCCCTTAAACCTAGAGAGTTGGGACCCATGGAATGGGTACCATGCAGTATGACTTCAAAGGGTCTGCGTTTGCTCACCGAACCTCACCAATGCTATCAGCCCGAAGTGTCCAGCCTTATGTCTCACCCAGCTCTGGGTGTAGATGTGGTAAATCCAGGTTGCATCACAGGCCCTGAATGAATTATTTAAGAATTGCTCTCTATTTCACTGTCATTGTGTTTTGTTTTTGAAATTCATTTTGATAATGGGATTTATCGGATATTCACTGCTGCGTTTAGGCCGTTGTACACACGCTTGATTTCCTTATGGAGACATATAAATCCATGGGTTTTAAGATTCTTACTTGTCAGGTATCTTCCCAGGCGTGGAATATGGGGTGTTGAGTCCATTTCTTTGAGCAAGGAGTAGGTCTTGTCTATTATATATTTGCCTTATGAAACGGTATCTGTGCTAATTTCAATCTCTGGTTTTATGCAGCACCCCAACTCACCTTTCCCCATAAGCAAGCATAAGTTGGTTTTCTAAATTTGTGACCCTGTTCTGTTTTGTAATTCAGTTCATGTGTAGCCAAGTTTACATTCCGTGTATTAGTGATATCTTATGATGTTTCTTTTTCTGTGTGACTTATTTCTCGTAGAATCATCATACCTTAATCCACTCATTATGCCGCTACGGGCCTGATGACGTAGATTTCATTGCTGAATGATATTCCATTGTACGTGCGTACCACTACATCTTTTTGCATTTTTTGCTTTCTGGGATATTTAACTTGTACCGTAGACGAGGTTGTTGTAAACAGAGCCCTCCCAAACTTTGGGGTGGCTGTGTGTTTTTGATTTTAATTTCCCTAAGCTATAGGAACATAAGTGGAAATGCCATAGGCTGTGTTGCTTTGTTTCCTACGTGTTTCAGGAAACACCATACACTTCTCCAGAGTGGTTGCTGGCAATTTACATCCCGCCCATCAGCATAACAAGGCTCCCTGTTCTCCATGACCTGTCCTGCCTTTCTGGATTTGACACTTTTTTCAGATGGCCCTTTTGACCGGGGGGCAGTGAGACTTCATTGTAGTGCAGATTTCCTTTACATGCTTGCTTGGTTGGCCAAAAAGGGCGTATGCGTTTTTTCCTGAATGTATTCAGGAAAAAACGCATACGCCCTTTTTGGCCAAGTGCATCATTGTCGACATTCTGCCTCTTTTCCTATGCGTTAAGTGCAATTCCAGTCTACCTCGTGAAATCGTTTTCCTGAAATTTTGCCCCGCTTTCAAGTCCTCTTCAAAGACTTACTTCAATACATTTTTGGACGATAGCTGTCATTCATAACTCTGCAGGTTTCTGAATTACACTGCCCCTGAGCTCCTTTCTTCAACTCGCTTTCTTGTGAGCTGGCCGCAAAACCGCAGGATTGCTTCAGGCCATAATCTCTTTCTGGCAGGGCACGCTGAGCTTTTGGTTAATTCCTCTTCCTGGTGGGAAATGAGCGTTCCATTTGCCCGTGCAGACACCTACAGCTAGTCTCTCATTGGTTCTCCCTATTCGTGTTCATCTTGCGCAGAAATTGCAAATTGTGCCAAACAGGAGGTTAAAGGCACTGACTCTCCAAGTGCGGATAGTGTTAGTAAAGCGTCTGGAATGGTGAACCCGAGTACCAGGGGACGAAAACTGAGATGCATTTGAAAACATTTACCGGTCACACAGTGCACTGTACTGTGGGTTTCCCATGCATGTTTTAGCTGAAGTAAGAATCCCTTAAACCTGGAGAGTTGGGACCCATGGAATGGGTACCATGCAGTATGACTTCAAAGGGTCTGCATTTGCTCACCGAACCTCACCAATGCTATCAGCCCGAAGTGTCCAGCCTTATGTCTCACCCAGCTCTGGGTGTAGATGTGGGAAATCCAGGTTGCATCACAAGCCCTGAATGAATTATTTAAGAATTGCTCTCTATTTCACTGTCATTGTGTTTTGTTTTTGAAATTTATTTTGATAATGGGATTTATCGGATTTTCACTGCTGCGTTTAGGCCGCTGTACACACGCTTGATTTCCTTATGGAGACATATAAATCCATGGGTTTTAAGATTCTTACTTGTCAGGTATCTTGCCAGGCGTTGAATATGGGGTGTTGAGTCCATTTCGTTGAGCAAGGAGTAGGTCTTGTCTATTATATATTTGGCTTATGGAACGGTATCTGTGCTAATTTCAATCTCTGGTTTTATGCAGCACCCCAACTCACCTTTCCCCATAAGCAAGCATAAGTTTGTTTTCTAAATTTGAGACCCTGTTCTGTTTTGTAATTCAGTTTATGTGTAGCCAAGTTTACATTCCGTGTATTACTGATATATTATGATGTTTCTTTTTCTGTGTGACTTATTTCTCGTAGAATCATCGTACCTGAATCCACTCATTATGCCGCTATGGGCCTGAAGACGTAGATTTCATTGCTGAGTGATATTCCATTGTACGTGCGTACCAGTACTTCTTTATCCATTTTTTCCTTTCTGGGATGTTTAACTTGTACCGTAGACAAGGTTCTTGTAAACAGAGCCATCCCAAACTTTGGGGTGGCTGTGTGTTTTTGATTTTAATTTCCCTAAGCTATAGGACCATAAGTGGAAGTGACATAGGCTGTGTTGCTTTGTTTCCTACGTGTTTCAGGATACACCATACATTTCTCCAGAGTGGCTGTTGGCAATTTACATCCCGCCCATCAGCATAACAAGGCTCCCTGTTCTCCATGACCTGTCCTGTCTTTCTGGATTTTACTCTTTTTTCAGATGGCCCTTTTGACCGGGGGGCAGTGAGACTTCATTGTAGTGCAGATTTCCTTTACACGCTTGCTTGGTTGGCCAAAAAGGGCGTATGCGTTTTTTCCTGAATATATTCAGGAAAAAACGCATACGCCCTTTTTGGCCAAGTGCATCATTGTCGACATTCTGCCTCTTTTCCTATGCTTTAAGTGCAATTCCAGTCTACCCCCTGAAATCGTTTTCCTGAAATTCTGCCCCGCTTTCAAGTCCTCTTTGAAGACTTACTTCAGTACATTTTTGGACGATAGCTGTCATTCATAACTCTGCAGGTTTGTGAATTATACAGTGCCCCTGAGCTCCTTTCTTCAACTCGTTTTCTTGTGAGCTGGCCGCAAAACCGCAGGATTGCTTCAGGCCCTAATCTCTTTCCGGCATGGCATGATGAGCCTTTGGTTAATTCCTCTTCCTGGTGGGAAATGAGCGTTCAATTTGCCCGTGCAGACACCAACAGCTAGTCTCTCATTGGTTCTCCCTATGCCTGTTCATCTTGCGCAGAAATTGCAAACTGTGCGAAACAGGAGGTTAAAGGCACTGACTCTCCAAGTGGGGAGAGTGTTAGTAAAGCGTCTGGAATGGTGAAACCAAGTACCAGGGGACGAAAACTGAGATGCATTTGAAAACGTTTCCCAATCACACAGCGGACGATAGTCTGGGTTTCCCATGCATGTTTTAGCTGAAGGAAGAATCCCTTAAACCTGGAGAGTTGGGACCCATGGAATGGGTACCATGCAGTATGACTTCAAAGGGTCTGCGTTTGCTCACCGAACCTCACCAATGCTATCAGCCCGAAGTGCCCAGCCTTATGTCTCACCCAGCTCTGGGTGTAGATGTGGAAAATCCAGGTTGCATCACAAGCCCTGAATGAATTATTTAAGAATTGCTCTCTATTTCACTGTCATTGCGTTTTGTTTTTGAAATTTATTTTGATAATGGGATTTATCGGATTTTCACTGCTACGTTTAGGCCGCTGTACACACGCTTGATTTCCTTATGGAGACATATAAATCCATGGGTTTTAAGATTCTTACTTGTCAGGTATCTTGCCAGGCGTTGAATATGGGGTGTTGAGTCCATTTCGTTGAGCAAGGAGTAGGGCTTGTCTATTATATATTTGGCTTATGGAACGGTATCTGTGCTAATTTCAATCTCTGGTTTTATGCAGCACCCCAACTCACCTTTCCCCATAAGCAAGCATAAGTTGGTTTTCTAAATTTGAGACCCTGTTCTGTTTTGTAATTCAGTTCATGTGTATCCAACTTTACATTCCGTGTATTAGTGATATCTTATGATGTTTCTTTTTCTGTGTGACTTATTTCTCGTAGAATCATCGTACCTGAATACACTCATTATGCCGCTACGGGCCTGATGACGTAGATTTCATTGCTGAGTGATATTCCATTGTACGTGCGTACCACAACTTCTTTATCCATTTTTTGCTTTCTGGGATATTTTACTTGTACCATAGACGAGGTTCTTGTAAACAGAGCCGTCCCAAACTCTGGGGTGGCTGTGTGTTTTTGATTTTAATTTCCCTAAGCTATAGGACCATAAGTGGAAGTGCAATAGGCTGTGTTGCTTTGTTTCCTATGTGTTTCTGGAAACACCATACACTTCTCCAGAGTGGTTGTTGGCAATTTACATCCCGCCCATCAGCATGACAAGGCTCCCTGTTCTCCATGACCTGTCTTGACTTTCTGGATTTTACATTTTTTTCAGATGGCCCTTTTGACCGGGGGGCAGTGAGACTTCATTGTAGTGCAGATTTCCATTACAAGCATGCTTGGTTGGCCAAAAAGGGCGTATGCGTTTTTTCCTGAATATATTCAGGAAAAAACGCATACGCCCTTTTTGGCCAAGTGCATCATTGTCGACATTCTGCCTCTTTTCCTATGCTTTAAGTGCAATTCCAGTCTACCCCCTGAAATCGTTTTCCTGAAATTCTGCCCCGCTTTCAAGTCCTCTTCGAAGACTTACTTCAATACATTTTTGGACGATAGCTGTCATTCATAACTCTGCAGGTTTGTGAATTACAGTGCCCCTGAGCTCATTTCTTCAACTCGCTTTCTTGTGAGCTGGCCGCAAAACCGCAGGATTGCTTCAGGCCCTAATCTGTTTCCGGCAGGGCACGCTGAGCCTTTGGTTAATTCCTCTTCCTGGTGGGAAATGAGCGTTCCATTTGCCCGTGTAGACACCAACAGCTAGTCTCTCATTGCTTCTCCCTATTCCTGTTCATCTTGCGCAGAAATTGCAAAGTGTGCCAAACAGGAGGTTAATGGCACTGACTCTCCAAGTGGGGAGAGTGTTAGTAAAGCGTTCAAATGTTGAACCCGAGTACCAGGGTCGAAAACTGAGATGCATTTGAAAACGTTTCCCAATCACATGGTGGACCATACTCTGGGTTTCCCATGCATGTTTTAGCTGAAGGAAGAATCCCTTAAACCTGGAGAGTTGGGACCCATGGAATGGGTACCATGCAGTATGACTTCAAAGGGTTTGCGTTTGCTCATCAAACCTCACCAATGCTATCAGCCCGAAGTGTCCAGCCTTATGTCTCACCCTGCTCTGCGTGTAGATGTGGTAAATCCAGGTTGCATCACAAGCCCTGAATGAATTATTTAAGAATTGCTCTCTATTTCACTGTCATTGTGTTTTGTTTTTGAAATTTATTTTGATAATGGGATTTATCGGATTTTCACTGCTGCGTTTAGGCCGCTGTACACACGCTTGATTTCCTTATGGACACATATAAATCCATGGGTTTTAAGATTTTTACTTCTCAGGTATATTCCCAGGCGTTGAATATGGGGTGTTGAGTCCATTTCGATGAGCAAGGAGTAGGTCTTGTCTATTATATATTTGGCTTATGGTACGGTATCTGTGCTAATTTCAATCTCTGGTTTTATGCAGCACCCCAACTCACCTTTCCCCATAAGCAAGCATAAGTTGGTTTTCTAAATTTGTGACCCTGTTCTGTTTTGTAATTCAGTTCATGTGTAGCCAACTTTACATTCCGTGTATTATTGATATCTTATGATGTTTCATTTTCTGTGTGACTTAATTCTTGTAGAATCATCGTACGTGAATCCACTCATTATGCCGCTGCAGGCCTGATGACGTAGATTTCATTGATGAGTGATAATCTATTGTACGTGCGTACCAGAACTTCTTTATCCATTTTTTGCATTCTCAGATATTTAACTAGTATCGTAGATGACGTTCCTGTAAACAGAGCCGTCCCAAATTTTGGGGTGGCTGTGTCTTTTTGATTTTAATTTCCCTAAGCTATAGGACCATAAGTGGAAGTGCCATAGGCTGTGTTGCTTTGTTTCCTACGCGTTTCAGGAAACACCATACACTTCTCCAGAGTGGCTGTTGGCAATTTACATCCCGCCCATCAGCATAACAAGGCTCCGTGTTCTCCATGACCTGTCCTGCCTTTCTGGATTTTACACTTTTTTCAGATGGCCCTTTTAACCGGGGGGCAGTGAGACTTCATTGTAGTGCAGATTTCCTTTACACGCTTGCTTGGTTGGCCAAAAAGGGCGTATGCTTTTTTTCCTGAATATATTCAGGAAAAAACGCATACGCCCTTTTTGGCCAAGTGCATCATTGTCGACATTCTGCCTCTTTTCCTATGCTTTAAGTGCAATTCCAGTCTACCCCCTGAAATCGTGTTCCTGAAATTCTGCCCCGCTTTCAAGTCCTCTTCGAATACTTAATTCAGTACATTTTTGGACGATAGGTGTCATTCATAACTCTGCAGGTTTGTGAATTACAGTGCCCCTGAGCTCCTTTCTTCAACTCGCTTTCTTGTGAGCTGGCCGCAAAACCGCAGGATTGCTTCACGCCATAATCTCTTTCTGGCAGGGCACGCTGAGCCTTTGGTTAATTCCTCTTCCTGGTGGGAAATGAGCGTTCCATTTGCCCGTGCAGACACCTACAGCTAGTCTCTCATTGGTTCTCCCTATTCCTGTTCATCTTGCACAGAAATTGCAAACTGTGCCAAACAGGAGGTTAAAGGCACTGACTCTCCAAGTGGGGAGAGTGTTTGTAAAGCGCCTGGAATGGTGAACCCGAGTATCAGGGGCGAAAACTGAGATGCATTTGAAAACGTTTCCCAATCACACGGTGGACCATACTCTGGGTTTCCCATGTATGTTTTAGCTGAAGGAAGAATCCCTTAAACCTAGAGAGTTGGGACCCATGGAATGGGTACCATGCAGTATGACTTCAAAGGGTCTGCGTTTGCTCACCGAACCTCACCAATGCTATCAGCCCGAAGTGTCCAGCCTTATGTCTCACCCAGCTCTGGGTGTAGATGTGGTAAATCCAGGTTGCATCACAAGCCCTGAATGAATTATTTAAGAATTGCTCTCGATTTCACTGTCATTGTGTTTTGTTTTTGAAATTCATTTTGATAATGGGATTTATCGGATATTCACTGCTGCGTTTAGGCCATTGTACACACGCTTGATTTCCTTATGGAGACATATAAATCCATGGGTTTTAAGATTCTTACTTGTCAGGTATCTTCCCAGGCGTGGAATATGGGGTGTTGAGTCCATTTCGTTGAGCAAGGAGTAGGTCTTGTCTATTATATATTTGCCTTATGAAACGGTATCTGTGCTAATTTCAATCTCTGGTTTTATGCAGCACCCCAACTCACCTTTCCCCATAAGCAAGCATAAGTTGGTTTTCTAAATTTGAGACCCTGTTCTGTTTTGTAATTCAGTTCATGTGTAGCCAAGTTTACATTCCGTGTATTAGTGATATCTTATGATGTTTCTTTTTCTGTGTGACTTATTTCTCGTAGAATCATCATAGCTGAATCCACTCATTATGCCGCTACGGGCCTGATGACGTAGATTTCATTGCTGAGTGATATTCCATTGTACGTGCGTACCACTACATCTTTTTGCAATTTTTGCTTTCTGGGATATTTAACTTGTACCGTAGACGAGGTTGTTGTAAACAGAGCCCTCCCAAACTTTGGGGTGGCTGTGTGTTTTTGATTTTAATTTCCCTAAGCTATAGGAACATAAGTGGAAATGCCATAGGCTGTGTTGCTTTGTTTCCTACGTGTTTCAGGAAACACCATACACTTCTCCAGAGTGGTTGCTGGCAATTTACATCCCGCCCATCAGCATAACAAGGCTCCCTGTTCTCCATGACCTGTCCTGCCTTTCTGGATTTGACACTTTTTTCAGATGGCCCTTTTGACCGGGGGGCAGTGAGACTTCATTGTAGTGCAGATTTCTTTACATGCTTGCTTGGTTGGCCAAAAAGGGCGTATGCGTTTTTTCCTGAATATATTCAGGAAAAAACGCATACGCCCTTTTTGGCCAAGTGCATCATTGTCGACATTCTGCCTCTTTTCCTATGCTTTAAGTGCAATTCCAGTCTACCCCCTGAAATCGTTTTCCTGAAATTCTGCCCCGCTTTCATGTCCTCCTTGAAGACTTACTTCAGTACATTTTTGGACGATAGCTGTCATTCATAACTCTGCAGGTTTGTGAATTATACAGTGCCCCTGAGCTCCTTTCTTCAACTCGTTTTCTTGTGAGCTGGCCGCAAAACCGCAGGATTGCTTCAGGCCCTAATCTCTTTCCGGCATGGCATGATGAGCCTTTGGTTAATTCCTCTTCCTGGTGGGAAATGAGCGTTCAATTTGCCCGTGCAGACACCAACAGCTAGTCTCTCATTGGTTCTCCCTATGCCTGTTCATCTTGCGCAGAAATTGCAAACTGTGCGAAACAGGAGGTTAAAGGCACTGACTCTCCAAGTGGGGAGAGTGTTAGTAAAGCGTCTGGAATGGTGAAACCAAGTACCAGGGGACGAAAACTGAGATGCATTTGAAAACGTTTCCCAATCACACAGCGGACGATAGTCTGGGTTTCCCATGCATGTTTTAGCTGAAGGAAGAATCCCTTAAACCTGGAGAGTTGGGACCCATGGAATGGGTACCATGCAGTATGACTTCAAAGGGTCTGCGTTTGCTCACCGAACCTCACCAATGCTATCAGCCCGAAGTGCCCAGCCTTATGTCTCACCCAGCTCTGGGTGTAGATGTGGAAAATCCAGGTTGCATCACAAGCCCTGAATGAATTATTTAAGAATTGCTCTCTATTTCACTGTCATTTTGTTTTGTTTTTGAAATTTATTTTGATAATGGGATTTATCGGATTTTCACTGCTACGTTTAGGCCGCTGTACACACGCTTGATTTCCTTATGGAGACATATAAATCCATGGGTTTTAAGATTCTTACTTGTCAGGTATCTTGCCAGGCGTTGAATATGGGGTGTTGAGTCCATTTCGTTGAGCAAGGAGTAGGGCTTGTCTATTATATATTTGGCTTATGGAACGGTATCTGTGCTAATTTCAATCTCTGGTTTTATGCAGCACCCCAACTCACCTTTCCCCATAAGCAAGCATAAGTTGGTTTTCTAAATTTGAGACCCTGTTCTGTTTTGTAATTCAGTTCATGTGTAGCCAAGTTTACATTCCGTGTATTACTGATATATTATGATGTTTCTTTTTCTGTGTGACTTATTTCTCGTAGAATCATCGTACCTGAATACACTCATTATGCCGCTACGGGCCTGATGACGTAGATTTCATTGCTGAGTGATATTCCATTGTACGTGCGTACCACAACTTCTTTATCCATTTTTTGCTTTCTGGGATATTTTACTTGTACCATAGACGAGGTTCTTGTAAACAGAGCCGTCCCAAACTCTGGGGTGGCTGTGTGTTTTTGATTTTAATTTCCCTAAGCTATAGGACCATAAGTGGAAGTGCAATAGGCTGTGTTGCTTTGTTTCCTACGTGTTTCTGGAAACACCATACACTTCTCCAGAGTGGTTGTTCGCAATTTACATCCCGCCCATCAGCATGACAAGGCTCCCTGTTCTCCATGACCTGTCTTGACTTTCTGGATTTTACATTTTTTTCAGATGGCCCTTTTGACCGGGGGGCAGTGAGACTTCATTGTAGTGCAGATTTCCATTACAAGCATGCTTGGTTGGCCAAAAAGGGCGTATGCGTTTTTTCCTGAATATATTCAGGAAAAAACGCATACGCCCTTTTTGGCCAAGTGCATCATTGTCGACATTCTGCCTCTTTTCCTATGCTTTAAGTGCAATTCCAGTCTACCCCCTGAAATCGTTTTCCTGAAATTCTGCCCCGCTTTCAAGTCCTCTTCGAAGACTTACTTCAATACATTTTTGGACGATAGCTGTCATTCATAACTCTGCAGGTTTGTGAATTACAGTGCCCCTGAGCTCATTTCTTCAACTCGCTTTCTTGTGAGCTGGCCGCAAAACCGCAGGATTGCTTCAGGCCCTAATCTGTTTCCGGCAGGGCACGCTGAGCCTTTGGTTAATTCCTCTTCCTGGTGGGAAATGAGCGTTCCATTTGCCCGTGTAGACACCAACAGCTAGTCTCTCATTGCTTCTCCCTATTCCTGTTCATCTTGCGCAGAAATTGCAAAGTGTGCCAAACAGGAGGTTAATGGCACTGACTCTCCAAGTGGGGAGAGTGTTAGTAAAGCGTTCAAATGTTGAACCCGAGTACCAGGGTCGAAAACTGAGATGCATTTGAAAACGTTTCCCAATCACATGGTGGACCATACTCTGGGTTTCCCATGCATGTTTTAGCTGAAGGAAGAATCCCTTAAACCTGGAGAGTTGGGACCCATGGAATGGGTACCATGCAGTATGACTTCAAAGGGTTTGCGTTTGCTCATCAAACCTCACCAATGCTATCAGCCCGAAGTGTCCAGCCTTATGTCTCACCCTGCTCTGCGTGTAGATGTGGTAAATCCAGGTTGCATCACAAGCCCTGAATGAATTATTTAAGAATTGCTCTCTATTTCACTGTCATTGTGTTTTGTTTTTGAAATTTATTTTGATAATGGGATTTATCGGATTTTCACTGCTGCGTTTAGGCCGCTGTACACACGCTTGATTTCCTTATGGACACATATAAATCCATGGGTTTTAAGATTTTTACTTCTCAGGTATATTCCCAGGCGTTGAATATGGGGTGTTGAGTCCATTTCGATGAGCAAGGAGTAGGTCTTGTCTATTATATATTTGGCTTATGGTACGGTATCTGTGCTAATTTCAATCTCTGGTTTTATGCAGCACCCCAACTCACCTTTCCCCATAAGCAAGCATAAGTTGGTTTTCTAAATTTGTGACCCTGTTCTGTTTTGTAATTCAGTTCATGTGTAGCCAACTTTACATTCCGTGTATTATTGATATCTTATGATGTTTCATTTTCTGTGTGACTTAATTCTTGTAGAATCATCGTACGTGAATCCACTCATTATGCCGCTGCAGGCCTGATGACGTAGATTTCATTGATGAGTGATAATCTATTGTACGTGCGTACCAGAACTTCTTTATCCATTTTTTGCATTCTCAGATATTTAACTAGTATCGTAGATGACGTTCCTGTAAACAGAGCCGTCCCAAATTTTGGGGTGGCTGTGTCTTTTTGATTTTAATTTCCCTAAGCTATAGGACCATAAGTGGAAGTGCCATAGGCTGTGTTGCTTTGTTTCCTACGCGTTTCAGGAAACACCATACACTTCTCCAGAGTGGCTGTTGGCAATTTACATCCCGCCCATCAGCATAACAAGGCTCCGTGTTCTCCATGACCTGTCCTGCCTTTCTGGATTTTACACTTTTTTCAGATGGCCCTTTTAACCGGGGGGCAGTGAGACTTCATTGTAGTGCAGATTTCCTTTACACGCTTGCTTGTTTGGCCAAAAAGGGCGTATGCTTTTTTTCCTGAATATATTCAGGAAAAAACGCATACGCCCTTTTTGGCCAAGTGCATCATTGTCGACATTCTGCCTCTTTTCCTATGCTTTAAGTGCAATTCCAGTCTACCCCCTGAAATCGTGTTCCTGAAATTCTGCCCCGCTTTCAAGTCCTCTTCGAATACTTAATTCAGTACATTTTTGGACGATAGGTGTCATTCATAACTCTGCAGGTTTGTGAATTACAGTGCCCCTGAGCTCCTTTCTTCAACTCGCTTTCTTGTGAGCTGGCCGCAAAACCACAGGATTGCTTCACGCCATAATCTCTTTCTGGCAGGGCACGCTGAGCCTTTGGTTAATTCCTCTTCCTGGTGGGAAATGAGCGTTCCATTTGCCCGTGCAGACACCTACAGCTAGTCTCTCATTGGTTCTCCCTATTCCTGTTCATCTTGCACAGAAATTGCAAACTGTGCCAAACAGGAGGTTAAAGGCACTGACTCTCCAAGTGGGGAGAGTGTTTGTAAAGCGCCTGGAATGGTGAACCCGAGTATCAGGGGCGAAAACTGAGATGCATTTGAAAACGTTTCCCAATCACACGGTGGACCATACTCTGGGTTTCCCATGTATGTTTTAGCTGAAGGAAGAATCCCTTAAACCTAGAGAGTTGGGACCCATGGAATGGGTACCATGCAGTATGACTTCAAAGGGTCTGCGTTTGCTCACCGAACCTCACCAATGCTATCAGCCCGAAGTGTCCAGCCTTATGTCTCACCCAGCTCTGGGTGTAGATGTGGTAAATCCAGGTTGCATCACAAGCCCTGAATGAATTATTTAAGAATTGCTCTCTATTTCACTGTCATTGTGTTTTGTTTTTGAAATTCATTTTGATAATGGGATTTATCGGATATTCACTGCTGCGTTTAGGCCGTTGTACACACGCTTGATTTCCTTATGGAGACATATAAATCCATGGGTTTTAAGATTCTTACTTGTCAGGTATCTTCCCAGGCGTGGAATATGGGGTGTTGAGTCCATTTCGTTGAGCAAGGAGTAGGTCTTGTCTATTATATATTTGCCTTATGGAACGGTATCTGTGCTAACTTCAATCTCTGGTTTTATGCAGCACCCCAACTCACCTTTCCCCATAAGCAAGCATAAGTTGGTTTTCTAAATTTGTGACCCTGTTCTGTTTTGTAATTCAGTTCATGTGTAGCCAAGTTTACATTCCGTGTATTAGTGATATCTTATGATGTTTCTTTTTCTGTGTGACTTATTTCTCGTAGAATCATCATACCTGAATCCACTCATTATGCCGCTACGGGCCTGATGACGTAGATTTCATTGCTGAGTGATATTCCATTGTACGTGCGTACCACTACATCTTTTTGCATTTTTTGCTTTCTGGGATATTTAACTTGTACCGTAGACGAGGTTGTTGTAAACAGAGCCCTCCCAAACTTTGGGGTGGCTGTGTGTTTTTGATTTTAATTTCCCTAAGCTATAGGAACATAAGTGGAAATGCCATAGGCTGTGTTGCTTTGTTTCCTACGTGTTTCAGGAAACACCATACACTTCTCCAGAGTGGTTGCTGGCAATTTACATCCCGCCCATCAGCATAACAAGGCTCCCTGTTCTCCATGACCTGTCCTGCCTTTCTGGATTTGACACTTTTTTCAGATGGCCCTTTTGACCGGGGGGCAGTGAGACTTCATTGTAGTGCAGATTTCCTTTACATGCTTGCTTGGTTGGCCAAAAAGGGCGTATGCGTTTTTTCCTGAATGTATTCAGGAAAAAACGCATACGCCCTTTTTGGCCAAGTGCATCATTGTCGACATTCTGCCTCTTTTCCTATGCGTTAAGTGCAATTCCAGTCTACCTCGTGAAATCGTTTTCCTGAAATTTTGCCCCGCTTTCAAGTCCTCTTCAAAGACTTACTTCAATACATTTTTGGACGATAGCTGTCATTCATAACTCTGCAGGTTTCTGAATTACACTGCCCCTGAGCTCCTTTCTTCAACTCGCTTTCTTGTGAGCTGGCCGCAAAACCGCAGGATTGCTTCAGGCCATAATCTCTTTCTGGCAGGGCACGCTGAGCTTTTGGTTAATTCCTCTTCCTGGTGGGAAATGAGCGTTCCATTTGCCCGTGCAGACACCTACAGCTAGTCTCTCATTGGTTCTCCCTATTCGTGTTCATATTGCGCAGAAATTGCAAATTGTGCCAAACAGGAGGTTAAAGGCACTGACTCTCCAAGTGCGGATAGTGTTAGTAAAGCGTCTGGAATGGTGAACCCGAGTACCAGGGGACGAAAACTGAGATGCATTTGAAAACATTTACCGGTCACACAGTGCACTGTACTGTGGGTTTCCCATGCATGTTTTAGCTGAAGTAAGAATCCCTTAAACCTGGAGAGTTGGGACCCATGGAATGGGTACCATGCAGTATGACTTCAAAGGGTCTGCATTTGCTCACCGAACCTCACCAATGCTATCAGCCCGAAGTGTCCAGCCTTATGTCTCACCCAGCTCTGGGTGTAGATGTGGGAAATCCAGGTTGCATCACAAGCCCTGAATGAATTATTTAAGAATTGCTCTCTATTTCACTGTCATTGTGTTTTGTTTTTGAAATTTATTTTGATAATGGGATTTATCGGATTTTCACTGCTGCGTTTAGGCCACTGTACACACGCTTGATTTCCTTATGGAGACATATAAATCCATGGGTTTTAAGATTCTTACTTGTCAGGTATCTTGCCAGGCGTTGAATATGGGGTGTTGAGTCCATTTCGTTGAGCAAGGAGTAGGTCTTGTCTATTATATATTTGGCTTATGGAACGGTATCTGTGCTAATTTCAATCTCTGGTTTTATGCAGCACCCCAACTCACCTTTCCCCATAAGCAAGCATAAGTTTGTTTTCTAAATTTGAGACTCTGTTCTGTTTTGTAATTCAGTTTATGTGTAGCCAAGTTTACATTCCGTGTATTACTGATATATTATGATGTTTCTTTTTCTGTGAGACTTATTTCTCGTAGAATCATCGTACCTGAATCCACTCATTATGCCGCTATGGGCCTGAAGACGTAGATTTCATTGCTGAGTGATATTCCATTGTACGTGCGTACCAGGACTTCTTTATCCATTTTTTCCTTTCTCGGATATTTAACTTGTACCGTAGACAAGGTTCTTGTAAACAGAGCCATCCCAAACTTTGGGGTGGCTGTGTGTTTTTGATTTTAATTTCCCTAAGCTATAGGACCATAAGTGGAAGTGACATAGGCTGTGTTGCTTTGTTTCCTACGTGTTTCAGGATACACCATACATTTCTCCAGAGTGGCTGTTGGCAATTTACATCCCGCCCATCAGCATAACAAGGCTCCCTGTTCTCCATGACCTGTCCTGTCTTTCTGGATTTTACTCTTTTTTCAGATGGCCCTTTTGACCGGGGGGCAGTGAGACTTCATTGTAGTGCAGATTTCCTTTACACGCTTGCTTGGTTGGCCAAAAAGGGCGTATGCGTTTTTTCCTGAATATATTCAGGAAAAAACGCATACGCCCTTTTTGGCCAAGTGCATCATTGTCGACATTCTGCCTCTTTTCCTATGCTTTAAGTGCAATTCCAGTCTACCCCCTGAAATCGTTTTCCTGAAATTCTGCCCCGCTTTCAAGTCCTCTTTGAAGACTTACTTCAGTACATTTTTGGACGATAGCTGTCATTCATAACTCTGCAGGTTTGTGAATTATACAGTGCCCCTGAGCTCCTTTCTTCAACTCGTTTTCTTGTGAGCTGGCCGCAAAACCGCAGGATTGCTTCAGGCCCTAATCTCTTTCCGGCATGGCATGATGAGCCTTTGGTTAATTCCTCTTCCTGGTGGGAAATGAGCGTTCCATTTGCCCGTGCAGACACCAACAGCTAGTCTCTCATTGGTTCTCCCTATGCCTGTTCATCTTGCGCAGAAATTGCAAACTGTGCGAAACAGGAGGTTAAAGGCACTGACTCTCCAAGTGGGGAGAGTGTTAGTAAAGCGTCTGGAATGGTGAAACCAAGTACCAGGGGACGAAAACTGAGATGCATTTGAAAACGTTTCCCAATCACACAGCGGACGATAGTCTGGGTTTCCCATGCATGTTTTAGCTGAAGGAAGAATCCCTTAAACCTGGAGAGTTGGGACCCATGGAATGGGTACCATGCAGTATGACTTCAAAGGGTCTGCGTTTGCTCACCGAACCTCACCAATGCTATCAGCCCGAAGTGCCCAGCCTTATGTCTCACCCAGCTCTGGGTGTAGATGTGGAAAATCCAGGTTGCATCACAAGCCCTGAATGAATTATTTAAGAATTGCTCTCTATTTCACTGTCATTGCGTTTTGTTTTTGAAATTTATTTTGATAATGGGATTTATCGGATTTTCACTGCTACGTTTAGGCCGCTGTACACACGCTTGATTTCCTTATGGAGACATATAAATCCATGGGTTTTAAGATTCTTACTTGTCAGGTATCTTGCCAGGCGTTGAATATGGGGTGTTGAGTCCATTTCGTTGAGCAAGGAGTAGGGCTTGTCTATTATATATTTGGCTTATGGAACGGTATCTGTGCTAATTTCAATCTCTGGTTTTATGCAGCACCCCAACTCACCTTTCCCCATAAGCAAGCATAAGTTGGTTTTCTAAATTTGAGACCCTGTTCTGTTTTGTAATTCAGTTCATGTGTATCCAACTTTACATTCCGTGTATTAGTGATATCTTATGATGTTTCTTTTTCTGTGTGACTTATTTCTCGTAGAATCATCGTACCTGAATACACTCATTATGCCGCTACGGGCCTGATGACGTAGATTTCATTGCTGAGTGATATTCCATTGTACGTGCGTACCACAACTTCTTTATCCATTTTTTGCTTTCTGGGATATTTTACTTGTACCATAGACGAGGTTCTTGTAAACAGAGCCGTCCCAAACTCTGGGGTGGCTGTGTGTTTTTGATTTTAATTTCCCTAAGCTATAGGACCATAAGTGGAAGTGCAATAGGCTGTGTTGCTTTGTTTCCTACGTGTTTCTGGAAACACCATACATTTCTCCAGAGTGGTTGTTCGCAATTTACATCCCGCCCATCAGCATGACAAGGCTCCCTGTTCTCCATGACCTGTCTTGACTTTCTGGATTTTACATTTTTTTCAGATGGCCCTTTTGACCGGGGGGCAGTGAGACTTCATTGTAGTGCAGATTTCCATTACAAGCATGCTTGGTTTGCCAAAAAGTGCGTATGCGTTTTTTCCTGAATATATTCAGGAAAAAACGCATACACCCTTTTTGGCCAAGTGCATCATTGTCGACATTCTGCCTCTTTTCCTATGCTTTAAGTGCAATTCCAGTCTACCCCCTGAAATCTTTTTCCTGAAATTCTGCCCCGCTTTCAAGTCCTCTTCGAAGACTTACTTCAATACATTTTTGGACGATAGCTGTCATTCATAACTCTGCAGGTTTGTGAATTACAGTGCCCCTGAGCTCATTTCTTCAACTCGCTTTCTTGTGAGCTGGCCGCAAAACCGCAGGATTGCTTCAGGCCCTAATCTGTTTCCGGCAGGGCACGCTGAGCCTTTGGTTAATTCCTCTTCCTGGTGGGAAATGAGCGTTCCATTTGCCCGTGTAGACACCAACAGCTAGTCTCTCATTGCTTCTCCCTATTCCTGTTCATCTTGCGCAGAAATTGCAAAGTGTGCCAAACAGGAGGTCAATGGCACTGACTCTCCAAGTGGGGAGAGTGTTAGTAAAGCGTTCAAATGTTGAACCCGAGTACCAGGGTCGAAAACTGAGATGCATTTGAAAACGTTTCCCAATCACATGGTGGACCATACTCTGGGTTTCCCATGCATGTTTTAGCTGAAGGAAGAATCCCTTAAACCTGGAGAGTTGGGACCCATGGAATGGGTACCATGCAGTATGACTTCAAAGGGTTTGCGTTTGCTCATCAAACCTCACCAATGCTATCAGCCCGAAGTGTCCAGCCTTATGTCTCACCCTGCTCTGCGTGTAGATGTGGTAAATCCAGGTTGCATCACAAGCCCTGAATGAATTATTTAAGAATTGCTCTCTATTTCACTGTCATTGTGTTTTGTTTTTGAAATTTATTTTGATAATGGGATTTATCGGATTTTCACTGCTGCGTTTAGGCCGCTGTACACACGCTTGATTTCCTTATGGACACATATAAATCCATGGGTTTTAAGATTTTTACTTCTCAGGTATATTCCCAGGCGTTGAATATGGGGTGTTGAGTCCATTTCGATGAGCAAGGAGTAGGTCTTGTCTATTATATATTTGGCTTATGGTACGGTATCTGTGCTAATTTCAATCTCTGGTTTTATGCAGCACCCCAACTCACCTTTCCCCATAAGCAAGCATAAGTTGGTTTTCTAAATTTGTGACCCTGTTCTGTTTTGTAATTCAGTTCATGTGTAGCCAACTTTACATTCCGTGTATTATTGATATCTTATGATGTTTCATTTTCTGTGTGACTTAATTCTTGTAGAATCATCGTACGTGAATCCACTCATTATGCCGCTGCAGGCCTGATGACGTAGATTTCATTGATGAGTGATAATCTATTGTACGTGCGTACCAGAACTTCTTTATCCATTTTTTGCATTCTCAGATATTTAACTAGTATCGTAGATGACGTTCCTGTAAACAGAGCCGTCCCAAATTTTGGGGTGGCTGTGTCTTTTTGATTTTAATTTCCCTAAGCTATAGGACCATAAGTGGAAGTGCCATAGGCTGTGTTGCTTTGTTTCCTACGCGTTTCAGGAAACACCATACACTTCTCCAGAGTGGCTGTTGGCAATTTACATCCCGCCCATCAGCATAACAAGGCTCCGTGTTCTCCATGACCTGTCCTGCCTTTCTGGATTTTACACTTTTTTCAGATGGCCCTTTTAACCGGGGGGCAGTGAGACTTCATTGTAGTGCAGATTTCCTTTACACGCTTGCTTGTTTGGCCAAAAAGGGCGTATGCTTTTTTTCCTGAATATATTCAGGAAAAAACGCATACGCCCTTTTTGGCCAAGTGCATCATTGTCGACATTCTGCCTCTTTTCCTATGCTTTAAGTGCAATTCCAGTCGACCCCCTGAAATCGTGTTCCTGAAATTCTGCCCCGCTTTCAAGTCCTCTTCGAATACTTAATTCAGTACATTTTTGGACGATAGGTGTCATTCATAACTCTGCAGGTTTGTGAATTACAGTGCCCCTGAGCTCCTTTCTTCAACTCGCTTTCTTGTGAGCTGGCCGCAAAACCGCAGGATTGCTTCACGCCATAATCTCTTTCTGGCAGGGCACGCTGAGCCTTTGGTTAATTCCTCATCCTGGTGGGAAATGAGCGTTCCATTTGCCCGTGCAGACACCTACAGCTAGTCTCTCATTGGTTCTCCCTATTCCTGTTCATCTTGCACAGAAATTGCAAACTGTGCCAAACAGGAGGTTAAAGGCACTGACTCTCCAAGTGGGGAGAGTGTTTGTAAAGCGCCTGGAATGGTGAACCCGAGTATCAGGGGCGAAAACTGAGATGCATTTGAAAACGTTTCCCAATCACACGGTGGACCATACTCTGGGTTTCCCATGTATGTTTTAGCTGAAGGAAGAATCCCTTAAACCTAGAGAGTTGGGACCCATGGAATGGGTACCATGCAGTATGACTTCAAAGGGTCTGCGTTTGCTCACCGAACCTCACCAATGCTATCAGCCCGAAGTGTCCAGCCTTATGTCTCACCCAGCTCTGGGTGTAGATGTGGTAAATCCAGGTTGCATCACAAGCCCTGAATGAATTATTTAAGAATTGCTCTCTATTTCACTGTCATTGTGTTTTGTTTTTGAAATTCATTTTGATAATGGGATTTATCGGATATTCACTGCTGCGTTTAGGCCATTGTACACACGCTTGATTTCCTTATGGAGACATATAAATCCATGGGTTTTAAGATTCTTACTTGTCAGGTATCTTCCCAGGCGTGGAATATGGGGTGTTGAGTCCATTTCGTTGAGCAAGGAGTAGGTCTTGTCTATTATATATTTGCCTTATGAAACGGTATCTGTGCTAATTTCAATCTCTGGTTTTATGCAGCACCCCAACTCACCTTTCCCCATAAGCAAGCATAAGTTGGTTTTCTAAATTTGTGACCCTGTTCTGTTTTGTAATTCAGTTCATGTGTAGCCAAGTTTACATTCCGTGTATTAGTGATATCTTATGATGTTTCTTTTTCTGTGTGACTTATTTCTCGTAGAATCATCATAGCTGAATCCACTCATTATGCCGCTACGGGCCTGATGACGTAGATTTCATTGCTGAGTGATATTCCGTTGTACGTGCGTACCACTACATCTTTTTGCAATTTTTGCTTTCTGGGATATTTAACTTGTACCGTAGACGAGGTTGTTGTAAACAGAGCCCTCCCAAACTTTGGGGTGGCTGTGTGTTTTTGATTTTAATTTCCCTAAGCTATAGGAACATAAGTTGAAATGCCATAGGCTGTGTTGCTTTGTTTCCTACGTGTTTCAGGAAACACCATACACTTCTCCAGACTGGTTGCTGGCAATTTACATCCCGCCCATCAGCATAACAAGGCTCCCTGTTCTCCATGACCTGTCCTGCCTTTCTGGATTTGACACTTTTTTCAGATGGCCCTTTTGACCGGGGGGCAGTGAGACTTCATTGTAGTGCACATTTCTTTACATGCTTGCTTGGTTGGCCAAAAAGGGCGTATGCGTTTTTTCCTGAATATATTCAGGAAAAAACGCATACGCCCTTTTTGGCCAAGTGCATCATTGTCGACATTCTGCCTCTTTTCCTATGCTTTAAGTGCAATTCCAGTCTACCCCCTGAAATCGTTTTCCTGAAATTCTGCCCCGCTTTCATGTCCTCCTTGAAGACTTACTTCAGTACATTTTTGGACGATAGCTGTCATTCATAACTCTGCAGGTTTGTGAATTATACAGTGCCCCTGAGCTCCTTTCTTCAACTCGTTTTCTTGTGAGCTGGCCGCAAAACCGCAGGATTGCTTCAGGCCCTAATCTCTTTCCGGCATGGCATGATGAGCCTTTGGTTAATTCCTCTTCCTGGTGGGAAATGAGCGTTCAATTTGCCCGTGCAGACACCAACAGCTAGTCTCTCATTGGTTCTCCCTATGCCTGTTCATCTTGCGCAGAAATTGCAAACTGTGCCAAACAGGAGTTTAAAGGCACTGACTCTCCAAGTGGGGAGAGTGTTTGTAAAGCGCCTGGAATGGTGAACCCGAGTATCAGGGGCGAAAACTGAGATGCATTTGAAAACGTTTCCCAATCACACGGTGGACCATACTCTGGGTTTCCCATGTATGTTTTAGCTGAAGGAAGAATCCCTTAAACCTAGAGAGTTGGGACCCATGGAATGGGTACCATGCAGTATGACTTCAAAGGGTCTGCGTTTGCTCACCGAACCTCACCAATGCTATCAGCCCGAAGTGTCCAGCCTTATGTCTCACCCAGCTCTGGGTGTAGATGTGGTAAATCCAGGTTGCATCACAAGCCCTGAATGAATTATTTAAGAATTGCTCTCTATTTCACTGTCATTGTGTTTTGTTTTTGAAATTCATTTTGATAATGGGATTTATCGGATATTCACTGCTGCGTTTAGGCCGTTGTACACACGCTTGATTTCCTTATGGAGACATATAAATCCATGGGTTTTAAGATTCTTACTTGTCAGGTATCTTCCCAGGCGTGGAATATGGGGTGTTGAGTCCATTTCGTTGAGCAAGGAGTAGGTCTTGTCTATTATATATTTGCCTTATGAAACGGTATCTGTGCTAATTTCAATCTCTTGTTTTATGCAGCACCCCAACTCACCTTTCCCCATAAGCAAGCATAAGTTGGTTTTCTAAATTTGTGACCCTGTTCTGTTTTGTAATTCAGTTCATGTGTAGCCAAGTTTACATTCCGTGTATTAGTGATATCTTATGATGTTTCTTTTTCTGTGTGACTTATTTCTCGTAGAATCATCATACCTGAATCCACTCATTATGCCGCTACGGGCCTGATGACGTAGATTTCATTGCTGAGTGATATTCCATTGTACGTGCGTACCACTACATCTTTTTGCATTTTTTGCTTTCTGGGATATTTAACTTGTACCGTAGACGAGGTTGTTGTAAACAGAGCCCTCCCAAACTTTGGGGTGGCTGTGTGTTTTTGATTTTAATTTCCCTAAGCTATAGGAACATAAGTGGAAATGCCATAGGCTGTGTTGCTTTGTTTCCTACGTGTTTCAGGAAACACCATACACTTCTCCAGAGTGGTTGCTGGCAATTTACATCCCGCCCATCAGCATAACAAGGCTCCCTGTTCTCCATGACCTGTCCTGCCTTTCTGGATTTGACACTTTTTTCAGATGGCCCTTTTGACCGGGGGGCAGTGAGACTTCATTGTAGTGCACATTTCTTTACATGCTTGCTTGGTTGGCCAAAAAGGGCGTATGCGTTTTTTCCTGAATATATTCAGGAAAAAACGCATACGCCCTTTTTGGCCAAGTGCATCATTGTCGACATTCTGCCTCTTTTCCTATGCTTTAAGTGCAATTCCAGTCTACCCCCTGAAATCGTTTTCCTGAAATTCTGCCCCGCTTTCATGTCCTCCTTGAAGACTTACTTCAGTACATTTTTGGACGATAGCTGTCATTCATAACTCTGCAGGTTTGTGAATTATACAGTGCCCCTGAGCTCCTTTCTTCAACTCGTTTTCTTGTGAGCTGGCCGCAAAACCGCAGGATTGCTTCAGGCCCTAATCTCTTTCCGGCATGGCATGATGAGCCTTTGGTTAATTCCTCTTCCTGGTGGGAAATGAGCGTTCAATTTGCCCGTGCAGACACCAACAGCTAGTCTCTCATTGGTTCTCCCTATGCCTGTTCATCTTGCGCAGAAATTGCAAACTGTGCCAAACAGGAGGTTAAAGGCACTGACTCTCCAAGTGGGGAGAGTGTTTGTAAAGCGCCTGGAATGGTGAACCCGAGTATCAGGGGCGAAAACTGAGGTGCATTTGAAAACGTTTCCCAATCACACGGTGGACCATACTCTGGGTTTCCCATGTATGTTTTAGCTGAAGGAAGAATCCCTTAAACCTAGAGAGTTGGGACCCATGGAATGGGTACCATGCAGTATGACTTCAAAGGGTCTGCGTTTGCTCACCGAACCTCACCAATGCTATCAGCCCGAAGTGTCCAGCCTTATGTCTCACCCAGCTCTGGGTGTAGATGTGGTAAATCCAGGTTGCATCACAAGCCCTGAATGAATTATTTAAGAATTGCTCTCTATTTCACTGTCATTGTGTTTTGTTTTTGAAATTCATTTTGATAATGGGATTTATCGGATATTCACTGCTGCGTTTAGGCCGTTGTACACACGCTTGATTTCCTTATGGAGACATATAAATCCATGGGTTTTAAGATTCTTACTTGTCAGGTATCTTCCCAGGCGTGGAATATGGGGTGTTGAGTCCATTTCGTTGAGCAAGGAGTAGGTCTTGTCTATTATATATTTGCCTTATGAAACGGTATCTGTGCTAATTTCAATCTCTGGTTTTATGCAGCACCCCAACTCACCTTTCCCCATAAGCAAGCATAAGTTGGTTTTCTAAATTTGTGACCCTGTTCTGTTTTGTAATTCAGTTCATGTGTAGCCAAGTTTACATTCCGTGTATTAGTGATATCTTATGATGTTTCTTTTTCTGTGTGACTTATTTCTCGTAGAATCATCATACCTGAATCCACTCATTATGCCGCTACGGGCCTGATGACGTAGATTTCATTGCTGAGTGATATTCCATTGTACGTGCGTACCACTACATCTTTTTGCATTTTTTGCTTTCTGGGATATTTAACTTGTACCGTAGACGAAGTTGTTGTAAACAGAGCCCTCCCAAACTTTGGGGTGGCTGTGTGTTTTTGATTTTAATTTCCCTAAGCTATAGGAACATAAGTGGAAATGCCATAGGCTGTGTTGCTTTGTTTCCTACGTGTTTCAGAAAACACCATACACTTCTCCAGAGTGGTTGCTGGCAATTTACATCCCGCCCATCAGCATAACAAGGCTCCCTGTTCTCCATGACCTGTCCTGCCTTTCTGGATTTGACACTTTTTTCAGATGGCCCTTTTGACCGGGGGGCAGTGAGACTTCATTGTAGTGCAGATTTCCTTTACATGCTTGCTTGGTTGGCCAAAAAGGGCGTATGCGTTTTTTCCTGAATGTATTCAGGAAAAAACGCATACGTCCTTTTTGGCCAAGTGCATCATTGTCGACATTCTGCCTCTTTTCCTATGCGTTAAGTGCAATTCCAGTCTACCTCGTGAAATCGTTTTCCTGAAATTTTGCCCCGCTTTCAAGTCCTCTTCAAAGACTTACTTCAATACATTTTTGGACGATAGCTGTCATTCATAACTCTGCAGGTTTCTGAATTACACTGCCCCTGAGCTCCTTTCTTCAACTCGCTTTCTTGTGAGCTGGCCGCAAAACCGCAGGATTGCTTCAGGCCATAATCTCTTTCTGGCAGGGCACGCTGAGCTTTTGGTTAATTCCTCTTCCTGGTGGGAAATGAGCGTTCCATTTGCCCGTGCAGACACCTACAGCTAGTCTCTCATTGGTTCTCCCTATTCGTGTTCATCTTGCGCAGAAATTGCAAATTGTGCCAAACAGGAGGTTAAAGGCACTGACTCTCCAAGTGCGGATAGTGTTAGTAAAGCGTCTGGAATGGTGAACCCGAGTACCAGGGGACGAAAACTGAGATGCATTTGAAAACATTTACCGGTCACACAGTGCACTGTACTGTGGGTTTCCCATGCATGTTTTAGCTGAAGTAAGAATCCCTTAAACCTGGAGAGTTGGGACCCATGGAATGGGTACCATGCAGTATGACTTCAAAGGGTCTGCATTTGCTCACCGAACCTCACCAATGCTATCAGCCCGAAGTGTCCAGCCTTATGTCTCACCCAGCTCTGGGTGTAGATGTGGGAAATCCAGGTTGCATCACAAGCCCTGAATGAATTATTTAAGAATTGCTCTCTATTTCACTGTCATTGTGTTTTGTTTTTGAAATTTATTTTGATAATGGGATTTATCGGATTTTCACTGCTGCGTTTAGGCCGCTGTACACACGCTTGATTTCCTTATGGACACATATAAATCCATGGGTTTTAAGATTTTTACTTCTCAGGTATATTCCCAGGCGTTGAATATGGGGTGTTGAGTCCATTTCGATGAGCAAGGAGTAGGTCTTGCCTATTATATATTTGGCTTATGGTACGGTATCTGTGCTAATTTCAATCTCTGGTTTTATGCAGCACCCCAACTCACCTTTCCCCATAAGCAAGCATAAGTTGGTTTTCTAAATTTGTGACCCTGTTCTGTTTTGTAATTCAGTTCATGTGTAGCCAACTTTACATTCCGTGTATTATTGATATCTTATGATGTTTCATTTTCTGTGTGACTTAATTCTTGTAGAATCATCGTACGTGAATCCACTCATTATGCCGCTGCAGGCCTGATGACGTAGATTTCATTGATGAGTGATAATCTATTGTACGTGCGTACCAGAACTTCTTTATCCATTTTTTGCATTCTCAGATATTTAACTAGTATCGTAGATGACGTTCCTGTAAACAGAGCCGTCCCAAATTTTGGGGTGGCTGTGTCTTTTTGATTTTAATTTCCCTAAGCTATAGGACCATAAGTGGAAGTGCCATAGGCTGTGTTGCTTTGTTTCCTACGCGTTTCAGGAAACACCATACACTTCTCCAGAGTGGCTGTTGACAATTTACATCCCGCCCATCAGCATAACAAGGCTCCGTGTTCTCCATGACCTGTCCTGCCTTTCTGGATTTTACACTTTTTTCAGATGGCCCTTTTAACCGGGGGGCAGTGAGACTTCATTGTAGTGCAGATTTCCTTTACACGCTTGCTTGGTTGGCCAAAAAGGGCGTATGCTTTTTTTCCTGAATATATTCAGGAAAAAACGCATACGCCCTTTTTGGCCAAGTGCATCATTGTCGACATTCTGCCTCTTTTCCTATGCTTTAAGTGCAATTCCAGTCTACCCCCTGAAATCGTGTTCCTGAAATTCTGCCCCGCTTTCAAGTCCTCTTCGAATACTTAATTCAGTACATTTTTGGACGATAGGTGTCATTCATAACTCTGCAGGTTTGTGAATTACAGTGCCCCTGAGCTCCTTTCTTCAACTCGCTTTCTTGTGAGCTGGCCGCAAAACCGCAGGATTGCTTCACGCCATAATCTCTTTCTGGCAGGGCACGCTGAGCCTTTGGTTAATTCCTCTTCCTGGTGGGAAATGAGCGTTCCATTTGCCCGTGCAGACACCTACAGCTAGTCTCTCATTGGTTCTCCCTATTCCTGTTCATCTTGCACAGAAATTGCAAACTGTGCCAAACAGGAGGTTAAAGGCACTGACTCTCCAAGTGGGGAGAGTGTTTGTAAAGCGCCTGGAATGGTGAACCCGAGTATCAGGGGCGAAAACTGAGATGCATTTGAAAACGTTTCCCAATCACACGGTGGACCATACTCTGGGTTTCCCATGTATGTTTTAGCTGAAGGAAGAATCCCTTAAACCTAGAGAGTTGGGACCCATGGAATGGGTACCATGCAGTATGACTTCAAAGGGTCTGCGTTTGCTCACCGAACCTCACCAATGCTATCAGCCCGAAGTGTCCAGCCTTATGTCTCACCCAGCTCTGGGTGTAGATGTGGTAAATCCAGGTTGCATCACAAGCCCTGAATGAATTATTTAAGAATTGCTCTCTATTTCACTGTCATTGTGTTTTGTTTTTGAAATTCATTTTGATAATGGGATTTATCGGATATTCACTGCTGCGTTTAGGCCGTTGTACACACGCTTGATTTCCTTATGGAGACATATAAATCCATGGGTTTTAAGATTCTTACTTGTCAGGTATCTTCCCAGGCGTGGAATATGGGGTGTTGAGTCCATTTCGTTGAGCAAGGAGTAGGTCTTGTCTATTATATATTTGCCTTATGAAACGGTATCTGTGCTAATTTCAATCTCTGGTTTTATGCAGCACCCCAACTCACCTTTCCCCATAAGCAAGCATAAGTTGGTTTTCTAAATTTGTGACCCTGTTCTGTTTTGTAATTCAGTTCATGTGTAGCCAAGTTTACATTCCGTGTATTAGTGATATCTTATGATGTTTCTTTTTCTGTGTGACTTATTTCTCGTAGAATCATCATACCTGAATCCACTCATTATGCCGCTACGGGCCTGATGACGTAGATTTCATTGCTGAGTGATATTCCATTGTACGTGCGTACCACTACATCTTTTTGCATTTTTTGCTTTCTGGGATATTTAACTTGTACCGTAGACGAGGTTGTTGTAAACAGAGCCCTCCCAAACTTTGGGGTGGCTGTGTGTTTTTGATTTTAATTTCCCTAAGCTATAGGAACATAAGTGGAAATGCCATAGGCTGTGTTGCTTTGTTTCCTACGTGTTTCAGGAAACACCATACACTTCTCCAGAGTGGTTGCTGGCAATTTACATCCCGCCCATCAGCATAACAAGGCTCCCTGTTCTCCATGACCTGTCCTGCCTTTCTGGATTTGACACTTTTTTCAGATGGCCCTTTTGACCGGGGGGCAGTGAGACTTCATTGTAGTGCAGATTTCCTTTACATGCTTGCTTGGTTGGCCAAAAAGGGCGTATGCGTTTTTTCCTGAATGTATTCAGGAAAAAACGCATACGCCCTTTTTGGCCAAGTGCATCATTGTCGACATTCTGCCTCTTTTCCTATGCGTTAAGTGCAATTCCAGTCTACCTCGTGAAATCGTTTTCCTGAAATTTTGCCCCGCTTTCAAGTCCTCTTCAAAGACTTACTTCAATACATTTTTGGACGATAGCTGTCATTCATAACTCTGCAGGTTTCTGAATTACACTGCCCCTGAGCTCCTTTCTTCAACTCGCTTTCTTGTGAGCTGGCCGCAAAACCGCAGGATTGCTTCAGGCCATAATCTCTTTCTGGCAGGGCACGCTGAGCTTTTGGTTAATTCCTCTTCCTGGTGGGAAATGAGCGTTCCATTTGCCCGTGCAGACACCTACAGCTAGTCTCTCATTGGTTCTCCCTATTCGTGTTCATCTTGCGCAGAAATTGCAAATTGTGCCAAACAGGAGGTTAAAGGCACTGACTCTCCAAGTGCGGATAGTGTTAGTAAAGCGTCTGGAATGTTGAACCCGAGTACCAGGGGACGAAAACTGAGATGCATTTGAAAACATTTACCGGTCACACAGTGCACTGTACTGTGGGTTTCCCATGCATGTTTTAGCTGAAGTAAGAATCCCTTAAACCTGGAGAGTTGGGACCCATGGAATGGGTACCATGCAGTATGACTTCAAAGGGTCTGCATTTGCTCACCGAACCTCACCAATGCTATCAGCCCGAAGTGTCCAGCCTTATGTCTCACCCAGCTCTGGGTGTAGATGTGGGAAATCCAGGTTGCATCACAAGCCCTGAATGAATTATTTAAGAATTGCTCTCTATTTCACTGTCATTGTGTTTTGTTTTTGAAATTTATTTTGATAATGGGATTTATCGGATTTTCACTGCTGCGTTTAGGCCGCTGTACACACGCTTGATTTCCTTATGGAGACATATAAATCCATGGGTTTTAAGATTCTTACTTGTCAGGTATCTTGCCAGGCGTTGAATATGGGGTGTTGAGTCCATTTCGTTGAGCAAGGAGTAGGTCTTGTCTATTATATATTTGGCTTATGGAACGGTATCTGTGCTAATTTCAATCTCTGGTTTTATGCAGCACCCCAACTCACCTTTCCCCATAAGCAAGCATAAGTTTGTTTTCTAAATTTGAGACCCTGTTCTGTTTTGTAATTCAGTTTATGTGTAGCCAAGTTTACATTCCGTGTATTACTGATATATTATGATGTTTCTTTTTCTGTGTGACTTATTTCTCGTAGAATCATCGTACCTGAATCCACTCATTATGCCGCTATGGGCCTGAAGACGTAGATTTCATTGCTGAGTGATATTCCATTGTACGTGCGTACCACAACTTCTTTATCCATTTTTTGCTTTCTCGGATATTTAACTTGTACTGTAGACGAGGTTCTTGTAAACAGAGCCATCCCAAACTTTGGGGTGGCTGTGTGTTTTTGATTTTAATGTTCCTAAGCTATAGGACCATATGTGGAAGTGCCATAGGCTGTGTTGCTTTGTTTCCTACGTGTTTCAGGATACACCATACATTTCTCCAGAGTGGCTGTTGGCAATTTACATCCCGCCCATCAGCATAACAAGGCTCCCTGTTCTCCATGACCTGTCCTGCCTTTCTGGATTTTACACTTTTTTCAGATGGCCCTTTTGACCGGGGGGCAGTGAGACTTCATTGTAGTGCAGATTTCCTTTACACGCTTGCTTGGTTGGCCAAAAAGGGCGTATGCGTTTATTCCTGAATATATTCAGGAAAAAACGCATACGCCCTTTTTGGCCAAGTGCATCATTGTCGACATTCTGCCTCTTTTCCTATGCTTTAAGTGCAATTCCAGTCTACCCCCTGAAATCGTTTTCCTGAAATTCTGCCCCGTTTACAAGTCCTCTTCGAAGACTTACTTCAGTACATTTTTGGACGATAGCTGTCATTCATAACTCTGCATGTTTGTGAATTACAGTGCCCCTGAGCTCCGTTCTTCAACTCGCTTTCTTGTGAGCTGGCCGCAAAACCACAGGATTGCTTCAGGCCCTAATATGTTTCCGGCAGGGCATGCTGAGCCTTTGGTTAATTCCTCTTCCTGGTGGGAAATGAGCGTTCCATTTGCCCTTGCAGACACCTACAGCTAGTCTCTCATTGGTTCTCCCTATTCCTGTTCATCTTGCGCAGAAATTGCAAACTGTGCCAAACAGGAGGTTAAAGGCACTGACTCTCCAAGTGGTGAGAGTATTAGTAAAGCTTCTGGAATGGTGAACCCGAGTACCAGGTTTCGAAAATTGAGATGCATTTGAAAACGTTTCCCAATCACACGGCGGACAATAATCTGGGTTTCCCATGCATG
This sequence comes from Delphinapterus leucas, assembly GCF_059928025.1. Taxonomy (NCBI): domain Eukaryota; kingdom Metazoa; phylum Chordata; class Mammalia; order Artiodactyla; family Monodontidae; genus Delphinapterus; species Delphinapterus leucas. The sequence continues at coordinate 6,003,061 of NW_028322245.1, forward strand.
TTTTAGCTGAAGGAAGAATCCCTTAAACCTGGAGAGTTAGGACCCATGGAATGGGTACCATGCAGTATGACTTCAAAGGGTCTGTGTTTGCTCACCGAACCCCACCAATGCTATCAGCCCGAAGTGTCCAGCCTTATGTCTCACCCAGCTCTGGGTGTAGATGTGATAAATCCAGGTTGCATCACAAGCCCTGAATGAACTATTTAAGAATTGCTCTCTATTTCACTGTCATTGTGTTTTGTTTTTGAAATTTATTTTGATAATGGGATTTATCGGATGTTCACTGCTGCGTTTAGGCCGCTGTACACATGCTTGATTTCCTTATGGAGACATATAAATCCATGGGTTTTAAGATTCTTACTTGTCAAGTATCTTGCCAGGCGTTGAATATGCGGTGTTGAGTCCATTTCGTTGAGCAAGGAGTAGGTCTTGTCTATTATATATTTGGCTTATGGAATGGTATCTTTGCTAATTTCAATCTCTGGTTTTATGCAGCACCCCAACTCACCTTTCCTCATAAGCAAGCATAAGTTGGTTTTCTAAATTTGAGACCCTGTTCTGTTTTGTAATTCAGTTCATGTGTAGCCAACTTTACATTCCGTGTATTAGTGATATCTTATGATGTTTCATTTTCTGTGTGACTTATTTCTCGTAGAATCATCGTACCTGAATCCACTCATTATGCCGCTATGGGCCTGATGACGTAGATTTCATTGCTGAGTGATATTCCATTGTTCGTGCGTACCACAACTTCTTTATCCATTTTTCACATTCTGGAATATTTAACTTGTACCGTAGACAAGGTTCTTGTAAACAGAGCCGGCCCAAACTTTGGGGTGGCTGTGTCTTTTTGATTTTAGTTTCCCTAAGCTATAGGGCCATAAGTGGAAGTGCCATAGGCTGTGTTGCTTTGTTTCCTACGTGTTTCAGGATACACCATACACTTCTCCCGAGTGGCTGTTGGCAATTTTCATCCCGCCCATCAGCATAACAAGGCTCCCTGTTTTCCATGACCTGTCCTGCCTTTCTGGATTTTGCACTTTTTTCAGATGGCCCTTTTGACCGGAGGGCAGTGAGACTTCATTGTAGTGCAGATTTCCTTTACACGCTTGCTTGGTTGGCCAAAAAGGGCGTATGCTTTTTTTCCTGAATATATTCAGGAAAAAACGCATACGCCCTTTATGGCCAAGTGCATCATTGTCGACATTCTGCCTCTTTTCCTATGCTTTAAGTGCAATTCAAGTCTACCCCCTGAAATCGTTTTCCTGAAATTCTGCCCCGCTATCAAGTCCTCTTCGCATCCTTACTTCAGTACATTTTTGGAAGATAGCTGTCATTCATAACTCTGCAAGTTTGTGAATTACAGTGCCCCTCAGTTCCTTTTTTCAACTCGCTTTCTTGTGAGGTGGCCGCAAAACCGCAGGATTGCTTCAGGCCCTAATCTGTTTCCGGCAGGGCACGCTGAGCCTTTGGTTAATTCCTCTTCCTGGTGGGAAATGGGCGTTCCATTTGCCTGTGCACACACCTACAGCTAGTCTCTCATTGGTTCTCCCTATTCCTGTTCATCTTGCGCAGAAATTGCAAACTGTGCCAATCAGGAGGTTAAGGGCACTGACTCTCCAAGTGGGGAGAGTGTTACTAAAGCGTCTGGAATGGTGAACCCGAGTACCAGGGGCGAAAACTGAGATGCATTTGAAAACGTTTCCCAATCACACGGCGGACGATAGTCTGGGTTTCCCATGAATGTTTTAGCTGAAGGAAGAGTCCCTTAAACCTGGAGAGTTGGGACCCATGGAATGGGTACCATGCAGTATGACTTCAAAGGGTCTGCGTCTGCTCACCGAACCTCACCAATGCTATCAGCCCGAAGTGTCCAGCCTTATGTCTCACCCAGCTCTGGGTGTAGATGTGGTAAATCCAGGTTGCATCACAAGCCCTGAATGAATTATTTAAGAATTGCTCTCTATTTCACTGTCATTGTGGTTTTTTTTTTGAAATTTATTTTGATAATGGGATTTACCGGATTTTCACTGTTCCGTTTAGGCTGCTGTACACACGCTTGTTTTCCTTATGGAGACATATAAATCCATGGTTTTTAAGATTCTTACTTGTCAGGTATCTTGCCAGGCGTTGAATATGGGGTGTTGAGTCCATTTCGTTGAGCAATTAGTAGGTCTTGTCTATAATATATTTGGCTTATGGAACGGTACCTGTGCTAATTCCAATCTCTGGTTTTATGCAGCACCCCAACTCACCTTTCCCCATAAGCAAGCATAAGTTGGTTTTCTAAATTTGAGACCCTGTTCTGTTTTGTAATTCAGTTTATGTGTAGCCAAGTTTACATTCCGTGTATTACTGATATCTTATGATGTTTATTTTTCTGTGTGACTTATTTCTCGTAGAATCATCGTACCTGAATCCACTCATTATACCGCTACGGGCCTGAAGACGTAGATTTAATTGCTGAATGATATTCCATTGTACGTGCGTACCAGAACTTCTTTATCCATTTTTTCCTTTCTCGGATATTTAACTTGTACCGTAGACAAGGTTCTTGTAAACAGAGCCATCCCAAACTTTGGGGTGGCTGTGTGTTTTTGATTTTAATTTCTTTAAGCTATAGGACCATAAGTGGAAGTGACATAGGCTGTGTTGCTTTGTTTCCTACGTGTTTCAGGATACACCATACATTTCTCCAGAGTGGCTGTTGGCAATTTACATCCCGCCCATCAGCATAACAAGGCTCCCTGCTCTCCAAGACATGTCCTGCCTTTCTGGATTTTACACATTTTTCAGATGGCCCTTTTGACCGGGGGGCAGTGAGACTTCATTGTAGTGCACATTTCCTTTACACGCTTGCTTGGTTGTCGAAAAAGTGCGTATGCGTTTTTTCCTGAATATATTCAGGAAAAAACGCATACGCCCTTTTTGGCCAAGTGCATCATTGTCGACATTCTGCCTCTTTTCCTATGCTTTAAGTGCAATTCCAGTCTACCCCCTGAAATCGTTTTCCTGAAATTCTGCCCCGCTTTCAAGTCCTCTTCTAAGACTTACTTCAATACATTTTTGGACGATAGCTGTCATTCATAACTCTGCAGGTTTGTGAATTGCAGTGCCCCTGAGCTCCTTTCTTCAACTCTCTTTCTTGTGAGCTGGCCGCAAAACCGCAGGATTGCTTCAGGCCATAATCTCTTTCCGGGGGGGAACGCTGAGCCTTTGTTTAATTCCTCTTCCTGGTCGGAAATGAGCGTTCCATTTGCCCATGCAAGCACCTACAGCTAGTCTCTCATTGGTTCTCCCTATTCCTGTACATCTTGCGCAGAAATTGCAAACTGTGCCAACAGGAGGTTAATGGCACTGACTCTCCAAGTGGGGAGAGTGTTAGTAAAGCGTCTGGAATGATGAACCCGAGTACCAGGGGACAAAATCTGAGATGCATTTGAAAACGTTTCCCGGTCACACAGTGCACAGTTCTGTGGGTTTCCCATGCATGTTTTAGCTGAAGGAAGAACCCCTTAAACCTGGAGAGTTGGGACCCATGGAATGGGTACCATGCAGTATGACTTCAAAGGGTCTGCGTTTGCTCACCGAACCTCACCAATGCTATCAGCCCGAAGTGTCCAGCCTTATGTCTCACCCAGCTCTGGATGTAGATGTGGTAAATCCAGGTTGCATCACATGCCCTGAATGAATTATTTAAGAATTGCTCTCTATTTCACTCTCATTGTGTTTTGTTTTTCTAATTCATTTTGATAATGGGATTTATTGGATTTTCTCTGCTGCGTTCATGCAGCTGTACACACGCTTGATTGTCTTAAGGAGACATATAAATCCATGGGTTTGAAGATTCTTACTAGTCAGGTGTATTCCTAGACGTTGAATATGAGGTGTTGAGTCCATTTCGTTGAGCAAGGGGTAGGTCTTGACTATTACATATTTGGCTTATGGAAAGGTATCTGTGCTAATTTCTATCTCTGCTTTTATGCAGCACCCCAACTCACTTTTCCCCTTAAGCAAGCATAAGTTGGTTTTCTAAATTTGAGACCCTGTTCTGTTTTGTAATTCAGTTCATGTGTAGCCAAGTTTACATTCCGTGTATTAGTGATAACTTATGATGTTTCATTTTCTGTGTGACTTATTTCACTTAGAATCATCGTACCTGAATCCACTCATTATGCCGCGACGGGCCTGATGAAATAGATTTCATTGGTGAGTGATATTCATTTGTACGTACGTACCACACTTCTTTATCCATTTTTCGCTTTCTGGGATATTTAACTTGTTCCGTAGACGAGGTTCTTGTAAACAGAGCCGTCCGACACTTTGGGGTGGCTGTCTGTTTTTGATTTTAATTTCCGTGATCTATAAGACCATAAGTGGAAGTGCCGTAGTCTCCGTTGCTTTGTTTCTTAGGTGTTTCAGGAAACACCATACACTTCTCCAGAGTGGCTGTTGGCATTTACATCCCGCCTATCAGCATAACAAGGCTCCCTGTTCTCCATGGCCTGTCCTGTGTTTCTGGTTTTTACACTTTTTTCAGATGGCCCTTTTGACGAATGGGAAATGAGACTTCATTGTAGTGCGGATTTCCACTTCTCGAGTGCTTGGTTGGCCAAAAAGGGCATATGTGTTTTTTCCTGAATATATTCAGGAAAAAATGTTTACGCACTTTTGTCCAAGTGCATCACTGTCAAAGATCTGCCGCTTTTCACATGCTTTAAATGCAATTCCAATCTACCTCCTGAAATATGATTCCTGCAATTCTGCCTCGTTTTCAAGTCCTCTTTGCAGACTTACTTCCATATATTTTTGCCAATAGCTGTCATTTATAACTCTGCAGGTTTGTGAATTACAGTGCCCGTGATTTCCTTTCTTAACTCGTTTCCTTGAAAACTGGCCACAGAACCGCAGGTTTCTTCAGGCCGTAATCAGGGTCCGGCACGGCACTCTGAGACTTTGGTTCATTCCACTTCCTGGTGGGAAATTAGAGTTAAATGTGCCCCTCCAGACACCTGCCTCACTCCTAGCCCCTTGGTGATGTGTGTCCTCTGGTTTGAGGCCACATGTGCTGGGTTCCTCACCTTTGGCTGATGTGGCCCCACTGGTGTGAGGACACTCCTGCCTGGTTCCCATCCCCTTGGTGATGTGGGCCCTCCGGTGAGAGTCTGATCCTGGTTGGGTTCCTCACACTTCTGTGAGGTGGGCCCTCTTCTCTGAGGTCACTCCTGCCTGGCTGGCACACCCCGCCTTGGCGACGTCGGCCCTCTGGTGGGATTTGGTGCCTGCTGGGTGTCTCCTCCCCTCGGTAATGAGGGCCCTCTGGCGTCAGGCCCTAACTCCTGGGCTCCCAATATTTTCTGATATGCGCCCTGTGGTTCGAGTACACTCCTGCCAGGTTCCCAACCCCATGGGAATGTGGGCCTTCTGCTCTGAGGTCCCAACCGTGGGTTACTCAGTTTCATGATGAGGGCCCTCTGCTGCGAGTTCTCTCCGGCCTGGATCCCATAGCCTCGCTGCTCTTGGCCACCTGCTGGGAGGTTCCAACTGCGGGATTCCTCACCTTTTTTCTTCTATGGGCCCTCTGTTTTGAGACTCCTCCTGCCTGCCTCACTCCCAGCCCCTTGGTGATGTGTGTCCTCTGGTTTGAGGCCACGTATGCTGGGTCCCTCGCCTTTCGATGATGTGGCCCCACTGATGTGAGGACACTCCTGCCTGGTTCCTATCCCCTTGATGATGTGGGCCCTCTGGTGAGAGTCTGATCCTGGCTGGGTTCCTCACCCTTCTGTGAGGGGGGCCCTCTGCTGTGAGGTCACTCCTGCCTGGCTGGCACACCCCACCTGGGCAACATCGGCCCTCTTGTGGCAGTTGGAGCCTGCTGAGAACCTCCCCTCGGTGATGGGGTCCCTCTTGCCTCAGGCCCTAACTGCTGGGTACCCACATTTTCTGATACGTGCTAAGTGGTGCGAGGACACTCCTGCGAGGTTCCCATCCCCATGGGCATGTGGGCCTTCTGATCTAAGGTCCCAACACCTGTGTTGTTCACCGTTTCATGATGTTGGCTCTCTGGTGTTAGTTCACCCAGGCCTGGATCCCATAGACTCTGTGCTCTGAGCGGCCTGCTGGGAGGTTCCTACTGCTGGATTCCTTAACTCTTTTATTCTTTGGGTCCTGTGTTTTCATGCTCCTACTTCCTGACTCACTTCCAGCCCATTTGTGATGTAGGTCCTCTGGTTTAAGGCCACATGTACCGGTTTCCTCACCTTTATTGATGTGGCCCCACTGGTGTGAGGACACTCCTGCCTGGTTCCCATCCCCTTGGTGATGGGGGCCCTCTGGTGAGAGTCTGATCCTGTCTGGATTCCTCACACTTCTGGGAGGTGGGCCCTCTGCTGTGAGGTCACTCCTGCCTGGCTGGCACACGTCACGTTGGCGATGTGGGCCCTCAGTTGGGAGTTGGTGCCTGCTGGGAGTCTCCTCCCCTCGGTAATGAGGGCCCTCTGGCGTCAGGCCCTAACTCATGGGCTCCCAAAATTTTCTGATGTGCGCCCTGTCGTGCGAGTACACTCCAGCCAGTGTCCCATCCCCATGGGTATGTGGGCTTTCTGCTCTCAGGTCCCAAAGGCTGGGTTGCTCACAGTGTCAGATTGTGGGCCCTCTGCTGTGAGTTCACTCCGGCATGGATCCCATAGCCTCGGTGCTCTGGGCCACCTGCTTGGAGCTTCCAACTGCGGGGTTCCTCACCTTTTTTATTCTATGGGCGCTCTGTTGTGAGTTTCCTCCTGCATGCCTCACTCCCAGCCCTTTCGTGATGTGTGTCCCCTTGTTTGAGGCCACATGTGCTGTGTTCCTCACCTTTCGCTGATGTGGCCCCACTGGTGTGAGGACACTCCTGCCTGGTTTCCATCCCATTGGTGATGTGGGCGCTCTGGTTAGAGTCTGATCCTGTTTGGGCTCCTCACACTTCTGTGAGGTGGGCCCTCTGCTGTGAGGTAACTCCTGCCTGGCTTACTCCCATTGCCTTGGTGACGTCGGCCCTCTGGTGGCATTTGGAGCCTGCTGGTAGCCTCCTCTCCTCAGTGATGAGGGCCCTCTGGCGTCAGGCCATAACTGCTGGGTTCCCACATTTTCTGATACGTGCTAAGTTGTGCGAGGACACTCCTGCGAGGTTCCCATCCCCATGGGGATGTGGGCCTTCTGCTCTGAGGTCCCACTGGCTGGGTTGCTCACAGTTTCATGATGTGGGCCCTCTGCTGTGAGTTCACTGTGGCCTGGATCCCATAGACTCCATGCTCTGGGCCACCTGCTGGGAGGTTCAAACTGCTGGATTCCTCACATTTTTTATTCTGTGGGCCCTGTGTTGTTAGGCTACTCCTGCCTGCCTCACTCGGAGCACCTTGGAAATGTGGGTCCTCTGGTTTAGGCCACATGTGCTGGGTTCCTCACCTTTCGCTGATGTGGCCCCACTGGTGTGAGGACACTCCTGCCTTGTTCCGATCCCCTTGGTGATGTGGGCCCTCTGGTGAGAGTCTTATCCTGGCTGGGTTCCTCACCCTTCTGTGAGGTAGGCCCTCTGCTGTGAGGTCACTCCTGCCTGGCTGGCCCAGGTCACCTTGGCGACGTGGGCCCTCAGTTGGGAGTTGGTGCCTGCTGGGAGTCTCCTCCCCTCGGTAATGAGGGCCCTCTGGCATCAGACCCTAACTCCTGGGCTCCCAAAATTTTCTGTTGTGCGCCCTGTGGTGCTAGTACACTCCTGCCAGGTTCCCAACCCCATGGGAATGTGGGCCTTCTGCTCTGAGGTCCCAACCGTGGGTTGCTCAGTTTCTTGATGAGGGCCCTCTGGTGTGAGTTCACTCCAGCATGGATCCCATAGCCTCGCTGCTCCTGGCCACCTGCGGGGAAGTTCCAACTGCGGGATTCCTCACCTTTTTCCTTCTATGGGCCCTCTGTTTTGAGACTCCTCCTGCCTGCCTCACTCCCAGCCCCTTGGTGATGTGTGTCCTCTGGTTTGAGGCCACGTGTGCTGGGTCCCTCACCTTTCGATGATGTGGCCCCACTGGTGTGAGGACACTCCTGCCTGGTTCCTATCCCCTTGGTGATGTGGGCCCTCTGGTGAGAGTCTGATCCTGGCTGGGTTCCTCACACTTCTGTGAGGTGGGCCCTCTGCTGTGAGGTCACTCCTGCCTGGCTGGCACACCCCGCCTTGGCAATGTCGGCCCTCTTGTGGCAGTTGGAGCCTACTGGGAGCCTCCTCCCCTCGGTGATGAGGGCCCTCTGGCGTCAGGCCCTAACTGCTGGGTACCCACATTTTCTGATACGTGCTAAGTTGTGCGAGGACACTCGTGCCATGTTCCCAACCCCATGGTGATGTGGGCCTTCTGCTCTGAGGTCCAAACGGCTGGGTTGCTCACAGTTTCATGATGTGGGCCCTCTGCTGTGAGTTCACTGTGGCCTGGATCGCATAGACTCGGTGCTCTGGGCCGCCCACTGGGAGGTTCCCACTGCAGGATTCCTCAGCTTTTTTATTCTATTCACCCTGTGTTGTGAGGCTACTCATGCCTGCCTCACTCCGAACCCCTTGGAGATCTGGGTCCGCTGGTTTAGGCCACATGTGCTGGGTTCCTCACCTTTCTATGATGTGGTCACCCTGGTGTGAAGACAGTCCTGCCTGGTTCTGATGCCCTTGGTGATGTGGGCCCTCTGGTGAGAGTCTAATCCTGGCTGGGTTCCTCACCATTCTGTGAGGTAGGCCCTCAGCTGTGAGGTCACTCCTGCCTGGCTGTTGCACGTCACCTTGGCGACATGGTCCCTCCATAGGGAATTGGTGCCTGCTTGGGGTCTCCTCCCCTTGGTAATGAGGGCCCTCTGGCATCAGGCCCTAATTTCTGGGTTCCCAAAATTCTCTGATGTGCGCCCTGTGGTGCGAGTACACTTCTGCCAAGTTCCCAACCACATGGGAATGTGGGCCTTCTGCTCTAAAGTCCCAACGGCTGGGTTGCTCACAGTTTCATGATGAGGGCCCTCTGTTTTGAGTTCAGTCAGGCCTGGATCCCATAGCCTCGCTGCTCCTGGCCGCCTGCTGGGAGGTTCCAACTGCGGGATTCCTCACCTTTTTTACGCAATGGGCCCTCTGTTTTGAGGCTCCTCCTGCCTGCCTCACTCCCAGCCCCTTGGTGATGTGTGTCACCGGGGGGCAGTGAGACTTCATTGTAGTGCAGATTTCCTTTACACGCTTGCTTGGTTGGCCAAAAAGGGCGTATGCGTTTTTTCCTGAATATATTCAGGAAAAAACGCATACGCCCTTTTTGGCCAGTGCATCATTGTCGACATTCTGCCTCTATTCCTATGCTTTAAGTGCAATTCCAGTCTACCCCCTGAAATCGTTTTCCTGAAATTCTGCCCCGCTTTCAAGTCCTCTTCGAAGACTTACTTCAATACATTTTTGGACGATAGCTGTCATTCATAACTCTGCAGGTTTCTGAATTACAGTACCCCTGAGCTCGTTTCCTCAACTCGCTTTCTTGTGAGCTGGCCGCAAAACCGCATGATTGCTTCACGCCATAATCTCTTTCTGGCAGGGCACGCTGAGCCTTTGGTTAATTCGTCTTCCTGGTGGGAAATGAGCGTTCCATTTGCCCGTGTAGACGCCTACAGCTAGTCTCTCATTGGTTCTACCTATTCCTGTTCATCTTGCGCAGAAATTGCAAACTGTGCCAAACAGGAGGTTAAAAGCACTGACTCTCCCAGTGGGGAGAGTTTTAGTAAAGCATCTGGAATGGTGAACCCGAGTACCAGGGGCGAAAACTGAGATGCATTTGAAAACGTTTCCCAATCACTCGGTGGTCCATACTCTGGGTTTCCCATGCATGTTTTAGCTGAAGGAAGAATCCCTTAAACCTGGAGAGTTGGGACCCATAGAATGGGTACCATGCATTATGACTTCAAAGGGTCTGCGTTGTTCAACGAACCTCACCAATGCTATCAGCCCTAAGTGTCCGGCCTTATGTCTCACGCAGCTCTGTGTGTAGATGTGGTAAATCCAGGTTGCATCACAAGCCCTGAATGAATTATGTAAGAATTGTTCTCTATTTCACTGTTATTGTGTTTTGTTTTTGAAATTTATTTTGATAATGGTATTTATCGGATTTTCATTGCTGCATTTAGGCCACTGTACACACTCTTGATTTCCTTATGGAGACATATAAATCCATGGGTTTTAAGATTTTACTTGTCAGGTATCTTCCCAGGCCTTGAATATGGGGTGTTGAGTCCATTTCGTTGAGCAAGGAGTAGGTCTTGTCTATTATATATTTGGTTTATGGAACGGTATCTGTGCTAATTTCAAACTCTGGTTTTATGCAGCACCCCAACTTACCTTTCCCCATAAGCAAGCATAAGTTGGTTTTCTCAATTTGAGACCCTGTTCTGTTTTGTAATTCAGTTCATGTGTAGCCAACTTTACATTCCGTGTATTAGTGATATATTAGGATGTTTCTTTTTCTGTGTGACTTATTTCTCGTAGAATCATCGTACCTGAATCCACTCATTATGCCGCTACGGGCCTGATGACGTAGATTTCATTGCTGAGTGATATTCCACTGTACATGCGTACCACAACTTCTTTATCCATTTTTTGCTCTCTCGGATATTTAACTTGTACCGTAGAGGACGTTCTTGTAAAGCGAGACGTCCCAAATTTTGGGGTGACTGTGTCTTTTTGATTTTAATTTCCCTAAGCTATAGGACCATAAGTGGAAGTGCCATAGGCTGTGTTGTTTTGTTTCCTACGTGTCTCTGGAAACACCATACACTTCTCCACAGTGGTTGTTGGCAATTTACATCCTGCCCATCAGCATAACAAGGCTCCCTGTTCTCCATGACCTGTCCTGCCTTTCTGGATTTTACACTTTTTTCAGATGGCCCTTTTGACCGGGGGCAGTGAGACTTCATTGTAGTGCAGGTTTCCTTTACACGCTTGCTTGGTTGGCCAAAAAGGGCGTATGCGTTTTTTCCTGAATATATTCAGGAAAATACGCATACGCCCTTTTTGGCCAAGTGCATCATTGTCGACATTCTGCTTCTTTTCCTATGCTTTAAGTGCAATTCCAGTCTACCCCCTGAAATCGTGTTCCTGAAATTCTGCCCCGCTTTCAAGTCCTCTTCGAAGACTTACTTCAATACATTTTTGGACGATAGCTGTCATTCATAACTCTGCAGGTTTCTGAATTACACTGCCCCTGAGCTCCTTTCTTCAACTCGCTTTCTTGTGAGCTGGCCGTAAAACCACAGGATTGCTTCACGCCATAATCTCTTTCTGGCAGGGCACGCTGAGCCTTTGGTTAATTCCTCTTCCTGATGGGAAATGAGCGTTCCATTTTCCCGTGCAGACACCTACATCTAGTCTCTCATTGGTTCTCCCTATTCCTGTTCATCTTGCGCAGAAATTGCAAACTGTGCCAAACAGGAGGTTAAAGGCACTGACTCTCCAAGTGGGGAGAGTGTTAGTAAAGCGTCTGGAATGGTGAACCCGAGTACCAGGGGCGAAAACTGAGATGCATTTGAAAACGTTTCCCAATCACACGGTGGACCATACTCTGGGTTTCCCATGCATGTTTTAGCTGAAGGAAGAATCCCTTAAACCTGGAGAGTTGGGACTCATGGAACGGGTACCATGCAGTATGACTTCAAAGGGTCTGCGTTTGCTCACCGAACCTCACCAATGCTATCAGCCCGAAGTGTCCAGCCTTATGTCTCACCCAGCTCTGGGCATAGAAGTGGTAAATCCAGGTTGCATCACAAGCCCTGAATGAATTATTTAAGAATTGCTCTCTATTTCACTGTCATTGTGTTTTGTTTTTGAAATTTATTTTGATAATGGGATTTATCGGATTTTCACTGCTGCATTTAGCCTGCTGTACACACGCTTGATTTCCTTATGGAGACATATAAATCCATGGGTTTTAAGATTCTTACTTGTCAGGTATCTTGCCAGGCGTTGAATATGGGGTGTTGAGTCCATTTCGTTGAGCAAGGAGTAGGTCTTGTCTATTATATATTTGGCTTATGGAACGGTATCTGTGCTAATTTCAATCTCTGGTTTTATGCAGCACCCCAACTCACCTTTCCCCGTAAGCAAGCATAAGATGGTTTTCTCAATTTGAGACCCTGTTCTGTTTTGTAATTCAGTTCATGTGTAGCCAAGTTTACATTCCGTGTATTAGGGATATCTAATGATGTTTCTTTTTCTGTGTGACTTATTTCTCGTAGAATCATGGTACCTGAATCCACTCATTATGCCGCTAGGGACCTGATGACGTAGATTTCATTGCTGAGTGATATTCCATTGTACGTGCGTACCACAACTTCTTTATCCATTTTTTGATTTCTTGGATATTCAACTTGTACCGTAGACGAGGTTCTTGTAAACAGAGCCATCCCAAACTTTGGGGTGGCTGTGTCTTTTTGATTTTAATTTCCCTAAGCTATAGGACCATAAGTGGAAAGGCCATAGGCTGTGTTGCTTTGTTTCCTATGTGTTTCAGGAAACACCATACACTTCTCCAGAGTGGCTGTTGGCAATTTACATCCCGCCCATCAGCATAACAAGGCTCCCTGTTCTCCATGACCTTTCCTGCCTTTCTGGATTTTACACTTTTTTCAGATGGCCCTTTTGACCGGGGGGCAGTGAGACTTCATTGTAGTGCCGATTTCATTTACACGCTTGCTTGGTTGGCCAAAAAGTGCGTTTGCGTTTTTTCCTGAATATATTCAGGAAAAAACGCATATGCCCTTTTTAGCCAAGTGCATCATTGTCGACATTCTGCCTCTGTTCATATGCTTTAAGCGCAATTCCAGTCTACCCCCTGAAATCGTTTTCCTGAAATTCTGCCCCGCTTTAAAGTCCTCTTCGAAGACATACTTCAGTACATTTTGGACGATAGCTGTCATTCATAACTCTGCAGGTTTGTGAATTACAGTGCCCCTGAGCTCCTTTCTGCAACTCGCTTCATGTAAGCTGGCCGCCAAACCACAGGATTGCTTCAGGCCATAATCTGTTTCCGGCAGGGCACGTTAAGCCTTTGGTTAATTCCTCTTCCTGGTGGGAAATGAGCATTCCATTTGCCCGTGCAGACACCTACAGCTAGTCTCTCATTGGTTCTCCCTATTCCTATTCATCTTGCGCACAAATTGCAAACTGAGCCAAACAGGAGGTGAAAGGCACTGACTCTCCAAGTGAGGAGAGTGTTAGTAAAGCATTTGGAATGGTGAACCCGAGTACCAGGGGACGAAAACTGAGATGCATTTGAAAACGTTTCCCAATCACACGGTGGACCATACTCTGGGTTTCCCATGCATGTTTTAACTGAAGAAGAATCCCTAAACCTGGAGAGTTGGGACCCATGGAATGGGTACCATGCAGTATGACTTCAAAGGGTCTGCGTTTGCTCACCGAACCTCACCAATGCTATCAGCCCGAAGTGTCCAGCCTTATGTCTCACCCAGCTCTGGGTGTAGATGTGGTAAATCCAGGTTGCATCACAAGCCCTGAATGAATTATTTAAGAATTGCTCTCTATTTCACTGTCATTGTGTTTTGTTTTTGAAATTCATTTTGATAATGGGATTTATCGGATGTTCACTGCTGCGTTTACGCCGCTGTACACACGCTTGATTTCCTTATGGAGACATATAAATCCATGGGTTTTAAGATTCTTACTTGTCAGCTATCTTCCCAGGCGTTGAATATGGGGTGTTGAGTCCATTTCTTTGAGTAAGGAGTAGGTCTTGTCTATTATATATTTGGCTTATGGAACGGTATGTGTGCTAATTTCAATCTCTGGTTTTATGCAGCACCCCAACTCAACTTTCCCCATAAGCAAGCATAAGTTGGTTTTCTAAATTTGAGACCATGTTTTGTTTTGTAATTCAATTCATGTGTAGCCAAGTTTACATTCCGTGTATTAGTGATATCTTATGATGTTTCTTTTTCTGTGTGACTTATTTCTCGTAGAATCATCGTACATGAATCCACTCATTATGCCGCTACGGGCCTGATGACGTAGATTTCATTGCTGAGTGATATTCCACTGTACGTGCGTACCACAACTTCTTTATCCGTTTTTTGCTTTCTCGGATATTTAACTTGTACCGTAGAGGACGTTCTTGTAAACAGAGACGCCCCAAATTTTGGGGTGGCTGTGTCTTTTTGATTTTAATTTCCCTAAGCTATAGGACCATAAGTGGAAGTGCCATAGGCTGTGTTGTTTTGTTTCCTACGTGTCTCTGGAAACACCATACACTTCTCCAGAGTGGTTGTTGGCAATTTACATCCCGCCCATCAGCATAACAAGGCTCCCTGTTCTCCATGACCTGTCCTGCCTTTCTGGATTTTACACTTTTTTCAGATGGCCCTTTTGACCAGGGGGCAGTGAGACTTCATTGTAGTGCAGATTTCTTTACACACTTGCTTGGTTGGCCAAAAAGGGCGTATGCGTTTTTTCCTGAATATATTCAGGAAAAAACGCATACGCCCTTTTTGGGCAAGTGCATCATTGTCGACATTCTGCTTCTTTTCCTATGCTTTAAGTGCAATTCCAGTCTACCCCCTGAAATCGTGTTCCTGAAATTCTGCCCCGCTTTCAAGTCCTCTTCGAAGACTTACTTCCATACATTTTTGGACGATAGCTGTCATTCATAACTCTGCAGGTTTCTGAATTACACTGCCCCTGAGTTCCTTTCTTCAACTTGCTTTCTTGTGAGCTGGCCGCAAAACCACAGGATTGCTTCACGCCATAATCTCTTTCTGGCAGGGCACGCTGAGCCTTTGGTTAATTCCTCTTCCTGGTGGGAAATGAGCGTTCCATTTGCCCGTGCAGACACCTACATCTAGTCTCTCATTGGTTCTCCCTATTCCTGTTCATCTTGCGCAGAAATTGCAAACTGTGCCAAACAGGAGGTTAAAGGCACTGACTCTCCAAGTGGGGAGAGTGTTAGTAAAGCGTCTGGAATGGTGAACCCGAGTACCAGGGGACGAAAACTGAGATGCATTTGAAAACGTTTCCCAATCACACGGTGGACCATACTCTGGGTTTCCCATGCATGTTTTAGCTGAAGGAAGAATCCCTTAAACCTGGAGAGTTGGGACTCATGGAATGGGTACCATGCAGTATGACTTCAAAGGGTCTGCGTTTGCTCACCGAACCTCACCAATGCTATCAGCCCGAAGTGTCCAGCCTTATGTCTCACCCAGCTCTGGGTGTAGAAGTGGTAAATCCAGGTTGCATCACAAGCCCTGAATGAATTATTTAAGAATTGCTCTCTATTTCACTGTCATTGTGTTTTGTTTTTGAAATTTATTTTGATAATGGGATTTATCGGATTTTCACTGCTGCATTTAGGCCGCTGTACACACTCTTGATTTCCTTATGGAGACATATAAATCCATGGGTTTTAAGATTCTTACTTGTCAGGTATCTTCCCAGGCGTTGAATATGGGGTGTTGAGTCCATTTCGTTGAGCAAGGAGTAGGTCTTGTCTATTATATATTTGGCTTATGGAACGGTATCTGTGCTAATTTCAATCTCTGGTTTTATGCAGCACCCCAACTCACCTTTCCCCGTAAGCAAGCATAAGATGGTTTTCTCAATTTGAGACCCTGTTCTGTTTTGTAATTCAGTTCATGTGTAGCTAAGTTTACATTCCGTGTATTAGGGATATCTAATGATGTTTCTTTTTCTGTGTGACTTATTTCTCGTAGAATCATGGTACCTGAATCCACTCATTATGCCGCTAGGGACCTGATGACGTAGATTTCATTGCTGAGTGATATTCCATTGTACGTGCATACCACAACTTCTTTATCCATTTTTTGATTTCTTGGATATTCAACTTGTACCGTAGACGAGGTTCTTGTAAACAGAGCCATCCCAAACTTTGGGGTGGCTGTGTCTTTTTGATTTTAATTTCCCTAAGCTATAGGACCATAAGTGGAAGTGCCATAGGCTGTGTTGCTTTGTTTCCTACCTGTTTCAGGAAACACCATACACTTCTCCAGAGTGGCTGTTGGCAATTTTCATCCGCCCATCAGCATAACAAGGCTCTCTGTTCTCCATGACCTGTCCTGCCTTTCTGGATTTTACACTTTTTTCAGATGGCCCTTTTGACCGGGGGGCAGTGAGACTTCATTGTAGTGCAGATTTCCTTTACACGCTTGCTTGGTTGGCCAAAAAGTGCGTATGCGTTTTTTCCTGAATATATTCAGGAAAAAACGCATACGCCCTTTTTGGCCAAGTGTATCATTGTCGACATTCTGCCTCTTTTCCTATGCTTTAAGTGCAATTCCAGTCTACCCCCTGAAATCGTTTTCCTAAAATTCTGCCCCGCTTTCAAGTCCTCTTCGAAGACTTACTTCAGTACATTTTTGGACGATAGCTGTCATTCATAACACTGCAGGTTTGTGAATTACAGTGCCCTTGAGCTCCTTTCTTCAACTCGCTTTCTTGTGAGCTGGCCGCAAAACCGCAGGATTCCTTCAGGCCCTAATCTGTTTCTGGCAGGGCACGGTGAGCCTTTGGGTATTCCTCTTCCTGGTGGGAAATGAACGTTCCATTTACCCGTGCAGACACCTACAGCTAGTCTCTCATTGGTTCTCCCTATTCCTGTTCATCTTGCGCAGAAATTGCAAATTGTGCCAAACCGGAGGTTAAAGGCACTGACTCTCCAAGTGGGGAGAGTGTTAGTAAAGCGTCTGGAATGGTGAACCTGAGTACCAGGGGACGAAAACTGAGATGCAATTGAAAACGTTTCCCAATCACACGGTTGACCATACTCTGGGTTTCCCATGCATGTTTTAACTGAAGAAGAATCCCTTAAACCTGGAGAGTTGGGACCCATGGAATGGGTACCATGCAGTATGACTTCAAAGTGTCTGCGTTTGCTCACCAAACCTCACCAATGCTATCAGCCCGAAGTGTCCAGCCTTATGTCTCACCCAGCTCTGGGTGTAGATGTGGTAAATCCAGGTTGCATCACAAGCCCTAAATGAATTATTTAAGAATTGTTCTCTATTTCACTGTTATTGTGTTTTGTTTTTGAAATTTATTTTGATAATGGGATTTATCGGATTTTCATTGCTGCGTTTAGGCCACTGTACACACTCTTGATTTCGTTATGGAGACATATAAATCCATGGGTTTTAAGATTCTTACTTGTCAGGTATCTTCCCAGGCGTTGAATATGGGTTGTTGAGTCCATTTCGTTGAGCAAGGTGTAGGTCTTGTCTATTATATATTTGGTTTATGGAACGGAATCTGTGCTAATTTCAATCTCTGGTTTTATGCAGCACCCCAACTCACCTTTCCCCATAAGCAAGCATAAGTTGGTTTTCTCAATTTGAGACCCTGTTCTGTTTTGTAATTCAGTTCATGTGTAGCCAAGTTTACATTCCGTGTATTAGTGATATCTTATGATGTTTCTTTTTCTGTGTGACTTATTTCTCGTAGAATCATCGTACCTGAATCCACTCATTATGCCGCTACGGGCCTGATGACGTATATTTCATTGCTGAGTGATATTCCATTGTACGTGAGTACCACAACAGCTTTATCCATTTTTTGCTTTCTCGGATATTTAACTTGTACCGTAGACGAGGTTCCTGTAAACAGACCCGTCCCAAATTTCGGGGTGGCTGTGTGTTTTTGATTTTAATTTCCCTAAGCTATAGGACCATAAGTGGAAGTGCCATAGGCTGTGTTGCTTTGTTTCCTACGTGTTTCTGGAAACACCATACACTTCTCCAGAGTGGTTGTTGGCAATTTACATCCCGCCCATCAGCATGACAAGGCTCCCTGTTCTCCATGACCTGTCTTGACTTTCTGGATTTTACATTTTTTTCAGATGTCCCTTTTGACCGGGGGGCAGTGAGACTTCATTGTAGTGCAGATTTCCATTACACGCTTGCTTGGTTGGCCAAAAAGGGCGAATGCGTTTTTTCCTGAATATATTCAGGAAAAAACACATACACCCTTTTTGGCCAAGTGCATCATTGTCGACATTCTGCCTCTTTTCCTATGCTGTTAGTACAATTCCAGTCTACCCCCTGAAATCGTATTCCTGAAATTCTGCCCCGCTTTCAAGTCCTCTTCGAAGACTTACTTCAATACATTTTTGGACGATAGCTGTCATTCATAACTCTGCAGGTTTGTGAATTACAGTGCCCCTGAGCTCATTTCTTCAACTCTCTTTCTTGTGAGCTGGCCGCAAAACCGCAGGATTGCTTCAGGCCCTAATCCGTTTCCGGCAGGGCATGCTGAGCCTTTGTTTAATTTCTCTTCCTGGTGGGAAATGAGCGTTCCATTTGCCCGTGCAGACACCTACAGCTAGTCTCTCATTGCTTCTCCCTATTCCTGTTCATCTTGTGCAGAATTTGCAAACTGTGCCAAACAGGAGGTTAATGGCACTGACTCTCCAAGTGGGGAGAGTGTTAGTAAAGCGTTCAAATGTTGAACCCGAGTACCAGGGGACGAAAACTGAGATGCATTTGAAAACGATTCCCAATCACATGGTGGACCATACTCTGGGTTTCCCATGCATGTTTTAGCTGAAGGAAGAATCCCTTAAACCTGGAGAGTTGGGACCCATGGAATGGGTACCATGCAGTATGACTTCAAAGGGTCTGCGTTTGTTCACCGAACCTCACCAATGCTATCAGCCCGAAGTGTCCAGCCTTATGTCTCATCCAGCTCTGGGTGTAGATGTGGTAAATACAGGTTGCATCACAAGCCCTGAATGAATTATTTAAGAATTGCTCTCTATTTCACTGTCATTGTGTTTTGTTTTTGAAATTCATTTTGATAATGGGATTTATCGGATTTTCACTGCTGCTTTTAGGCCACTGTACACACGCTTGATTTCCTTATAGAGACATATAAATCCATGGGTTTTAAGATTCTTACTTGTCAGGTATCTTCCCAGGCGTTGAATATAGGGTGTTGAGTCCATTTCGTTGAGCAAGGAGTAGGTTTTGTCTATTATATATTTGGCTTATGGAACAGTATCTGTGCTAATTTCAATCTCTGGTTTTATGCAGCATCCCAACTGACCTTTCCCCATAAGCAAGCATAAGTTGGTTTGCTAAATTTGAGACCCTGTTCTGTTTTGTAATTCAGTTCATGGGTAGCCAAGTTTACATTCCGTGTATTAGTCATATCTTATGATGTTTCTTTTTCTGTGTGACTTATTTCTCGTAGAATCATCATACCTGAATCCACTCATTATGCCGCTATGGCCCTGAAGACGTAGATTTCATTGCTGAGTGATATTCCATTGTACGTGCGTACCAGAACTTCTTTATCCATTTTATGCTTTCTCGGATATTTAACTTCTACCGTAGATGAGGTTCTTGTAAACAGAGCCATCCCAAACTTTGTGGTGGCTGTGTGTTTTTGATTTTAATTTCCCTAAGCTATAGGACCATAAGTGGAAGTGCCATAGGCTGTGTTGCTTTGTTTCCTACGTGTTTCCGGAAACACCATACAGTTTTCCAGAGTGGCTGTTGGAAATTTAAATCCGCCCATCAGCATAACAAGTCTCCCTGTTCTCCAAGACCTGTCCGGCCTTTCTGGATTTTACACTTTTTTCAGATGGCCCTTTTGACCGGGGGGCAGTGAGACTTCACTGTAGTGCGGATTTCCTTTACACGCTTGCTTCGTTGGCCAAAGGGGCGTATGCATTTTTTCCTGAATATATTCAGGAAAAAACGCATACGCCCTTTTTGGCCCAGTGCATCATTGTCGACATTCTGCCTCTTTTCCTATGCTTTAAGTGCAATTCCAGTCTACCCCCTGAAATCGTTTTCCTGAAATTCTGCCCCGCTTTCAAGTCCTCTCCGAAGACTTACTTCTATACATTTTTGGACGATAGCTGTCATTCATAACTCTGCAGGTTTGTGAATTACAGTGCCCCTGAGCTCCTTTCTTCAACTCCTTTTCTTGTGAGCTGGCCGCAAAACCGCAGGATTGCTTCAGGCCCTAATATGTTTCCGGCCGGGCACGCTGAGCCTTTGGTTAATTCCTCTTCCTGGTGGGAAATGATCGTTCCATTTGCCCGTGCAGACACCAACAGTTAGTCTCTCATTGGTTCTCCCTATGCCTGTTCATCTTGCGCAGAAATTGCACACTGTGCCAAACAGGAGGTTAAAGGCACTGACTCTCCAAGTGGGGAGAGTGTTAGTAAAGCGTTCAAATGTTGAACCCGAGTACCAGGGGACGAAAACTGAGATGCATTTGAAAACGTTTCCCAATTACATGTTGGACCATACTCTGGGTTTCCCATGCATGTTTTAGCTGAAGGAAGAATCCCTTAAACCTGGAGAGTTGGGACCCATGGAATGGGTACCATGCAGTATGACTTCAAAGGGTCTGCGTTTGTTCACCGAACCTCACCAATGCTATCAGCCCGAAGTGTCCAGCCTTATGTCTCATCCAGCTCTGGGTGTAGATGTGGTAAATACAGGTTGCATCACAAGCCCTGAATGAATTATTTAAGAATTGCTCTCTATTTCACTGTCATTGTGTTTTGTTTTTGAAATTCATTTTGATAATGGGATTTATCGGATTTTCACTGCTGCTTTTAGGCCACTGTACACACGCTTGATTTCCTTATAGAGACATATAAATCCATGGGTTTTAAGATTCTTACTTGTCAGGTATCTTCCCAGGCGTTGAATATAGGGTGTTGAGTCCATTTCGTTGAGCAAGGAGTAGGTTTTGTCTATTATATATTTGGCTTATGGAACAGTATCTGTGCTAATTTCAATCTCTGGTTTTATGCAGCATCCCAACTGACCTTTCCCCATAAGCAAGCATAAGTTGGTTTGCTAAATTTGAGACCCTGTTCTGTTTTGTAATTCAGTTCATGGGTAGCCAAGTTTACATTCCGTGTATTAGTCATATCTTATGATGTTTCTTTTTCTGTGTGACTTATTTCTCGTAGAATCATCATACCTGAATCCACTCATTATGCCGCTATGGCCCTGAAGACGTAGATTTCATTGCTGAGTGATATTCCATTGTACGTGCGTACCAGAACTTCTTTATCCATTTTATGCTTTCTCGGATATTTAACTTCTACCGTAGATGAGGTTCTTGTAAACAGAGCCATCCCAAACTTTGTGGTGGCTGTGTGTTTTTGATTTTAATTTCCCTAAGCTATAGGACCATAAGTGGAAGTGCCATAGGCTGTGTTGCTTTGTTTCCTACGTGTTTCCGGAAACACCATACAGTTTTCCAGAGTGGCTGTTGGAAATTTAAATCCGCCCATCAGCATAACAAGGCTCCCTGTTCTCCAAGACCTGTCCGGCCTTTCTGGATTTTACACTTTTTTCAGATGGCCCTTTTGACCGGGGGGCAGTGAGACTTCACTGTAGTGCGGATTTCCTTTACACGCTTGCTTCGTTGGCCAAAGGGGCGTATGCATTTTTTCCTGAATATATTCAGGAAAAAACGCATACGCCCTTTTTGGCCCAGTGCATCATTGTCGACATTCTGCCTCTTTTCCTATGCTTTAAGTGCAATTCCAGTCTACCCCCTGAAATCGTTTTCCTGAAATTCTGCCCCGCTTTCAAGTCCTCTTTGAAGACTTACTTCAGTATATTTTTGGACGATAGCTGTCATTCATAACTCTGCAGGTTTGTGAATTACAGTGCCCCTGAGCTCCTTTCTTCAACTCCTTTTCTTGTGAGCTGGCCGCAAAACCGCAGGATTGCTTCAGGCCCTAATATGTTTCCGGCCGGGCACGCTGAGCCTTTGGTTAATTCCTCTTCCTGGTGGGAACTGATCGTTCAATTTGCCCGTGCAGACACCAACAGCTAGTCTCTCATTGGTTCTCCCTATGCCTGTTCATCTTGCGCAGAAATTGCAAACTGTGCCAAACAGGAGGTTAAAGGCACTGACTCTCCAAGTGGGGAGAGTGTTAGTAAAGCGTCTGGAATGGTGAACCCGAGTACCAGGGGACGAAAACTGAGATGCATTTGAAAACGTTTCACAATCACATGGTGGACCATACTCTGGGTTTCCCATGCATGTTTTAGCTGAAGGAAGAATCCCTTAAACCTGGAGAGTTGGGACACATGGAATGGGTACCATGCAGTGTGACTTCAAAGGGTCTGCGTTTGCTCACCGAACCTCACCAATGCTATCAGCCCGAAGTGCCCAGCCTTATGTCTTACCCAGCTCTGGGTGTAGATGTGGTAAATCCAGGTTGCATCACAAGCCCTGAATGAATTATTTAAGAATTGCTCTCTATTTCACTGTCATTGTGTTTTGTTTTTGAAATTCATTTTGATAATGGGATTTATCGGATTTTCACTGCTGCTTTTAGGCCACTGTACACACGCTTGATTTCCTTATGGAGACATATAAATCCATGGGTTTTTAGATTCTTACTTGTCAGGTATCTTCCCAGGCGTTGAATATAGGGTGTTGAGTCCATTTCGTTGAGCAAGGAGTAGGTTTTGTCTATTATATATTTGGCTTATGGAACGGTATCTGTGCTAATTTCAATCTCTGGTTTTATGCAGCATCCCAACTGACCTTTCCCCATAAGCAAGCATAAGTTGGTTTGCTAAATTTGAGACCCTGTTCTGTTTTGTAGTTCAGTTCATGGGTAGCCAAGTTTACATTCCGTGTATTAGTGATAACTTATGATGTTTCTTTTTCTGTCTGAATTATTTCTCATAGAATCATCCTACCTGAATCCACTCAATATGCCGCTACGGTCCTGATCACGTAGATTTCATTGCTGAGTGATATTCCATTGTACGTGCGTACCACAACTTCTTTATCCAGTTTTTCCTTTCTCGGATATTTAACTTGTACCGTAGACGAGGTTCTTGTAAACAGAGCCATCCCAAACTTTGGGGTGGCTGTGTGTTTTTGATTTTAATTTCCCTAAGCTATAGGACATAAGTGGAAGTGACATAGGCTGTGTTGCTTTGTTTCCTACGTGTTTCAGGATACACCATACATTTCTCCAGAGTGGCTGTTGGCAATTTACATCCCGCCCATCAGCATAACAAGGCTCCCTGTTCTCCATGACCTGTCCTGTTTTTCTGCATTTTACTCTTTTTTCAGATGGCCCTTTTGACCGGGGGGCAGTGAGACTTCATTGTAGTGCAGATTTCCTTTACACGCTTGCTTGGTTGGCCAAAAAGGGCGTATGCATTTTTTCCTGAATATATTCAGGAAAAAACGCATACGCCCTTTTTGGCCAAGTGCATCATTGTTGACATTCTGCCTGTTTTCCTATGCTTTAAGTGCAATTCCAGTCTACCCCCTGAAATCGTTTTCCTGAAATTCTGCCCCGCTTTCAAGTCCTCTTTGAAGACTTACTTCAGTATATTTTTGGACGATAGCTGTCATTCATAACTCTGCAGGTTTGTGAATTACAGTGCCCCTGAGCTCCTTTCTTCAACTCCTTTTCTTGTGAGCTGGCCGCAAAACCGCAGGATTGCTTCAGGCCCTAATATGTTTCCGGCCGGGCACGCTGAGCCTTTGGTTAATTCCTCTTCCTGGTGGGAAATGATCGTTCAATTTGCCCGTGCAGACACCAACAGCTAGTCTCTCATTGGTTCTCCCTATGCCTGTTCATCTTGCGCAGAAATTGCAAACTGTGCCAAACAGGAGGTTAAAGGCACTGACTCTCCAAGTGGGGAGAGTGTTAGTAAAGCGTCTGGAATGGTGAACCCGAGTACCAGGGGACGAAAACTGAGATGCATTTGAAAACGTTTCACAATCACATGGTGGACCATACTCTGGGTTTCCCATGCATGTTTTAGCTGAAGGAAGAATCCCTTAAACCTGGAGAGTTGGGACACATGGAATGGGTACCATGCAGTGTGACTTCAAAGGGTCTGCGTTTGCTCACCGAACCTCACCAATGCTATCAGCCCGAAGTGCCCAGCCTTATGTCTTACCCAGCTCTGGGTGTAGATGTGGTAAATCCAGGTTGCATCACAAGCCCTGAATGAATTATTTAAGAATTGCTCTCTATTTCACTGTCATTGTGTTTTGTTTTTGAAATTCATTTTGATAATGGGATTTATCGGATTTTCACTGCTGCTTTTAGGCCACTGTACACACGCTTGATTTCCTTATGGAGACATATAAATCCATGGGTTTTTAGATTCTTACTTGTCAGGTATCTTCCCAGGCGTTGAATATAGGGTGTTGAGTCCATTTCGTTGAGCAAGGAGTAGGTTTTGTCTATTATATATTTGGCTTATGGAACGGTATCTGTGCTAATTTCAATCTCTGGTTTTATGCAGCATCCCAACTGACCTTTCCCCATAAGCAAGCATAAGTTGGTTTGCTAAATTTGAGACCCTGTTCTGTTTTGTAGTTCAGTTCATGGGTAGCCAAGTTTACATTCCGTGTATTAGTGATAACTTATGATGTTTATTTTTCTGTCTGAATTATTTCTCATAGAATCATCGTACCTGAATCCACTCAATATGCCGCTACGGTCCTGATCACGTAGATTTCATTGCTGAGTGATATTCCATTGTACGTGCGTACCACAACTTCTTTATCCAGTTTTTCCTTTCTCGGATATTTAACTTGTACCGTAGACGAGGTTCTTGTAAACAGAGCCATCCCAAACTTTGGGGTGGCTGTGTGTTTTTGATTTTAATTTCCCTAAGCTATAGGACATAAGTGGAAGTGACATAGGCTGTGTTGCTTTGTTTCCTACGTGTTTCAGGATACACCATACATTTCTCCAGAGTGGCTGTTGGCAATTTACATCCCGCCCATCAGCATAACAAGGCTCCCTGTTCTCCATGACCTGTCCTGTTTTTCTGCATTTTACTCTTTTTTCAGATGGCCCTTTTGACCGGGGGGCAGTGAGACTTCATTGTAGTGCAGATTTCCTTTACACGCTTGCTTGGTTGGCCAAAAAGGGCGTATGCGTTTTTTCCTGAATATATTCAGGAAAAAACGCATACGCCCTTTTTGGCCAAGTGCATCATTGTCGACATTCTGCCTCTTTTCCTATGCTTTAAGTGCAATTCCAGTCTACCCCCTGAAATCGTTTTCCTGAAATTCTGCCCCGCTTTCAAGTCCTCTTTGAAGACTTACTTCAGTACATTTTTGGACGATAGCTGTCATTCATAACTCTGCAGGTTTGTGAATTACAGTGCCCCTGAGCCCCTTTCTTCAACTCGTTTTCTTGTGAGCTGGCCGCAAAACCGCAGGATTGCTTCAGGCCCTAATCTCTTTCCAGCAGGGCACGCTGAGCTTTTGGTTAATTCCTCTTCCTGGTGGGAAATGAGCGTTCCATTTGCCCGTGCAGACACCAACAGCTAGTCTCTCATTGGTTCTCCCTATGCCTGTTCATCTTGCGCAGAAATTGCAAACTGTGCCAAACAGGAGGTTAAAGGCACTGACTCTCCAAGTGGGGAGAGTGTTAGTAAAGCGTCTGGAATGGTGAACCCGAGTACCAGGGGACGAAAACTTAGATGCATTTGAAAACGTTTCCCAATCACACGGCGGACGATAGTCTGGGTTTCCCATTCATGTTTTAGCTGAAGGAAGAATCCCTTAAACCTGGAGAGTTGGGACCCATGGAATGGGTACCATGCAGTATGACTTCAAAGGGTCTGCGTTTGCTCACCGAACCTCACCAATGCTATCAGCCCGAAGTGTCCAGCCTTATGTCTCACCCAGCTCTGGGTGTAGATGTGGGAAATCCAGGTTGCATCACAAGCCCTGAATGAATTATTTAAGAATTGCTCTCTATTTCACTGTCATTTGGTTTTGTTTTTGAAATTTATTTTGATAATGGGATTTATCGGATTTTCACTGCTGCGTTTAGGCCACTGTACACACGCTTGATTTCCTTATGGAGACATATAAATCCATGGGTTTTAAGATTGTTACTTGTCAGGTATCTTGCCAGGCGTTGAATATGGGGTGTTGAGTCCATTTCGTTGAGCAAGGAGTAGGTCTTGTCTATTATATATTTGGCTTATGGAACGGTATCTGTGCTAATTTCAATCTCTGGTTTTATGCAGCACCCCAACTCACCTTTCCCCATAAGCAAGCATAAGTTGGTTTTCTAAATTTGAGACCCTGTTCTGTTTTGTAATTCAGTTCATGTGTAGCCAACTTTACATTCCGTGTATTAATGATATCTTATGATGTTTCTTTTTCTGTGTGACTTATTTCTCGTAGAATCATCGTACCTGAATCCACTCATTATGCCGCTACGGGCCTGATGACGTAGATTTCATTGCTGAGTGATATTCCATTGTACGTGCGTACCACAACTTCTTTATCCATTTTTTGCTTTCTGGGATATTTTACTTGTACCGTAGACGAGGTTCTTGTAAACAGAGCCGTCCCAAACTCTGGGGTGGCTGTGTGTTTTTGAATTTAATTTTCCTAAGCTATAGGACCATAAGTGGAAGTGCCATAGGCTGTGTTGCTTTGTTTCCTATGTGTTTCTGGAAAAACCATACACTTCTCCAGAGTGGTTGTTGGCAATTTACATCCCGCCCATCAGCATGACAAGGCTCCCTGTTCTACATGACCTGTCCTGTCTTTCTGGATTTTACACTTTTTCAGATGGCCCTTTTGACCGGGGGGCAGTGAGACTTCATTGTAGTGCAGATTTCCTTTACACGGTTGCTTGGTTGGCCAAAAAGGGCGTATGCGTTTTTTCCTGAATATATTCAGGAAAAAACGCATACGCCCTTTTTGGCCAAGTGCATCATTGTTGACATTCTGCCTCTTTTTCTACGCTTTAAGTGCAATTCCAGTCTACCCCCTGAAATCGTTTTCCTGAAATCCTGCCCCGCTTTCAAGTCCTCTTTGAAGACTTACTTCAGTACATTTTTGGACGATAGCTGTCATTAATATCTCTGCAGGTTTGTGAATTACAGTGCCCCTGAGCTCCTTTCTTCAACTCGTTTTCTTGTGAGCTGGCCGCAAAACCGCAGGATTGCTTCAGGCCCTAATATGTTTCCGGCCGGGCACGCTGAGCCTTTGGTTAATTCCTCTTCCTGGTGGGAAATGAGCGTTCACTTTGCCCGTGCAGACACCAACAGCTAGTCTCTCATTGCTTCTCCCTATTCCTGTTCATCTTGCGCAGAAATTGCAAACTGTGCCAAACAGGAGGTTAATGGCACTGACTCTCCAAGTGGGGAGAGTGTTAGTAAAGCGTTCAAATGTTGAACCCGAGTACCAGGGGACGAAAACTGAGATGCATTTGAAAACGTTTCCCAATCACATGGTGGACCATACTCTGGGTTTCCCATGCATGTTTTAGCTGAAGGAAGAATCCCTTAAACCTGGAGAGTTGGGACCCATGGAATGGGTACCATGCAGTATGACTTCAAAGGGTCTGCGTTTGCTCACCGAACCTCACCAATGCTATCAGCCCGAAGTGTCCAGCCTTATGTCTCATCCAGCTCTGGGTGTAGATGTGGTAAATACAGGTTGCATCACAAGCCCTGAATGAATTATTTAAGAATTGCTCTCTATTTCACTTTCATTGTGTTTTGTTTTTGAAATTCATTTTGATAATGGGATTTATCGGATTTTCACTGCTGCTTTTAGGTCACTGTACACACGCTTGATTTCCTTATGGAGACAAATAAATCCATGGGTTTTAAGATTCTTACTTGTCAGGTATCTTCCCAGGCGTTGAATATAGGGTGTTGAGTCCATTTCGTTGAGCAAGGAGTAGGTTTTGTCTATTATATATTTGGCTTATGGAACGGTATCTGTGCTAATTTCAATCTCTGGTTTTATGCAGCATCCCAACTGACCTTTCCCCATAAGCAAGCATAAGTTGGTTTGCTAAATTTCAGACCCTGTTCTGTTTTGTAATTCAGTTCATGGGTAGCCAAGTTTACATTCCGTGTATTAGTGATAACTTATGATGTTTCTTTTTCTGTCTGACTTATTTCTCATAGAATCATCGTACCTGAATCCACTCATTATGCCGCTACGGTCCTGATGACGTAGATTTCATTACTGAGAGATATTACATTGTACGTGCGTACCACAACTTCTTTATCCATTTTATGCTTTCTCGGATATTTAACTTCTACCGTAGATGAG
The DNA here is from genome assembly GCF_059928025.1 of Delphinapterus leucas. NCBI lineage: Eukaryota > Metazoa > Chordata > Mammalia > Artiodactyla > Monodontidae > Delphinapterus > Delphinapterus leucas. The sequence continues at coordinate 6,031,178 of NW_028322245.1, forward strand.
GTTCTTGAAAACAGAGCCATCCCAAATTTTGGGGTGGTTGTGTGTTTTTGATTTTAATTTCCCTAAGCTATATGACCATAAGTGGAAGTGCCATAGGCTGTGTTGCTTTGTTTCCTACGTGTTTCAGGAAACACCATACACTTTTCCAGAGTGCCTGTTGGCAATTTAAATCCGCCCATCAGCATAACAAGGCTCCCTGTTCTCCATGACCTGTCCTGCCTTTCTGGATTTTACACTTTTTTCAGATGGCCCTTTTGACCGGGGGGCAGTGAGACTTCATTGTAGTGCAGATTTCCTTTACACGCTTGCTTGGTTGGCCAAAAAGGGCGTATGCGTTTTTTCCTGAATATATTCAGGAAAAAACGCATACGCCCTTTTTGGCCAAGTGCATCATTGTCAACATTCTGCCTCTTTTGCTATGCTTTAAGTGCAATTCCAGTCTACCCCCTGAAATCGTTTTCCTGAAATTCTGCCCCGCTTTCAAGTCCTCTTCGAAGACTTACTTCTATACATTTTTGGACGATAGCTGTCATTCATAACTCTGCAGGTTTGTGAATTACAGTGCCCCTGAGCTCCTTTCTTCAACTCGCTTTCTTGTGAGCTGGCCGCAAATCCGCAGGATTGCTTCTGGCCCTAATCTCTTTCCGGCAGGGCACGCTGAGCCTTTGGTTAATTCCTCTTCCTGGTGGGAAATGAGCGTTCCATTTGCCCGTGCAGACACCTACAGCTAGTCTCTCCTTGCTTCTCCCTATTCCTGTTCATCTTGCGCAGAAATTGCAAAGTGTGCCAAACAGGAGGTTGAATGCACTGACTCTCCAAGTGGGGAGAGTGTTAGTAAAGCGTCTGGAATGGTGAACCCGAGTACCAGGGGACGAAAACTGAGATGCATTTGAAAACTTTTCCCAATCACACCGTGGACCATACTATGGGTTTCCCATGCATGTTTTAGCTGAAGGAAGAATCCCTTAAACCTGGAAATTAGGAACCCATGGAATGGGTACCATGCAGTATGACTTCAAAGGGTCTGCGTTTGCTCACCGAACCTCACCAATGCTATCAGCCTGAAGTGTCCAGCCTTATGTCTCACCCAGCTCTGAGTGTAGATGTGGGAAATCCAGGTTGCATCACAAGCCCTGAATGAATTATTTAAGAATTGCTCTCTATTTCACTGTCATTTTGTTTTGTTTTTGAAATTTATTTTGATAATGGGATTTATCGGATTTTCACTGCTGCGTTTAGGCCGCTGTACACACGCTTGATTTCCTTATGGAGACATATAAATCCATGGGTTTTAAGATTCTTACTTGTTAGGTATCTTGCCAGGCATTGAATATGTGGTGTTGAGTCCATTTCGTTGAGCAAGGAGTAGGTCTTGTCTATTATATATTTGGCTTATGGAACGGTATCTGTGCTAATTTCAATCTCTGGTTTTATGCAGCACCCCAACTCACATTTCCCCATAAGCAAGCATAAGTTGGTTTTCTAAATTTGAGACCCTGTTCTGTTTTGTAATTCAGTTCATGGGTAGCCAAGTTTACATTCCGTGTATTAGTGATATCTTATGATGTTTCTTTTTTGTGTGACTTATTTCTCGTAGAATCATCATACCTGAATCCACTCATTATGCCGCTACGGGCCTGATGACGTAGATTTCATTGCTGAGTGATATTCCATTGTACGTGCGTACCACAACTTCTTTATCCATTTTTTACTTTCTGGGATATTTTACTTGTACCGTAGACGAGGTTCTTGTAAACAGAGCCATCCCAAACTCTGGGGTGGCTGTGTGTTTTTGATTTTAATTTCCCTAAGCTATAGGACCATAAGTGGAAGTGCCATAGGCTGTGTTGCTTTGTTTCCTACGTGTTTCTGGAAACACCATACACTTCTCCAGAGTGGTTGTTGGCAATTTACATCCCGCCCATCAGCATGACAAGGCTCCCTGTTCTCCATGACCTGTCCTGCCTTTCTGGATTTTACACTTTATTCAGATGGCTCTTTTGACCGGGGGGCCAGTGAGACTTCACTGTAGTGCAGATTTCTTTTACACGCTTGCTTGGTTGGCCAAAAAGGGCGTATGCGTTTTTTCCTGAATATATTCAGGAAAAAACGCATACGCCCTTTTTGGCCAAGTGCATCGTTGTCGACATTCTGCCTCTTTTCCTATGCTTTTAGTACAATTCCAGTCTACCCCCTGAAATCGTTTTCCTGAAATTCTGCCCCGCTTTCAAGTCCTCTTGGAAGACTTACTTCAATACATTTTTGGACGATAGCTGTCATTCATAACTCTGCAGGTTTTTGAATTACAGTGCCCCTGAGCTCATGTCTTCAACTCGCTTTCTTGTGAGCTGGCCACAAAACCGCAGGATTGCTTCAGGCCAAAGTCTCTTTCCGGCAGGGCACGCTGAGCCTTTGTTTAATTCCTCTTCCTGGTCGGAAATGAGCGTTCCATTTGCCCGTGCAGACACCTACAGCTAGTCTCTCATTGCTTCTCCCTATTCCTGTTCATCTTGCACAAAAATTGCAAAGTGTGCCAAACAGGAGGTTAAATGCACTGACTCTCCAAGTGGGGAGAGTGTTAGTAAAGCGTTCAAATGTTGAACCCGAGTACCAGGGGACGAAAACTGAGATGCATTTGAAAACGTTTCCCAATCACATGGTGGACCATACTCTGGGTTTTCCATGCATGTTTTAGCTGAAGGAAGAATCCCTTAAACCTGGAGAGTTGGGACCCATGGAATGGGTACCATGCAGTATGACTTCAAAGGGTCTGCATTTGTTCACCGAACCTCACCAATGCTATCAGCCCGAAGTGTCCAGCCTTATGTCTCATCCAGCTCTGGGTGTAGATGTGGTAAATCCAGGTTGCATCCCAAGCCCTGAATGAATTATTTAAGAATTGCTCTCTATTTCACTGTCATTGTGTTTTGTTTTTGAAATTTATTTTGATAATGGGATTTATCGGATTTTCACTGCTGCGTTTAGGCCGCTGTACACACGCTTGATTTCCTTATGGAGACATATAAATCCATGGGTTTTAAGATTCTTACTTGTCAGGTATCTTGCCAGGCGTTGAATATGGGGTGTTGAGTCCATTTCGTTGAGCAAGGAGTAGGGCTTGTCTATTATATATTTGGCTTATGGAACGGTATCTGTGCTAATTTCAATCTCTGGTTTTATGCAGCACCCCAACTCACCTTTCCCCATAAGCAAGCATAAGTTGTTTTTCTAAATTTGAGACCCTGTTCTGTTTTGTAATTCAGTTTATGTGTAGCCAAGTTTACATTCCGTGTATTACTGATATATTATGATGTTTCTTTTTCTGTGTGACTTATTTCTCGTAGAAAAATCGTACCTGAATCCACTCATTATGCCGCTATGGGCCTGAAGACGTAGATTTCATTGCTGAGTGATATTCCATTGTACATGCGTACCAGAACTTCTTTATCCATTTTTTCCTTTCTCGGATATTTAACCTGTACCGTAGACAAGGTTCTTGTAAACAGAGCCATCCCAAACTCTGGGGTGGCTGTGTGTTTTTGATTTTAATTTCCCTAAGCTATAGGACCATAAGTGGAAGTGACATAGGCTGTGTTGCTTTGTTTCCTACGTGTTTCAGGATACACCATACATTTCTCCAGAGTGGCTGTTGGCAATTTACATCCCGCCCATCAGCATAACAAGGCTCCCTGTACTCCATGACCTGTCCTGTCTTTCTGGATTTTACAATTTTTCAGATGGCCCTTTGGACCGGGGGGCAGTGAGACTTCATTGTAGTGCAGATTTCCTTTACACGCTTGCTTGGTTGGCCAAAAAGGGCGTATGCGTTTTTTCCTGAATATATTCAGGAAAAAACGCATACGCCCTTTTTGGCCAAGTGCATCATTGTTGACATTCTGCCTCTTTTCCTACGCTTTAAGTGCAATTCCAGTCTACCCCCTGAAATCGTTTTCCTGAAATTCTGCCCCGCTTTTAAGTCCTCTTTGAAGACTTACTTCAGTACATTTTTGGACGATAGCTGTCATTCATAACTCTGCAGGTTTGTGAATTACAGTGCCCCTGAGCTCCTTTCTTCAACTCGTTTTCTTGTGAGCTGGCCGCAAAACCGCAGGATTGCTTCAGGCCCTCATATGTTTCCGGAATGGCACGCTGAGCCTTTGGTTAATTCCTCTTCCTGGTGGGAAATGAGTGTTCCATTTGCCCGTGCAGACACCTACAGCTAGTCTCTCATTGGTTCTCCCTATTCCTGTTCATCTTGCGCAGAAATTGTAAACTGTGCCAAACAGGAGGTTAAAGGCACTGACTCTCCAAGTGGGGAGAGTGTTAGTAAAGCGTCTGGAATGGTGAACCCGAGTACCAGGGGACGAAAACTGAGATGCATTTGAAAACGTTTCCCAATCACACGGCGGACGATAGTCTGGGTTTCCCATTCATGTTTTAGCTGAAGGAAGAATCCCTTAAACCTGGAGAGTTGGGACACATGGAATGGGTACCATGCAGTATGACTTCAAAGGGTCTGCGTTTGCTCACCGAACCTCACCAATGCTATCAGCCCAAAGTGCCCAGCCTTATGTCTCACCCAGCTCTGGGTGTAGATGTGGTAAATCCAGGTTGCATCACAAGCCCTGAATGAATTATTTAAGAATTGCTCTCTATTTCACTGTCATTGTGTTTTGTTTTTGAAATTTATTTTGATAATGGGATTTATCGGATTTTCACTGCTGCATTTAGGCCGCTGTACACATGCTTGATTTCCTTATGGAGACATATAAATCCATGGGTTTTAATATTCTTACTTGTCAGGTGTCTTGCCAGGCGTTGAATATGGGGTGTTGAGGCCATTTTGTTGAGCAAGGAGTAGGTCTTGTCTATTATATATTTGGCTTATGGAACGGTATCTGTGCTAATTTCAATCTCTGGTTTTATGCAGCACCCCAACTCACCTTTCCCCATAAGCAAGCATAAGTTGGTTTTCTAAATTTGAGACCCTGTTCTGTTTTGTAATTCAGTTCATGGGTAGCCAAGTTTACATTCCGTGTATTAGTGATATCTTATGATGTTTCTTTTTTGTGTGACTTATTTCTCGTAGAATCATCATACCTGAATCCACTCATTATGCCGCTACGGGCCTGATGACGTAGATTTCATTGCTGAGTGATATTCCATTGTACGTGCGTACCACAACTTCTTTATCCATTTTTTACTTTCTGGGATATTTTACTTGTACCGTAGACGAGGTTCTTGTAAACAGAGCCGTCCCAAACTCTGGGGTGGCTGTGTGTTTTTGATTTTAATTTCCCTAAGCTATAGGACCATAAGTGGAAGTGCCATAGGCTGTGTTGCTTTGTTTCCTACGTGTTTCTGGAAACACCATACACTTCTCCAGAGTGGTTGTTGGCAATTTACATCCCGCCCATCAGCATGACAAGGCTCCCTGTTCTCCATGACCTGTCCTGCCTTTCTGGATTTTACACTTTATTCAGATGGCTCTTTTGACCGGGGGCCAGTGAGACTTCACTGTAGTGCAGATTTCTTTTACACGCTTGCTTGGTTGGCCAAAAAGGGCGTATGCGTTTTTTCCTGAATATATTCAGGAAAAAACGCATACGCCCTTTTTGGCCAAGTGCATCGTTGTCGACATTCTGCCTCTTTTCCTATGCTTTTAGTACAATTCCAGTCTACCCCCTGAAATCGTTTTCCTGAAATTCTGCCCCGCTTTCAAGTCCTCTTGGAAGACTTACTTCAATACATTTTTGGACGATAGCTGTCATTCATAACTCTGCAGGTTTTTGAATTACAGTGCCCCTGAGCTCATGTCTTCAACTCGCTTTCTTGTGAGCTGGCCACAAAACCGCAGGATTGCTTCAGGCCAAAGTCTCTTTCCGGCAGGGCACGCTGAGCCTTTGTTTAATTCCTCTTCCTGGTCGGAAATGAGCGTTCCATTTGCCCGTGCAGACACCTACAGCTAGTCTCTCATTGCTTCTCCCTATTCCTGTTCATCTTGCACAAAAATTGCAAAGTGTGCCAAACAGGAGGTTAAATGCACTGACTCTCCAAGTGGGGAGAGTGTTAGTAAAGCGTTCAAATGTTGAACCCGAGTACCAGGGGACGAAAACTGAGATGCATTTGAAAACGTTTCCCAATCACATGGTGGACCATACTCTGGGTTTTCCATGCATGTTTTAGCTGAAGGAAGAATCCCTTAAACCTGGAGAGTTGGGACCCATGGAATGGGTACCATGCAGTATGACTTCAAAGGGTCTGCATTTGTTCACCGAACCTCACCAATGCTATCAGCCCGAAGTGTCCAGCCTTATGTCTCATCCAGCTCTGGGTGTAGATGTGGTAAATCCAGGTTGCATCACAAGCCCTGAATGAATTATTTAAGAATTGCTCTCTATTTCACTGTCATTGTGTTTTGTTTTTGAAATTTATTTTGATAATGGGATTTATCGGATTTTCACTGCTGCGTTTAGGCCGCTGTACACACGCTTGATTTCCTTATGGAGACATATAAATCCATGGGTTTTAAGATTCTTACTTGTCAGGTATCTTGCCAGGCGTTGAATATGGGGTGTTGAGTCCATTTCGTTGAGCAAGGAGTAGGGCTTGTCTATTATATATTTGGCTTATGGAACGGTATCTGTGCTAATTTCAATCTCTGGTTTTATGCAGCACCCCAACTCACCTTTCCCCATAAGCAAGCATAAGTTGTTTTTCTAAATTTGAGACCCTGTTCTGTTTTGTAATTCAGTTTATGTGTAGCCAAGTTTACATTCCGTGTATTACTGATATATTATGATGTTTCTTTTTCTGTGTGACTTATTTCTCGTAGAAAAATCGTACCTGAATCCACTCATTATGCCGCTATGGGCCTGAAGACGTAGATTTCATTGCTGAGTGATATTCCATTGTACATGCGTACCAGAACTTCTTTATCCATTTTTTCCTTTCTCGGATATTTAACCTGTACCGTAGACAAGGTTCTTGTAAACAGAGCCATCCCAAACTCTGGGGTGGCTGTGTGTTTTTGATTTTAATTTCCCTAAGCTATAGGACCATAAGTGGAAGTGACATAGGCTGTGTTGCTTTGTTTCCTACGTGTTTCAGGATACACCATACATTTCTCCAGAGTGGCTGTTGGCAATTTACATCCCGCCCATCAGCATAACAAGGCTCCCTGTACTCCATGACCTGTCCTGTCTTTCTGGATTTTACAATTTTTCAGATGGCCCTTTGGACCGGGGGGCAGTGAGACTTCATTGTAGTGCAGATTTCCTTTACACGCTTGCTTGGTTGGCCAAAAAGAGCGTATGCGTTTTTTCCTGAATATATTCAGGAAAAAACGCATACGCCCTTTTTGGCCAAGTGCATCATTGTTGACATTCTGCCTCTTTTCCTACGCTTTAAGTGCAATTCCAGTCTACCCCCTGAAATCGTTTTCCTGAAATTCTGCCCCGCTTTTAAGTCCTCTTTGAAGACTTACTTCAGTACATTTTTGGACGATAGCTGTCATTCATAACTCTGCAGGTTTGTGAATTACAGTGCCCCTGAGCTCCTTTCTTCAACTCGTTTTCTTGTGAGCTGGCCGCAAAACCGCAGGATTGCTTCAGGCCCTCATATGTTTCCGGAATGGCACGCTGAGCCTTTGGTTAATTCCTCTTCCTGGTGGGAAATGAGTGTTCCATTTGCCCGTGCAGACACCTACAGCTAGTCTCTCATTGGTTCTCCCTATTCCTGTTCATCTTGCGCAGAAATTGTAAACTGTGCCAAACAGGAGGTTAAAGGCACTGACTCTCCAAGTGGGGAGAGTGTTAGTAAAGCGTCTGGAATGGTGAACCCGAGTACCAGGGGACGAAAACTGAGATGCATTTGAAAACGTTTCCCAATCACACGGCGGACGATAGTCTGGGTTTCCCATTCATGTTTTAGCTGAAGGAAGAATCCCTTAAACCTGGAGAGTTGGGACACATGGAATGGGTACCATGCAGTATGACTTCAAAGGGTCTGCGTTTGCTCACCGAACCTCACCAATGCTATCAGCCCGAAGTGCCCAGCCTTATGTCTCACCCAGCTCTGGGTGTAGATGTGGTAAATCCAGGTTGCATCACAAGCCCTGAATGAATTATTTAAGAATTGCTCTCTATTTCACTGTCATTGTGTTTTGTTTTTGAAATTTATTTTGATAATGGGATTTATCGGATTTTCACTGCTGCATTTAGGCCGCTGTACACATGCTTGATTTCCTTATGGAGACATATAAATCCATGGGTTTTAATATTCTTACTTGTCAGGTGTCTTGCCAGGCGTTGAATATGGGGTGTTGAGGCCATTTTGTTGAGCAAGGAGTAGGGCTTGTCTATTATATATTTGGCTTATGGAACGGTATCTGTGCTAATTTCAATCTCTGGTTTTATGCAGCACCCCAACTCACCTTTCCCCATAAGCAAGCATAAGTTGGTTTTCTAAATTTGAGACCCTGTTCTGTTTTGTAATTCAGTTTATGTGTAGCCAAGTTTACATTCCGTGTATTACTGATATATTATGATGTTTCTTTTTCTGTGTGACTTATTTCTCGTAGAATCATCATACCTGAATCCACTCATTATGCCGCTATGGGCCTGAAGACGTAGATTTCATTGCTGAGTGATATTACATTGTACGTGCGTACCAGAACTTCTTTATCCATTTTTTCCTTTCTCGGATATTTAACTTGTTCCGTAGACAACGTTCTTGTAAACAGAGCCATCCCAAACTTTGGGGTTGCTCTGTGTTTGTGATTTTAATTTCCCTAAGCTATAGGACCATAAGTGGAAGTGACATAGGCTGTGTTGCTTTGTTTCCTACGTGTTTCAGGATACACCATACATTTCTCCAGAGTGGCTGTTGGCAATTTACATCCCGCCCATCAGCATAACAAGACTCCCTGTTCTCCAAGACCTGTCCTGCCTTTCTGGATTTTACACTTTTTTCAGATGGCCCTTTTGACCGGGGGGCAGTGAGACTTCATTGTAGTGCAGATTTCCTTTACACGCTTGCTTGGTTGGCCAAAAAGGGCGTATGCGTTTTTTCCTGAATATATTCAGGAAAAAACGCATACGCCCTTTTTGGCCAAGTGCATCATTGTCGACATTCTGCCTCTTTTCCTATGCTTTAAGTGCAATTCCAGTCTACCCCCTGAAATCGTTTTCCTGAAATTCTGCCCCGCTTTCAAGTCCTCTTTGAAGACTTACTTCAGTACATTTTTGGACGATAGCTGTCATTCATAACTCTGCAGGTTTGTGAATTACAGTGCCCCTGAGCTCCTTTCTTCAACTCCTTTTCTTGTGAGATGGCCGCAAAACCGCAGGATTGCTTCAGGCCCTAATATGTTTCCGGCCGGGCATGTTGAGCCTTTGGTTAATTCTTCTTCCTGGTGGGAAATGATCGTTCAATTTGCCCGTGCAGACACTAACAGCTAGTCTCTCATTGGTTCTCCCTATGCCTGTTCATCTTGCGCAGAAATTGCAAACTGTGCCAAACAGGAGGTTAAAGGCACTGACTCTCCAAGTGGGGAGAGTGTTAGTAAAGCGTCTGGAATGGTGAACCCGAGTACCAGAGGACGAAAACTGAGATGCATTTGAAAACGTTTCCCAATCACATGGTGGACCATACTCTTGGTTGCCCATGCATGTTTTAGCTCAAGGAAGAATCCCTTAAACCTGGAGAGTTGGGATCCTTGGAATGGGTACCATGCAGTATGACTTCAAGAGGTCTGCGTTTGCTCACCGAACCTCACCAATGCTTTCAGCCCGAAGGGTCCAGCCTTATGTCTCACCCAGCTCTGGGTGTAGATGTGGTAATTCCAGGTTGCATCACAATCCCTGTATGAATTATTTAAGAATTGCTCTCTATTTCACTGTCATTGTGTTTTGTTTTTGAAATTCATTTTGATAATGGGATTTATCGGATTTTCACTGCTGCATTTAGGCCGCTGTACACACGCTTGACTTCCTTATGGAGACATATAAATCCATGGATTTTAAGATTCTTACTTGTCAGGTATAGTCCCAGGCGTTGCGTCCGTTTCGTTGAGCAAGGAGTAGGTCTTGTCTATTATATATTTGGCTTATGGAACGGTATCTGTGCTAATTTCAATCTCTGGTTTTATACAGCACCCCAACTCAACTTTCCGCATAAGCAAGCATAAGTTGATTTTCTCAATTTGAGACCATTTTCTGTTTTGTAATTCAGTTCATGTGTAGCCAAGTTTACATTCCGTGTATTAGTCATATCTTATGATGTTTCTTTTTCTGTGTGACTTATTTCTCGTAGAATCATCGTAACTGAATCCACTCATTATGGCGCTTCTGGTCTGATGACGTAGATTTCATTGCTGAGTGATATTCCATTGTACGTGCGTATCACAACTTCTTTATCCATTTTTTGCTTTCTCGGATATTTAACTTGTACCATAGACGACGTTCTTGTAAACAGAGCCGTCCCAAATTTTGGGGTGGCTGTGTGTTTTTGATTTTAATTTCCCTAATCTATAGGACCATAAGTGGAAGTGCCATAGGCTGTGTTGATTTGTTGCCTACGTGTTTCAGGAAACACTATACACTTCTCCAGAGTGGCTGTTGGCAATTTATATCCCGCACATCAGCATAACTAGGCTCCCTGTTCTCCATGACCTGTCCTGCCTTTCTTGATTTTACACTTTTTTCAGATGGCCCTTTTGACCGGGGGGCAGTGAGACTTCATTGTAGTGCAGATTTCCTTTACACGCTTGCTTGGTTGGCCAAAAAGGGCGTATGCGTTTTTTCCTGAATATATTCAGGAAAAAACGCATACGCCCTTTTTGGCCAAGTGCATCATTGTCGACATTCTGCCTCTTTTCCTATGCTTTAAGTGCAATTCCAGTCTACCCCCTGAAATCGTTTTCCTGAAATTCTGCCCCGCTTTCCAGTCCTCTTCGAAGACTTACTTCAGTACATTTTTGGACGATAGCTGTCATTCATAACTCTGCAAGTTTGTGAATTACAGTGCCCCTGAGCTCTTTTCTTCAACTCGCTTTCTTGTGAGCTGGCCGCAAAACCGCCTGATTGCTTCAGGCCCTAATCAGTTTCCGGCAGGGCACGCTGAGCCTTTGGTTAATTCCTCTTCCTGGTGGGAAATGAGTGTTCCATTTGCCCGTGCAGACACCTACAGCTAGTCTCTCATTGGTTCTCCCTATTCCTGTTCATCTTGCGCAGAAATTGTAAACTGTGCCAAACAGGAGGTTAAAGGCACTGACTCTCCAAGTGGGGAGAGTGTTAGTAAAGCGTCTGGAATGGTGAACCCGAGTACCAGGGGACGAAAACTGAGATGCATTTGAAAACGTTTCCCAATCACACGGAGGACCATACTCTGGGTTTCACATGGACGTTTTAGCTGAAGGTAGAATCCCTTAAACCTGGAGAGTTGGGACCCATGGGATGGGTACCATGCAGTATGACTTCAAAGGGTCTGCGTTTGCTCACCGAACCTCACAAATGCTATCACCCCGAAGTGCCCAGCCTTATGTCTCACCCAGCTCTGGGTGTAGATGTGGTAAATCCAGGTTGCATCACAAGCCCTGAATGAATTATTTAAGAATTGCTCTCTATTTCACTCTCATTGTGTTTTGTTTTTGAAATTTATTTTGATAATGCGATTTATCGGATTTTCACTGCTGCGTTTAGGCCGCTGTACACACACTAGATTTCCTTATGGAGACATATAAATCCATGGGTTTTAAGATTCTTACTGGTCAGGTATCTTCTCAGGCGTTGAATATGCGGTGTTGAGTCCATTTCGTTGAGCAAGGAGTAGGTCTTGTCTTTTATATATTTGGCTTATGGAACTGTATGTGTGCTAATTTCAATCTCTGGTTTTATGCAGCACCCCAACTCACCTTTCCTCATAAGCAAGCATAAGTTGGTTTTCTAAATTTGAGACCCTGTTCTGTTTTGAAATTCAGTTTATGTGTAGCCAAGTTTACATTCCGTGTATTAGTGATATCTTATGATGTTTCTTTTTCTGTGTGACTTATTTCTCGTAGAATCATCATACCTGAATCCCCTCATTATGCCGCTACGGGCCTGATGACGTAGATTTCATTGCTGAGTGATATTCCATTGTACGTGCGTACCACAACTTCTTTATGCAGTTTTTGCTTTCTCGGATATTTAACTTGTACCGTAGACGAGGTTCTTGTCAACAGAGCCGTCCCAAACTTTGGGGTGGCTCTGTGTTTTTGGTTTTAATTTCCCTAATCTATAGGACCATAAGTGGAAGTGCCATAGGCTGTGTTGCTTTGTTTCCTACGTGTTTCTGGAAACACCATACACTTCTCCAGAGTGGCTGTTGGCAATTTACATCCCGCCCATCAGCATGACAAGGCTTCCTGTTCTCCATGACCTGTCCTGCCTTTCTGGATTTTACACTTTTTTCAGATGGCCCTTTTGACCGGGGGGCAGGGAGACTTCAATGTAGTGAATATTGCCTTTACACGCTTGCTTGGTTGGCCAAAAAGGGCGTATGCGTTTTTTCCTGAATATATTCAGGAAAAAACGCATACGCCCTTTTTGGCCAAGTGCATCATTGTCGACATTCTGCCTCTTTTCCTATGCTTTAAGTGCAATTCCAGTCTACCCCCTGAAATCGTTTTCCTGAAATTCTGCCCCGCTTTCAAGTCCTCTTCGAAGACTTACTTCAATACATTTTTGGACGATAGCTGTCATTCATAACTCTGCAGGTTTGTGAATTACAGTGCCCCTGAGGTCCTTTCTTCAACTTGCTTTCTTGTGAGCTGGCCGCAAAACCTCAGGATTGCTTCAGGCCCTAATCTGTTTCCGGCAGGGCACGCTGAGCCTTTGGTTAATTCCTCTTCCTGGTGGGAAATGAGCGTTAAATTTCCATGTTCAGACACCTTCACATGAGTCGTCATGGTGCCCCTTTGCCCCGGTTATCTCTATGGAGGTTGGAGTTGGAAGGCCTCCTCACTCAAGATCAGTGTGCCCACGGAGCCAACCCTGCAACTTCAGGGCATGGTTGGGGGTTAGGATCACCACGAGGGTTCCTTTTTCCTTAGGAGGGAGGTGGCCTTTTGGGCTGCTGATTTCCAGGTTATCAGATACTGCCAGTATCTTGGCCAGATGTGGCGGTGGGCCAATCCCCTTGGTGACCGTAGTTTATCCTACCTGGATCGCATTCTTGCATTGTTCCATTTCAAGTGGTCCCAGGTTTTGCACTAATACTCCAATGGCGATTCACCGTTCACCAGGAATGTAAAGGTCAAAGGGTTTAGCTAAATTAGGGAGTTCCAGGGCAAGGGTCTGAATTGACTGCTCTTTCCATTCTTGAAAGGCCACTTCTGCATTCTATTCAAAAGGATCATCACCTTTTCCTTTCAGTGTTTCATATAGAGGCCGAGCTAGTAGACTGTAGTTAGGGATCCAGAAGCAGCAAACCCTGGCCTCCCCAGGAACCCCTAAGCTGTCTTCTAGTTTCAGAAATGGGTAAGGCTGTAAATTGTTTCTTCCCTTTCCTGGGATGGGCTTCTCCGACCTTCTGTGAGAATGAAGCCCAGGCAGGTCACCGTAGTCTGTGATATTTGAGCTTTTTCTTGGACAACTTGTATCCTTTATTGGCTTGGTAGTTCAGCGGTCTCCTTAGTAGGGCTGGCGATCAGAATGTCGTCTGCATATTGAAGGAGTGTTTCCTTTTCCAGAGGTAGAACTTTTAAGTCTTTAGCTGAGCTTTCCCCAAAGATGGTGTGGGAATTTTTGAACCCTTGGGGCAACACGGCCCGGAAGTATTGTTTTAGCTGTATGTTGAGTCCTGCCACTCACAAGCCAAAATTTCTTGTGGCTCTGGGACTAATAGAATACAAAAGAAGGCATCATTGAAGACTAATACAGAATACCATGTCCTGGTGGTTGGTAGAATGACCAGCAGGGTGTAGGATTTAGGAACTACTGGAGGTATATCCTCGGTGGCTTCACTGACTGTCCTGACATCCTTTACCAGGACTCCAGCAGCCCATGGGGCTCTCGAGGTCAGGCCAATCCCAGGATATGGAGCTCACCTGGGCAGGTACCCCACCCCAGCCCATGGGGCTCTCGTGGTCAGGCCCCTCCCAGGATACAGAGCTACCCTTGCAGGTACCATGGCAAGGCTGGGAACACAGAAACCGTGCATATCGCCCTCATTGCAGAGCACTCCCAGCTCACCTGTCACTCAGATCTGACACAGAGCACCTCAGAGCAGGACTTGAACTAACAAACAGCAGCTCCGACAGGTCTGTGACCCTGGGCATCACTCTGTGTGGCCTCCCTCCACCTGGTCTTCCAGAGACTTCCACTGCACCCGGGGCACCAGGCCTCTGTCTCCACCCACCAGCCACCCCTCCTCTCCCTGACTCCTGGGTTCCTCTCATTAGGAGAGGGTTTTCTTGAAGTTGTCTCCCACTCATGGGCCAGATAATATAATTAGAAAACAAGCCAGAGCTGCAGCCCCTTGTCTATCCTGACTCTCAGGAGCCCACACCTGTTCCTTGGACCTGGCCGATTCAGCAAGTTCCAGTTTCTGCAACTGTGAGCCCCTGAGGGGTGATTATTGGCTGGCCTGGGAAGCCTGACCGTGCCGGCCAGCCCTCCCCAGGTGTGCCTGGGTTCAGATCAATATAAACACCGCTCCAGGCAGCAAGAGCCCCTGCAGCTGTGCCTGACGCCATTTTCTCTGCCCTGTCAGCAGTCTTGGGGCTGGACTGGTGGGAGGGAGTGAGAGGCCACGGCTTTGTGGGTGGCCCAGTGTGAGTGGGGCTCTGCTGGACTTTCTGCAGCAGTTGCCAAGATGCCACCTGCTAAAGAAGAGGATGTGTCACCCATACCTGCCGCTGGAATTTCTCCCTGGGCATAGGTGAGTGAGGAAGAAAGCAGTGGGGGCCGGGACAGCAGGGGTATCTCAGGCAGGGAAATGGAAAGCTTCCAGAAGAGCACCCAGGACCAGGACCACCCTGGCTGGCCTGCAGGCACCAAGTCGGCTGGCATGCTGTCGCTCATGTGGCTCCATGGCCCTTCCTCTAGGCTTTCAAGTCCTTGTACATATTCAGGTGTTTTACCTGGGAAGGGTGGGAACATTTCAGCAGCAGCTGGCCTGGGGCTCAGCCCACGTTTACTCACAGATGCCTCGGCACTGTCCCCCAGCTTTGCAATGAGGACGCTTGTTGCGTGGGGCCTGCTGGCTGAATGGGAGATGATTCCCCACCACCGACCAACTTCAGAATTGTTTACAACTGGAGCAAGTGCCCTGATACGGTTTTCCTCTGTGTAGCTGGTGGGTTCTGTTTTTTTTTCTTTTTTGGTTCAAGGTAGATTTTATTCCTCTTTTTTGTATTTACAGATATAAGCATGGAAATAATTTATTCATATAAATACATGTATGTGAAGGGAAGAATATTTTTTCTGTTTTACTTTTTGTAATTTGAATTTTATTTTATTTTTTTATACAGCAGGTTCTTTTTGGTTATCTATTTTATACATATAAATGTATACATGCCAATCCCAATCTCTCAACTCCTCCCACCACCACCCCCCAACAGCTTTCCCCCCTTGGTGTCCATACGTTTGTTGTCTACATCTGTTGCTCTATTTCTGCCTTGCAAAACGGTTCATCTGTACAATTTGTCTAGGTTCCACATATAGCCATTAATAGACAAGATTTCTTTTTCTCTTTCTGACTTACTTCACTCTGTATGACAGTCTCTAGATCCATCAACGTCTCTACAAATGACCCAATTTCATTCCTTTTTATGGCTTAGTAATATTCCATTTTATATATGTACCACGTCTTTATGCATTCGTCTGTCTGTGGGCATTTAGGTTGCTTCCATTTCCTGGATATTGTAAATAGTGATGCAATGAACATTGCGGTGAATGTCTCTTTTTGATTTATGGTTTTGTCTGGGTATATGCCCAGTAGTGGGACTGCTGTATCATATGGTAATTCTATTCTTAGTTTTATAAGAAACTCCATAACTTTCTCCACAGTGACTGTATCAATTTCATTCCCAACAATAGCGGAAGAGGGTTCCTTATCTCCACACCCTTTCCAGCATTTGTTGTTTGTAGATTTTCTGATGATGCCCATTCTAACAGGTGTGAGGTGATACACCATGGATGAGTCTATTTCGTTGAGCAAAGAGTAGGTCTTGTCTAGTACATATTTGGCTTATGGAACGGTATGTGTGCTAATTTCAATCTCTGGTTTTATACAGCACCGCAACTCAACTTTCCCCTTAAGCAAGCATAAGTGTTTATCTAAATGTGAGACTCTGTTCGGTTTTGGAATTCAGTTTATGTGTAGCCAAGTTTACACTCTCTCTATTAGTGATATCTTATGATAATTACCTTTCTCTGGGTGACCTATTTCTCTTAGAATCATCATACTTAAATCCACTCAATTTGCTGCTACAGGCCTGATGACATTGATTTCATTGCTGAGTGATATTCCATTGTACGTAAGTAGCACAACTCCTTTATCCATATTTTTCTTTCTGGGATATTTAATTTGTACTGGACTCAAGGTTCTTGTAAACACAGCAGCCCTAAATTTGGTGTTGGCTGTGTCTTGTTGATTTTAATTTTCCTAAGCTATAGGGCCAAAAGTGGAAGTGCCCTAGGGTCTGTAGCTTTGTTTTTCAGATGTTTCAGGATACACCATAAACATCTCCAGAGTGTCTGTTGGCAATTTACATCCCGCCCATCAGCATAACAAGGCTCCCTGTTCTCCATGGCCTGTCCTGTGTTTCTGGTTTTTACACATTTTTCAGATGGCCCTTTTGACGAATGGGAAATGAGACTTCATTGTAGTGCGGATTTCCATTGCTCGAGTGCTTGGTTGGCCAAAAAGGGCATATGTGTTTTTTCCTGAATATATTCAGGAAAAAATGTTTACGCACTTTTGTCCAAGTGCATCACTGTCAAAGATCTGCCGCTTTTCACATGCTTTAAACGCAATTCCAATCTACCTCCTGAAATATGATTCCTGCAATTCTGCCTCGTTTTGAAGTCCTCTTTGCAGACTTACTTCAGTATATTTTTGCCAATAGCTGTCATTTATAACTCTGCAGGTTTGTGAATTACAGTGCCTGTGATTTCCTTTCTTAACTCGTTTCCTTGAAAGCTGGCCACAGAACCGCAGGTTTGCTTTAGGCCATAATCAGGGTCTGGCACGGCACTCTGAGACTTTGGTTAATTCCTCTTCCTGGTGGGAAATTAGAGTTAAATGTGCCCCTCCGGACACCTGCCTCACTCCCAGCCCCTTGGTGATGTGTGTCCTGTGGTTTGAGGCCACATGTGCTGGGTTCCTCACCTTTGGCTGATGTGGCCCCACTGGTGTGAGGACACTCCTGCCTGGTTCCCATCCCCTTGGTGATGTGGGCCATCCGGTGAGAGTCTGATCCTGGTTGGGTTCCTCACACTTCTGTGAGGTGGGCCCTCTTCTCTGACGTCACTCCTGCCTGGCTGGCACACCCCGCCTTGGCGAAGTCGGCCCTCTGGTGGGATTTGGTGCCTGCTGGGGGTCTCCTGCCCTCGGTAATCAGGGCCCTCTGGCGTCAGGCCCTAATTCCTGGGCTCCCAATATTTTCTGATATGCGCCCTGTGGTTCGAGTACACTCCTACCAGGTTCCCAACCCCATGGGAATGTGGGCCTTCTGCTCTGAGGTCCCAACCGTGGGTTGCTCAGTTTCATGATGAGGGCCCTCTGCTGTGAGTTCTCTCCGGCCTGGATCCCATAGCCTCGCTGATCCTGGCCACCTGCTGGGAGGTTCCAACTGCGGGATTCCTCACCTTTTTTTCTTCTATGGACCCTCTCTTTTGAGACTCCTCCTGCCTGCCTCACTCCCAGTCCCTTGGTGATGTGTGTCCTCTGGTGTGAGGCCACGTGTGCTGGGTCCCTCGCCTTTGGATGATGTGGCCACACTGGTGTGAGGACACTCCTGCCTGCTTCCTATCCCCTTGATGATGTGTGCCCTCTGGTGAGAGTCTGATCCTGGCTGGGTTACTCACCCTTCTGTGAGGTGGGCCCTCTGCTGTGAGGTCACTCCTGCCTGGCTGGCACACCCCACCTGGGCAACATCGGCCCTCTTGTGGCACTTGGAGCCTGCTGGGAGCCTCCTCCCCTCGGTGATGGGGGCCCTCTAGCGTCAGGCCCTAACTGCTGGGTACCCACATTTTCTGATACGTGCTTAGTGGTGCGAGGACACTCCTGCGAGGTTCCCATCCCCATGGGCATGTGGGCCTTCTGCTCTAAGGTCCCAACACCTGTGTTGTTCACCGTTTCATGATGTTGGCTCTCTGGTGTTAGTTCACTCAGGCCTAGATCCCATAGACTCTGTGCTCTGAGCCGACTGCTGGGAGGTTCCTACTGCTGGATTCCTTACCTTTTTTATTCTTTGGGTCCTGTGTTTTTATGCTCCTACTTCCTGACTCACTCCCAGCCCCTTTGTGATGTAGGTCCTCTGGTTTAAGGCCACATGTACCGGTTTCCTCACCTTTATTGATGTGGCCCCACTGGTGTGAGGACACTCCTGCCTGGTTCCCATCCCCTTGGTGATTGGGGCCCTCTTGTGAGAGGCTGATCCTGTCTGGATTCCTCACACTTCTGGGAGGTGGGCCCTCTGCTGTGAGGTCACTCCTGCCTGGCTGGCACACGTCACGTTGGCGATGTGGGCCCTCAGTTGGGAGTTGGTGCCTGCTGGGAGTCTCCTCCCCTCGGTAATGAGGGCCCTCTGGCGTCAGGCCCTAACTCATGGGCTCCCAAAATTTTCTGATGTGCGCCCTGTCGTGTGAGTACACTCCAGCCAGGGTCCCTTCCCTAGGTGATGTGGGCTTTCTGCTCTGTGGTCCCAACGGCTGGGTTGCTCACAGTGTCAGAATGTGGGCCCTCTGTTTTGAGTTCAGTGAGGCCTGGATCCCATAGCCTCGCTGCTCCTGGCTGCCTGCTGGGAGGTTCCAACTGCAGGATTCCTCACCTTTTTTACGCAATGGGCCCTCTGTTTTGAGGCTCCTCCTGCCTGCCTCACTCCCAGCCCCTTGGTGATGTGTGTCCTGTAGTTTGAGGCCACGTGTGCTGGGTCTGTCACATTTCGGTGATGTGGCCCCACTGGTGTGAGGACACTCCTGCCTGGTTTCCATTCCCTTGGTGATGTGGGCCCTCTGGTGAGAGTCTGATCCTCTTTGGGTTCCTCACACTTTTGTGTGGTTGGCCCTCTGCTCTGAGGTCACTCCTGCCTGGCTGGCACACCCCGCATTGGCGACGTCGGCCCTCTGGTAGCAGTTGGAGCTTGCTGGGAGCCTCCTCTCCTCACTGATGAGGGCCCTCTGGCGTCCGGCCCTAACTGCTGGGCTCCCCACCTTTTCTGTTGTGTGCCCACTGGTGCGATGACACTCCTGCTTGGTTCCCTTCCCCATGGGGATGTGGGCCTTGTGCTCTGAGGTCACAACGGCTGGGTTGCTTACAGTATCACGATGAGGGCCCTCTGTTGTGAGTTCATCACTGCCTGGATCCCATAGCCTCGGTGCTCTGGGCCGCCTGCTGGGATGTTCCAACTGCTGGATTCCTCACCTTTTTATACAATGGGCCATGTGTTTTGAGGTTAATCCTGCCTGCCTCGCTCTGAGACCCATGGTGATGTGGGTCTTCTGGTTTGAGGCCACATGTGCTGGGTACCTCAACTTTCGATGATGTGGCCCCACGGGTGTGAGGACACTCGTGCCTGATTCCCAGCCCCTTGCTTATGTGGGCACTCTGGTGAGAGTCTGATCATGACTGGGTTCCTTACCCTTCTGTGAGGTGGGCGCTCTGATGTGAGGTCACTCCTGCCTGGATGGCTTACGTCGCCTTGGCGACATAGGCCCTCTGTTGGCCACTGAAGCATGCTGGGAGCCACCTACCCTCTTTAATGAGGGCCCTGGAAGAAACGCATATGCCCTTTTTGACCAAGTGCATCATTGTCGAAGTTCTGCCTCTTCTCCTATACTTTCAGAGGACTTCCCATCTACCTCCTGAAATCGTATTCCTGGAATTCTGCCCCGCGTTCAAGTCCTCTTTGCAGCCTTACTTCAATATATTTTTGGACGATAGCTGTCATTTATAACTCTGCAGGTTTGTGAATTACAGTGCCCCTGAGCTCCATTCTTCAACTCGCTTTCTTGTGAGCTGGCCACAAAACCGCAGGATTGCTTCAGGCCCTAATCTGGTTCCGGCACGGCATGTTGAGCCTTTGGCTAATTCCTCTTCCTGATGGGAAATGAGCGTTAAATTTGCTCGTGCAGACACCTACAGCTAATCTCTCATTGGTTCTCCCTATTCCTGTTCATCTTGCTCAGAAATTCCAAACTGTGCCAAACAGGAGGTTAAAGGCACTGACTCTCCAATTGGGGAAAGAGTTAGTAAAGCGTCTGGAATGGTAAAACCGAGTATGAGGGGAAGAAAACTGAGATGCATTTAAAAAGGTTTCCCGGTCACACGGTGGACCATATTCTGGGTTTCCCATGCGTGTTTTACCTGAAGGAAGAATCCCTTAAACCTGGAGAGGTGGGACCCATGCAATGGGTGCCATGCAGTATGACTTCAAATGGCCTGCATTTTCTCACCGAACCTCACCAATGCTATCAGCCCAAAGTGTCGAACCTTATGTCTCACTCAGCTCTAGGTGTAGATGTGGTAAATCCAGGTTGCATCACAAGCCCTGAATGAATTATTTAAGAATTGCTCTCTATTTCACTGTCATTGTGTTTGTTTTTGTAGTTTATTTTGATAATGGGATTTATCGGATTTTCTCTGCTGCCTTCATGCAGCTGTACACACACTTGATTCTCTTACGGAGACATATAAATCCATGGGTTTGAAGATTCTTACTAGTCATGTGTAATCCTAGGATTTGAATATGGTGTGTTTAGTCCATTTCGTTGAGCAACGTGTAAGTCTTGACTCTTACATATTTGGCTTATGGAAAGGTATGTGTGCTAATTTCTATCTCTGGTTTTATGCAGCACCCCACCTAACCTTTCCCCATAAGCAAGCATAAGTTGGTGTTCTAAATTTGAGACCCTGTTCTGTTTTGTAATTCAGTTCATGTGTAGCCAAGTTTACATTCCGTGTATGAGTGATATCTTATGATGTTTCATTTTCTGTGTGACTTATTTCACTTAGAATCATCGTACCTGGATCCACTCAATATGCCGCGACGGGCCTGATGACATAGATTTCATTGGTGAGTGATATTCCATTGTACGTGCGTACCACAACTTCTTTAACCATTTTTCACATTCTGGGATATTTAACTTGTACCGTAGACGACGTTCTTGTAAACAGAGCTGTCCCAAACTTTGGGGTGGCTGTGTGTTTTTGATTTTAATTTCCCTAAGCTATAGGACCATAAGTGGAAGTGACATAGGCTCTGTTGCTTTGTTTCCTACGTGTTTCAGGAAACCCCATACACTTCTCCAGAGTGGCTGTTTGCAATTTACATCCCCCCCATCAGCATAACAAGTCTCCCTGTTCTCCATGACCTGTCCTGCCTTTCTGGATTTTACACTTTTTCAGATGCCCCTTTTGACCGGGGGGCAGTGAGACTTCATTGTAGTGCAGATTTCATTTACCTGCTTGCTTGCTTGGCCAAAAATGGCGTATGCGTTTTTTCCTGAATATATTCAGGAAAAAACGCATACGCACTTTTTGGCCAGTGCATCATTGTCGACATTCTGCCTCTATTCCTATGCTTTAAGTGCAATTCCAGTCTACCCCCTGAAATCGTTTTCCTGAAATTCTGCCCCGCTTTCAAGTCCTCTTCGAAGACTTACTTCAATACATTATTGGACGATAGCTGTCATTCATAACTCTGCAGGTTTGTGAATTACAGTGCCCCTGAGCTCGTTTCCTCAACTCGCTTTCTTGTGAGCTGGCCGCAAAACCGCAGGA
Source organism: Delphinapterus leucas (assembly GCF_059928025.1). Lineage (NCBI taxonomy): Eukaryota > Metazoa > Chordata > Mammalia > Artiodactyla > Monodontidae > Delphinapterus > Delphinapterus leucas. The sequence goes on from NW_028322245.1 coordinate 6,053,168, forward strand.
TTGCTGCAGGCCCTAATCTGTTTCCGACAGGGCACACTGAGCCTTTGGTGAATTCCTCTTCCTGGTGGGAAATGAGCGTTCCATTTGCCCGTGCAGACACCTACAGCTAGTCTCTCATTGTTTCTCCCTATTCCTGTTAATCTTGCGTAGAAATTGCAAACTGTGCCAAACAGGAGGTTAAAGGCACGGACTCTCCAAGTGGGGAGAATGTTAATAAAGTGTCTGGAATGGTGAACCCGAGTACCAGGGTTCGAAAACTGAGATATATTTGAAAACGTTTCCCAATCACACGGTGGACAATACTCTGGGTTTCCCATGCATGTTTTAGCTGAAGGAAGAATCCCTTAAACCTGGAGAGTTGGGACCCATGGAATGGATACCATGCAGGATGACTTCAATGGGTCTGCGTTTGCTCACCGAACCTCACCAATGCTATCAGCCCGAAGTGTCCAGCGTTATGTCTCACGCAGCTCTGTGTGTAGATGTGGTAAATCCAGGTTGCATCACAAGCCCTGAATGAATTATTTAAAAATTGCTCTCTATTTCACTGTCATTGTGTTTGTTTTTGAAATTTATTTTGATAATGGGATTTATCGGATTTTCTCTGCTGCGTTCAGGCCGTTGTACACACGCTTGATTTCCTTATGGAGACATATAAATCCGTGGGTTTTAAGATTCTTAATTGTCAGGTATCTTCCCAGGCGTTGAATATGGGGTGTTGAGTCCATTTCGTTGAGCAAGGAGTAGGTCTTGTCTATTATATATTTGGCTTATGGAACGGTATCTGTGCTAATTTCAATCTCTGGTTTTATGCAGCACCCCAACTCACCTTTCCCCATAAGCAAGCATAAGTTGGTTTTCTAAATTTGAGACCCTGTTCTGTTTTGTATTTCAGTTCATGTGTAGCCAAGGTTATATTCCGTGTATTAGTGATATCTTATGATGTTTCTTTATCTGTGTGACTTATTTCTCGTAGAATCATCGTACCTGAATCCACTAATTATGCCGCTACGGGCCTGATGACGTAGATTTCATTGCTGAGTTATATTCCATTGTACGTGCGTACCACAACTTCTTTATCCATTTTTTGCTTTCTCGGATATTTAACTTGTACTGTAGACGAGGTTCTTGTAAACAGAGCCGTCCCAAACTTTGGGGTGGCTGTGTGTTTGTGATTTTAATTTCCCTAAGTTATAGGACCATATGTGGAAGTGCCATAGGCTGTGTTGCTCTGTTTCCTACGTGTTTCAGGATACACCATACATTTCTCCAGAGTGGCTGTTGGCAATTTACATCCCGCCCATCAGCATAACATGGCTCCCTGTTCTCCATGACCTGTCCTGCCTTTCTGGATTTTACACTTTTTTCAGATGGCCCTTTTGACCGGGGGGCAGTGAGACTTAATTGTAGTGCAGATTTCCTTTACACGCTTGCTTGGTTGGCCAAAAAGGGCGTATGCGTTTATTCCTCAATATATTCAGGAAAAAACGCATACGCCCTTTTTCGCCAAGTGCATCATTGTCGACATTCTGCCTCTTTTCCTATGCTTTAAGTGCAATTCCAGTCTACCCCCTGAAATCGTTTTCCTGAAATTCTGCCCCGCTTTCAAGCCCTCTTCGAAGACTTACTTCAGTACATTTTTGGACGATACCTGTCATTCATAACTCTGCATGTTTGTGAATTACAGTGCCCCTGAGCTCCTTTCTTCAACTCGCTTTCTTGTGAACTGGCCGCAAAACCGCAGGATTGCTTCAGGCCCTAATCTGTTTCCGGCATGGCATGCTGAGCCTTTGGTTAATTCCTCTTCCTGGTGGGAAATGGGCGTTCCATTTGCCCGTGCACACACCTACAGCTAGTCTCTCATTGCTTCTCCCTATTCCTGTTCATCTTGCGCAGAAATTGCAAACTGTGCCAAACAGGAGGTTAAGGGCACTGACTCTCCAAGTGGGGAGAGTGTTAGTAAAGCGTCTGGAATGGTGAACCCGAGTACCAGGGGCGAAAACTGAGAAGCATTTGAAAACGTTTCCTGGTCACACAGTGCACAGTACTGTGGGTTTCCCATGCATGTTTTAGCTGAAGGAAGAATCCCTTAAACCTGGAGAGTTGGGACCCATGGAATGGGAACCATGCAGTATGACTTCAAAGGGTCTGCGTTTCCTCACCGAACCTCACCAATGCTATCAGCCCGAAGTGTACAGCCTTATGTCTCACCCAGCTCTTGATGTAGATGTGGTAAATCCAGGTTGCATCACAAGCCCTGAATGAATTATTTAAGAATTGCTCTCTATTTCACTGTCATTGTGTTTTGTTTTTGAAATTCATTTTGATAATGGGATTTATCGGATGTTCACTGCTGCGTTCAGGCCGCTGTACACACGCTTGATTTCCTTATGGAGACATATAAATCCATGGGTTTTAAGATTCTTACTTGTCAGGTATCTTCCCAGGCGTTGAATATGGGGTGTTGAGTCCATTTCGTTGAGCAAGGTGTAGGTCTTGTCTATTATATATTTCTCTTATGGAACGGTATCTGTGCTAATTTCAATCTCTGGTTTGATGCAGCACCCCAACTCACCTTTCCCCATAAGCAAGCATAAGTTGGTTTTCTAAATTTGAGACACTCTTCTGTTTTGTATTTCAGTTCATGTGTAGCCAAGTTTACATTCCGTGTATTAGTGATATCTTACGATATTTCTTTTTCTGTGTGACTTATTTCTCGTAGAACCATCGTACCTGAATCCACTCATTATGCCGCTATGGGCCTGATGACGTAGATTTCATTGCTGAGTGATATTCCATTGTACATGCGTACCACAACTTCTTTATCCATTTTTTGCTTTCTCGGATATTTAACTTGTACCGTAGACGAGGTTCTTGTAAACAGAGCCGTCCCAAACTTTGGGGTGGCTGTGTGTTTTTGATTTTAATTTCCCTAAGCTATAGGACCATAAGTGGAAGTGCCATAGGCTGTGTTGCTTTGTTTCCTACGTGTTTCTGGAAACACCATACACTTCTCCAGAGTGGTTGTTGGGAATTTACATCCCGCCCATCAGCATAACAAGGCTCCCTGTTCTCCATGACCTGTCCTGCCTTTCTGGATTTTACACTTTTTTCAGATGGCCCTTTTGACCGGGGGGCAGTGAGACTTCATTGTAGTGCAGATTTCCTTTACACGCTTGCTTGGTTGGCCAAAAAGGGCGTAGGCGTTTTTTCCTGAATATATTCAGGAAAAAACGCATACGCCCTTTTTGGCCAAGTGCATCATTGTCGACATTCTGCCTCTTTTCCTATGCTTTAAGTGCAAATCCAGTCTATCCCCTGAAATCGTGTTCTTGAAATTCTGCCCCGCTTTCAAGTCCTCTTCGAAGACTTACTTCAATACATTTTTGGATGATAGCAGTCATTCATAACTCTGCAGCTTTGTGAATTACAGTGCCCCTGAGCTCCTTTGTTTAACTCGCTTTCTTGTGAGCTGGCCAAAAAACCGCCGGATTGCTTCAGGCCCTAATCTGTTTCCGGCAGAGCACCATGAGCCTTTGTTTAATCCCTCTTCCTGGTGGGAAATGAGCGTTCAATTTGCCCGTGCAGACACCAACAGCTAGTCTCTCATTGGTTCTCCCTATTCCTGTTCATCTTGCGCAGAAATTCCAAACTGTGCCAAACAGGAGGTTAAAGGCAATGACTGTCCAAGTGGGGAGAGTGTTAGTAAAGCGTCTGGAATGGTGAACCCGAGTACCAGGGGACGAAAACTGAGATGCATTTGAAAACGTTTCCCAATCACACGGCGGACGATAGTCTGGGTTTCCCATGCATGTTTTAGCTGAAGGAAGAGTCCCTTAAACCTGGAGAGTTGGGACCCATGGAATGGGTACCATGCAGTATGACTTCAAAGGGTCTGCGTCTGCTCACCGAACCTCACCAATGCTATCAGCCCGAAGTGTCCAGCCTTATGTCTCACCCAGCTCTGGGTGTAGATGTGGTAAATCCAGGTTGCATCACAAGCCCTGAATGAATTATTTAAGAATTGCTCTCTATTTCACTGTCATTGTGTTTTTTTTTTTGAAATTTATTTTGATAATGGGATTTACCGGATTTTCACTGTTCCGTTTAGGCTGCTGTACACACGCTTGTTTTCCTTATGGAGACATATAAATCCATGGTTTTTAAGATACTTACTTGTCAGGTATCTTTCCAGGCGTTGAATATGGGCTGTTGAGTCCATTTCGTTGAGCAAGTAGTAGGTCTTGTCTATAATATATTTGGCTTATGGAACGGTACCTGTGCTAATTCCAATCTCTGGTTTTATGCAGCACCCCAACTCACCTTTCCCCATAAGCAAGCATAAGTTGGTTTTCTAAATTTGAGACCCTGTTCTGTTTTGTAATTCAGTTTATGTGTAGCCAAGTTTACATTCCGTGTATTACTGATATCTTATGACGTTTATTTTTCTGTGTGACTTATTTCTCGTAGAATCATCGTACCTGAATCCACTCATTATACCGCTATGGGCCTGAAGACGTAGATTTAATTGCTGAATGATATTCCATTGTACGTGCGTACCAGAACTTCTTTATCCATTTTTTCCTTTCTCGGATATTTAACTTGTACCGTAGACAAGGTTCTTGTAAACAGAGCCATCCCAAACTTTGGGGTGGCTGTGTGTTTTTGATTTTAATTTCTTTAAGCTATAGGACCATAAGTGGAAGTGACATAGGCTGTGTTGCTTTGTTTCCTACGTGTTTCAGGATACACCATACATTTCTCCAGAGTGGCTGTTGGCAATTTACATCCCGCCCATCAGCATAACAAGGCTCCCTGTTCTCCAAAACCTGTCCTGCCTTTCTGGATTTTACACATTTTTCAGATGGCCCTTTTTGACCGGGGGGCAGTGAGACTTCATTGTAGTGCAGATTTCCTTTACACGCTTGCTTGGTTGGCCAAAAAGGGCGTATGCGTTTTTTCCTGAATATATTCAGGAAAAAACGCATACGCCCTTTTTGGCCAAGTGCATCATTGTCGACATTCTGCCTCTTTTCCTATGCTTTAAGTGCAATTCCAGTCTACCCCCTGAAATCGTTTTCCTGAAATTCTGCCCCGCTTTCAAGTCCTCTTCTAAGACTTACTTCAATACATTTTTGGATGATAGCTGTCATTCATAACTCTGCAGTTTTGTGAATTGCAGTGCCCCTGAGCTCCTTTCTTCAACTCTCTTTCTTGTGAGCTGGCCGCAAAACCGCAGGATTGCTTCAGGCCATAATCTCTTTCCGGGGGGGAACGCTGAGCCTTTGTTTAATTCCTCTTCCTGGTCGGAAATGAGCGTTCCATTTGCCCATGCAGGCACCTACAGCTAGTCTCTCATTGGTTCTCCCTATTCCTGTACATCTTGCGCAGAAATTGCAAACGGTGCCCAACAGGAGGTTAATGGCGCTGACTCTCCAAGTGGGGAGAGTGTTAGTAAAGTGTCTGGAATGATGAACCCGAGTTCCAGGGGACGAAAACTGAGATGTATTTGAAAACGTTTCCCGGTCACACAGTGCACAGTACTGTGGGTTTCCCATGCATGTTTTAGCTGAAGGAAGAATCCCTTAAACCTGGAGAGTTGGGACCCATGGAATGGGTACCATGCAGTATGACTTCAAAAGGTCTGCGTTTGCTCACCGAACCTCACCAATGCTATCAGCCCGAAGTGTCCAGCCTTATGTCTCACCCAGCTCTGGATGTAGATGTGGTAAATCCTGGTTGCATCACATGCCCTGAATGAATGATTTAAGAATTGCTCTCTCTTTCACTGTCATTGTGTTTTGTTTTTGTAATTCATTTTGATCATGGGATTTATTGGATTTTCTCTGCTGCGTTCATGCAGCTGTACACACGCTTGATTGTCTTAAGGAGATATATAAATCCATGGGTTTGAAGATTCTTACTACTCAGGTGTATTCCTAGGCGTTGAATATGAGGTGTTTAGTCCATTTCGTTGAGCAAGGGGTAGCTCTTGACTATTACATATTTGGCTTATGGAAAGGTATCTGTGCTAATTTCTATCTCGCTTTTATGCAGCACCCCAACTCACTTTTCCCCTTAAGCAAGCATAAGTTGGTTTTCTAAATTTGAGACCCTGTTCTGTTTTGTAATTCAGTTCATGTGTAGCCAAGTTTACATTCCGTGTATTAGTGATAACTTATGATGTTTCATTTTCTGTGTGACTTATTTCACTTAGAATCATCGTACCTGAATCCACTCATTATGCCGCGACGGGCCTGATGAAATAGATTTCATTGGTGAGTGATATTCATTTGTACGTACGTACCACACTTCTTTATCCATTTTTCGCTTTCTGGGATATTTAACTTGTTCCGTAGATGAGGTTCTTGTAAACAGAGCCGTCCGACACTTTGGGGTGGCTGTCTGTTTTTGATTTTAATTTCCGTGATCTATAAGACCATAAGTGGAAGTGCCGTAGTCTCCGTTGCTTTGTTTCTTAGGTGTTTCAGGAAACACCATACACTTCTCCAGAGTGGCTGTTGGCATTTACATCCCGCCCGTCAGCATAACAAGGCTCCCTTTTCTCCATGGCCTGTCCTGTGTTTCTGGTTTTTACACTTTTTTCAGATGGCCCTTTTGACGAATGGGAAATGAGACTTCATTGTAGTGAGGATTTCCATTTCTCGAGTGCTTGGTTGGCCAAAAAGGGCATATGTGTTTTTTCCTGAATATATTCAGGAAAAAATGTTTACGCACTTTGGTCCAAGTGCATCACTGTCAAAGATCTGCCGCTTTTCACATGCTTTAAATGCAATTCCAATCTACCTCCTGAAATATGATTCCTGCAATTCTGCCTCGTTTTCAAGTCCTCTTTGCAGACTTACTTCCATATATTTTTGCCAATAGCTGTCATTTATAACTCTGCAGGTTTGTGAATTACAGTGCCCGTGATTTCCTTTCTTAACTCGTTTCCTTGAAAACTGGCCACAGAACCGTAGGTTTGCTTCAGGCCGTAATCAGGGTCCTGCACGGCACTCTGAGACTTTGGTTCATTCCACTTCCTGGTGGGAAATTAGAGTTAAATGTACCCCTCCAGACACCTGCCTCACTCCTAGCCCCTTGGTGATGTGTGTCCTCTGGTTTGAGGCCACATGTGCTGGGTTCCTCACCTTTGGCTGATGTGGCCCCACTGGTGTGAGGACACTCCTGCCTGGTTCCCATCCCCTTGGTGATGTGGGCCCTCCGGTGAGAGTCTGATCCTGGTTGGGTTCCTCACACTTCTGTGAGGTGGGCCCTCTTCTCTGAGGTCACTCCTGCCTGGCTGGCACACCCCACCTTGGCGACGTCGGTCCTCTGGTGGGATTTGGTGCCTGCTGGGTGTCTCCTCCCCTCGGTAATGAGGGCCCTCTGGCGTCAGGCCCTAACTCCTGGGCTCCCAATATTTTCTGATATGCGCCCTGTGGTTCGAGTACACTCCTGCCAGGTTCCCAACCCCATGGGAATGTGGGCCTTCTGCTCTGAGGTCCCAACCGTGGGTTGCTCAGTTTCATGATGAGGGCCCTCTGCTGTGAGTTCTCTCTGGCCTGGATCCCATAGCCTCGCTGCTCCTGGCCACCTGCTGGGAGGTTACAACTGCGGGATTCCTCACCTTTTTTCTTCTATGGGCCCTCTGTTTTGAGACTCCTCCTGCCTGCCTCACTCCCAGTCCCTTGGTGATGTGTGTCCTCTGGTTTGAGTCCACGTATGCTGGGTCCCTCGCCTTTCGATGATGTGGCCCCACTGGTGTGAGGACACTCCTGCCTGGTTCCTATCCCCTTGATGATGTGGGCCCTCTGGTGAGAGTCTGATCCTGGCTGGGTCCCTCACCCTTCTGTGAGGTGGGCCCTCTGCTCTGAGGTCACTCCTGCCTGGCTGGCACACCCCACCTGGGCAACATCGGCCCTCTTGTGGCAGTTGGAGCCTGCTGGGAACCTCCCCTCGGTGATGGGGGCCCTCTTGCCTCAGGCCCTAACTGCTGGGTACCCACATTTTCTGATACGTGCTAAGTGGTGCGAGGACACTCCTGCCAGGTTCCCATCCCCATGGGCATGTGGGCCTTCTGCTCTAAGGTCCCAACACCTGTGTTGTTCACCGTTTCATGATGTTGGCTCTCTGGTGTTAGTTCACTCAGGCCTTGATCCCATAGACTCTGTGCTCTGAGCGGCCTGCTGGGAGGTTCCTACTGCTGGATTCCTTACCTTTTTATCCTTTGGGTCCTGTGTTTTCATGCTCCTACTTCCTGACTCACTCCCAGCCCATTTGTGATGTAGGTCCTCTGGTTTAAGGCCACATGTACTGGTTTCCTCACCTTTATTGATGTGGCCCCACTGGTGTGAGGACACTCCTGCCTGGTTCCCATCCCCTTGGTGATGGGGGCCCTCTGGTGAGAGTCTGATCCTGTCTGGATTCCTCACACTTCTGGGAGGTGGGCCCTCTGCTGTGAGGTCAATCCTGCCTGGCTGGCACACGTCACCTTGGCGATGTGGGCCCTCAGTTGGGAGTTGGTGCCTGCTGGGAGTCTCCTCCCCTCGGTAATAAGGGCCCTCTGGCGTCAGGCCCTAACTCATGGGCTCCCAAATTTTTCTCATGTGCGCCCTGTCGTGCGTGTACACTCCAGCCAGGGTCCCATCCCCATGGGGATGTGGGCTTGCTGCTCTGAGGTCCAAACGGCTGGGTTGCTCACAGTGTCAGAATGTGGGCCCTCTGCTGTGAGTTCACTTCGGCATGGATCCCATAGCCTCGGTGCTCTGGGCCACCTGCTTGGAGCTTCCAACTGCGGGGTTCCTCACTTTTTTATTCTATGGGCGCTCTGTTGTGAGTCTCCTCCTGCATGCCTCACTCCCAGCCCTTTCGTGATGTGTGTCCCCTTGTTTGAGGCCACATGTGCTGTGTTCCTCACCTTTCGTTGATGTGGCCCCACTGGTGTGAGGACACTCCTGCCTGGTTTCCATCCCCTTGGTGATGTGGGCGCTCTGGTTAGAGTCTGATCCTGTTTGGGCTCCTCACACTTCTGTGAGGTGGGCCCTCTGCTGTGAGGTAACTCCTGCCTGGCTTGCTCCCGTTCCATTGGTGACGTCGGCCCTCTGGTGGCATTTGGAGCCTGCTGGTAGCCTCCTCTCCTCCGTGATGAGGGCCCTCTGGCGTCAGGCCATAACTGCTGGGTTCCCACATTTTCTGATACGTGCTAAGTTGTGCGAGGACACTCCTGCGAGGTTCCCATCCCCATGGGGATGTGGGCCTTCTGCTCTGAGGTCCCACTGGCTGGGTTGCTCACAGTTTCATGATGTGGGCCCTCTGCTGTGAGTTCACTGTGGCCTGGATCCCATAGACTCCATGCTCTGGGCCACCTGCTGGGAGGTTCAAACTGCTGGATTCCTCACATTTTTTATTCTGTGGGCCCTGTGTTGTTAGGCTACTCCTGCCTGCCTCACTCGGAGCACCTTGGAAATGTGGGTCCTCTGGTTTAGGCCACATGTGCTGGGTTCCTCACCTTTCGCTGATGTGGCCCCACTGGTGTGAGGACACTCCTGCCTTGTTCCGATCCCCTTGGTGATGTGGGCCCTCTGGTGAGAGTCTTATCCTGGCTGGGTTCCTCACCCTTCTGTGAGGTAGGCCCTCTGCTGTGAGGTCACTCCTGCCTGGCTGGCACACGTCAACTTGGCGACGTGGGCCCTCAGTTGGGAGTTGGTGCCTGCTGGGAGTCTCCTCCCCTCGGTAATGAGGGCCCTCTGGCGTCAGACCCTAACTCCTGGGCTCCCAAAATTTTCTGATGTGTGCCCTGTGGTGCGAGTACACTCCTGCCAGGATCCCAACCCCATGGGGATGTGGGTCTTCTGCTCTGAGGTCCCAATGGTACGTTGCTCAGTTTCATGATGAGGGCCCTCTGGTGTGAGTTCACTCCGGCATGGACCCCATAGCCTCGCTGTTCCTGGCCACCTGTGGGGAGGTTCCCACTGCGGGATTCCTCACCTTTTTCCTTCTATGGGCCCTCTGTTTTGAGACTCCTCCTGCCTGCCTCACTCCCAGCCCCTTGGTGATGTGTGTCCTCTGGTTTCAGGCCACGTGTGCTGGGTCCCTCACCTTTCGATGATGTGGCCCCACTGGTGTGAGGACACTCCTGCCTGGTTCCTATCCCCTTGGTGATGTGGGCCCTCTGGTGAGAGTCTGATCCTGGCTGGGTTCCTCACACTTCTGTGAGGTGGGCCCTCTGCTGTGAGGTCACTCCTGCCTGGCTGGCACACCCCGCCTTGGCAATGTCGGCCCTCTTGTGGCAGTTGGAGCCTGCTCGGAGCCTCCTCCCCTCGGTGATGAGGGCCCTCTGGCGTCAGGCCCTAACTGGTGGGTACCCACATTTTCTGATACGTGCTAAGTGGTGCGAGGACACTTGTGCCATGTTCCGAAACCCATGGGGATGTGGGCCTTCTGCTCTGAGGTCCCAACCCCTGGGTTGCTCACAGTTTCATGATGTGGGCCCTGTGCTATGAGTTCACTGTGGCCTGGATCGCATAGACTCGGTGCTCTGGGCCGCCTGCTCGGAGGTTCCCACTGCAGGATTCCTCAGCCTTTTTATTCTATTGGCAGTGTGTTGTGAGTCTACTCCTGCCTGCCTCACTCCGAGCCCCTTGGAGATCTGGATCCTCTGGTTTAGGCCACATGTGCTGGGTTCCTCACCTTTCTATGATGTGGCCACCCTGGTGTGAAGACAGTCCTGCCTGGTTCTGATGCCCTTGGTGATGTGGGCCCTCTGGTGAGAGTCTTACCCTGACTGGGTTCCTCACCATTCTGTGAGGTAGGCCCTCAGCTGTGAGGTCACTCCTGCCTGGCTGTTGCACGTCACCTTGGCGACATGGGCCCTCAGTTGGGAGTTGGTGCCTGCTTGGGGTCTCCTCCCCTTGGTAATGAGGGCCCTCTGGCGTCAGGCCCTAACTTCTGGGCTCCCAAAATTCTCTGATGTGCGCCCTGTGGTGCGAGTACACTTCTGCCAGGTTCCCAACCACATGGGAATGTGGGCCTTCTGCTCTAAGGTCCCAACGGCTGGGTTGCTCACAGTTTTATGATGAGGGCCCTCTGTTTTGAGTTCAGTCAGGCCTGGATCCCATAGCCTCGCTGCTCCTGGCCACCTGCTGGGAGGTTCCAACTGCGGGATTCCTCACCTTTTTTACGCTATGGGCCCTCTGTTTGGAGGCTCCTCCTGCCTGCCTCACTCCCAGCCCCTTGGTGATGTGTGTCCTGTAGTTTGAGGCCACGTGTGCTGGGTCCGTCTCATTTAGGTGATGTGGCCCCACTGGTGTGAGGACACTCCTGCCTGGTTTCCATTCCCTTGGTGACGTGGGCCCTCCGGTGAGAGTCTGATCCTCTTTGGGTTCCTCACACTTTTGTGTGGTTGGCCCTCTGCTCTGAGGTCACTCCTGCCTGGCTGGCACACACTGCATTGGTGACGTCGCCCTTCTGGTAGCAGTTGGAGCTTTCTGGGAGCCTCCTCTCCTCAGTGATGAGGGCCCTCTGGCATCCGGCCCTAACTGCTGGGCTCCCCACCTTTTCTGATGTGTGCCCACTGGTGCGATGACACTCCTGCTTGGTTCTCTTCCCCATGGGGATGTGGGTCTTGTGCTCTGAGGTTACAACGGCTGGGTTGCTTACAGTATCACGATGAGGGCCCTCTGTTGTGAGTTCATCACTGCCTGGATCCCATAGCCTCGGTGCTCTGGGCCGCCTGCTGGGATGTTCCAACTGCAGGATTCCTCACCTTTTTTATACAATGGGCCATGTGTTTTGAGGTTAATCCTGCCTGCCTCGCTCCGAGACCCATGGTGATGTGGGTCCTCAGGTTTGAGGCCACATGTGCTGGGTACCTCAACTTTCGATGATGTGGCCCCATGGGTGTGAGGACACTCCTGCCTGGTTCCCAGCCCCTTGCTTATGTGAGCACTCTGGTGAGAGTCTGATCCTGACTGGGTTCCTTACCCTTCTGTGAGGTGGGCCCTCTGATGTGAGGTCACTCCTGCCTGGATGTCTCATGTCACCTTGGCGACGTAGGCCCTCTGTTGGCCACTGAAGCATGCTGGGAGCCTCCTACCCTCTTTAATAAGGGCCCTGTAAGAAACGCATATGCCCTTTTTGACCAAGTGCATCATTGTCGAGGTTCTGCCTCTTCTCCTATACTTTCAGAGGACTTCCCGTCTACCTCCTGAAATCGTATTCCTGGAATTCTGCCCCGCGTTCAAGTCCTCTTTGCAGCCTTACTTCAATATATTTTTGGACGATAGCTGTCATTTATAACTCTGCAGGTTTGTGAATTACAGAGCCCCTGAGCTCCTTTCTTCAACTCGCTTTCTTGTGAGCTGGCCGCAAAACCGCAGGATTGCTTCAGGCCCTAATCTGGTTCCGGCAGGGTTCCCTGAGCCTTTGGTTAATTCCTCTTCCTGGTGGGAAATGAGCGTTCCATTTGCCCGTGCAGACACCAACAGCTAGTCTCTCATTGGTCCTCCCTATGCCTGTTCATCTTGCGCAGAAATTGCAAACTATGCCAAACAGGAGATTAAACGCACTGACTCTCCAAGTGGGGAGAGTGTTAGTAAAGCGTCTGGAATGGTGAAACCGAGTACCAGGGGACGAAAACTGAGATGCATTTGAAAACGTTTCCCAATCACACAGTGGGCCATACTCTGGGATTCCCATGCATGTTTTAGCTGAAGGAAGAATCCCTTAAACCTGGAGAGTTGGGACCCATGGGATGGGTACCATGAAGTATGACTTCAAAGGGTCTGCGTTGGCTCACCGAACCTCACCAATGCTATCAGCCCGAAGTGCCCAGCCTTATGTCTCACCCAGCTCTGGGTGTAGATGTGGTAAATCCAGGTTGCATCACAAGCCCTGAATGAATGATTTAAGAATTGCTCTCCATTTCACTGTCATTGTGTTTTGTTTTTGAAATTTGTTTTGATAATGGGATTTATCGGAGTTTCACTGCTCCGTTTAGGCGGCTGAACACACGCTTGATTTCCTTATGGAGACATATAAATCCATGGGTTTTAAGATTCTTACTTGTCAGGTATCTTGCCATGCGTTGAATATGGGGTGTTGAGTCCATTTCGTTGAGCAAGGAGTAGGGCTTGTCTATTATATATTTGGCTTATGGAACGGTATCTGTGCTAATTTCAATCTCTGGTTTTGTGCAGCACCCCAACTCACGTTTCCCCATAAGCAAGCATAAGTTGGTTTTCTAAATTTGAGACCCTGTTCTGTTTTGTAATTCAGTTGATGTGTAGCCAACTTTACATTCCGTGTATTAGTGACATCTTATGATGTTTCTTTTTCTGTGTGACTTATTTCTCGTAGAATCATCGTACCTGAATCCACTCATTATGCCGCTACGGGCCTGATGACGTAGATTTCATTGCTGAGTGATATTCCATTGTACGTGCGTACCACAACATCTTTATCCATTTTTTGCTTTTTCGGATATTTAACATGTACCGTAGACGAACTTCTTGTAAACACAGCCGTCCCAAACTTTGGGGTGGCTGTGTGTTTTTGATTTTAATTTCCCTAAGCTATAGGACCATAAGTGGAAGTGCCATAGGCTGTGTTGCTTTGTTCCCTTCGTGTTTCACGAAACACCATACACTTCTCCAGATTGGCTGTTGGCAATTTACATCCCGCCCATCAGCGTAACAAGGCTCCCTGTTCTCCATGACCTGTCCTGCCTTTGTGGATTTTACACATTTTTCAGATGGCCCTTTTGACCGGGGGGCAGTGAGACTTCATTGTAGTGCAGATTTCCTTTACATGCTTACTTGGTTGGCCAAAAAGGGCGTATGCGTTTTTTCCTGAATATATTCAGGAAAAAACGCATACGCCCTTTTTGGCCAAGTGCATCATTGTCGACATTCTGCCTCTTTTCCTATGATTTAAGTGCAATTCCAGTCTACCCCCTGAAATCGTTTTCCTGAAATTCTGCCCCGCTTTCAAGTCCTCTTCGAAGTCTTACTTCAATACATTTTTGGACGATAGCTGTCATTCATAACTCTGCAGGTCTGTGAATTACAGTGCCCCTGAGCTCCTTTCTTCAACTCGCTTTCTTGTGAGCTGGCCGCAATACCGAAGGATTGCTTCAGGTCCTAATCTGTTTCTGGCAGGGCACGGTGAGCCTTTCGTTAATTCCTCTTCCTGGTGGGAAATGAGCGTCCCATTTGCCCGTGCAGACACCTACATATAGTCTCTCATTGGTTCTCCCTATTCCTGTTCATCTTGCACAGAAATTGCAAACTGTGCCAAACAGGAGGTTAAAGGCACTGACTCTCCAAGTGGGGAGAGTGTTAGTAAAGCGTCTGGAATGGTGAACCCGAGTACCAGGGGAGGAAACCTGAGATGCATTTGAAAACGTTTCCCAATCACAGGGTGGACCATACTCTGGGTTTCCCATGCATGTTTTAACTGAAGGAAGAATTCCTTAAACCTGGAGAGTTGGGACCCATGGAATGGGTATCATGCAGTATGACTTCAAAGGGTCTGACTGTGCTCACCGAACCTCACCAATGCTATCAGCGTGAAGTGTCCAGCCTTATGTCTCACCCAGCTCTGGGTGTAGATGTGGTAAATCCAGGTGGCATCACAAACCCTGAATGAATTATTTAAGTATTGCTCTCTATTTCACTGTCATTGTGTTTTGTTTTTGAAATTTATTTTGATAATGGGATTTATCGGATGTCCACTGTTGCGTTTAGGCCGCTGTACACACGCTTGATTTCCTTATGGAGACATATAAATCCATGGGTTTTAAGATTCTTACTTGTCAGGTATCTTCCCAGGCGTTGAATATGGGGTGTTGAGTCCATTTCGTTGAGCAAGGAGTAGGTCTTGTCTATTATATATTTGGCTTATGGAAAAGTATCTGTGCTAATTTCAATCTCTGGTTTTATGCAGCACCCCAACTCACCTTTCCCCTTAAGCAAGCATAAGTTGTTTTTCTAAACTTGAGACCCTGTTCTGTTTTGTAATTCAGTACATGTTTCGCCAAGTTTACATTCCGTGTATTAGGGATATCTTATGATGTTTCTTTTTCTGTGTGACTTATTGCTCGTAGAATCATCGTACCTGAATCCACTCATTATGCCGCTACGGGCCTGATGACGTAGATTTCATTGCTGAGTGATATTCCATTGTACGTGCGTACCACAACGTCTTTATCCATTTTTTGCTTTCTCGGATATTTAACTTGTACCGTAGACGAGGATCTTGTAAACAGAGCCGTCCCAAACTTTGGGGTGGCTGTGTGTTTTTGATTTTAATTTCCCTAAGCTATAGGGCCATAACTGGAAATGCCATAGGCTGTGTTGCTTTGTTTCCTACGTGTTTCAGGAAACACCATACGTTTCTCCAGAGTGGCTGTTGGCAATTTACATCCCGCCCATCACCATAACAAGGCTCCCTGTTCTCCATGACCTGTCCTGCCTTTCTGGATTTTACACTTTTTTCTGATGGCCCTTTTGACCGGGGGGCAGTGAAACTTCATTGTAGTGCAGATTTCCTTTACACGCTTGCTTGGTTGGCCAAAAAGGGCGTATGCGTTTTTTCCTGAATATATTCAGGAAAAAACGCATACGCCCTTTTTGGCCAAGTGCATCATTGTCGACATTCTGCCTCTTTTCCTATGCTTTAAGGGCAATTCCAGTCTACCCCCTGAAGTCGTTTTCCTGAAATTCTGCCCCGCTTTCAAGTCCTCTTCGAAGACGTACTTCAGTACATTTTTGGACGATAGCTGTCATTCATAACACTGCAGGTTTGTGAATTACAGTGTCCCTGAGCTGCTTTCTTCAACTCGCTTTCTTGTGAGCTGGCCGCAAAACCGCAGGATTGCTTCAGGCCCTAATCTGTTTCCGGCAGGGCACGCTGAGCCTTTGGTTAATTCCTCTTCCTGGTGGGAAATGAGCGTTCCATTTGCCCGTGCAGACACCTACAGCTAGTCTCTCATTGGTTCTCCCTATTCCTGTTCATCTTGCGCAGAAATTGCAAACTGTGCCAAACAGGAGGTTAAAGGCACTGACTCTCCAAGTGGGGAGAGTGTTAGTAAAGCGTCTGGAATGGTGAACCCGAGTACCAGGGTTCGAAAACTGAGATGCATTTGAAAACGTTTCCCAATCACACGGTGGACCATACTCTGTGTTTCCCATGCATGTTTTAGCTGAAGGAAGAATCCCTTAAACCTGGAGAGTTGGGACCCATGGAATGGGTACCATGCAGTATGACTTCAAAGGGTCTGCGTTTGCTCACCGAACCTCACCAATGCTATCAGCCTGAAGTGTCCAGCCTTATGTCTCACCCAGCTATGGGTGTAGATGTGGTAAATCCAGGTTGCATCCCAAGCCCTGAATGAATTATTTAAAAATTGCTCTCTATTTCACTGTCATTGTGTTTGGTTTTTGAAATTTATTTTGATAATGGGATTTATCGGATTTTCACTGCTGCGTTTAGGCCGCTGTACACACGCTTGATTTCCTTATGGAGACATATAAATCCATGGGTTTTAAGATTCTTACTTGTCAGGTATCTTCCCAGGTGCTGAATATGGGGTGTTGAGTCCATTTCGTTGAGCAAGGAGTAGGTCTTGTCTGTTTTATATTTAGCTTATGGAACGGTATCTGTGCTAATTTCAATCTCTGGTTTTATGCAGCACCCCAACTCTCCTTTCCCCATAAGCAAGCATAAGTTGGTTTTCTAAATTTGAGACCCTGTTCTGTTTTGTAATTCAGTTCATGTGTAGTCAAGTTTACATTCCGTGTATTAGTGATATCGTATGATGTTTCTTTTCCTGTGTGACTTATTTCTCGTAGAATCATCGTACCTGAATGCACTCATTATGCCGCTACGGGCCTGATGACGTAGATTTCATTGCTGAGTTATATTCCATTGTACGTGCGTACCACAACTTCTTTATCCATTTTTTGCTTTCTCGGATATTTAACTTGTACCATAGACGACGTTCTTGTAAACAGAGCCGTCCCAAACTTTGGGGTGGCTGTGTGTTTTTGATTTTAATTTCCCTAAGCTATAGGACCATAAGTGGAAGTGCCATAGGCTGTGTTTCTTTGTTTCCTACGTGTTTCAGGAAACACCATACACTTCTCCAGAGTGGCTGTTGGCAATTTACATCCCGCCCATCAGCATAACAAGGCTCCCTGTTCTCCATGACCTGTCCTGCCTTTCTGGATTTTACACTTTTATCAGATGGCCTTATTGACCGGGGGGCAGTGATACTTCATTGTAGTGCAGATTTCCTTTACACGCTTGCTTGTTTGGCCAAAAAGTGCTTATGCGTTTTATCCTGAATATATTCAGGAAAAAACGCACACGCCCTTTTTGGCCAAGTGCATCATTGTCGACATTCTGCCTCTTTTCCTATGCTTTAAGTGCAATTCCAGGCTACCCCCTGAAATCGTTTTCCTGAAATTCTGCCCCGCTTTCAAGTCCTCTTCGAAGACTTACTTCAATACATTTTTGGACGATAGCTGTCATTCATAACTCTGCATGTTTGTGAATTACAGTGGCCCTGAGCTCCTTTCTTCAACTCGCTTTCTTGTGAGCTGCCCGCAAAACCGCAGGATTGCTTCAGTCCCTAATCTGTTTCCGGCAGGGCACGCTGAGCCTTTGGTTAATTCCTCTTCCTGGTGGGAAATGAGCGTTCCATTTGCCCGTGCAGACACATACAGCTAGTCTCTCATTGCTTCTCCCTATTCCTGTTCATCTTGCGCAGAAATTGCAGACTGTGCCAAACAGGAGGTTAAAGGCACTGACTCTCCAAGTGGGGAGAGTGTTAGTAAAGCGTCTGGAATGGTGAACCCGAGTACCAGGGTTTGAAAACTGAGATGCATTTGAAAACGTTTCCCAATCACACGGTGGACCATACTCTGGGTTTCCCATGCATGTTTTAGCTGAAGGAAGAATCCCTTAAATCTTGAGAGTTGGGTCCCATGGAATGGGTACCATGCAGTATGACTTCAAAGGGTCTGGGTTTGCTCACCGAACCTACCAATGCTATCAGCCAGAAGTGTCCATCCTTATGTCTCACCCAGCTCTGGGTGTAGATGTGGTAAATCCAGGTTGCATCACAAGCCCTGAATGAATTATTTAAGAATTGCTCTCTATTTCACTGGCATTGTGTTTTGTTTTTGAAATTTATTTTGATAATGGGATTTATCAGATTTTCACAGCTGCGTTTAGGCCGCTGTACACACGCTTGATTTCCTTATGGAGACATATAAATCCATGGGTTTTAAGATTCTTACTTGTCAGGTATCTTCCAGGCGTTGAATATGGGGAGTTGAGTCCATTTCGTTGAGCAAGGAGTAGGTGTTGTCTATTATATATTTGGCTTATGGAACGGTATCTGTGCTAATTTCAATCTCTGGTTTTATGCAGCACCCCAACTCTCCTTTCCCCTTAAGCAGGCATAAGTTGGTTTTCTCAATTTGAGACCCTGTTCTGTTTTGTAATTCAGTTCATGTGTAGTCAAGTTTACATTCCGTGTATTAGTGATATCTTATGATGTTTCTTTTCCTGTGTGACTTATTTCTCGTAGAATCATCGTACCTGAATCCACTCATTATGCCGCTACGGGCCTGATGACGTAGATTTCATTGCTGAGTGATATTCCATTGTACGTGCGTACCACAACTTCTTTATCCATTTTTTGATTTCTCGGATATTTAACTTGTACTGTAGACGACGTTCTTGTAAACAGAGCCGTCCCAAACTTTGGGGTGGCTGTGTCTTTTTGATTTTAATTTCCCTAAGCTATAGGACCATAAGTGGAAGTGCCATAGGCTGTGTTGCTTTGTTTCCTATGTGTTTCAGGAAACACCATACAATTTTCCAGAGTGGCTGTTGGCAATTTATATCACACAGGTCAGCATAACAAGGCTCCCTGTTCTCCATGACCTGTCCTGCCTTTCTGGATTTTACCCTTTTTTCAGATGGCCCTTTTGACCGGGGGGCAGTGAGACTTCATTGTAGTGCAGATTTCCTTTACACGCTTGCTTGGTTGGCCAAAAAGGGCGTATGCGTTTTTTCCTGAATATATTCAGGAAAAAACGCGTACGCCCTTTTTGGCCAAGTGCATCATTGTCGACATTCTGCCTCTTTTCCTATGCTTTAAGTGCAATTCCAGTCTACCCCCTGAAATCGTTTTCCTGAAATTCTGCCCCGCTTTCAAGTCCTCTTCGAAGACTTACTTCAATACATTTTTGGACGATAGCTGTCATTCATAACTCTGCAGGTTTGTGAATTACAGTGCCCCTGAGCTCCTTTCTTCAACTCGCTTTCTTGTGAGCTGGCCGAAAACCGAAGGATTGCTTCAGGCCCTAATCTGTTTCCGGCAGGGCACGCTGAGCCTTTGGTTAATTCCTCTTCCTGGTGGGAAATGAGCGTTCCATTTGCCCGTGCAGACACCTACAGCTAGTCTCTCATTGGTTCTCCCTATTCCTGTTCATCTTGCGCAGAAATTGCAAACTGTGCCAAACAGGAGGTTAAAGGCCCTCACTCTCCAAGTGGGGAGAGTGTTAGTAAAGCGTCTGGAATGGTGAACCCGAGTACCAGGGTTCGAAAACTGAGATGCATTTGAAAACGTTTCCCAATCACACGGTGGACCATACTCTGGGTTTCCCATGCATGTTTTAGCTGAAGGAAGAATCCCTTAAACCTGGAGAGTTGGGACCCATGGAATGGGTACCATGCAGTATGACTTCAAAGGGTCTGCGTTTGCTCACCGAACCTCACCAATGCTATCAGCCCGAAGTTTCCAGCCTTATGTCTCACCCAGCTCTGGGTGTAGATGTGGTAAATCCAGGTTGCATCACAAGCCCTGAATGAATTATTTAAGAATTGCTCTCTATTTCACTGTCATTGTGTTTTGTTTTTGAAATTTATTTTGATAATGGGATTTATCGGATTTTCACTGCTGCGTTTAGGCCGCTGTACACACGCTTGATTTCCTTATGGAGACATATAAATCCATGGGTTTTAAGATTCTTACTTGTCAGGTATATTCCCAGGCGTTGAATATGGGGTGTTGAGTCCATTTCGTTGAGTAAGGAGTAGGTCTTGTCTGTTATATATTTGGCTTATGGAAAGGTATCTGTGCTAATTTCAATCTCTGGTTTTATGCAGCACCCCAACTCAACTTTCCCCATAAGGAAGCATAAGTTGGTTTTCTAAATTTGAGACCCTGTTCTGTTTTGTAATTCAGTTCATGTGTAGTCAAGTTTACATTCCGTGTATTAGTGATAACTTATGATGTTTCTTTTCCGGTGTGACTTATTTCTCGTAGAATCCTCGTATCTGAATCCACTCATTATGCCGCTACTGGCCTGATGACGTAGATTTCATTGCTGAGTGATATTCCATTGTACGTGCGTACCACAACTTCTTTATCCATTTTTTGCTTTCTCGGATATTTAACTTGTACCGTAGACGAGGTTCTTGTAAACAGAGCCGTCCCAATCTTTGGGGTGGCTGTGTGTTTTTGATTTTAATTTCCTTAGCTATAGGACCATAAGTGGAAGTGCCATAGGCTGTGTTGCTTTGTTTCCTACGTGTTTCAGGAAACACCATAGACTTCTCCAGAGTGGCTGTTGGCAATTTACATCCCGCCCATCAGCATAACAAGGCTCCCTGTTCTCCAAAACCTGTCCTGCCTTTCTGGATTTTACACATTTTTCAGATGGCCCTTTTTGACCGGGGGGCAGTGAGACTTCATTGTAGTGCAGATTTCCTTTACACGCTTGCTTGGTTGGCCAAAAAGGGCGTATGCGTTTTTTCCTGAATATATTCAGGAAAAAACGCATACGCCCTTTTTGGCCAAGTGCATCATTGTCGACATTCTGCCTCTTTTCCTATGCTTTAAGTGCAAATCCAGTCTACCCCCTGAAATCGTTTTCCTGAAATTCTGCCCTGCTTTCAAGTCCTCTTCGAAGACTTACTTCAGTACATTTTTGGACGATAGCTGTCATTCATAACTCTGCAGGTTTGTGAATTACAGTGCCCCTGAGCTCCTTTCTTCAACTCGCTTTCTTGTGAGCTGGCCGCAAAACCGCAGGATTGCTTCAGGCCCTAATCTGTTTCCAGCAGGGCACGCTGAGCCTTTGGTTAATTCCTCTTCCTGGTGGGAAATGAGCGTTCCATTTGCCCGTGCAGACACCTACCGCTAGTCTCTCATTGGTTCTCCCTATTCCTGTTCATCTTGCGCAGAAATTGCAGACTGTGCCAAACAGGAGGTTAAAGGCACTGACTCTCCAAGTGGGGAGAGTGTTAGTAAAGCGTCTGGAATGGTGAACCCGAGTACCAGGGTTTGAAAACTGAGATGCATTTGAAAACGTTTCCCAATCACACGGTGGACCATACTCTGGGTTTCCCATGCATGTTTTAGCTGAAGGAAGAATCCCTTAAATCTTGAGAGTTGGGTCCCATGGAATGGGTACCATGCAGTATGACTTCAAAGGGTCTGGGTTTGCTCACCGAACCTACCAATGCTATCAGCCCGAAGTGTCCATCCTTATGTCTCACCCAGCTCTGGGTGTAGATGTGGTAAATCCAGGTTGCATCACAAGCCCTGAATGAATTATTTAAGAATTGCTCTCTATTTCACTGGCATTGTGTTTTGTTTTTGAAATTTATTTTGATAATGGGATTTATCAGATTTTCACAGCTGCGTTTAGGCCGCTGTACACACGCTTGATTTCCTTATGGAGACATATAAATCCATGGGTTTTAAGATTCTTACTTGTCAGGTATCTTCCAGGCGTTGAATATGGGGTGTTGAGTCCATTTCGTTGAGCAAGGAGTAGGTGTTGTCTATTATATATTTGGCTTATGGAACGGTATCTGTGCTAATTTCAATCTCTGGTTTTATGCAGCACCCCAACTCTCCTTTCCCCTTAAGCAAGCATAAGTTGGTTTTCTCAATTTGAGACCCTGTTCTGTTTTGTAATTCAGTTCATGTGTAGTCAAGTTTACATTCCGTGTATTAGTGATATCTTATGATGTTTCTTTTTCTGTATGACTTATTTCTCGCAGAATCATCGTACCTGAATCGACTCACTATGCCGCTACGGACCTGATGACGTAGATTTCATTGTTGAGTTATATTATATTGTACGTGCGTACCACAACTTCTTTATCCATTTTTTCCTTTCTCGGATATTTAACTTGTACCGTAGACAAGGTTCTTGTAAACAGAGCCATCCCAAACTTTGGCGTGGCTGTGTGTTTTTGATTTTAATGTCCCTAAGCTATAGGACCATAAATGGAAGTGCCATAGGCTCTGTTGCTTTGTTTTTTAGGTGTTTCAGGGTACACCGTACACTTTTCCAGAGTGGCTGTTGGCAATTTACATCCCGACAATCAACATAACAAGGCTCCCTGTTCTCCAAGGCCTGTCCTGATTTTCTGGATTTTTCTCTTTTTTCAGATGGCCCTTTTGACCGGGGGGCAGTGAGACTTCATTGTAGTGCAGATTTCCTTTACACGCTTGCTTGGTTGGCCAAAAAGGGCGTATGCGTTTTTTCCTGAATATATTCAGGAAAAAACGCATACGCCCTTTTTGGCCAAGTGCATCATTGTCGTCGTTCTGCCTCTTTTCCTATGCTTTAAATGCAATTCCAGTCTACCCCCTGAAATCGTTTTCCTGAAATTCTGCCCCACTTTCAAGTCCTCTTCGCAGCCTTCCTTCAATATATTTTTAGACCATAGCTGTCATTTATAACTCTGCAGGTTTGTGAATTACAGTGCCCCTGAGCTCCTTTCTTCATCTCGCTTTCTTGTGAGCTGGCCGCAAACCCGCAGGAATGCTTCAGGCCCTAATCTGGTTCTGGCACGGCATGCTGAGCCTTTGGTTAATTCCTCTTCCTGGTGGGAAATGAGCGTTAAATTTGCCCATGCAGACACCTTCACACGAGTCGTCATGGTGCCCCTTTGCCCCGGTTATCTCTATGGAGGTTGGAGTTGGAGGGCCTCCTCACTCAAGGTCAGTGTGCCCACGGAGCCAACCCTGCAACTTCAGGGCATGTTTGGTGGTTAGGATCACCACGTGGGGTCCTTTTACCTTAGGAGGGAGGTGGCCTTTTGGGCTGCTGATTTCCAGGTTTTCGGATACTGCCAGTATCTTGGCCAGATGTGGCGGTGGGCCAATCCCCTTGGTGACCGTAGTTTATCCTACCTGGATCGCATTCTTGCATTGTTCCATTTCAAGTGGTCCCAGGTTTTGCACTAATACTCCAATGGCGATTCACCGTTCACCAGGAATGTAAAGGTCAAAGGGTTTAGCTAAATTAGGGAGTTCCTGTGCAAGGGTCTGAATTGACTGCTCTTTCCATTCTTGAAAGGCCACTTCTGCATTCTATTCAAAAGGATCATCACCTTTTCCTTTCAGTGTTTCATATAGAGGCCGAGCTAGTAGACTGTAGTTAGGGATCCAGAAGCAGCAAACCCTGGCCTCCCCAGGAACCCCTAAGCTGTCTTCTAGTTTTAGAAATGGGTAAGGCTGTAAATTGTTTCTTCCCTTTCCTGGGATGGGCTTCTCCGACCTTCTGTGAGAATGAAGCCCAGGCAGGTCACCGTAGTCTGTGATATTTGAGCTTTTTCTTGGACAACTTGTATCCTTTATTGGCTTCGTAGTTCAGAGGTCTCCTTAGTAGGGCTGGCGATCAGAATGTCGTCTGCATATTGAAGGAGTGTTTCCTTTTCCAGAGGTAGAACTTTTAGGTCTTTAGCTGAGCTTTCCCCAAAGATGGTGTGGGAATTTTTGAACCCTTGGGACAACACGGCCCGGAAGTATTGTTTTAGTTGTATGTTGAGTCCTGCCACTCACAAGCCAAAATTTCTTGTGACTCTGGGACTAATAGAATACAAAAGAAGGCATCATTGAAGACTAATACAGAATACCATGTCCTGGTGGTTGGTAGAATGACCAGCAGGGTGTAGGGTTTAGGAACTACTGGAGGTATATCCTCAGTGGCTTAACTGACTGTCCTGACATCCTTTACCAGGACTCCAGCAGCCCATGGGGCTCTCGAGGTCAGGCCAATCCCAGGATATGGAGCTCACCTGGGCAGGTACCCCAACCCAGCCCACGGGGCTCTCATGTTCAGGACCCTCCCAGGATATGGTGTTCCCTGGGCAGGTCCCCCTGCAGCCCATGGGGCTCTCGTGGTCAGGCCCCTCCCAGGATACAGAGCTACCCTTGCAGGTACCATGGCAGGGCTGGGAACACAGGAACCGTGCATATCGCCCTCATTGCAGAGCACTCCCAGCTCACCTGTCACTCAGATCTGACACAGAGCACCTCAGAGCAGGACTTGAACTAACAAACAGCAGCTCCGACAGGTCTGTGACCCTGGGCATCACTCTGTGTGGCCTCCCTCCACCTGGTCTTCCAGAGACTTCCACTGCACCCGGGGCACCAGGCCTCTGTCTCCACCCACCACCCACCCCTCCTCTCCCTGACTCCTGGGTTCCTCTCATTAGGAGAGGGTTTTCTTGAAGTTGTCTCCCACTCATGGGCCAGATAATATAATTAGAAAACAAGCCAGAGCTGCAGCCCCTTGTCTATCCTGACTCTCAGGAGCCCACACCTGTTCCTTGGACCTGGCCGATTCAGCAAGTTCCAGTTTCTGCAACTGTGAGCCCCTGAGGGGTGATTATTGGCTGGCCTGGGAAGCCTGACCGTGCCGGCCAGCCCTCCCCAGGTGTGCCTGGGTTCAGATCAATATAAACACCGCTCCAGGCAGCAAGAGCCCCTGCAGCTGTGCCTGACGCCATTTTCTCTGCCCTGTCAGCAGTCTTGGGGCTGGACTGGTGGGAGGGAGTGAGAGGCCACGGCTTTGTGGGTGGCCCAGTGTGAGTGGGGCTCTGCTGGACTTTCTGCAGCAGTTGCCAAGATGCCACCTGCTAAAGAAGAGGATGTGTCACCCATACCTGCCGCTGGAATTTCTCCCTGGGCAGAGGTGAGTGAGGAAGAAAGCAGTGGGGGCCGGGACAGCAGGGGTATCTCAGGCAGGGAAATGGAAAGCTTCCAGAAGAGCACCCAGGGCCAGGACCACCCTGGCTGGCCTGCAGGCACCAAGTCGGCTGGCATGCTGTCGCTCATGTGGCTCCATGGCCCTTCCTCTAGGCTTTCAAGTCCTTGTACATATTCAGGTGTTTTACCTGGGAAGGGTGGGAACATTTCAGCAGCAGCTGGCCTGGGGCTCAGCCCACGTTTACTCACAGATGCCTCGGCACGGTCCCCCAGCTTTGCAATGAGGACGCTTGTTGCGTGGGGCCTGCTGGCTGAATGGGAGATGATTCCCCACCACTGACCAACTTCAGAATTGCTTACAACTGGAGCAAGTGCCCTGATACGGTTTTCCTCTGTGTAACTGGTGGGTTCTGTTTTTTTTTCTTTTTTTCGTTTTTGGTTCAAGGTAGATTTTATTCCTCTTTTTTGTATTTACAGATATAAGCATGGAAATAATTTATTCATATAAATACATGTATGTGAAGGGAAGAATATTTTCTCTGTTTTACTTTTTGTAATTTGAATTTTATTTTATTTTTTTATACAGCAGGTTCTTTTTGGTTATCTCTTTTATACATATAAATGTATATATGCCAATCCCAATCTCTCAACTCCTCCCACCACCACCCCCCAACAGCTTTCCCCCCTTGGTGTCCATACGTTTGTTGTCTACATCTGTTGCTCTATTTCTGCCTTGCAAAACGGTTCATCTGTAAAATTTGTCTAGGTTCCACATATAGGCATTAATAGACAAGATTTGTTTTTCTATTTCTGACTTACTTCACTCTGTATGACAGTCTCTAGATCCATCAACGTCTCTACAAATGACCCAATTTCATTCCTTTTTATGGCTTAGTAATATTTCATTTTATATATGTACCACTTCTTTATGCATTCGTCTGTCTGTGGGCATTTAGGTTGCTTCCGTTACCTGGATATTG
Organism: Delphinapterus leucas; assembly: GCF_059928025.1. Taxonomy (NCBI): domain Eukaryota; kingdom Metazoa; phylum Chordata; class Mammalia; order Artiodactyla; family Monodontidae; genus Delphinapterus; species Delphinapterus leucas. Next base: position 6,079,178 of record NW_028322245.1, read on the forward strand.
TAAATAGTGATGCAATGAACATTGCGGTGAATGTCTCTTTTTGATTTATGGTTTTGTCTGGGTATATGCCCAGTAGTGGGATTGCTGTATCATATGGTAATTCTATTCTTAGTTTTATAAGAAACTCCATAATGTTCTCCACAGTGACTGTATCAATTTACATTCCCAACAATAGTGCAAGAGGGTTCCTTATCTCCACACCCTTTCCAGCATTTGTTGTTTGTAGATTTTCTGATGATGCCCATTCTAACATGTGTGAGGTGATACACCATGGATGAGTCTATTTCGTTGAGCAAAGAGTAGGTCTTGTCTAGTACATATTTGGCTTATGGAACGGTATGTGTGCTAATTTCAATCTCTGGTTTTATACAGCACCCCAACTCAACATTCCCCTTAAGCAAGCATAAGTTTTTATCTAAATGTGAGACTCTGTTCGGTTTTGTATTTCAGTTTATGTGTAGCCAAGTTTACACTCCCTCTATTAGTGATATCTTATGATACTTATCTTTCTCTGTGTGACGTATTTCTCTTAGAATCATCATATTTAAATCCACTCAATTTGCTGCTACAGGCCTGATGACATTGATTTCATTGCTGAGTGATATTCCGTTGTACGTAAGTAGCACAACTCATTATCCATTTTTTTCTTTCTGGGATATTTAATTTGTACTGGACTCGAGTTTCTTGTAAACACAGCAGCCCTAAATTTTGTGCTGGCTGTGTCTTGTTGATTTTAATTTTCCTAAGCTATAGGGCTAAAAGTGGAAGTACCCTAGGCTCTGTAGCTTTGTTTTTCAGATGTTTCAGGATACACCATAAACATCTCCAGAGTGTCTGTTGGCAATTTACATCCCGCCCATCAGCATAACAAGGCTCCCTGTTCTCCATGGCCTGTCCTGTGTTTCTGGTTTTTACACTTTTTTCAGATGGCCCTTTTGACGAATGGGAAATGAGACTTCATTGTAGTGCGGATTTCCATTGCTGGAGTGCTTGGTTGGCCAAAAAGGGCATATGCGTTTTTTCCTGAATATATTCAGGAAAAAATGTTTACGCACTTTTGTCCAAGTGCATCAGTGTCAAAGATCTGCCGCTTTTCACATGCTTTAAATGCAATTCCAATCTACCTCCTGAAATATGATTCCTGCAATTCTGCCTCGTTTTCAAGTCCTCTTTGCAGACTTACTTCAATATATTTTTGCCAATAGCTGTCATTTATATCTCTGCAGGTTTGTGAATTACAGTGCCCGTGATTTCCTTTCTTAACTCGTTTCCTTGAAAGCTGGCCACAGAACCGCAGGTTTGCTTTAGGCCATAATCAGGGTCCGACACGGCACTCTGAGCCTTTGGTTAATTCCTCTTCCTGGTGGGAAATTAGAGTTAAATGTGCCCCTCCGGACACCTGCCTCACTCCCAGCCCCTTGGTTATGTGTGTCCTGTAGTTTGAGGCCACATGTGCTGGGTTCCTCACCTTTGGCTGATGTGGCCCCACTGGTGTGAGGACACTCCTGCCTGGTTCCCATCCCCTTGGTGATGTGGACCCTCCGGTGAGAGTCTGATCCTGGCTGGGTTCCTCACACTTCTGAGAGGTGGGCCCTCTTCTCTGAGGTCACTCCTGCCTGGCTGGCCCACCCCGCCTTGACGACGTCGGCTCTCTCGTGGGAGTTGGTGCCTGCTGCGAGTCTCCTCCCCTTGGTAATGAGGGCCCTCTGGCGTCAGGCCCTAACTCCTGGCCTCCCAAATTTTTCTGATGTGCGCCCTGTGGTGCGAGTACACTCCTGCCAGGTTCCCAACACCATGGGAATGTGGGCCTTCTGCTCTGAGGTCCCAACGGTGGGTTGCTCAGTTTCATGATGAGGGCCCCCTGGTGTGAGTTCACTCCGGCCTGGATCCCATAGCCTCGCTGCTCCTGGCCACCTGCGGGGAGGTTACAACTGCGGGATTCCTCACCTTTTTTCTTCTATGGGCCCTCTGTTTTGAGACTCCTCCTGCCTGCCTCACTCCCAGCCCCTTGGTGATGTGTGTCCTCTGGTTTGAGGCCACGTGTGCTGGGTCCCTCACCTTTCGATGATGTGGCCCCACTGGTGTGAGGACACTCTTGCCTGGTTCCTATCCCCTTGAAGATGTGGGCTCTCTGGTGAGAGTCTGATCCTGGCTGGGTTCCTCACCCTTCTGTGAGGTAGGCCCTCTGCTGTGAGGTCACTCCTGCCTGGCTGGCACAGCCCGCCTGGGCAACATCGGCCCTCTTGTGGCAGTTGGAGCATGCTGGGAGCCTCCTCCCCTCGGTGATGAGGGCCCTCTGGCGTCAGGCCCTAACTGCTGGGTACCCACATTTTCTGATACGTGCTAAGTGGTGCGAGGACACTCCTGCGAGGTTCCCATCCCCATGGGGATGTGGGCCTTCTGCTCTGAGGTCCCAATGGCTGGGTTGCTCACAGTTTCATGATGTGGGCCCTCTGCTGTGAGTTCACTGCAGCCTGGATCACATAGACTCGGTGCTCTGGGCCGCCTGCTGGGAGGTTCCCACTGCAGGATTCCTCACCTTTTTTATTCTATTGGCCCTGTGTTGTGAGGCTACTCATGCCTGCCTCAATCCGAGCCCCTCGGAGATGTGGGTCCTCTGGTTTAGGCCTCATGTGCTGGTTTCCTCACCTTTCTATGATGTGGTCACCCTGGTGTGAAGACAGTCCTGCCTGGTTCTGATCCCCTTGGTGATGTGGGCCCTCTGGTGAGAGTCTTATCCTGGCTGGGTTCCTCACCCTTCTGTGAGGTAGGCCCTCTGCTGTGAGGTCACTCCTGCCTGGCTGTCACACGTCACCTTGTCGACATGGGCCCTCAGTTGGGAGTTGGTGCCTGCTTGGAGTCTCCTCCCCTTGGTAATGAGGGCCCTCTGGCGTCAGACCCTAACTTCTGGGCTCCCACAATTCTCTGATGTGTGCCCTGAGGTGCGAGTACACTTATGCCATGTTCCCAACCACATAGGAATGTGGGCCTTCTGCTCTGAGGTCCCAAAGCCTGGGTTGCTCACAGTTTCATGATGAGGGCCCTCTGTTTTGAGTTCAGTCAGGTCTGGATCCCATAGCCTCGCTGCTCCTGGCCGCCTGCTGGGAGGTTCCAACTGCGGGATTCCTCACCTTTTTTCTTCTATGGGCCCTCTGTTTTGAGACTCCTCCTGCCTGCCTCACTCCCAGCCCCTTGGTGATGTGTGTCCTCTGGTTTGAGGCCACGTGTGCTGGGTCACTCACATTTCGTTGATGAGGTCCCACTGGTGTGAGGACACTCCAGCCTGGTTCCCATTCTCTTGGTGATGTGGGCCCTCTGGTGAGAGTCTGATCCTCCTTGGGTTCCTCACACTTTTGTGAGGTGGGCCCTCTGCTCTGAGGTCACTCTTGCCTGGCTGGCACACCCCGCATTGGCGACGGCGGCCCACTGGTAGCAGTTGGAGCCTGCTGGGAGCCTCCTCTCCTCGGTGATGAGAGCCCTCTGGTGTCAGGCCCTAACTGCTGGGCTCCCCACATTTTCTGATGTGTGCCCACTGGTGCGATGACACTCCTACTTGGTTCCCTTCCCCATGGGGATGTGGGCCTTGTGCTCTGAGGTCACAACGGCTGGTTTGCTCACAGTTTCATGATGAGGGCCCTCTGTTGTGAGTTCATCACTGCCTGGATCCCATAGCCTCGGTGCTCTGGGCCGCCTGCTGGGATGTTCCAACTGCTGGATTCCTCACCTTTTTTATACAATGGGCCATGTGTTGTGAGGTTAATCCTGCCTGCCTCGCTCCAAGACCCATGGTGATGTGGGTCCTCTGGTTTGAGGCCACATTTTCTTGTTACCTCAACTTTTGATGATATGGCCCCACGGGTGTGATGACACTCCTGCCTGGTTCACAGCCCCTTGCTGATGTGGGCACTCTGGTGAGAGTCTGATCCTGGCTGGGTTCCTTACCCTTCTGTGAGGTGGGCCCTCTGATGTGAGGTCACTCCTGCCTGGCTGGCTCACGTCGCCTTGATGATGTGGGCCCTCTGTTGGCCACTAAAGCATTCTGGGAGCCTCCTACCCTCTTTAATGAGGGCCCTGGAAAAAACGCAGATGCACATTTTGACCAAGTGCATCATTGTCCAGGATCTGCCTCTTCTCCTATGCTTTCAGAGCACTTCCCGTCTACGTCCTGAAATCATATTCCAGGAATACTGCCCCGCTTTCAAGTCCTCCTCGCAGCCTTACTTCAATATATTTTTGTATGATACCTGTCATTAATAACTCTGCAGGTTTGTTAAATACAGTGTCCCTGAGCTCCTTTCTTCAACACGCTTTCTTGTGAGCTGGCCGCAAAACCGCAGGATTGCTTCAGGCCGTAATCTGGTTTCGGCACGGCACGCTGAGCCTTTGGTAAATTCCTCTTTCTGGTGAGAAATGAGCATTCAATTTGCCCGTGGAGACACCTACAGCTAGTCTCTCATTGGTTCTCCCTATTCCTGTTCATCTTGTGCAGAAATTGCAAACTGTGCCAAACAGGAGGTTAAAGGCACTGACTCTCCAAGTGGGTAGAGGGTTAGTAAAGCATCTGGAATGGTGAACCCGAGTACCAGGGAACGAAACCTGAGAGCCATTTAAAATGGTTTCCCAGTCTCACAGTGGACAATACTCTGGGTTTCCCATGCATGTTTTAGCTGAAGGAAGAATTCCTTAAACCTGGAGATTATTGACCCATGGAATGGGTACCATGCAGTATGACTAAAAAGGGTCTGAATTTGCTCACCGAACCTCACCAATGCTATCAGTTCGAAGTGTCCAGCCTTATGCCTCACCCAGCTCTGGGTGTAGATGTGGTAAATTCAGGTTTCATCACAAGCCCTGAATCAATTATTTAAGAATTGCTGTCTCTTTCACTGTCATTGTGTTTTGTTTTTGTAATTTAGTTTGATAATGGGATTTATCGGATTTTCACTGCTGCGTTCTTGCAGCTGTACACACGCTTGACTCTCTTATGGAGACATATAAATCCATGGGTTTGAAGATTCTGATCAGTCAGGTGTATTCCTAGGCTTTGAATATGGGGTGTTTAGTCCATTTCGTTGAGCAAGGGGTAGGTCTTGAGTATTATATATTTGGCTTATGGAAAGGTATCTGTGCTAATTTCTATCTCTGGTTTTATGCAGCACCCCAACTCACATTTCCCCTTAAGCAAGCATAAGTTGGTTTTCTAAATTTGAGACCCTGTTCTGTTTTGTAATTCAGTTCATGTGTAGCCAAGTTTACATTCCTTGTATTAGTGATATCTTATGATGTTTCATTTTCTGTGTGACTTATTTCACTTAGAATCATCGTACCTGAATCCACTCATTATGCCGCGATGGGCCTGATGACATAGATTTCATTGCTGAGTGATATTCCATTGTACGTACGTACCACAATTTCTTTATCCATTTTTCGCTTTCTTGGATATTTAACTTGTACCGTAGACGAGGTTCTTGTAAACAGAGCCGTCCAAAACTTTGGGGTGGCTGTGTGTTTTTGATTTTAATTTCACTAAGCTATAGGACCATAAGTGGAAGTGCTGTAGGCTCCGTTGCTTGGTTTTTTAGGTGTTTGAGGAAACACCATACACTTCTCCAGAGTGGCTGTTGGCAAATTACATCCCGCCCATCAGCATAACAAGGCTCCCTCTTCTCCATGGTCTGTGCTGCCTTTCTGGATTTTACACTTTTTTCAGATGGCCCTTTTGACCGGGGCGCAGTGAGACTTCATTGTAGTGCAGATTTCCTTTACACGCTTGCTTGGTTGGCCAAAAAGGGCGTATGCGTTTTTTCCTGAATATATTCAGGAAAAAACGCATACGCCCTTTTTGGCCAAGTGCATCATTGTCGTCGTTCTGCCTCTTTTCCTATGCTTTAAATGCAATTCCAGTCTACCCCCTGAAATCGTTTTCCTGAAATTCTGCCCCACTTTCAAGTCCTCTTCGCAGCCTTCCTTCAATATATTTTTAGACCATAGCTGTCATTTATAACTCTGCAGGTTTGTGAATTACAGTGCCCCTGAGCTCCTTTCTTCATCTCGCTTTCTTGTGAGCTGGCCGCAAACCCGCAGGAATGCTTCAGGCCCTAATCTGGTTCTGGCACGGCATGCTGAGCCTTTGGTTAATTCCTCTTCCTGGTGGGAAATGAGCGTTAAATTTGCCCGTGCAGACACCTTCACACGAGTCGTCATGGTGCCCCTTTGCCCCGGTTATCTCTATGGAGGTTGGAGTTGGAGGGCCTCCTCACTCAAGGTCAGTGTGCCCACGGAGCCAACCCTGCAACTTCAGGGCATGTTTGGTGGTTAGGATCACCACGTGGGGTCCTTTTACCTTAGGAGGGAGGTGGCCTTTTGGGCTGCTGATTTCCAGGTTTTCGGATACTGCCAGTATCTTGGCCAGATGTGGCGGTGGGCCAATCCCCTTGGTGACCGTAGTTTATCCTACCTGGATCGCATTCTTGCATTGTTCCATTTCAAGTGGTCCCAGGTTTTGCACTAATACTCCAATGGCGATTCACCGTTCACCAGGAATGTAAAGGTCAAAGGGTTTAGCTAAATTAGGGAGTTCCTGTGCAAGGGTCTGAATTGACTGCTCTTTCCATTCTTGAAAGGCCACTTCTGCATTCTATTCAAAAGGATCATCACCTTTTCCTTTCAGTGTTTCATATAGAGGCCGAGCTAGTAGACTGTAGTTAGGGATCCAGAAGCAGCAAACCCTGGCCTCCCCAGGAACCCCTAAGCTGTCTTCTAGTTTTAGAAATGGGTAAGGCTGTAAATTGTTTCTTCCCTTTCCTGGGATGGGCTTCTCCGACCTTCTGTGAGAATGAAGCCCAGGCAGGTCACCGTAGTCTGTGATATTTGAGCTTTTTCTTGGACAACTTGTATCCTTTATTGGCTTCGTAGTTCAGAGGTCTCCTTAGTAGGGCTGGCGATCAGAATGTCGTCTGCATATTGAAGGAGTGTTTCCTTTTCCAGAGGTAGAACTTTTAGGTCTTTAGCTGAGCTTTCCCCAAAGATGGTGTGGGAATTTTTGAACCCTTGGGACAACACGGCCCGGAAGTATTGTTTTAGTTGTATGTTGAGTCCTGCCACTCACAAGCCAAAATTTCTTGTGACTCTGGGACTAATAGAATACAAAAGAAGGCATCATTGAAGACTAATACAGAATACCATGTCCTGGTGGTTGGTAGAATGACCAGCAGGGTGTAGGGTTTAGGAACTACTGGAGGTATATCCTCAGTGGCTTAACTGACTGTCCTGACATCCTTTACCAGGACTCCAGCAGCCCATGGGGCTCTCGAGGTCAGGCCAATCCCAGGATATGGAGCTCACCTGGGCAGGTACCCCACCCCAGCCCACGGGGCTCTCATGTTCAGGACCCTCCCAGGATATGGTGTTCCCTGGGCAGGTCCCCCTGCAGCCCATGGGGCTCTCGTGGTCAGGCCCCTCCCAGGATACAGAGCTACCCTTGCAGGTACCATGGCAGGGCTGGGAACACAGGAACCGTGCATATCGCCCTCATTGCAGAGCACTCCCAGCTCACCTGTCACTCAGATCTGACACAGAGCACCTCAGAGCAGGACTTGAACTAACAAACAGCAGCTCCGACACGTCTGTGACCCTGGGCATCACTCTGTGTGGCCTCCCTCCACCTGGTCTTCCAGAGACTTCCACTGCACCCGGGGCACCAGGCCTTTGTCTCCACCCACCACCCACCCCTCCTCTCCCTGACTCCTGGGTTCCTCTCATTAGGAGAGGGTTTTCTTGAAGTTGTCTCCCACTCATGGGCCAGATAATATAATTAGAAAACAAGCCAGAGCTGCAGCCCCTTGTCTATCCTGACTCTCAGGAGCCCACACCTGTTCCTTGGACCTGGCCGATTCAGCAAGTTCCAGTTTCTGCAACTGTGAGCCCCTGAGGGGTGATTATTGGCTGGCCTGGGAAGCCTGACCGTGCCGGCCAGCCCTCCCCAGGTGTGCCTGGGTTCAGATCAATATAAACACCGCTCCAGGCAGCAAGAGCCCCTGCAGCTGTGCCTGACGCCATTTTCTCTGCCCTGTCAGCAGTCTTGGGGCTGGACTGGTGGGAGGGAGTGAGAGGCCACGGCTTTGTGGGTGGCCCAGTGTGAGTGGGGCTCTGCTGGACTTTCTGCAGCAGTTGCCAAGATGCCACCTGCTAAAGAAGAGGATGTGTCACCCATACCTGCCGCTGGAATTTCTCCCTGGGCAGAGGTGAGTGAGGAAGAAAGCAGTGGGGGCCGGGACAGCAGGGGTATCTCAGGCAGGGAAATGGAAAGCTTCCAGAAGAGCACCCAGGGCCAGGACCACCCTGGCTGGCCTGCAGGCACCAAGTCGGCTGGCATGCTGTCGCTCATGTGGCTCCATGGCCCTTCCTCTAGGCTTTCAAGTCCTTGTACATATTCAGGTGTTTTACCTGGGAAGGGTGGGAACATTTCAGCAGCAGCTGGCCTGGGGCTCAGCCCACGTTTACTCACAGATGCCTCGGCACGGTCCCCCAGCTTTGCAATGAGGACGCTTGTTGCGTGGGGCCTGCTGGCTGAATGGGAGATGATTCCCCACCACTGACCAACTTCAGAATTGCTTACAACTGGAGCAAGTGCCCTGATACGGTTTTCCTCTGTGTAACTGGTGGGTTCTGTTTTTTTTTCTTTTTTTCGTTTTTGGTTCAAGGTAGATTTTATTCCTCTTTTTTGTATTTACAGATATAAGCATGGAAATAATTTATTCATATAAATACATGTATGTGAAGGGAAGAATATTTTCTCTGTTTTACTTTTTGTAATTTGAATTTTATTTTATTTTTTTATACAGCAGGTTCTTTTTGGTTATCTCTTTTATACATATAAATGTATATATGCCAATCCCAATCTCTCAACTCCTCCCACCACCACCCCCCAACAGCTTTCCCCCCTTGGTGTCCATACGTTTGTTGTCTACATCTGTTGCTCTATTTCTGCCTTGCAAAACGGTTCATCTGTAAAATTTGTCTAGGTTCCACATATAGGCATTAATAGACAAGATTTGTTTTTCTATTTCTGACTTACTTCACTCTGTATGACAGTCTCTAGATCCATCAACGTCTCTACAAATGACCCAATTTCATTCCTTTTTATGGCTTAGTAATATTTCATTTTATATATGTACCACTTCTTTATGCATTCGTCTGTCTGTGGGCATTTAGGTTGCTTCCATTACCTGGATATTGTAAATAGTGATGCAATGAACATTGCGGTGAATGTCTCTTTTTGATTTATGGTTTTGTCTGGGTATATGCCCAGTAGTGGGGTTGCTGTATCATATGGTAATTCTATTCTTAGTTTTATAAGAAACTCCATAATGTTCTCCACAGTGACTGTATCAATTTACATTCCCAACAATAGTGCAAGAGGGTTCCTTATCTCCACACCCTTTCCAGCATTTGTTGTTTGTAGATTTTCTGATGATGCCCATTCTAACATGTGTGAGGTGATACACCATGGATGAGTCTATTTCGTTGAGCAAAGAGTAGGTCTTGTCTAGTACATATTTGGCTTATGGAACGGTATGTGTGCTAATTTCAATCTCTGGTTTTATACAGCACCCCAACTCAACATTCCCCTTAAGCAAGCATAAGTTTTTATCTAAATGTGAGACTCTGTTCGGTTTTGTATTTCAGTTTATGTGTAGCCAAGTTTACACTCCCTCTATTAGTGATATCTTATGATACTTATCTTTCTCTGTGTGACGTATTTCTCTTAGAATCATCATATTTAAATCCACTCAATTTGCTGCTACAGGCCTGATGACATTGATTTCATTGCTGAGTGATATTCCGTTGTACGTAAGTAGCACAACTCCTTTATCCATTTTTTTCTTTCTGGGATATTTAATTTGTACTGGACTCGAGTTTCTTGTAAACACAGCAGCCCTAAATTTTGTGCTGGCTGTGTCTTGTTGATTTTAATTTTCCTAAGCTATAGGGCTAAAAGTGGAAGTACCCTAGGCTCTGTAGCTTTGTTTTTCAGATGTTTCAGGATACACCATAAACATCTCCAGAGTGTCTGTTGGCAATTTACATCCCGCCCATCAGCATAACAAGGCTCCCTGTTCTCCATGGCCTGTCCTGTGTTTCTGGTTTTTACATTTTTTTCAGATGGCCCTTTTGACGAATGGGAAATGAGACTTCATTGTAGTGCGGATTTCCATTGCTGGAGTGCTTGGTTGGCCAAAAAGGGCATATGCGTTTTTTCCTGAATATATTCAGGAAAAAATGTTTACGCACTTTTGTCCAAGTGCATCAGTGTCAAAGATCTGCCGCTCTTCACATGCTTTAAATGCAATTCCAATCTACCTCCTGAAATATGATTCCTGCAATTCTGCCTCGTTTTCAAGTCCTCTTTGCAGACTTACTTCAATATATTTTTGCCAATAGCTGTCATTTATATCTCTGCAGGTTTGTGAATTACAGTGCCCGTGATTTCCTTTCTTAACTCGTTTCCTTGAAAGCTGGCCACAGAACCGCAGGTTTGCTTTAGGCCATAATCAGGGTCCGACACGGCACTCTGAGCCTTTGGTTAATTCCTCTTCCTGGTGGGAAATTAGAGTTAAATGTGCCCCTCCGGACACCTGCCTCACTCCCAGCCCCTTGGTTATGTGTGTCCTGTAGTTTGAGGCCACATGTGCTGGGTTCCTCACCTTTGGCTGATGTGGCCCCACTGGTGTGAGGACACTCCTGCCTGGTTCCCATCCCCTTGGTGATGTGGACCCTCCGGTGAGAGTCTGATCCTGGCTGGGTTCCTCACACTTCTGAGAGGTGGGCCCTCTTCTCTGAGGTCACTCCTGCCTGGCTGGCCCACCCCGCCTTGACGACGTCGGCTCTCTCGTGGGAGTTGGTGCCTGCTGCGAGTCTCCTCCCCTTGGTAATGAGGGCCCTCTGGCGTCAGGCCCTAACTCCTGGCCTCCCAAAATTTTCTGATGTGCGCCCTGTGGTGCGAGTACACTCCTGCCAGGTTCCCAACACCATGGGAATGTGGGCCTTCTGCTCTGAGGTCCCAACGGTGGGTTGCTCAGTTTCATGATGAGGGCCCTCTGGTGTGAGTTCACTCCGGCCTGGATCCCATAGCCTCGCTGCTCCTGGCCACCTGCGGGGAGGTTACAACTGCGGGATTCCTCACCTTTTTTCTTCTATGGGCCCTCTGTTTTGAGACTCCTCCTGCCTGCCTCACTCCCAGCCCCTTGGTGATGTGTGTCCTCTGGTTTGAGGCCACGTGTGCTGGGTCCCTCACCTTTCGATGATGTGGCCCCACTGGTGTGAGGACACTCTTGCCTGGTTCCTATCCCCTTGAAGATGTGGGCTCTCTGGTGAGAGTCTGATCCTGGCTGGGTTCCTCACCCTTCTGTGAGGTGGGCCCTCTGCTGTGAGGTCACTCCTGCCTGGCTGGCACAGCCCGCCTGGGCAACATCGGCCCTCTTGTGGCAGTTGGAGCATGCTGGGAGCCTCCTCCCCTCGGTGATGAGGGCCCTCTGGCGTCAGGCCCTAACTGCTGGGTACCCACATTTTCTGATACGTGCTAAGTGGTGCGAGGACACTCCTGCGAGGTTCCCATCCCCATGGGGATGTGGGCCTTCTGCTCTGAGGTCCCAATGGCTGGGTTGCTCACAGTTTCATGATGTGGGCCCTCTGCTGTGAGTTCACTGCAGCCTGGATCACATAGACTCGGTGCTCTGGGCCGCCTGCTGGGAGGTTCCCACTGCAGGATTCCTCACCTTTTTTATTCTATTGGCCCTGTGTTGTGAGGCTACTCATGCCTGCCTCAATCCGAGCCCCTCGGAGATGTGGGTCCTCTGGTTTAGGCCTCATGTGCTGGTTTCCTCACCTTTCTATGATGTGGTCACCCTGGTGTGAAGACAGTCCTGCCTGGTTCTGATCCCCTTGGTGATGTGGGCCCTCTGGTGAGAGTCTTATCCTGGCTGGGTTCCTCACCCTTCTGTGAGGTAGGCCCTCTGCTGTGAGGTCACTCCTGCCTGGCTGTCACACGTCACCTTGTCGACATGGGCCCTCAGTTGGGAGTTGGTGCCTGCTTGGAGTCTCCTCCCCTTGGTAATGAGGGCCCTCTGGCGTCAGACCCTAACTTCTGGGCTCCCACAATTCTCTGATGTGTGCCCTGAGGTGCGAGTACACTTATGCCATGTTCCCAACCACATAGGAATGTGGGCCTTCTGCTCTGAGGTCCCAAAGCCTGGGTTGCTCACAGTTTCATGATGAGGGCCCTCTGTTTTGAGTTCAGTCAGGTCTGGATCCCATAGCCTCGCTGCTCCTGGCCGCCTGCTGGGAGGTTCCAACTGCGGGATTCCTCACCTTTTTTCTTCTATGGGCCCTCTGTTTTGAGACTCCTCCTGCCTGCCTCACTCCCAGCCCCTTGGTGATGTGTGTCCTCTGGTTTGAGGCCACGTGTGCTGGGTCACTCACATTTCGTTGATGAGGTCCCACTGGTGTGAGGACACTCCAGCCTGGTTCCCATTCTCTTGGTGATGTGGGCCCTCTGGTGAGAGTCTGATCCTCCTTGGGTTCCTCACACTTTTGTGAGGTGGGCCCTCTGCTCTGAGGTCACTCTTGCCTGGCTGGCACACCCCGCATTGGCGACGGCGGCCCACTGGTAGCAGTTGGAGCCTGCTGGGAGCCTCCTCTCCTCGGTGATGAGAGCCCTCTGGTGTCAGGCCCTAACTGCTGGGCTCCCCACATTTTCTGATGTGTGCCCACTGGTGCGATGACACTCCTACTTGGTTCCCTTCCCCATGGGGATGTGGGCCTTGTGCTCTGAGGTCACAACGGCTGGTTTGCTCACAGTTTCATGATGAGGGCCCTCTGTTGTGAGTTCATCACTGCCTGGATCCCATAGCCTCGGTGCTCTGGGCCGCCTGCTGGGATGTTCCAACTGCTGGATTCCTCACCTTTTTTATACAATGGGCCATGTGTTGTGAGGTTAATCCTGCCTGCCTCGCTCCAAGACCCATGGTGATGTGGGTCCTCTGGTTTGAGGCCACATTTTCTTGTTACCTCAACTTTTGATGATATGGCCCCACGGGTGTGATGACACTCCTGCCTGGTTCACAGCCCCTTGCTGATGTGGGCACTCTGGTGAGAGTCTGATCCTGGCTGGGTTCCTTACCCTTCTGTGAGGTGGGCCCTCTGATGTGAGGTCACTCCTGCCTGGCTGGCTCACGTCGCCTTGATGATGTGGGCCCTCTGTTGGCCACTAAAGCATTCTGGGAGCCTCCTACCCTCTTTAATGAGGGCCCTGGAAAAAACGCAGATGCACATTTTGACCAAGTGCATCATTGTCCAGGATCTGCCTCTTCTCCTATGCTTTCAGAGCACTTCCCGTCTACGTCCTGAAATCATATTCCAGGAATACTGCCCCGCTTTCAAGTCCTCCTCGCAGCCTTACTTCAATATATTTTTGTATGATACCTGTCATTAATAACTCTGCAGGTTTGTTAAATACAGTGTCCCTGAGCTCCTTTCTTCAACACGCTTTCTTGTGAGCTGGCCGCAAAACCGCAGGATTGCTTCAGGCCGTAATCTGGTTTCGGCACGGCACGCTGAGCCTTTGGTAAATTCCTCTTTCTGGTGAGAAATGAGCATTCAATTTGCCCGTGGAGACACCTACAGCTAGTCTCTCATTGGTTCTCCCTATTCCTGTTCATCTTGTGCAGAAATTGCAAACTGTGCCAAACAGGAGGTTAAAGGCACTGACTCTCCAAGTGGGTAGAGGGTTAGTAAAGCATCTGGAATGGTGAACCCGAGTACCAGGGAACGAAACCTGAGAGCCATTTAAAATGGTTTCCCAGTCTCACAGTGGACAATACTCTGGGTTTCCCATGCATGTTTTAGCTGAAGGAAGAATTCCTTAAACCTGGAGATTATTGACCCATGGAATGGGTACCATGCAGTATGACTAAAAAGGGTCTGAATTTGCTCACCGAACCTCACCAATGCTATCAGTTCGAAGTGTCCAGCCTTATGCCTCACCCAGCTCTGGGTGTAGATGTGGTAAATTCAGGTTTCATCACAAGCCCTGAATCAATTATTTAAGAATTGCTGTCTCTTTCACTGTCATTGTGTTTTGTTTTTGTAATTTAGTTTGATAATGGGATTTATCGGATTTTCACTGCTGCGTTCTTGCAGCTGTACACACGCTTGACTCTCTTATGGAGACATATAAATCCATGGGTTTGAAGATTCTGATCAGTCAGGTGTATTCCTAGGCTTTGAATATGGGGTGTTTAGTCCATTTCGTTGAGCAAGGGGTAGGTCTTGAGTATTATATATTTGGCTTATGGAAAGGTATCTGTGCTAATTTCTATCTCTGGTTTTATGCAGCACCCCAACTCACATTTCCCCTTAAGCAAGCATAAGTTGGTTTTCTAAATTTGAGACCCTGTTCTGTTTTGTAATTCAGTTCATGTGTAGCCAAGTTTACATTCCTTGTATTAGTGATATCTTATGATGTTTCATTTTCTGTGTGACTTATTTCACTTAGAATCATCGTACCTGAATCCACTCATTATGCCGCGATGGGCCTGATGACATAGATTTCATTGCTGAGTGATATTCCATTGTACGTACGTACCACAATTTCTTTATCCATTTTTCGCTTTCTTGGATATTTAACTTGTACCGTAGACGAGGTTCTTGTAAACAGAGCCGTCCAAAACTTTGGGGTGGCTGTGTGTTTTTGATTTTAATTTCACTAAGCTATAGGACCATAAGTGGAAGTGCTGTAGGCTCCGTTGCTTGGTTTTTTAGGTGTTTGAGGAAACACCATACACTTCTCCAGAGTGGCTGTTGGCAAATTACATCCCGCCCATCAGCATAACAAGGCTCCCTCTTCTCCATGGTCTGTGCTGCCTTTCTGGATTTTACACTTTTTTCAGATGGCCCTTTTGACCAGGGCGCAGTGAGACTTCATTGTAGTGCAGATTTCCTTTACACGCTTGCTTGGTTGGCCAAAAAGGGCGTATGCGTTTTTTCCTGAATATATTCAGGAAAAAACGCATACGCCCTTTTTGGCCAAGTGCATCATTGTCGTCGTTCTGCCTCTTTTCCTATGCTTTAAATGCAATTCCAGTCTACCCCCTGAAATCGTTTTCCTGAAATTCTGCCCCGCTTTCAAGTCCTCTTCGCAGCCTTCCTTCAATATATTTTTAGACCATAGCTGTCATTTATAACTCTGCAGGTTTGTGAATTACAGTGCCCCTGAGCTCCTTTCTTCATCTCGCTTTCTTGTGAGCTGGCCGCAAACCCGCAGGAATGCTTCAGGCCCTAATCTGGTTCTGGCACGGCATGCTGAGCCTTTGGTTAATTCCTCTTCCTGGTGGGAAATGAGCGTTAAATTTGCCCGTGCAGACACCTTCACACGAGTCGTCATGGTGCCCCTTTGCCCCGGTTATCTCTATGGAGGTTGGAGTTGGAGGGCCTCCTCACTCAAGGTCAGTGTGCCCACGGAGCCAACCCTGCAACTTCAGGGCATGTTTGGTGGTTAGGATCACCACGTGGGGTCCTTTTACCTTAGGAGGGAGGTGGCCTTTTGGGCTGCTGATTTCCAGGTTTTCGGATACTGCCAGTATCTTGGCCAGATGTGGCGGTGGGCCAATCCCCTTGGTGACCGTAGTTTATCCTACCTGGATCGCATTCTTGCATTGTTCCATTTCAAGTGGTCCCAGGTTTTGCACTAATACTCCAATGGCGATTCACCGTTCACCAGGAATGTAAAGGTCAAAGGGTTTAGCTAAATTAGGGAGTTCCTGTGCAAGGGTCTGAATTGACTGCTCTTTCCATTCTTGAAAGGCCACTTCTGCATTCTATTCAAAAGGATCATCACCTTTTCCTTTCAGTGTTTCATATAGAGGCCGAGCTAGTAGACTGTAGTTAGGGATCCAGAAGCAGCAAACCCTGGCCTCCCCAGGAACCCCTAAGCTGTCTTCTAGTTTTAGAAATGGGTAAGGCTGTAAATTGTTTCTTCCCTTTCCTGGGATGGGCTTCTCCGACCTTCTGTGAGAATGAAGCCCAGGCAGGTCACCGTAGTCTGTGATATTTGAGCTTTTTCTTGGACAACTTGTATCCTTTATTGGCTTCGTAGTTCAGAGGTCTCCTTAGTAGGGCTGGCGATCAGAATGTCGTCTGCATATTGAAGGAGTGTTTCCTTTTCCAGAGGTAGAACTTTTAGGTCTTTAGCTGAGCTTTCCCCAAAGATGGTGTGGGAATTTTTGAACCCTTGGGACAACACGGCCCGGAAGTATTGTTTTAGTTGTATGTTGAGTCCTGCCACTCACAAGCCAAAATTTCTTGTGACTCTGGGACTAATAGAATACAAAAGAAGGCATCATTGAAGACTAATACAGAATACCATGTCCTGGTGGTTGGTAGAATGACCAGCAGGGTGTAGGGTTTAGGAACTACTGGAGGTATATCCTCAGTGGCTTAACTGACTGTCCTGACATCCTTTACCAGGACTCCAGCAGCCCATGGGGCTCTCGAGGTCAGGCCAATCCCAGGATATGGAGCTCACCTGGGCAGGTACCCCAACCCAGCCCACGGGGCTCTCATGTTCAGGACCCTCCCAGGATATGGTGTTCCCTGGGCAGGTCCCCCTGCAGCCCATGGGGCTCTCGTGGTCAGGCCCCTCCCAGGATACAGAGCTACCCTTGCAGGTACCATGGCAGGGCTGGGAACACAGGAACCGTGCATATCGCCCTCATTGCAGAGCACTCCCAGCTCACCTGTCACTCAGATCTGACACAGAGCACCTCAGAGCAGGACTTGAACTAACAAACAGCAGCTCCGACAGGTCTGTGACCCTGGGCATCACTCTGTGTGGCCTCCCTCCACCTGGTCTTCCAGAGACTTCCACTGCACCCGGGGCACCAGGCCTTTGTCTCCACCCACCACCCACCCCTCCTCTCCCTGACTCCTGGGTTCCTCTCATTAGGAGAGGGTTTTCTTGAAGTTGTCTCCCACTCATGGGCCAGATAATATAATTAGAAAACAAGCCAGAGCTGCAGCCCCTTGTCTATCCTGACTCTCAGGAGCCCACACCTGTTCCTTGGACCTGGCCGATTCAGCAAGTTCCAGTTTCTGCAACTGTGAGCCCCTGAGGGGTGATTATTGGCTGGCCTGGGAAGCCTGACCGTGCCGGCCAGCCCTCCCCAGGTGTGCCTGGGTTCAGATCAATATAAACACCGCTCCAGGCAGCAAGAGCCCCTGCAGCTGTGCCTGACGCCATTTTCTCTGCCCTGTCAGCAGTCTTGGGGCTGGACTGGTGGGAGGGAGTGAGAGGCCACGGCTTTGCGGGTGGCCCAGTGTGAGTGGGGCTCTGCTGGACTTTCTGCAGCAGTTGCCAAGATGCCACCTGCTAAAGAAGAGGATGTGTCACCCATACCTGCCGCTGGAATTTCTCCCTGGGCAGAGGTGAGTGAGGAAGAAAGCAGTGGGGGCCGGGACAGCAGGGGTATCTCAGGCAGGGAAATGGAAAGCTTCCAGAAGAGCACCCAGGGCCAGGACCACCCTGGCTGGCCTGCAGGCACCAAGTCGGCTGGCATGCTGTCGCTCATGTGGCTCCATGGCCCTTCCTCTAGGCTTTCAAGTCCTTGTACATATTCAGGTGTTTTACCTGGGAAGGGTGGGAACATTTCAGCAGCAGCTGGCCTGGGGCTCAGCCCACGTTTACTCACAGATGCCTCGGCACGGTCCCCCAGCTTTGCAATGAGGACGCTTGTTGCGTGGGGCCTGCTGGCTGAATGGGAGATGATTCCCCACCACTGACCAACTTCAGAATTGCTTACAACTGGAGCAAGTGCCCTGATACGGTTTTCCTCTGTGTAACTGGTGGGTTCTGTTTTTTTTTCTTTTTTTCGTTTTTGGTTCAAGGTAGATTTTATTCCTCTTTTTTGTATTTACAGATATAAGCATGGAAATAATTTATTCATATAAATACATGTATGTGAAGGGAAGAATATTTTCTCTGTTTTACTTTTTGTAATTTGAATTTTATTTTATTTTTTTATACAGCAGGTTCTTTTTGGTTATCTCTTTTATACATATAAATGTATATATGCCAATCCCAATCTCTCAACTCCTCCCACCACCACCCCCCAACAGCTTTCCCCCCTTGGTGTCCATACGTTTGTTGTCTACATCTGTTGCTCTATTTCTGCCTTGCAAAACGGTTCATCTGTAAAATTTGTCTAGGTTCCACATATAGGCATTAATAGACAAGATTTGTTTTTCTATTTCTGACTTACTTCACTCTGTATGACAGTCTCTAGATCCATCAACGTCTCTACAAATGACCCAATTTCATTCCTTTTTATGGCTTAGTAATATTTCATTTTATATATGTACCACTTCTTTATGCATTCGTCTGTCTGTGGGCATTTAGGTTGCTTCCATTACCTGGATATTGTAAATAGTGATGCAATGAACATTGCGGTGAATGTCTCTTTTTGATTTATGGTTTTGTCTGGGTATATGCCCAGTAGTGGGATTGCTGTATCATATGGTAATTCTATTCTTAGTTTTATAAGAAACTCCATAATGTTCTCCACAGTGACTGTATCAATTTACATTCCCAACAATAGTGCAAGAGGGTTCCTTATCTCCACACCCTTTCCAGCATTTGTTGTTTGTAGATTTTCTGATGATGCCCATTCTAACATGTGTGAGGTGATACACCATGGATGAGTCTATTTCGTTGAGCAAAGAGTAGGTCTTGTCTAGTACATATTTGGCTTATGGAACGGTATGTGTGCTAATTTCAATCTCTGGTTTTATACAGCACCCCAACTCAACATTCCCCTTAAGCAAGCATAAGTGTTTATCTAAATGTGAGACTCTGTTCGGTTTTGTATTTCAGTTTATGTGTAGCCAAGTTTACACTCCCTCTATTAGTGATATCTTATGATACTTATCTTTCTCTGTGTGACGTATTTCTCTTAGAATCATCATATTTAAATCCACTCAATTTGCTGCTACAGGCCTGATGACATTGATTTCATTGCTGAGTGATATTCCGTTGTACGTAAGTAGCACAACTCCTTTATCCATTTTTTTCTTTCTGGGATATTTAATTTGTACTGGACTCGAGTTTCTTGTAAACACAGCAGCCCTAAATTTTGTGCTGGCTGTGTCTTGTTGATTTTAATTTTCCTAAGCTATAGGGCTAAAAGTGGAAGTACCCTAGGCTCTGTAGCTTTGTTTTTCAGATGTTTCAGGATACACCATAAACATCTCCAGAGTGTCTGTTGGCAATTTACATCCCGCCCATCAGCATAACAAGGCTCCCTGTTCTCCATGGCCTGTCCTGTGTTTCTGGTTTTTACATTTTTTTCAGATGGCCCTTTTGACGAATGGGAAATGAGACTTCATTGTAGTGCGGATTTCCATTGCTGGAGTGCTTGGTTGGCCAAAAAGGGCATATGCGTTTTTTCCTGAATATATTCAGGAAAAAATGTTTACGCACTTTTGTCCAAGTGCATCAGTGTCAAAGATCTGCCGCTCTTCACATGCTTTAAATGCAATTCCAATCTACCTCCTGAAATATGATTCCTGCAATTCTGCCTCGTTTTCAAGTCCTCTTTGCAGACTTACTTCAATATATTTTTGCCAATAGCTGTCATTTATATCTCTGCAGGTTTGTGAATTACAGTGCCCGTGATTTCCTTTCTTAACTCGTTTCCTTGAAAGCTGGCCACAGAACCGCAGGTTTGCTTTAGGCCATAATCAGGGTCCGACACGGCACTCTGAGCCTTTGGTTAATTCCTCTTCCTGGTGGGAAATTAGAGTTAAATGTGCCCCTCCGGACACCTGCCTCACTCCCAGCCCCTTGGTTATGTGTGTCCTGTAGTTTGAGGCCACATGTGCTGGGTTCCTCACCTTTGGCTGATGTGGCCCCACTGGTGTGAGGACACTCCTGCCTGGTTCCCATCCCCTTGGTGATGTGGACCCTCCGGTGAGAGTCTGATCCTGGCTGGGTTCCTCACACTTCTGAGAGGTGGGCCCTCTTCTCTGAGGTCACTCCTGCCTGGCTGGCCCACCCCGCCTTGACGACGTCGGCTCTCTCGTGGGAGTTGGTGCCTGCTGCGAGTCTCCTCCCCTTGGTAATGAGGGCCCTCTGGCGTCAGGCCCTAACTCCTGGCCTCCCAAAATTTTCTGATGTGCGCCCTGTGGTGCGAGTACACTCCTGCCAGGTTCCCAACACCATGGGAATGTGGGCCTTCTGCTCTGAGGTCCCAACGGTGGGTTGCTCAGTTTCATGATGAGGGCCCTCTGGTGTGAGTTCACTCCGGCCTGGATCCCATAGCCTCGCTGCTCCTGGCCACCTGCGGGGAGGTTACAACTGCGGGATTCCTCACCTTTTTTCTTCTATGGGCCCTCTGTTTTGAGACTCCTCCTGCCTGCCTCACTCCCAGCCCCTTGGTGATGTGTGTCCTCTGGTTTGAGGCCACGTGTGCTGGGTCCCTCACCTTTCGATGATGTGGCCCCACTGGTGTGAGGACACTCTTGCCTGGTTCCTATCCCCTTGAAGATGTGGGCTCTCTGGTGAGAGTCTGATCCTGGCTGGGTTCCTCACCCTTCTGTGAGGTGGGCCCTCTGCTGTGAGGTCACTCCTGCCTGGCTGGCACAGCCCGCCTGGGCAACATCGGCCCTCTTGTGGCAGTTGGAGCATGCTGGGAGCCTCCTCCCCTCGGTGATGAGGGCCCTCTGGCGTCAGGCCCTAACTGCTGGGTACCCACATTTTCTGATACGTGCTAAGTGGTGCGAGGACACTCCTGCGAGGTTCCCAGCCCCATGGGGATGTGGGCCTTCTGCTCTGAGGTCCCAATGGCTGGGTTGCTCACAGTTTCATGATGTGGGCCCTGTGCTGTGAGTTCACTGCAGCCTGGATCACATAGACTTGGTGCTCTGGGCCGCCTGCTGGGAGGTTCCCACTGCAGGATTCCTCACCTTTTTTATTCTATTGGCCCTGTGTTGTGAGGCTACTCATGCCTGCCTCAATCCGAGCCCCTCGGAGATGTGGGTCCTCTGGTTTAGGCCTCATGTGCTGGTTTCCTCACCTTTCTATGATGTGGTCACCCTGGTGTGAAGACAGTCCTGCCTGGTTCTGATCCCCTTGGTGATGTGGGCCCTCTTGTGAGAGTCTTATCCTGGCTGGGTTCCTCACCCTTCTGTGAGGTAGGCCCTCTGCTGTGAGGTCACTCCTGCCTGGCTGTCACACGTCACCTTGTCGACATGGGCCCTCAGTTGGGAGTTGGTGCCTGCTTGGAGTCTCCTCCCCTTGGTAATGAGGGCCCTCTGGCGTCAGACCCTAACTTCTGGGCTCCCACAATTCTCTGATGTGTGCCCTGAGGTGCGAGTACACTTATGCCATGTTCCCAACCACATAGGAATGTGGGCCTTCTGCTCTGAGGTCCCAAAGCCTGGGTTGCTCACAGTTTCATGATGAGGGCCCTCTGTTTTGAGTTCAGTCAGGTCTGGATCCCATAGCCTCGCTGCTCCTGGCCGCCTGCTGGGAGGTTCCAACTGCGGGATTCCTCACCTTTTTTCTTCTATGGGCCCTCTGTTTTGAGACTCCTCCTGCCTGCCTCACTCCCAGCCCCTTGGTGATGTGTGTCCTCTGGTTTGAGGCCACGTGTGCTGGGTCACTCACATTTCGTTGATGAGGTCCCACTGGTGTGAGGACACTCCAGCCTGGTTCCCATTCTCTTGGTGATGTGGGCCCTCTGGTGAGAGTCTGATCCTCCTTGGGTTCCTCACACTTTTGTGAGGTGGGCCCTCTGCTCTGAGGTCACTCTTGCCTGGCTGGCACACCCCGCATTGGCGACGGTGGCCCACTGGTAGCAGTTGGAGCCTGCTGGGAGCCTCCTCTCCTCGGTGATGAGAGCCCTCTGGTGTCAGGCCCTAACTGCTGGGCTCCCCACATTTTCTGATGTGTGCCCACTGGTGCGATGACACTCCTACTTGGTTCCCTTCCCCATGGGGATGTGGGCCTTGTGCTCTGAGGTCACAACGGCTGGTTTGCTCACAGTTTCATGATGAGGGCCCTCTGTTGTGAGTTCATCACTGCCTGGATCCCATAGCCTCGGTGCTCTGGGCCGCCTGCTGGGATGTTCCAACTGCTGGATTCCTCACCTTTTTTATACAATGGGCCATGTGTTGTGAGGTTAATCCTGCCTGCCTCGCTCCAAGACCCATGGTGATGTGGGTCCTCTGGTTTGAGGCCACATTTTCTTGTTACCTCAACTTTTGATGATATGGCCCCACGGGTGTGATGACACTCCTGCCTGGTTCACAGCCCCTTGCTGATGTGGGCACTCTGGTGAGAGTCTGATCCTGGCTGGGTTCCTTACCCTTCTGTGAGGTGGGCCCTCTGATGTGAGGTCACTCCTGCCTGGCTGGCTCACGTCGCCTTGATGATGTGGGCCCTCTGTTGGCCACTAAAGCATTCTGGGAGCCTCCTACCCTCTTTAATGAGGGCCCTGGAAAAAACGCAGATGCACATTTTGACCAAGTGCATCATTGTCCAGGATCTGCCTCTTCTCCTATGCTTTCAGAGCACTTCCCGTCTACGTCCTGAAATCATATTCCAGGAATACTGCCCCGCTTTCAAGTCCTCCTCGCAGCCTTACTTCAATATATTTTTGTATGATACCTGTCATTAATAACTCTGCAGGTTTGTTAAATACAGTGTCCCTGAGCTCCTTTCTTCAACACGCTTTCTTGTGAGCTGGCCGCAAAACCGCAGGATTGCTTCAGGCCGTAATCTGGTTTCGGCACGGCACGCTGAGCCTTTGGTAAATTCCTCTTTCTGGTGAGAAATGAGCATTCAATTTGCCCGTGGAGACACCTACAGCTAGTCTCTCATTGGTTCTCCCTATTCCTGTTCATCTTGTGCAGAAATTGCAAACTGTGCCAAACAGGAGGTTAAAGGCACTGACTCTCCAAGTGGGTAGAGGGTTAGTAAAGCATCTGGAATGGTGAACCCGAGTACCAGGGAACGAAACCTGAGAGCCATTTAAAATGGTTTCCCAGTCTCACAGTGGACAATACTCTGGGTTTCCCATGCATGTTTTAGCTGAAGGAAGAATTCCTTAAACCTGGAGATTATTGACCCATGGAATGGGTACCATGCAGTATGACTAAAAAGGGTCTGAATTTGCTCACCGAACCTCACCAATGCTATCAGTTCGAAGTGTCCAGCCTTATGCCTCACCCAGCTCTGGGTGTAGATGTGGTAAATTCAGGTTTCATCACAAGCCCTGAATCAATTATTTAAGAATTGCTGTCTCTTTCACTGTCATTGTGTTTTGTTTTTGTAATTTAGTTTGATAATGGGATTTATCGGATTTTCACTGCTGCGTTCTTGCAGCTGTACACACGCTTGACTCTCTTATGGAGACATATAAATCCATGGGTTTGAAGATTCTGATCAGTCAGGTGTATTCCTAGGCTTTGAATATGGGGTGTTTAGTCCATTTCGTTGAGCAAGGGGTAGGTCTTGAGTATTATATATTTGGCTTATGGAAAGGTGTCTGTGCTAATTTCTATCTCTGGTTTTATGCAGCACCCCAACTCACATTTCCCCTTAAGCAAGCATAAGTTGGTTTTCTAAATTTGAGACCCTGTTCTGTTTTGTAATTCAGTTCATGTGTAGCCAAGTTTACATTCCTTGTATTAGTGATATCTTATGATGTTTCATTTTCTGTGTGACTTATTTCACTTAGAATCATCGTACCTGAATCCACTCATTATGCCGCGATGGGCCTGATGACATAGATTTCATTGCTGAGTGATATTCCATTGTACGTACGTACCACAATTTCTTTATCCATTTTTCGCTTTCTTGGATATTTAACTTGTACCGTAGACGAGGTTCTTGTAAACAGAGCCGTCCGAAACTTTGGGGTGGCTGTGTGTTTTTGATTTTAATTTCACTAAGCTATAGGACCATAAGTGGAAGTGCTGTAGGCTCCGTTGCTTGGTTTTTTAGGTGTTTGAGGAAACACCATACACTTCTCCAGAGTGGCTGTTGGCAAATTACATCCCGCCCATCAGCATAACAAGGCTCCCTCTTCTCCATGGTCTGTGCTGCCTTTCTGGATTTTACACTTTTTTCAGATGGCCCTTTTGACCGGGGCGCAGTGAGACTTCATTGTAGTGCAGATTTCCTTTACACGCTTGCTTGGTTGGCCAAAAAGGGCGTATGCGTTTTTTCCTGAATATATTCAGGAAAAAACGCATACGCCCTTTTTGGCCAAGTGCATCATTGTCGTCGTTCTGCCTCTTTTCCTATGCTTTAAATGCAATTCCAGTCTACCCCCTGAAATCGTTTTCCTGAAATTCTGCCCCGCTTTCAAGTCCTCTTCGCAGCCTTCCTTCAATATATTTTTAGACCATAGCTGTCATTTATAACTCTGCAGGTTTGTGAATTACAGTGCCCCTGAGCTCCTTTCTTCATCTCGCTTTCTTGTGAGCTGGCCGCAAACCCGCAGGAATGCTTCAGGCCCTAATCTGGTTCTGGCACGGCATGCTGAGCCTTTGGTTAATTCCTCTTCCTGGTGGGAAATGAGCGTTAAATTTGCCCGTGCAGACACCTTCACACGAGTCGTCATGGTGCCCCTTTGCCCCGGTTATCTCTATGGAGGTTGGAGTTGGAGGGCCTCCTCACTCAAGGTCAGTGTGCCCACGGAGCCAACCCTGCAACTTCAGGGCATGTTTGGTGGTTAGGATCACCACGTGGGGTCCTTTTACCTTAGGAGGGAGGTGGCCTTTTGGGCTGCTGATTTCCAGGTTTTCGGATACTGCCAGTATCTTGGCCAGATGTGGCGGTGGGCCAATCCCCTTGGTGACCGTAGTTTATCCTACCTGGATCGCATTCTTGCATTGTTCCATTTCAAGTGGTCCCAGGTTTTGCACTAATACTCCAATGGCGATTCACCGTTCACCAGGAATGTAAAGGTCAAAGGGTTTAGCTAAATTAGGGAGTTCCTGTGCAAGGGTCTGAATTGACTGCTCTTTCCATTCTTGAAAGGCCACTTCTGCATTCTATTCAAAAGGATCATCACCTTTTCCTTTCAGTGTTTCATATAGAGGCCGAGCTAGTAGACTGTAGTTAGGGATCCAGAAGCAGCAAACCCTGGCCTCCCCAGGAACCCCTAAGCTGTCTTCTAGTTTTAGAAATGGGTAAGGCTGTAAATTGTTTCTTCCCTTTCCTGGGATGGGCTTCTCCGACCTTCTGTGAGAATGAAGCCCAGGCAGGTCACCGTAGTCTGTGATATTTGAGCTTTTTCTTGGACAACTTGTATCCTTTATTGGCTTCGTAGTTCAGAGGTCTCCTTAGTAGGGCTGGCGATCAGAATGTCGTCTGCATATTGAAGGAGTGTTTCCTTTTCCAGAGGTAGAACTTTTAGGTCTTTAGCTGAGCTTTCCCCAAAGATGGTGTGGGAATTTTTGAACCCTTGGGACAACACGGCCCGGAAGTATTGTTTTAGTTGTATGTTGAGTCCTGCCACTCACAAGCCAAAATTTCTTGTGACTCTGGGACTAATAGAATACAAAAGAAGGCATCATTGAAGACTAATACAGAATACCATGTCCTGGTGGTTGGTAGAATGACCAGCAGGGTGTAGGGTTTAGGAACTACTGGAGGTATATCCTCAGTGGCTTAACTGACTGTCCTGACATCCTTTACCAGGACTCCAGCAGCCCATGGGGCTCTCGAGGTCAGGCCAATCCCAGGATATGGAGCTCACCTGGGCAGGTACCCCAACCCAGCCCACGGGGCTCTCATGTTCAGGACCCTCCCAGGATATGGTGGTCCCTGGGCAGGTCCCCCTGCAGCCCATGGGGCTCTCGTGGTCAGGCCCCTCCCAGGATACAGAGCTACCCTTGCAGGTACCATGGCAGGGCTGGGAACACAGGAACCGTGCATATCGCCCTCATTGCAGAGCACTCCCAGCTCACCTGTCACTCAGATCTGACACAGAGCACCTCAGAGCAGGACTTGAACTAACAAACAGCAGCTCCGACAGGTCTGTGACCCTGGGCATCACTCTGTGTGGCCTCCCTCCACCTGGTCTTCCAGAGACTTCCACTGCACCCGGGGCACCAGGCCTTTGTCTCCACCCACCACCCACCCCTCCTCTCCCTGACTCCTGGGTTCCTCTCATTAGGAGAGGGTTTTCTTGAAGTTGTCTCCCACTCATGGGCCAGATAATATAATTAGAAAACAAGCCAGAGCTGCAGCCCCTTGTCTATCCTGACTCTCAGGAGCCCACACCTGTTCCTTGGACCTGGCCGATTCAGCAAGTTCCAGTTTCTGCAACTGTGAGCCCCTGAGGGGTGATTATTGGCTGGCCTGGGAAGCCTGACCGTGCCGGCCAGCCCTCCCCAGGTGTGCCTGGGTTCAGATCAATATAAACACCGCTCCAGGCAGCAAGAGCCCCTGCAGCTGTGCCTGACGCCATTTTCTCTGCCCTGTCAGCAGTCTTGGGGCTGGACTGGTGGGAGGGAGTGAGAGGCCACGGCTTTGCGGGTGGCCCAGTGTGAGTGGGGCTCTGCTGGACTTTCTGCAGCAGTTGCCAAGATGCCACCTGCTAAAGAAGAGGATGTGTCACCCATACCTGCCGCTGGAATTTCTCCCTGGGCAGAGGTGAGTGAGGAAGAAAGCAGTGGGGGCCGGGACAGCAGGGGTATCTCAGGCAGGGAAATGGAAAGCTTCCAGAAGAGCACCCAGGGCCAGGACCACCCTGGCTGGCCTGCAGGCACCAAGTCGGCTGGCATGCTGTCGCTCATGTGGCTCCATGGCCCTTCCTCTAGGCTTTCAAGTCCTTGTACATATTCAGGTGTTTTACCTGGGAAGGGTGGGAACATTTCAGCAGCAGCTGGCCTGGGGCTCAGCCCACGTTTACTCACAGATGCCTCGGCACGGTCCCCCAGCTTTGCAATGAGGACGCTTGTTGCGTGGGGCCTGCTGGCTGAATGGGAGATGATTCCCCACCACTGACCAACTTCAGAATTGCTTACAACTGGAGCAAGTGCCCTGATACGGTTTTCCTCTGTGTAACTGGTGGGTTCTGTTTTTTTTTCTTTTTTTCGTTTTTGGTTCAAGGTAGATTTTATTCCTCTTTTTTGTATTTACAGATATAAGCATGGAAATAATTTATTCATATAAATACATGTATGTGAAGGGAAGAATATTTTCTCTGTTTTACTTTTTGTAATTTGAATTTTATTTTATTTTTTTATACAGCAGGTTCTTTTTGGTTATCTCTTTTATACATATAAATGTATATATGCCAATCCCAATCTCTCAACTCCTCCCACCACCACCCCCCAACAGCTTTCCCCCCTTGGTGTCCATACGTTTGTTGTCTACATCTGTTGCTCTATTTCTGCCTTGCAAAACGGTTCATCTGTAAAATTTGTCTAGGTTCCACATATAGGCATTAATAGACAAGATTTGTTTTTCTATTTCTGACTTACTTCACTCTGTATGACAGTCTCTAGATCCATCAACGTCTCTACAAATGACCCAATTTCATTCCTTTTTATGGCTTAGTAATATTTCATTTTATATATGTACCACTTCTTTATGCATTCGTCTGTCTGTGGGCATTTAGGTTGCTTCCATTACCTGGATATTGTAAATAGTGATGCAATGAACATTGCGGTGAATGTCTCTTTTTGATTTATGGTTTTGTCTGGGTATATGCCCAGTAGTGGGATTGCTGTATCATATGGTAATTCTATTCTTAGTTTTATAAGAAACTCCATAATGTTCTCCACAGTGACTGTATCAATTTACATTCCCAACAATAGTGCAAGAGGGTTCCTTATCTCCACACCCTTTCCAGCATTTGTTGTTTGTAGATTTTCTGATGATGCCCATTCTAACATGTGTGAGGTGATACACCATGGATGAGTCTATTTCGTTGAGCAAAGAGTAGGTCTTGTCTAGTACATATTTGGCTTATGGAACGGTATGTGTGCTAATTTCAATCTCTGGTTTTATACAGCACCCCAACTCAACATTCCCCTTAAGCAAGCATAAGTGTTTATCTAAATGTGAGACTCTGTTCGGTTTTGTATTTCAGTTTATGTGTAGCCAAGTTTACACTCCCTCTATTAGTGATATCTTATGATACTTATCTTTCTCTGTGTGACGTATTTCTCTTAGAATCATCATATTTAAATCCACTCAATTTGCTGCTACAGGCCTGATGACATTGATTTCATTGCTGAGTGATATTCCGTTGTACGTAAGTAGCACAACTCCTTTATCCATTTTTTTCTTTCTGGGATATTTAATTTGTACTGGACTCGAGTTTCTTGTAAACACAGCAGCCCTAAATTTTGTGCTGGCTGTGTCTTGTTGATTTTAATTTTCCTAAGCTATAGGGCTAAAAGTGGAAGTACCCTAGGCTCTGTAGCTTTGTTTTTCAGATGTTTCAGGATACACCATAAACATCTCCAGAGTGTCTGTTGGCAATTTACATCCCGCCCATCAGCATAACAAGGCTCCCTGTTCTCCATGGCCTGTCCTGTGTTTCTGGTTTTTACATTTTTTTCAGATGGCCCTTTTGACGAATGGGAAATGAGACTTCATTGTAGTGCGGATTTCCATTGCTGGAGTGCTTGGTTGGCCAAAAAGGGCATATGCGTTTTTTCCTGAATATATTCAGGAAAAAATGTTTACGCACTTTTGTCCAAGTGCATCAGTGTCAAAGATCTGCCGCTCTTCACATGCTTTAAATGCAATTCCAATCTACCTCCTGAAATATGATTCCTGCAATTCTGCCTCGTTTTCAAGTCCTCTTTGCAGACTTACTTCAATATATTTTTGCCAATAGCTGTCATTTATATCTCTGCAGGTTTGTGAATTACAGTGCCCGTGATTTCCTTTCTTAACTCGTTTCCTTGAAAGCTGGCCACAGAACCGCAGGTTTGCTTTAGGCCATAATCAGGGTCCGACACGGCACTCTGAGCCTTTGGTTAATTCCTCTTCCTGGTGGGAAATTAGAGTTAAATGTGCCCCTCCGGACACCTGCCTCACTCCCAGCCCCTTGGTTATGTGTGTCCTGTAGTTTGAGGCCACATGTGCTGGGTTCCTCACCTTTGGCTGATGTGGCCCCACTGGTGTGAGGACACTCCTGCCTGGTTCCCATCCCCTTGGTGATGTGGACTCTCCGGTGAGAGTCTGATCCTGGCTGGGTTCCTCACACTTCTGAGAGGTGGGCCCTCTTCTCTGAGGTCACTCCTGCCTGGCTGGCCCACCCCGCCTTGACGACGTCGGCTCTCTCGTGGGAGTTGGTGCCTGCTGCGAGTCTCCTCCCCTTGGTAATGAGGGCCCTCTGGCGTCAGGCCCTAACTCCTGGCCTCCCAAAATTTTCTGATGTGCGCCCTGTGGTGCGAGTACACTCCTGCCAGGTTCCCAACACCATGGGAATGTGGGCCTTCTGCTCTGAGGTCCCAACGGTGGGTTGCTCAGTTTCATGATGAGGGCCCTCTGGTGTGAGTTCACTCCGGCCTGGATCCCATAGCCTCGCTGCTCCTGGCCACCTGCGGGGAGGTTACAACTGCGGGATTCCTCACCTTTTTTCTTCTATGGGCCCTCTGTTTTGAGACTCCTCCTGCCTGCCTCACTCCCAGCCCCTTGGTGATGTGTGTCCTCTGGTTTGAGGCCACGTGTGCTGGGTCCCTCACCTTTCGATGATGTGGCCCCACTGGTGTGAGGACACTCTTGCCTGGTTCCTATCCCCTTGAAGATGTGGGCTCTCTGGTGAGAGTCTGATCCTGGCTGGGTTCCTCACCCTTCTGTGAGGTGGGCCCTCTGCTGTGAGGTCACTCCTGCCTGGCTGGCACAGCCCGCCTGGGCAACATCGGCCCTCTTGTGGCAGTTGGAGCATGCTGGGAGCCTCCTCCCCTCGGTGATGAGGGCCCTCTGGCGTCAGGCCCTAACTGCTGGGTACCCACATTTTCTGATACGTGCTAAGTGGTGCGAGGACACTCCTGCGAGGTTCCCATCCCCATGGGGATGTGGGCCTTCTGCTCTGAGGTCCCAATGGCTGGGTTGCTCACAGTTTCATGATGTGGGCCCTCTGCTGTGAGTTCACTGCAGCCTGGATCACATAGACTCGGTGCTCTGGGCCGCCTGCTGGGAGGTTCCCACTGCAGGATTCCTCACCTTTTTTATTCTATTGGCCCTGTGTTGTGAGGCTACTCATGCCTGCCTCAATCCGAGCCCCTCGGAGATGTGGGTCCTCTGGTTTAGGCCTCATGTGCTGGTTTCCTCACCTTTCTATGATGTGGTCACCCTGGTGTGAAGACAGTCCTGCCTGGTTCTGATCCCCTTGGTGATGTGGGCCCTCTGGTGAGAGTCTTATCCTGGCTGGGTTCCTCACCCTTCTGTGAGGTAGGCCCTCTGCTGTGAGGTCACTCCTGCCTGGCTGTCACACGTCACCTTGTCGACATGGGCCCTCAGTTGGGAGTTGGTGCCTGCTTGGAGTCTCCTCCCCTTGGTAATGAGGGCCCTCTGGCGTCAGACCCTAACTTCTGGGCTCCCACAATTCTCTGATGTGTGCCCTGAGGTGCGAGTACACTTATGCCATGTTCCCAACCACATAGGAATGTGGGCCTTCTGCTCTGAGGTCCCAAAGCCTGGGTTGCTCACAGTTTCATGATGAGGGCCCTCTGTTTTGAGTTCAGTCAGGTCTGGATCCCATAGCCTCGCTGCTCCTGGCCGCCTGCTGGGAGGTTCCAACTGCGGGATTCCTCACCTTTTTTCTTCTATGGGCCCTCTGTTTTGAGACTCCTCCTGCCTGCCTCACTCCCAGCCCCTTGGTGATGTGTGTCCTCTGGTTTGAGGCCACGTGTGCTGGGTCACTCACATTTCGTTGATGAGGTCCCACTGGTGTGAGGACACTCCAGCCTGGTTCCCATTCTCTTGGTGATGTGGGCCCTCTGGTGAGAGTCTGATCCTCCTTGGGTTCCTCACACTTTTGTGAGGTGGGCCCTCTGCTCTGAGGTCACTCTTGCCTGGCTGGCACACCCCGCATTGGCGACGGCGGCCCACTGGTAGCAGTTGGAGCCTGCTGGGAGCCTCCTCTCCTCGGTGATGAGAGCCCTCTGGTGTCAGGCCCTAACTGCTGGGCTCCCCACATTTTCTGATGTGTGCCCACTGGTGCGATGACACTCCTACTTGGTTCCCTTCCCCATGGGGATGTGGGCCTTGTGCTCTGAGGTCACAACGGCTGGTTTGCTCACAGTTTCATGATGAGGGCCCTCTGTTGTGAGTTCATCACTGCCTGGATCCCATAGCCTCGGTGCTCTGGGCCGCCTGCTGGGATGTTCCAACTGCTGGATTCCTCACCTTTTTTATACAATGGGCCATGTGTTGTGAGGTTAATCCTGCCTGCCTCGCTCCAAGACCCATGGTGATGTGGGTCCTCTGGTTTGAGGCCACATTTTCTTGTTACCTCAACTTTTGATGATATGGCCCCACGGGTGTGATGACACTCCTGCCTGGTTCACAGCCCCTTGCTGATGTGGGCACTCTGGTGAGAGTCTGATCCTGGCTGGGTTCCTTACCCTTCTGTGAGGTGGGCCCTCTGATGTGAGGTCACTCCTGCCTGGCTGGCTCACGTCGCCTTGATGATGTGGGCCCTCTGTTGGCCACTAAAGCATTCTGGGAGCCTCCTACCCTCTTTAATGAGGGCCCTGGAAAAAACGCAGATGCACATTTTGACCAAGTGCATCATTGTCCAGGATCTGCCTCTTCTCCTATGCTTTCAGAGCACTTCCCGTCTACGTCCTGAAATCATATTCCAGGAATACTGCCCCGCTTTCAAGTCCTCCTCGCAGCCTTACTTCAATATATTTTTGTATGATACCTGTCATTAATAACTCTGCAGGTTTGTTAAATACAGTGTCCCTGAGCTCCTTTCTTCAACACGCTTTCTTGTGAGCTGGCCGCAAAACCGCAGGATTGCTTCAGGCCGTAATCTGGTTTCGGCACGGCACGCTGAGCCTTTGGTAAATTCCTCTTTCTGGTGAGAAATGAGCATTCAATTTGCCCGTGGAGACACCTACAGCTAGTCTCTCATTGGTTCTCCCTATTCCTGTTCATCTTGTGCAGAAATTGCAAACTGTGCCAAACAGGAGGTTAAAGGCACTGACTCTCCAAGTGGGTAGAGGGTTAGTAAAGCATCTGGAATGGTGAACCCGAGTACCAGGGAACGAAACCTGAGAGCCATTTAAAATGGTTTCCCAGTCTCACAGTGGACAATACTCTGGGTTTCCCATGCATGTTTTAGCTGAAGGAAGAATTCCTTAAACCTGGAGATTATTGACCCATGGAATGGGTACCATGCAGTATGACTAAAAAGGGTCTGAATTTGCTCACCGAACCTCACCAATGCTATCAGTTCGAAGTGTCCAGCCTTATGCCTCACCCAGCTCTGGGTGTAGATGTGGTAAATTCAGGTTTCATCACAAGCCCTGAATCAATTATTTAAGAATTGCTGTCTCTTTCACTGTCATTGTGTTTTGTTTTTGTAATTTAGTTTGATAATGGGATTTATCGGATTTTCACTGCTGCGTTCTTGCAGCTGTACACACGCTTGACTCTCTTATGGAGACATATAAATCCATGGGTTTGAAGATTCTGATCAGTCAGGTGTATTCCTAGGCTTTGAATATGGGGTGTTTAGTCCATTTCGTTGAGCAAGGGGTAGGTCTTGAGTATTATATATTTGGCTTATGGAAAGGTGTCTGTGCTAATTTCTATCTCTGGTTTTATGCAGCACCCCAACTCACATTTCCCCTTAAGCAAGCATAAGTTGGTTTTCTAAATTTGAGACCCTGTTCTGTTTTGTAATTCAGTTCATGTGTAGCCAAGTTTACATTCCTTGTATTAGTGATATCTTATGATGTTTCATTTTCTGTGTGACTTATTTCACTTAGAATCATCGTACCTGAATCCACTCATTATGCCGCGATGGGCCTGATGACATAGATTTCATTGCTGAGTGATATTCCATTGTACGTACGTACCACAATTTCTTTATCCATTTTTCGCTTTCTTGGATATTTAACTTGTACCGTAGACGAGGTTCTTGTAAACAGAGCCGTCCGAAACTTTGGGGTGGCTGTGTGTTTTTGATTTTAATTTCACTAAGCTATAGGACCATAAGTGGAAGTGCTGTAGGCTCCGTTGCTTGGTTTTTTAGGTGTTTGAGGAAACACCATACACTTCTCCAGAGTGGCTGTTGGCAAATTACATCCCGCCCATCAGCATAACAAGGCTCCCTCTTCTCCATGGTCTGTGCTGCCTTTCTGGATTTTACACTTTTTTCAGATGGCCCTTTTGACCGGGGCGCAGTGAGACTTCATTGTAGTGCAGATTTCCTTTACACGCTTGCTTGGTTGGCCAAAAAGGGCGTATGCGTTTTTTCCTGAATATATTCAGGAAAAAACGCATACGCCCTTTTTGGCCAAGTGCATCATTGTCGTCGTTCTGCCTCTTTTCCTATGCTTTAAATGCAATTCCAGTCTACCCCCTGAAATCGTTTTCCTGAAATTCTGCCCCGCTTTCAAGTCCTCTTCGCAGCCTTCCTTCAATATATTTTTAGACCATAGCTGTCATTTATAACTCTGCAGGTTTGTGAATTACAGTGCCCCTGAGCTCCTTTCTTCATCTCGCTTTCTTGTGAGCTGGCCGCAAACCCGCAGGAATGCTTCAGGCCCTAATCTGGTTCTGGCACGGCATGCTGAGCCTTTGGTTAATTCCTCTTCCTGGTGGGAAATGAGCGTTAAATTTGCCCGTGCAGACACCTTCACACGAGTCGTCATGGTGCCCCTTTGCCCCGGTTATCTCTATGGAGGTTGGAGTTGGAGGGCCTCCTCACTCAAGGTCAGTGTGCCCACGGAGCCAACCCTGCAACTTCAGGGCATGTTTGGTGGTTAGGATCACCACGTGGGGTCCTTTTACCTTAGGAGGGAGGTGGCCTTTTGGGCTGCTGATTTCCAGGTTTTCGGATACTGCCAGTATCTTGGCCAGATGTGGCGGTGGGCCAATCCCCTTGGTGACCGTAGTTTATCCTACCTGGATCGCATTCTTGCATTGTTCCATTTCAAGTGGTCCCAGGTTTTGCACTAATACTCCAATGGCGATTCACCGTTCACCAGGAATGTAAAGGTCAAAGGGTTTAGCTAAATTAGGGAGTTCCTGTGCAAGGGTCTGAATTGACTGCTCTTTCCATTCTTGAAAGGCCACTTCTGCATTCTATTCAAAAGGATCATCACCTTTTCCTTTCAGTGTTTCATATAGAGGCCGAGCTAGTAGACTGTAGTTAGGGATCCAGAAGCAGCAAACCCTGGCCTCCCCAGGAACCCCTAAGCTGTCTTCTAGTTTTAGAAATGGGTAAGGCTGTAAATTGTTTCTTCCCTTTCCTGGGATGGGCTTCTCCGACCTTCTGTGAGAATGAAGCCCAGGCAGGTCACCGTAGTCTGTGATATTTGAGCTTTTTCTTGGACAACTTGTATCCTTTATTGGCTTCGTAGTTCAGAGGTCTCCTTAGTAGGGCTGGCGATCAGAATGTCGTCTGCATATTGAAGGAGTGTTTCCTTTTCCAGAGGTAGAACTTTTAGGTCTTTAGCTGAGCTTTCCCCAAAGATGGTGTGGGAATTTTTGAACCCTTGGGACAACACGGCCCGGAAGTATTGTTTTAGTTGTATGTTGAGTCCTGCCACTCACAAGCCAAAATTTCTTGTGACTCTGGGACTAATAGAATACAAAAGAAGGCATCATTGAAGACTAATACAGAATACCATGTCCTGGTGGTTGGTAGAATGACCAGCAGGGTGTAGGGTTTAGGAACTACTGGAGGTATATCCTCAGTGGCTTAACTGACTGTCCTGACATCCTTTACCAGGACTCCAGCAGCCCATGGGGCTCTCGAGGTCAGGCCAATCCCAGGATATGGAGCTCACCTGGGCAGGTACCCCAACCCAGCCCACGGGGCTCTCATGTTCAGGACCCTCCCAGGATATGGTGGTCCCTGGGCAGGTCCCCCTGCAGCCCATGGGGCTCTCGTGGTCAGGCCCCTCCCAGGATACAGAGCTACCCTTGCAGGTACCATGGCAGGGCTGGGAACACAGGAACCGTGCATATCGCCCTCATTGCAGAGCACTCCCAGCTCACCTGTCACTCAGATCTGACACAGAGCACCTCAGAGCAGGACTTGAACTAACAAACAGCAGCTCCGACAGGTCTGTGACCCTGGGCATCACTCTGTGTGGCCTCCCTCCACCTGGTCTTCCAGAGACTTCCACTGCACCCGGGGCACCAGGCCTTTGTCTCCACCCACCACCCACCCCTCCTCTCCCTGACTCCTGGGTTCCTCTCATTAGGAGAGGGTTTTCTTGAAGTTGTCTCCCACTCATGGGCCAGATAATATAATTAGAAAACAAGCCAGAGCTGCAGCCCCTTGTCTATCCTGACTCTCAGGAGCCCACACCTGTTCCTTGGACCTGGCCGATTCAGCAAGTTCCAGTTTCTGCAACTGTGAGCCCCTGAGGGGTGATTATTGGCTGGCCTGGGAAGCCTGACCGTGCCGGCCAGCCCTCCCCAGGTGTGCCTGGGTTCAGATCAATATAAACACCGCTCCAGGCAGCAAGAGCCCCTGCAGCTGTGCCTGACGCCATTTTCTCTGCCCTGTCAGCAGTCTTGGGGCTGGACTGGTGGGAGGGAGTGAGAGGCCACGGCTTTGCGGGTGGCCCAGTGTGAGTGGGGCTCTGCTGGACTTTCTGCAGCAGTTGCCAAGATGCCACCTGCTAAAGAAGAGGATGTGTCACCCATACCTGCCGCTGGAATTTCTCCCTGGGCAGAGGTGAGTGAGGAAGAAAGCAGTGGGGGCCGGGACAGCAGGGGTATCTCAGGCAGGGAAATGGAAAGCTTCCAGAAGAGCACCCAGGGCCAGGACCACCCTGGCTGGCCTGCAGGCACCAAGTCGGCTGGCATGCTGTCGCTCATGTGGCTCCATGGCCCTTCCTCTAGGCTTTCAAGTCCTTGTACATATTCAGGTGTTTTACCTGGGAAGGGTGGGAACATTTCAGCAGCAGCTGGCCTGGGGCTCAGCCCACGTTTACTCACAGATGCCTCGGCACGGTCCCCCAGCTTTGCAATGAGGACGCTTGTTGCGTGGGGCCTGCTGGCTGAATGGGAGATGATTCCCCACCACTGACCAACTTCAGAATTGCTTACAACTGGAGCAAGTGCCCTGATACGGTTTTCCTCTGTGTAACTGGTGGGTTCTGTTTTTTTTTCTTTTTTTCGTTTTTGGTTCAAGGTAGATTTTATTCCTCTTTTTTGTATTTACAGATATAAGCATGGAAATAATTTATTCATATAAATACATGTATGTGAAGGGAAGAATATTTTCTCTGTTTTACTTTTTGTAATTTGAATTTTATTTTATTTTTTTATACAGCAGGTTCTTTTTGGTTATCTCTTTTATACATATAAATGTATATATGCCAATCCCAATCTCTCAACTCCTCCCACCACCACCCCCCAACAGCTTTCCCCCCTTGGTGTCCATACGTTTGTTGTCTACATCTGTTGCTCTATTTCTGCCTTGCAAAACGGTTCATCTGTAAAATTTGTCTAGGTTCCACATATAGGCATTAATAGACAAGATTTGTTTTTCTATTTCTGACTTACTTCACTCTGTATGACAGTCTCTAGATCCATCAACGTCTCTACAAATGACCCAATTTCATTCCTTTTTATGGCTTAGTAATATTTCATTTTATATATGTACCACTTCTTTATGCATTCGTCTGTCTGTGGGCATTTAGGTTGCTTCCATTACCTGGATATTGTAAATAGTGATGCAATGAACATTGCGGTGAATGTCTCTTTTTGATTTATGGTTTTGTCTGGGTATATGCCCAGTAGTGGGATTGCTGTATCATATGGTAATTCTATTCTTAGTTTTATAAGAAACTCCATAATGTTCTCCACAGTGACTGTATCAATTTACATTCCCAACAATAGTGCAAGAGGGTTCCTTATCTCCACACCCTTTCCAGCATTTGTTGTTTGTAGATTTTCTGATGATGCCCATTCTAACATGTGTGAGGTGATACACCATGGATGAGTCTATTTCGTTGAGCAAAGAGTAGGTCTTGTCTAGTACATATTTGGCTTATGGAACGGTATGTGTGCTAATTTCAATCTCTGGTTTTATACAGCACCCCAACTCAACATTCCCCTTAAGCAAGCATAAGTGTTTATCTAAATGTGAGACTCTGTTCGGTTTTGTATTTCAGTTTATGTGTAGCCAAGTTTACACTCCCTCTATTAGTGATATCTTATGATACTTATCTTTCTCTGTGTGACGTATTTCTCTTAGAATCATCATATTTAAATCCACTCAATTTGCTGCTACAGGCCTGATGACATTGATTTCATTGCTGAGTGATATTCCGTTGTACGTAAGTAGCACAACTCCTTTATCCATTTTTTTCTTTCTGGGATATTTAATTTGTACTGGACTCGAGTTTCTTGTAAACACAGCAGCCCTAAATTTTGTGCTGGCTGTGTCTTGTTGATTTTAATTTTCCTAAGCTATAGGGCTAAAAGTGGAAGTACCCTAGGCTCTGTAGCTTTGTTTTTCAGATGTTTCAGGATACACCATAAACATCTCCAGAGTGTCTGTTGGCAATTTACATCCCGCCCATCAGCATAACAAGGCTCCCTGTTCTCCATGGCCTGTCCTGTGTTTCTGGTTTTTACATTTTTTTCAGATGGCCCTTTTGACGAATGGGAAATGAGACTTCATTGTAGTGCGGATTTCCATTGCTGGAGTGCTTGGTTGGCCAAAAAGGGCATATGCGTTTTTTCCTGAATATATTCAGGAAAAAATGTTTACGCACTTTTGTCCAAGTGCATCAGTGTCAAAGATCTGCCGCTCTTCACATGCTTTAAATGCAATTCCAATCTACCTCCTGAAATATGATTCCTGCAATTCTGCCTCGTTTTCAAGTCCTCTTTGCAGACTTACTTCAATATATTTTTGCCAATAGCTGTCATTTATATCTCTGCAGGTTTGTGAATTACAGTGCCCGTGATTTCCTTTCTTAACTCGTTTCCTTGAAAGCTGGCCACAGAACCGCAGGTTTGCTTTAGGCCATAATCAGGGTCCGACACGGCACTCTGAGCCTTTGGTTAATTCCTCTTCCTGGTGGGAAATTAGAGTTAAATGTGCCCCTCCGGACACCTGCCTCACTCCCAGCCCCTTGGTTATGTGTGTCCTGTAGTTTGAGGCCACATGTGCTGGGTTCCTCACCTTTGGCTGATGTGGCCCCACTGGTGTGAGGACACTCCTGCCTGGTTCCCATCCCCTTGGTGATGTGGACTCTCCGGTGAGAGTCTGATCCTGGCTGGGTTCCTCACACTTCTGAGAGGTGGGCCCTCTTCTCTGAGGTCACTCCTGCCTGGCTGGCCCACCCCGCCTTGACGACGTCGGCTCTCTCGTGGGAGTTGGTGCCTGCTGCGAGTCTCCTCCCCTTGGTAATGAGGGCCCTCTGGCGTCAGGCCCTAACTCCTGGCCTCCCAAAATTTTCTGATGTGCGCCCTGTGGTGCGAGTACACTCCTGCCAGGTTCCCAACACCATGGGAATGTGGGCCTTCTGCTCTGAGGTCCCAACGGTGGGTTGCTCAGTTTCATGATGAGGGCCCTCTGGTGTGAGTTCACTCCGGCCTGGATCCCATAGCCTCGCTGCTCCTGGCCACCTGCGGGGAGGTTACAACTGCGGGATTCCTCACCTTTTTTCTTCTATGGGCCCTCTGTTTTGAGACTCCTCCTGCCTGCCTCACTCCCAGCCCCTTGGTGATGTGTGTCCTCTGGTTTGAGGCCACGTGTGCTGGGTCCCTCACCTTTCGATGATGTGGCCCCACTGGTGTGAGGACACTCTTGCCTGGTTCCTATCCCCTTGAAGATGTGGGCTCTCTGGTGAGAGTCTGATCCTGGCTGGGTTCCTCACCCTTCTGTGAGGTGGGCCCTCTGCTGTGAGGTCACTCCTGCCTGGCTGGCACAGCCCGCCTGGGCAACATCGGCCCTCTTGTGGCAGTTGGAGCATGCTGGGAGCCTCCTCCCCTCGGTGATGAGGGCCCTCTGGCGTCAGGCCCTAACTGCTGGGTACCCACATTTTCTGATACGTGCTAAGTGGTGCGAGGACACTCCTGCGAGGTTCCCATCCCCATGGGGATGTGGGCCTTCTGCTCTGAGGTCCCAATGGCTGGGTTGCTCACAGTTTCATGATGTGGGCCCTCTGCTGTGAGTTCACTGCAGCCTGGATCACATAGACTCGGTGCTCTGGGCCGCCTGCTGGGAGGTTCCCACTGCAGGATTCCTCACCTTTTTTATTCTATTGGCCCTGTGTTGTGAGGCTACTCATGCCTGCCTCAATCCGAGCCCCTCGGAGATGTGGGTCCTCTGGTTTAGGCCTCATGTGCTGGTTTCCTCACCTTTCTATGATGTGGTCACCCTGGTGTGAAGACAGTCCTGCCTGGTTCTGATCCCCTTGGTGATGTGGGCCCTCTGGTGAGAGTCTTATCCTGGCTGGGTTCCTCACCCTTCTGTGAGGTAGGCCCTCTGCTGTGAGGTCACTCCTGCCTGGCTGTCACACGTCACCTTGTCGACATGGGCCCTCAGTTGGGAGTTGGTGCCTGCTTGGAGTCTCCTCCCCTTGGTAATGAGGGCCCTCTGGCGTCAGACCCTAACTTCTGGGCTCCCACAATTCTCTGATGTGTGCCCTGAGGTGCGAGTACACTTATGCCATGTTCCCAACCACATAGGAATGTGGGCCTTCTGCTCTGAGGTCCCAAAGCCTGGGTTGCTCACAGTTTCATGATGAGGGCCCTCTGTTTTGAGTTCAGTCAGGTCTGGATCCCATAGCCTCGCTGCTCCTGGCCGCCTGCTGGGAGGTTCCAACTGCGGGATTCCTCACCTTTTTTCTTCTATGGGCCCTCTGTTTTGAGACTCCTCCTGCCTGCCTCACTCCCAGCCCCTTGGTGATGTGTGTCCTCTGGTTTGAGGCCACGTGTGCTGGGTCACTCACATTTCGTTGATGAGGTCCCACTGGTGTGAGGACACTCCAGCCTGGTTCCCATTCTCTTGGTGATGTGGGCCCTCTGGTGAGAGTCTGATCCTCCTTGGGTTCCTCACACTTTTGTGAGGTGGGCCCTCTGCTCTGAGGTCACTCTTGCCTGGCTGGCACACCCCGCATTGGCGACGGCGGCCCACTGGTAGCAGTTGGAGCCTGCTGGGAGCCTCCTCTCCTCGGTGATGAGAGCCCTCTGGTGTCAGGCCCTAACTGCTGGGCTCCCCACATTTTCTGATGTGTGCCCACTGGTGCGATGACACTCCTACTTGGTTCCCTTCCCCATGGGGATGTGGGCCTTGTGCTCTGAGGTCACAACGGCTGGTTTGCTCACAGTTTCATGATGAGGGCCCTCTGTTGTGAGTTCATCACTGCCTGGATCCCATAGCCTCGGTGCTCTGGGCCGCCTGCTGGGATGTTCCAACTGCTGGATTCCTCACCTTTTTTATACAATGGGCCATGTGTTGTGAGGTTAATCCTGCCTGCCTCGCTCCAAGACCCATGGTGATGTGGGTCCTCTGGTTTGAGGCCACATTTTCTTGTTACCTCAACTTTTGATGATATGGCCCCACGGGTGTGATGACACTCCTGCCTGGTTCACAGCCCCTTGCTGATGTGGGCACTCTGGTGAGAGTCTGATCCTGGCTGGGTTCCTTACCCTTCTGTGAGGTGGGCCCTCTGATGTGAGGTCACTCCTGCCTGGCTGGCTCACGTCGCCTTGATGATGTGGGCCCTCTGTTGGCCACTAAAGCATTCTGGGAGCCTCCTACCCTCTTTAATGAGGGCCCTGGAAAAAACGCAGATGCACATTTTGACCAAGTGCATCATTGTCCAGGATCTGCCTCTTCTCCTATGCTTTCAGAGCACTTCCCGTCTACGTCCTGAAATCATATTCCAGGAATACTGCCCCGCTTTCAAGTCCTCCTCGCAGCCTTACTTCAATATATTTTTGTATGATACCTGTCATTAATAACTCTGCAGGTTTGTTAAATACAGTGTCCCTGAGCTCCTTTCTTCAACACGCTTTCTTGTGAGCTGGCCGCAAAACCGCAGGATTGCTTCAGGCCGTAATCTGGTTTCGGCACGGCACGCTGAGCCTTTGGTAAATTCCTCTTTCTGGTGAGAAATGAGCATTCAATTTGCCCGTGGAGACACCTACAGCTAGTCTCTCATTGGTTCTCCCTATTCCTGTTCATCTTGTGCAGAAATTGCAAACTGTGCCAAACAGGAGGTTAAAGGCACTGACTCTCCAAGTGGGTAGAGGGTTAGTAAAGCATCTGGAATGGTGAACCCGAGTACCAGGGAACGAAACCTGAGAGCCATTTAAAATGGTTTCCCAGTCTCACAGTGGACAATACTCTGGGTTTCCCATGCATGTTTTAGCTGAAGGAAGAATTCCTTAAACCTGGAGATTATTGACCCATGGAATGGGTACCATGCAGTATGACTAAAAAGGGTCTGAATTTGCTCACCGAACCTCACCAATGCTATCAGTTCGAAGTGTCCAGCCTTATGCCTCACCCAGCTCTGGGTGTAGATGTGGTAAATTCAGGTTTCATCACAAGCCCTGAATCAATTATTTAAGAATTGCTGTCTCTTTCACTGTCATTGTGTTTTGTTTTTGTAATTTAGTTTGATAATGGGATTTATCGGATTTTCACTGCTGCGTTCTTGCAGCTGTACACACGCTTGACTCTCTTATGGAGACATATAAATCCATGGGTTTGAAGATTCTGATCAGTCAGGTGTATTCCTAGGCTTTGAATATGGGGTGTTTAGTCCATTTCGTTGAGCAAGGGGTAGGTCTTGAGTATTATATATTTGGCTTATGGAAAGGTATCTGTGCTAATTTCTATCTCTGGTTTTATGCAGCACCCCAACTCACATTTCCCCTTAAGCAAGCATAAGTTGGTTTTCTAAATTTGAGACCCTGTTCTGTTTTGTAATTCAGTTCATGTGTAGCCAAGTTTACATTCCTTGTATTAGTGATATCTTATGATGTTTCATTTTCTGTGTGACTTATTTCACTTAGAATCATCGTACCTGAATCCACTCATTATGCCGCGATGGGCCTGAT
This sequence comes from Delphinapterus leucas, assembly GCF_059928025.1. Lineage (NCBI taxonomy): Eukaryota > Metazoa > Chordata > Mammalia > Artiodactyla > Monodontidae > Delphinapterus > Delphinapterus leucas. Next base: position 6,121,491 of record NW_028322245.1, read on the forward strand.
GACATAGATTTCATTGCTGAGTGATATTCCATTGTACGTACGTACCACAATTTCTTTATCCATTTTTCGCTTTCTTGGATATTTAACTTGTACCGTAGACGAGGTTCTTGTAAACAGAGCCGTCCGAAACTTTGGGGTGGCTGTGTGTTTTTGATTTTAATTTCACTAAGCTATAGGACCATAAGTGGAAGTGCTGTAGGCTCCGTTGCTTGGTTTTTTAGGTGTTTGAGGAAACACCATACACTTCTCCAGAGTGGCTGTTGGCAAATTACATCCCGCCCATCAGCATAACAAGGCTCCCTCTTCTCCATGGTCTGTGCTGCCTTTCTGGATTTTACACTTTTTTCAGATGGCCCTTTTGACCGGGGCGCAGTGAGACTTCATTGTAGTGCAGATTTCCTTTACACGCTTGCTTGGTTGGCCAAAAAGGGCGTATGCGTTTTTTCCTGAATATATTCAGGAAAAAACGCATACGCCCTTTTTGGCCAAGTGCATCATTGTCGTCGTTCTGCCTCTTTTCCTATGCTTTAAATGCAATTCCAGTCTACCCCCTGAAATCGTTTTCCTGAAATTCTGCCCCGCTTTCAAGTCCTCTTCGCAGCCTTCCTTCAATATATTTTTAGACCATAGCTGTCATTTATAACTCTGCAGGTTTGTGAATTACAGTGCCCCTGAGCTCCTTTCTTCATCTCGCTTTCTTGTGAGCTGGCCGCAAACCCGCAGGAATGCTTCAGGCCCTAATCTGGTTCTGGCACGGCATGCTGAGCCTTTGGTTAATTCCTCTTCCTGGTGGGAAATGAGCGTTAAATTTGCCCGTGCAGACACCTTCACACGAGTCGTCATGGTGCCCCTTTGCCCCGGTTATCTCTATGGAGGTTGGAGTTGGAGGGCCTCCTCACTCAAGGTCAGTGTGCCCACGGAGCCAACCCTGCAACTTCAGGGCATGTTTGGTGGTTAGGATCACCACGTGGGGTCCTTTTACCTTAGGAGGGAGGTGGCCTTTTGGGCTGCTGATTTCCAGGTTTTCGGATACTGCCAGTATCTTGGCCAGATGTGGTGGTGGGCCAATCCCCTTGGTGACCGTAGTTTATCCTACCTGGATCGCATTCTTGCATTGTTCCATTTCAAGTGGTCCCAGGTTTTGCACTAATACTCCAATGGCGATTCACCGTTCACCAGGAATGTAAAGGTCAAAGGGTTTAGCTAAATTAGGGAGTTCCTGTGCAAGGGTCTGAATTGACTGCTCTTTCCATTCTTGAAAGGCCACTTCTGCATTCTATTCAAAAGGATCATCACCTTTTCCTTTCAGTGTTTCATATAGAGGCCGAGCTAGTAGACTGTAGTTAGGGATCCAGAAGCAGCAAACCCTGGCCTCCCCAGGAACCCCTAAGCTGTCTTCTAGTTTTAGAAATGGGTAAGGCTGTAAATTGTTTCTTCCCTTTCCTGGGATGGGCTTCTCTGACCTTCTGTGAGAATGAAGCCCAGGCAGGTCACCGTAGTCTGTGATATTTGAGCTTTTTCTTGGACAACTTGTATCCTTTATTGGCTTCGTAGTTCAGAGGTCTCCTTAGTAGGGCTGGCGATCAGAATGTCGTCTGCATATTGAAGGAGTGTTTCCTTTTCCAGAGGTAGAACTTTTAGGTCTTTAGCTGAGCTTTCCCCAAAGATGGTGTGGGAATTTTTGAACCCTTGGGACAACACGGCCCGGAAGTATTGTTTTAGTTGTATGTTGAGTCCTGCCACTCACAAGCCAAAATTTCTTGTGACTCTGGGACTAATAGAATACAAAAGAAGGCATCATTGAAGACTAATACAGAATACCATGTCCTGGTGGTTGGTAGAATGACCAGCAGGGTGTAGGGTTTAGGAACTACTGGAGGTATATCCTCAGTGGCTTAACTGACTGTCCTGACATCCTTTACCAGGACTCCAGCAGCCCATGGGGCTCTCGAGGTCAGGCCAATCCCAGGATATGGAGCTCACCTGGGCAGGTACCCCAACCCAGCCCACGGGGCTCTCATGTTCAGGACCCTCCCAGGATATGGTGTTCCCTGGGCAGGTCCCCCTGCAGCCCATGGGGCTCTCGTGGTCAGGCCCCTCCCAGGATACAGAGCTACCCTTGCAGGTACCATGGCAGGGCTGGGAACACAGGAACCGTGCATATCGCCCTCATTGCAGAGCACTCCCAGCTCACCTGTCACTCAGATCTGACACAGAGCACCTCAGAGCAGGACTTGAACTAACAAACAGCAGCTCCGACACGTCTGTGACCCTGGGCATCACTCTGTGTGGCCTCCCTCCACCTGGTCTTCCAGAGACTTCCACTGCACCCGGGGCACCAGGCCTTTGTCTCCACCCACCACCCACCCCTCCTCTCCCTGACTCCTGGGTTCCTCTCATTAGGAGAGGGTTTTCTTGAAGTTGTCTCCCACTCATGGGCCAGATAATATAATTAGAAAACAAGCCAGAGCTGCAGCCCCTTGTCTATCCTGACTCTCAGGAGCCCACACCTGTTCCTTGGACCTGGCCGATTCAGCAAGTTCCAGTTTCTGCAACTGTGAGCCCCTGAGGGGTGATTATTGGCTGGCCTGGGAAGCCTGACCGTGCCGGCCAGCCCTCCCCAGGTGTGCCTGGGTTCAGATCAATATAAACACCGCTCCAGGCAGCAAGAGCCCCTGCAGCTGTGCCTGACGCCATTTTCTCTGCCCTGTCAGCAGTCTTGGGGCTGGACTGGTGGGAGGGAGTGAGAGGCCACGGCTTTGTGGGTGGCCCAGTGTGAGTGGGGCTCTGCTGGACTTTCTGCAGCAGTTGCCAAGATGCCACCTGCTAAAGAAGAGGATGTGTCACCCATACCTGCCGCTGGAATTTCTCCCTGGGCAGAGGTGAGTGAGGAAGAAAGCAGTGGGGGCCGGGACAGCAGGGGTATCTCAGGCAGGGAAATGGAAAGCTTCCAGAAGAGCACCCAGGGCCAGGACCACCCTGGCTGGCCTGCAGGCACCAAGTCGGCTGGCATGCTGTCGCTCATGTGGCTCCATGGCCCTTCCTCTAGGCTTTCAAGTCCTTGTACATATTCAGGTGTTTTACCTGGGAAGGGTGGGAACATTTCAGCAGCAGCTGGCCTGGGGCTCAGCCCACGTTTACTCACAGATGCCTCGGCACGGTCCCCCAGCTTTGCAATGAGGACGCTTGTTGCGTGGGGCCTGCTGGCTGAATGGGAGATGATTCCCCACCACTGACCAACTTCAGAATTGCTTACAACTGGAGCAAGTGCCCTGATACGGTTTTCCTCTGTGTAACTGGTGGGTTCTGTTTTTTTTTCTTTTTTTCGTTTTTGGTTCAAGGTAGATTTTATTCCTCTTTTTTGTATTTACAGATATAAGCATGGAAATAATTTATTCATATAAATACATGTATGTGAAGGGAAGAATATTTTCTCTGTTTTACTTTTTGTAATTTGAATTTTATTTTATTTTTTTATACAGCAGGTTCTTTTTGGTTATCTCTTTTATACATATAAATGTATATATGCCAATCCCAATCTCTCAACTCCTCCCACCACCACCCCCCAACAGCTTTCCCCCCTTGGTGTCCATACGTTTGTTGTCTACATCTGTTGCTCTATTTCTGCCTTGCAAAACGGTTCATCTGTAAAATTTGTCTAGGTTCCACATATAGGCATTAATAGACAAGATTTGTTTTTCTATTTCTGACTTACTTCACTCTGTATGACAGTCTCTAGATCCATCAACGTCTCTACAAATGACCCAATTTCATTCCTTTTTATGGCTTAGTAATATTTCATTTTATATATGTACCACTTCTTTATGCATTCGTCTGTCTGTGGGCATTTAGGTTGCTTCCATTACCTGGATATTGTAAATAGTGATGCAATGAACATTGCGGTGAATGTCTCTTTTTGATTTATGGTTTTGTCTGGGTATATGCCCAGTAGTGGGATTGCTGTATCATATGGTAATTCTATTCTTAGTTTTATAAGAAACTCCATAATGTTCTCCACAGTGACTGTATCAATTTACATTCCCAACAATAGTGCAAGAGGGTTCCTTATCTCCACACCCTTTCCAGCATTTGTTGTTTGTAGATTTTCTGATGATGCCCATTCTAACATGTGTGAGGTGATACACCATGGATGAGTCTATTTCGTTGAGCAAAGAGTAGGTCTTGTCTAGTACATATTTGGCTTATGGAACGGTATGTGTGCTAATTTCAATCTCTGGTTTTATACAGCACCCCAACTCAACATTCCCCTTAAGCAAGCATAAGTGTTTATCTAAATGTGAGACTCTGTTCGGTTTTGTATTTCAGTTTATGTGTAGCCAAGTTTACACTCCCTCTATTAGTGATATCTTATGATACTTATCTTTCTCTGTGTGACGTATTTCTCTTAGAATCATCATATTTAAATCCACTCAATTTGCTGCTACAGGCCTGATGACATTGATTTCATTGCTGAGTGATATTCCGTTGTACGTAAGTAGCACAACTCCTTTATCCATTTTTTTCTTTCTGGGATATTTAATTTGTACTGGACTCGAGTTTCTTGTAAACACAGCAGCCCTAAATTTTGTGCTGGCTGTGTCTTGTTGATTTTAATTTTCCTAAGCTATAGGGCTAAAAGTGGAAGTACCCTAGGCTCTGTAGCTTTGTTTTTCAGATGTTTCAGGATACACCATAAACATCTCCAGAGTGTCTGTTGGCAATTTACATCCCGCCCATCAGCATAACAAGGCTCCCTGTTCTCCATGGCCTGTCCTGTGTTTCTGGTTTTTACATTTTTTTCAGATGGCCCTTTTGACGAATGGGAAATGAGACTTCATTGTAGTGCGGATTTCCATTGCTGGAGTGCTTGGTTGGCCAAAAAGGGCATATGCGTTTTTTCCTGAATATATTCAGGAAAAAATGTTTACGCACTTTTGTCCAAGTGCATCAGTGTCAAAGATCTGCCGCTCTTCACATGCTTTAAATGCAATTCCAATCTACCTCCTGAAATATGATTCCTGCAATTCTGCCTCGTTTTCAAGTCCTCTTTGCAGACTTACTTCAATATATTTTTGCCAATAGCTGTCATTTATATCTCTGCAGGTTTGTGAATTACAGTGCCCGTGATTTCCTTTCTTAACTCGTTTCCTTGAAAGCTGGCCACAGAACCGCAGGTTTGCTTTAGGCCATAATCAGGGTCCGACACGGCACTCTGAGCCTTTGGTTAATTCCTCTTCCTGGTGGGAAATTAGAGTTAAATGTGCCCCTCCGGACACCTGCCTCACTCCCAGCCCCTTGGTTATGTGTGTCCTGTAGTTTGAGGCCACATGTGCTGGGTTCCTCACCTTTGGCTGATGTGGCCCCACTGGTGTGAGGACACTCCTGCCTGGTTCCCATCCCCTTGGTGATGTGGACCCTCCGGTGAGAGTCTGATCCTGGCTGGGTTCCTCACACTTCTGAGAGGTGGGCCCTCTTCTCTGAGGTCACTCCTGCCTGGCTGGCCCACCCCGCCTTGACGACGTCGGCTCTCTCGTGGGAGTTGGTGCCTGCTGCGAGTCTCCTCCCCTTGGTAATGAGGGCCCTCTGGCGTCAGGCCCTAACTCCTGGCCTCCCAAAATTTTCTGATGTGCGCCCTGTGGTGCGAGTACACTCCTGCCAGGTTCCCAACACCATGGGAATGTGGGCCTTCTGCTCTGAGGTCCCAACGGTGGGTTGCTCAGTTTCATGATGAGGGCCCTCTGGTGTGAGTTCACTCCGGCCTGGATCCCATAGCCTCGCTGCTCCTGGCCACCTGCGGGGAGGTTACAACTGCGGGATTCCTCACCTTTTTTCTTCTATGGGCCCTCTGTTTTGAGACTCCTCCTGCCTGCCTCACTCCCAGCCCCTTGGTGATGTGTGTCCTCTGGTTTGAGGCCACGTGTGCTGGGTCCCTCACCTTTCGATGATGTGGCCCCACTGGTGTGAGGACACTCTTGCCTGGTTCCTATCCCCTTGAAGATGTGGGCTCTCTGGTGAGAGTCTGATCCTGGCTGGGTTCCTCACCCTTCTGTGAGGTGGGCCCTCTGCTGTGAGGTCACTCCTGCCTGGCTGGCACAGCCCGCCTGGGCAACATCGGCCCTCTTGTGGCAGTTGGAGCATGCTGGGAGCCTCCTCCCCTCGGTGATGAGGGCCCTCTGGCGTCAGGCCCTAACTGCTGGGTACCCACATTTTCTGATACGTGCTAAGTGGTGCGAGGACACTCCTGCGAGGTTCCCATCCCCATGGGGATGTGGGCCTTCTGCTCTGAGGTCCCAATGGCTGGGTTGCTCACAGTTTCATGATGTGGGCCCTCTGCTGTGAGTTCACTGCAGCCTGGATCACATAGACTCGGTGCTCTGGGCCACCTGCTGGGAGGTTCCCACTGCAGGATTCCTCACCTTTTTTATTCTATTGGCCCTGTGTTGTGAGGCTACTCATGCCTGCCTCAATCCGAGCCCCTCGGAGATGTGGGTCCTCTGGTTTAGGCCTCATGTGCTGGTTTCCTCACCTTTCTATGATGTGGTCACCCTGGTGTGAAGACAGTCCTGCCTGGTTCTGATCCCCTTGGTGATGTGGGCCCTCTGGTGAGAGTCTTATCCTGGCTGGGTTCCTCACCCTTCTGTGAGGTAGGCCCTCTGCTGTGAGGTCACTCCTGCCTGGCTGTCACACGTCACCTTGTCGACATGGGCCCTCAGTTGGGAGTTGGTGCCTGCTTGGAGTCTCCTCCCCTTGGTAATGAGGGCCCTCTGGCGTCAGACCCTAACTTCTGGGCTCCCACAATTCTCTGATGTGTGCCCTGAGGTGCGAGTACACTTATGCCATGTTCCCAACCACATAGGAATGTGGGCCTTCTGCTCTGAGGTCCCAAAGCCTGGGTTGCTCACAGTTTCATGATGAGGGCCCTCTGTTTTGAGTTCAGTCAGGTCTGGATCCCATAGCCTCGCTGCTCCTGGCCGCCTGCTGGGAGGTTCCAACTGCGGGATTCCTCACCTTTTTTCTTCTATGGGCCCTCTGTTTTGAGACTCCTCCTGCCTGCCTCACTCCCAGCCCCTTGGTGATGTGTGTCCTCTGGTTTGAGGCCACGTGTGCTGGGTCACTCACATTTCGTTGATGAGGTCCCACTGGTGTGAGGACACTCCAGCCTGGTTCCCATTCTCTTGGTGATGTGGGCCCTCTGGTGAGAGTCTGATCCTCCTTGGGTTCCTCACACTTTTGTGAGGTGGGCCCTCTGCTCTGAGGTCACTCTTGCCTGGCTGGCACACCCCGCATTGGCGACGGCGGCCCACTGGTAGCAGTTGGAGCCTGCTGGGAGCCTCCTCTCCTCGGTGATGAGAGCCCTCTGGTGTCAGGCCCTAACTGCTGGGCTCCCCACATTTTCTGATGTGTGCCCACTGGTGCGATGACACTCCTACTTGGTTCCCTTCCCCATGGGGATGTGGGCCTTGTGCTCTGAGGTCACAACGGCTGGTTTGCTCACAGTTTCATGATGAGGGCCCTCTGTTGTGAGTTCATCACTGCCTGGATCCCATAGCCTCGGTGCTCTGGGCCGCCTGCTGGGATGTTCCAACTGCTGGATTCCTCACCTTTTTTATACAATGGGCCATGTGTTGTGAGGTTAATCCTGCCTGCCTCGCTCCAAGACCCATGGTGATGTGGGTCCTCTGGTTTGAGGCCACATTTTCTTGTTACCTCAACTTTTGATGATATGGCCCCACGGGTGTGATGACACTCCTGCCTGGTTCACAGCCCCTTGCTGATGTGGGCACTCTGGTGAGAGTCTGATCCTGGCTGGGTTCCTTACCCTTCTGTGAGGTGGGCCCTCTGATGTGAGGTCACTCCTGCCTGGCTGGCTCACGTCGCCTTGATGATGTGGGCCCTCTGTTGGCCACTAAAGCATTCTGGGAGCCTCCTACCCTCTTTAATGAGGGCCCTGGAAAAAACGCAGATGCACATTTTGACCAAGTGCATCATTGTCCAGGATCTGCCTCTTCTCCTATGCTTTCAGAGCACTTCCCGTCTACGTCCTGAAATCATATTCCAGGAATACTGCCCCGCTTTCAAGTCCTCCTCGCAGCCTTACTTCAATATATTTTTGTATGATACCTGTCATTAATAACTCTGCAGGTTTGTTAAATACAGTGTCCCTGAGCTCCTTTCTTCAACACGCTTTCTTGTGAGCTGGCCGCAAAACCGCAGGATTGCTTCAGGCCGTAATCTGGTTTCGGCACGGCACGCTGAGCCTTTGGTAAATTCCTCTTTCTGGTGAGAAATGAGCATTCAATTTGCCCGTGGAGACACCTACAGCTAGTCTCTCATTGGTTCTCCCTATTCCTGTTCATCTTGTGCAGAAATTGCAAACTGTGCCAAACAGGAGGTTAAAGGCACTGACTCTCCAAGTGGGTAGAGGGTTAGTAAAGCATCTGGAATGGTGAACCCGAGTACCAGGGAACGAAACCTGAGAGCCATTTAAAATGGTTTCCCAGTCTCACAGTGGACAATACTCTGGGTTTCCCATGCATGTTTTAGCTGAAGGAAGAATTCCTTAAACCTGGAGATTATTGACCCATGGAATGGGTACCATGCAGTATGACTAAAAAGGGTCTGAATTTGCTCACCGAACCTCACCAATGCTATCAGTTCGAAGTGTCCAGCCTTATGCCTCACCCAGCTCTGGGTGTAGATGTGGTAAATTCAGGTTTCATCACAAGCCCTGAATCAATTATTTAAGAATTGCTGTCTCTTTCACTGTCATTGTGTTTTGTTTTTGTAATTTAGTTTGATAATGGGATTTATCGGATTTTCACTGCTGCGTTCTTGCAGCTGTACACACGCTTGACTCTCTTATGGAGACATATAAATCCATGGGTTTGAAGATTCTGATCAGTCAGGTGTATTCCTAGGCTTTGAATATGGGGTGTTTAGTCCATTTCGTTGAGCAAGGGGTAGGTCTTGAGTATTATATATTTGGCTTATGGAAAGGTATCTGTGCTAATTTCTATCTCTGGTTTTATGCAGCACCCCAACTCACATTTCCCCTTAAGCAAGCATAAGTTGGTTTTCTAAATTTGAGACCCTGTTCTGTTTTGTAATTCAGTTCATGTGTAGCCAAGTTTACATTCCTTGTATTAGTGATATCTTATGATGTTTCATTTTCTGTGTGACTTATTTCACTTAGAATCATCGTACCTGAATCCACTCATTATGCCGCGATGGGCCTGATGACATAGATTTCATTGCTGAGTGATATTCCATTGTACGTACGTACCACAATTTCTTTATCCATTTTTCGCTTTCTTGGATATTTAACTTGTACCGTAGACGAGGTTCTTGTAAACAGAGCCGTCCGAAACTTTGGGGTGGCTGTGTGTTTTTGATTTTAATTTCACTAAGCTATAGGACCATAAGTGGAAGTGCTGTAGGCTCCGTTGCTTGGTTTTTTAGGTGTTTGAGGAAACACCATACACTTCTCCAGAGTGGCTGTTGGCAAATTACATCCCGCCCATCAGCATAACAAGGCTCCCTCTTCTCCATGGTCTGTGCTGCCTTTCTGGATTTTACACTTTTTTCAGATGGCCCTTTTGACCGGGGCGCAGTGAGACTTCATTGTAGTGCAGATTTCCTTTACACGCTTGCTTGGTTGGCCAAAAAGGGCGTATGCGTTTTTTCCTGAATATATTCAGGAAAAAACGCATACGCCCTTTTTGGCCAAGTGCATCATTGTCGTCGTTCTGCCTCTTTTCCTATGCTTTAAATGCAATTCCAGTCTACCCCCTGAAATCGTTTTCCTGAAATTCTGCCCCACTTTCAAGTCCTCTTCGCAGCCTTCCTTCAATATATTTTTAGACCATAGCTGTCATTTATAACTCTGCAGGTTTGTGAATTACAGTGCCCCTGAGCTCCTTTCTTCATCTCGCTTTCTTGTGAGCTGGCCGCAAACCCGCAGGAATGCTTCAGGCCCTAATCTGGTTCTGGCACGGCATGCTGAGCCTTTGGTTAATTCCTCTTCCTGGTGGGAAATGAGCGTTAAATTTGCCCGTGCAGACACCTTCACACGAGTCGTCATGGTGCCCCTTTGCCCCGGTTATCTCTATGGAGGTTGGAGTTGGAGGGCCTCCTCACTCAAGGTCAGTGTGCCCACGGAGCCAACCCTGCAACTTCAGGGCATGTTTGGTGGTTAGGATCACCACGTGGGGTCCTTTTACCTTAGGAGGGAGGTGGCCTTTTGGGCTGCTGATTTCCAGGTTTTCGGATACTGCCAGTATCTTGGCCAGATGTGGCGGTGGGCCAATCCCCTTGGTGACCGTAGTTTATCCTACCTGGATCGCATTCTTGCATTGTTCCATTTCAAGTGGTCCCAGGTTTTGCACTAATACTCCAATGGCGATTCACCGTTCACCAGGAATGTAAAGGTCAAAGGGTTTAGCTAAATTAGGGAGTTCCTGTGCAAGGGTCTGAATTGACTGCTCTTTCCATTCTTGAAAGGCCACTTCTGCATTCTATTCAAAAGGATCATCACCTTTTCCTTTCAGTGTTTCATATAGAGGCCGAGCTAGTAGACTGTAGTTAGGGATCCAGAAGCAGCAAACCCTGGCCTCCCCAGGAACCCCTAAGCTGTCTTCTAGTTTTAGAAATGGGTAAGGCTGTAAATTGTTTCTTCCCTTTCCTGGGATGGGCTTCTCCGACCTTCTGTGAGAATGAAGCCCAGGCAGGTCACCGTAGTCTGTGATATTTGAGCTTTTTCTTGGACAACTTGTATCCTTTATTGGCTTCGTAGTTCAGAGGTCTCCTTAGTAGGGCTGGCGATCAGAATGTCGTCTGCATATTGAAGGAGTGTTTCCTTTTCCAGAGGTAGAACTTTTAGGTCTTTAGCTGAGCTTTCCCCAAAGATGGTGTGGGAATTTTTGAACCCTTGGGACAACACGGCCCGGAAGTATTGTTTTAGTTGTATGTTGAGTCCTGCCACTCACAAGCCAAAATTTCTTGTGACTCTGGGACTAATAGAATACAAAAGAAGGCATCATTGAAGACTAATACAGAATACCATGTCCTGGTGGTTGGTAGAATGAGCAGCAGGGTGTAGGGTTTAGGAACTACTGGAGGTATATCCTCAGTGGCTTAACTGACTGTCCTGACATCCTTTACCAGGACTCCAGCAGCCCATGGGGCTCTCGAGGTCAGGCCAATCCCAGGATATGGAGCTCACCTGGGCAGGTACCCCAACCCAGCCCACGGGGCTCTCATGTTCAGGACCCTCCCAGGATATGGTGGTCCCTGGGCAGGTCCCCCTGCAGCCCATGGGGCTCTCGTGGTCAGGCCCCTCCCAGGATACAGAGCTACCCTTGCAGGTACCATGGCAGGGCTGGGAACACAGGAACCGTGCATATCGCCCTCATTGCAGAGCACTCCCAGCTCACCTGTCACTCAGATCTGACACAGAGCACCTCAGAGCAGGACTTGAACTAACAAACAGCAGCTCCGACAGGTCTGTGACCCTGGGCATCACTCTGTGTGGCCTCCCTCCACCTGGTCTTCCAGAGACTTCCACTGCACCCGGGGCACCAGGCCTTTGTCTCCACCCACCACCCACCCCTCCTCTCCCTGACTCCTGGGTTCCTCTCATTAGGAGAGGGTTTTCTTGAAGTTGTCTCCCACTCATGGGCCAGATAATATAATTAGAAAACAAGCCAGAGCTGCAGCCCCTTGTCTATCCTGACTCTCAGGAGCCCACACCTGTTCCTTGGACCTGGCCGATTCAGCAAGTTCCAGTTTCTGCAACTGTGAGCCCCTGAGGGGTGATTATTGGCTGGCCTGGGAAGCCTGACCGTGCCGGCCAGCCCTCCCCAGGTGTGCCTGGGTTCAGATCAATATAAACACCGCTCCAGGCAGCAAGAGCCCCTGCAGCTGTGCCTGACGCCATTTTCTCTGCCCTGTCAGCAGTCTTGGGGCTGGACTGGTGGGAGGGAGTGAGAGGCCACGGCTTTGTGGGTGGCCCAGTGTGAGTGGGGCTCTGCTGGACTTTCTGCAGCAGTTGCCAAGATGCCACCTGCTAAAGAAGAGGATGTGTCACCCATACCTGCCGCTGGAATTTCTCCCTGGGCAGAGGTGAGTGAGGAAGAAAGCAGTGGGGGCCGGGACAGCAGGGGTATCTCAGGCAGGGAAATGGAAAGCTTCCAGAAGAGCACCCAGGGCCAGGACCACCCTGGCTGGCCTGCAGGCACCAAGTCGGCTGGCATGCTGTCGCTCATGTGGCTCCATGGCCCTTCCTCTAGGCTTTCAAGTCCTTGTACATATTCAGGTGTTTTACCTGGGAAGGGTGGGAACATTTCAGCAGCAGCTGGCCTGGGGCTCAGCCCACGTTTACTCACAGATGCCTCGGCACGGTCCCCCAGCTTTGCAATGAGGACGCTTGTTGCGTGGGGCCTGCTGGCTGAATGGGAGATGATTCCCCACCACTGACCAACTTCAGAATTGCTTACAACTGGAGCAAGTGCCCTGATACGGTTTTCCTCTGTGTAACTGGTGGGTTCTGTTTTTTTTTCTTTTTTTCGTTTTTGGTTCAAGGTAGATTTTATTCCTCTTTTTTGTATTTACAGATATAAGCATGGAAATAATTTATTCATATAAATACATGTATGTGAAGGGAAGAATATTTTCTCTGTTTTACTTTTTGTAATTTGAATTTTATTTTATTTTTTTATACAGCAGGTTCTTTTTGGTTATCTCTTTTATACATATAAATGTATATATGCCAATCCCAATCTCTCAACTCCTCCCACCACCACCCCCCAACAGCTTTCCCCCCTTGGTGTCCATACGTTTGTTGTCTACATCTGTTGCTCTATTTCTGCCTTGCAAAACGGTTCATCTGTAAAATTTGTCTAGGTTCCACATATAGGCATTAATAGACAAGATTTGTTTTTCTATTTCTGACTTACTTCACTCTGTATGACAGTCTCTAGATCCATCAACGTCTCTACAAATGACCCAATTTCATTCCTTTTTATGGCTTAGTAATATTTCATTTTATATATGTACCACTTCTTTATGCATTCGTCTGTCTGTGGGCATTTAGGTTGCTTCCATTACCTGGATATTGTAAATAGTGATGCAATGAACATTGCGGTGAATGTCTCTTTTTGATTTATGGTTTTGTCTGGGTATATGCCCAGTAGTGGGATTGCTGTATCATATGGTAATTCTATTCTTAGTTTTATAAGAAACTCCATAATGTTCTCCACAGTGACTGTATCAATTTACATTCCCAACAATAGTGCAAGAGGGTTCCTTATCTCCACACCCTTTCCAGCATTTGTTGTTTGTAGATTTTCTGATGATGCCCATTCTAACATGTGTGAGGTGATACACCATGGATGAGTCTATTTCGTTGAGCAAAGAGTAGGTCTTGTCTAGTACATATTTGGCTTATGGAACGGTATGTGTGCTAATTTCAATCTCTGGTTTTATACAGCACCCCAACTCAACATTCCCCTTAAGCAAGCATAAGTGTTTATCTAAATGTGAGACTCTGTTCGGTTTTGTATTTCAGTTTATGTGTAGCCAAGTTTACACTCCCTCTATTAGTGATATCTTATGATACTTATCTTTCTCTGTGTGACGTATTTCTCTTAGAATCATCATATTTAAATCCACTCAATTTGCTGCTACAGGCCTGATGACATTGATTTCATTGCTGAGTGATATTCCGTTGTACGTAAGTAGCACAACTCCTTTATCCATTTTTTTCTTTCTGGGATATTTAATTTGTACTGGACTCGAGTTTCTTGTAAACACAGCAGCCCTAAATTTTGTGCTGGCTGTGTCTTGTTGATTTTAATTTTCCTAAGCTATAGGGCTAAAAGTGGAAGTACCCTAGGCTCTGTAGCTTTGTTTTTCAGATGTTTCAGGATACACCATAAACATCTCCAGAGTGTCTGTTGGCAATTTACATCCCGCCCATCAGCATAACAAGGCTCCCTGTTCTCCATGGCCTGTCCTGTGTTTCTGGTTTTTACATTTTTTTCAGATGGCCCTTTTGACGAATGGGAAATGAGACTTCATTGTAGTGCGGATTTCCATTGCTGGAGTGCTTGGTTGGCCAAAAAGGGCATATGCGTTTTTTCCTGAATATATTCAGGAAAAAATGTTTATGCACTTTTGTCCAAGTGCATCAGTGTCAAAGATCTGCCGCTCTTCACATGCTTTAAATGCAATTCCAATCTACCTCCTGAAATATGATTCCTGCAATTCTGCCTCGTTTTCAAGTCCTCTTTGCAGACTTACTTCAATATATTTTTGCCAATAGCTGTCATTTATATCTCTGCAGGTTTGTGAATTACAGTGCCCGTGATTTCCTTTCTTAACTCGTTTCCTTGAAAGCTGGCCACAGAACCGCAGGTTTGCTTTAGGCCATAATCAGGGTCCGACACGGCACTCTGAGCCTTTGGTTAATTCCTCTTCCTGGTGGGAAATTAGAGTTAAATGTGCCCCTCCGGACACCTGCCTCACTCCCAGCCCCTTGGTTATGTGTGTCCTGTAGTTTGAGGCCACATGTGCTGGGTTCCTCACCTTTGGCTGATGTGGCCCCACTGGTGTGAGGACACTCCTGCCTGGTTCCCATCCCCTTGGTGATGTGGACCCTCCGGTGAGAGTCTGATCCTGGCTGGGTTCCTCACACTTCTGAGAGGTGGGCCCTCTTCTCTGAGGTCACTCCTGCCTGGCTGGCCCACCCCGCCTTGACGACGTCGGCTCTCTCGTGGGAGTTGGTGCCTGCTGCGAGTCTCCTCCCCTTGGTAATGAGGGCCCTCTGGCGTCAGGCCCTAACTCCTGGCCTCCCAAAATTTTCTGATGTGCGCCCTGTGGTGCGAGTACACTCCTGCCAGGTTCCCAACACCATGGGAATGTGGGCCTTCTGCTCTGAGGTCCCAACGGTGGGTTGCTCAGTTTCATGATGAGGGCCCTCTGGTGTGAGTTCACTCCGGCCTGGATCCCATAGCCTCGCTGCTCCTGGCCACCTGCGGGGAGGTTACAACTGCGGGATTCCTCACCTTTTTTCTTCTATGGGCCCTCTGTTTTGAGACTCCTCCTGCCTGCCTCACTCCCAGCCCCTTGGTGATGTGTGTCCTCTGGTTTGAGGCCACGTGTGCTGGGTCCCTCACCTTTCGATGATGTGGCCCCACTGGTGTGAGGACACTCTTGCCTGGTTCCTATCCCCTTGAAGATGTGGGCTCTCTGGTGAGAGTCTGATCCTGGCTGGGTTCCTCACCCTTCTGTGAGGTGGGCCCTCTGCTGTGAGGTCACTCCTGCCTGGCTGGCACAGCCCGCCTGGGCAACATCGGCCCTCTTGTGGCAGTTGGAGCATGCTGGGAGCCTCCTCCCCTCGGTGATGAGGGCCCTCTGGCGTCAGGCCCTAACTGCTGGGTACCCACATTTTCTGATACGTGCTAAGTGGTGCGAGGACACTCCTGCGAGGTTCCCATCCCCATGGGGATGTGGGCCTTCTGCTCTGAGGTCCCAATGGCTGGGTTGCTCACAGTTTCATGATGTGGGCCCTCTGCTGTGAGTTCACTGCAGCCTGGATCACATAGACTCGGTGCTCTGGGCCGCCTGCTGGGAGGTTCCCACTGCAGGATTCCTCACCTTTTTTATTCTATTGGCCCTGTGTTGTGAGGCTACTCATGCCTGCCTCAATCCGAGCCCCTCGGAGATGTGGGTCCTCTGGTTTAGGCCTCATGTGCTGGTTTCCTCACCTTTCTATGATGTGGTCACCCTGGTGTGAAGACAGTCCTGCCTGGTTCTGATCCCCTTGGTGATGTGGGCCCTCTGGTGAGAGTCTTATCCTGGCTGGGTTCCTCACCCTTCTGTGAGGTAGGCCCTCTGCTGTGAGGTCACTCCTGCCTGGCTGTCACACGTCACCTTGTCGACATGGGCCCTCAGTTGGGAGTTGGTGCCTGCTTGGAGTCTCCTCCCCTTGGTAATGAGGGCCCTCTGGCGTCAGACCCTAACTTCTGGGCTCCCACAATTCTCTGATGTGTGCCCTGAGGTGCGAGTACACTTATGCCATGTTCCCAACCACATAGGAATGTGGGCCTTCTGCTCTGAGGTCCCAAAGCCTGGGTTGCTCACAGTTTCATGATGAGGGCCCTCTGTTTTGAGTTCAGTCAGGTCTGGATCCCATAGCCTCGCTGCTCCTGGCCGCCTGCTGGGAGGTTCCAACTGCGGGATTCCTCACCTTTTTTCTTCTATGGGCCCTCTGTTTTGAGACTCCTCCTGCCTGCCTCACTCCCAGCCCCTTGGTGATGTGTGTCCTCTGGTTTGAGGCCACGTGTGCTGGGTCACTCACATTTCGTTGATGAGGTCCCACTGGTGTGAGGACACTCCAGCCTGGTTCCCATTCTCTTGGTGATGTGGGCCCTCTGGTGAGAGTCTGATCCTCCTTGGGTTCCTCACACTTTTGTGAGGTGGGCCCTCTGCTCTGAGGTCACTCTTGCCTGGCTGGCACACCCCGCATTGGCGACGGTGGCCCACTGGTAGCAGTTGGAGCCTGCTGGGAGCCTCCTCTCCTCGGTGATGAGAGCCCTCTGGTGTCAGGCCCTAACTGCTGGGCTCCCCACATTTTCTGATGTGTGCCCACTGGTGCGATGACACTCCTACTTGGTTCCCTTCCCCATGGGGATGTGGGCCTTGTGCTCTGAGGTCACAACGGCTGGTTTGCTCACAGTTTCATGATGAGGGCCCTCTGTTGTGAGTTCATCACTGCCTGGATCCCATAGCCTCGGTGCTCTGGGCCGCCTGCTGGGATGTTCCAACTGCTGGATTCCTCACCTTTTTTATACAATGGGCCATGTGTTGTGAGGTTAATCCTGCCTGCCTCGCTCCAAGACCCATGGTGATGTGGGTCCTCTGGTTTGAGGCCACATTTTCTTGTTACCTCAACTTTTGATGATATGGCCCCACGGGTGTGATGACACTCCTGCCTGGTTCACAGCCCCTTGCTGATGTGGGCACTCTGGTGAGAGTCTGATCCTGGCTGGGTTCCTTACCCTTCTGTGAGGTGGGCCCTCTGATGTGAGGTCACTCCTGCCTGGCTGGCTCACGTCGCCTTGATGATGTGGGCCCTCTGTTGGCCACTAAAGCATTCTGGGAGCCTCCTACCCTCTTTAATGAGGGCCCTGGAAAAAACGCAGATGCACATTTTGACCAAGTGCATCATTGTCCAGGATCTGCCTCTTCTCCTATGCTTTCAGAGCACTTCCCGTCTACGTCCTGAAATCATATTCCAGGAATACTGCCCCGCTTTCAAGTCCTCCTCGCAGCCTTACTTCAATATATTTTTGTATGATACCTGTCATTAATAACTCTGCAGGTTTGTTAAATACAGTGTCCCTGAGCTCCTTTCTTCAACACGCTTTCTTGTGAGCTGGCCGCAAAACCGCAGGATTGCTTCAGGCCGTAATCTGGTTTCGGCACGGCACGCTGAGCCTTTGGTAAATTCCTCTTTCTGGTGAGAAATGAGCATTCAATTTGCCCGTGGAGACACCTACAGCTAGTCTCTCATTGGTTCTCCCTATTCCTGTTCATCTTGTGCAGAAATTGCAAACTGTGCCAAACAGGAGGTTAAAGGCACTGACTCTCCAAGTGGGTAGAGGGTTAGTAAAGCATCTGGAATGGTGAACCCGAGTACCAGGGAACGAAACCTGAGAGCCATTTAAAATGGTTTCCCAGTCTCACAGTGGACAATACTCTGGGTTTCCCATGCATGTTTTAGCTGAAGGAAGAATTCCTTAAACCTGGAGATTATTGACCCATGGAATGGGTACCATGCAGTATGACTAAAAAGGGTCTGAATTTGCTCACCGAACCTCACCAATGCTATCAGTTCGAAGTGTCCAGCCTTATGCCTCACCCAGCTCTGGGTGTAGATGTGGTAAATTCAGGTTTCATCACAAGCCCTGAATCAATTATTTAAGAATTGCTGTCTCTTTCACTGTCATTGTGTTTTGTTTTTGTAATTTAGTTTGATAATGGGATTTATCGGATTTTCACTGCTGCGTTCTTGCAGCTGTACACACGCTTGACTCTCTTATGGAGACATATAAATCCATGGGTTTGAAGATTCTGATCAGTCAGGTGTATTCCTAGGCTTTGAATATGGGGTGTTTAGTCCATTTCGTTGAGCAAGGGGTAGGTCTTGAGTATTATATATTTGGCTTATGGAAAGGTATCTGTGCTAATTTCTATCTCTGGTTTTATGCAGCACCCCAACTCACATTTCCCCTTAAGCAAGCATAAGTTGGTTTTCTAAATTTGAGACCCTGTTCTGTTTTGTAATTCAGTTCATGTGTAGCCAAGTTTACATTCCTTGTATTAGTGATATCTTATGATGTTTCATTTTCTGTGTGACTTATTTCACTTAGAATCATCGTACCTGAATCCACTCATTATGCCGCGATGGGCCTGATGACATAGATTTCATTGCTGAGTGATATTCCATTGTACGTACGTACCACAATTTCTTTATCCATTTTTCGCTTTCTTGGATATTTAACTTGTACCGTAGACGAGGTTCTTGTAAACAGAGCCGTCCGAAACTTTGGGGTGGCTGTGTGTTTTTGATTTTAATTTCACTAAGCTATAGGACCATAAGTGGAAGTGCTGTAGGCTCCGTTGCTTGGTTTTTTAGGTGTTTGAGGAAACACCATACACTTCTCCAGAGTGGCTGTTGGCAAATTACATCCCGCCCATCAGCATAACAAGGCTCCCTCTTCTCCATGGTCTGTGCTGCCTTTCTGGATTTTACACTTTTTTCAGATGGCCCTTTTGACCGGGGCGCAGTGAGACTTCATTGTAGTGCAGATTTCCTTTACACGCTTGCTTGGTTGGCCAAAAAGGGCGTATGCGTTTTTTCCTGAATATATTCAGGAAAAAACGCATACGCCCTTTTTGGCCAAGTGCATCATTGTCGTCGTTCTGCCTCTTTTCCTATGCTTTAAATGCAATTCCAGTCTACCCCCTGAAATCGTTTTCCTGAAATTCTGCCCCACTTTCAAGTCCTCTTCGCAGCCTTCCTTCAATATATTTTTAGACCATAGCTGTCATTTATAACTCTGCAGGTTTGTGAATTACAGTGCCCCTGAGCTCCTTTCTTCATCTCGCTTTCTTGTGAGCTGGCCGCAAACCCGCAGGAATGCTTCAGGCCCTAATCTGGTTCTGGCACGGCATGCTGAGCCTTTGGTTAATTCCTCTTCCTGGTGGGAAATGAGCGTTAAATTTGCCCGTGCAGACACCTTCACACGAGTCGTCATGGTGCCCCTTTGCTCCGGTTATCTCTATGGAGGTTGGAGTTGGAGGGCCTCCTCACTCAAGGTCAGTGTGCCCACGGAGCCAACCCTGCAACTTCAGGGCATGTTTGGTGGTTAGGATCACCACGTGGGGTCCTTTTACCTTAGGAGGGAGGTGGCCTTTTGGGCTGCTGATTTCCAGGTTTTCGGATACTGCCAGTATCTTGGCCAGATGTGGCGGTGGGCCAATCCCCTTGGTGACCGTAGTTTATCCTACCTGGATCGCATTCTTGCATTGTTCCATTTCAAGTGGTCCCAGGTTTTGCACTAATACTCCAATGGCGATTCACCGTTCACCAGGAATGTAAAGGTCAAAGGGTTTAGCTAAATTAGGGAGTTCCTGTGCAAGGGTCTGAATTGACTGCTCTTTCCATTCTTGAAAGGCCACTTCTGCATTCTATTCAAAAGGATCATCACCTTTTCCTTTCAGTGTTTCATATAGAGGCCGAGCTAGTAGACTGTAGTTAGGGATCCAGAAGCAGCAAACCCTGGCCTCCCCAGGAACCCCTAAGCTGTCTTCTAGTTTTAGAAATGGGTAAGGCTGTAAATTGTTTCTTCCCTTTCCTGGGATGGGCTTCTCCGACCTTCTGTGAGAATGAAGCCCAGGCAGGTCACCGTAGTCTGTGATATTTGAGCTTTTTCTTGGACAACTTGTATCCTTTATTGGCTTCGTAGTTCAGAGGTCTCCTTAGTAGGGCTGGCGATCAGAATGTCGTCTGCATATTGAAGGAGTGTTTCCTTTTCCAGAGGTAGAACTTTTAGGTCTTTAGCTGAGCTTTCCCCAAAGATGGTGTGGGAATTTTTGAACCCTTGGGACAACACGGCCCGGAAGTATTGTTTTAGTTGTATGTTGAGTCCTGCCACTCACAAGCCAAAATTTCTTGTGACTCTGGGACTAATAGAATACAAAAGAAGGCATCATTGAAGACTAATACAGAATACCATGTCCTGGTGGTTGGTAGAATGACCAGCAGGGTGTAGGGTTTAGGAACTACTGGAGGTATATCCTCAGTGGCTTAACTGACTGTCCTGACATCCTTTACCAGGACTCCAGCAGCCCATGGGGCTCTCGAGGTCAGGCCAATCCCAGGATATGGAGCTCACCTGGGCAGGTACCCCAACCCAGCCCACGGGGCTCTCATGTTCAGGACCCTCCCAGGATATGGTGGTCCCTGGGCAGGTCCCCCTGCAGCCCATGGGGCTCTCGTGGTCAGGCCCCTCCCAGGATACAGAGCTACCCTTGCAGGTACCATGGCAGGGCTGGGAACACAGGAACCGTGCATATCGCCCTCATTGCAGAGCACTCCCAGCTCACCTGTCACTCAGATCTGACACAGAGCACCTCAGAGCAGGACTTGAACTAACAAACAGCAGCTCCGACAGGTCTGTGACCCTGGGCATCACTCTGTGTGGCCTCCCTCCACCTGGTCTTCCAGAGACTTCCACTGCACCCGGGGCACCAGGCCTTTGTCTCCACCCACCACCCACCCCTCCTCTCCCTGACTCCTGGGTTCCTCTCATTAGGAGAGGGTTTTCTTGAAGTTGTCTCCCACTCATGGGCCAGATAATATAATTAGAAAACAAGCCAGAGCTGCAGCCCCTTGTCTATCCTGACTCTCAGGAGCCCACACCTGTTCCTTGGACCTGGCCGATTCAGCAAGTTCCAGTTTCTGCAACTGTGAGCCCCTGAGGGGTGATTATTGGCTGGCCTGGGAAGCCTGACCGTGCCGGCCAGCCCTCCCCAGGTGTGCCTGGGTTCAGATCAATATAAACACCGCTCCAGGCAGCAAGAGCCCCTGCAGCTGTGCCTGACGCCATTTTCTCTGCCCTGTCAGCAGTCTTGGGGCTGGACTGGTGGGAGGGAGTGAGAGGCCACGGCTTTGTGGGTGGCCCAGTGTGAGTGGGGCTCTGCTGGACTTTCTGCAGCAGTTGCCAAGATGCCACCTGCTAAAGAAGAGGATGTGTCACCCATACCTGCCGCTGGAATTTCTCCCTGGGCAGAGGTGAGTGAGGAAGAAAGCAGTGGGGGCCGGGACAGCAGGGGTATCTCAGGCAGGGAAATGGAAAGCTTCCAGAAGAGCACCCAGGGCCAGGACCACCCTGGCTGGCCTGCAGGCACCAAGTCGGCTGGCATGCTGTCGCTCATGTGGCTCCATGGCCCTTCCTCTAGGCTTTCAAGTCCTTGTACATATTCAGGTGTTTTACCTGGGAAGGGTGGGAACATTTCAGCAGCAGCTGGCCTGGGGCTCAGCCCACGTTTACTCACAGATGCCTCGGCACGGTCCCCCAGCTTTGCAATGAGGACGCTTGTTGCGTGGGGCCTGCTGGCTGAATGGGAGATGATTCCCCACCACTGACCAACTTCAGAATTGCTTACAACTGGAGCAAGTGCCCTGATACGGTTTTCCTCTGTGTAACTGGTGGGTTCTGTTTTTTTTTCTTTTTTTCGTTTTTGGTTCAAGGTAGATTTTATTCCTCTTTTTTGTATTTACAGATATAAGCATGGAAATAATTTATTCATATAAATACATGTATGTGAAGGGAAGAATATTTTCTCTGTTTTACTTTTTGTAATTTGAATTTTATTTTATTTTTTTATACAGCAGGTTCTTTTTGGTTATCTCTTTTATACATATAAATGTATATATGCCAATCCCAATCTCTCAACTCCTCCCACCACCACCCCCCAACAGCTTTCCCCCCTTGGTGTCCATACGTTTGTTGTCTACATCTGTTGCTCTATTTCTGCCTTGCAAAACGGTTCATCTGTAAAATTTGTCTAGGTTCCACATATAGGCATTAATAGACAA
This sequence comes from Delphinapterus leucas, assembly GCF_059928025.1. Classification (NCBI taxonomy): domain Eukaryota; kingdom Metazoa; phylum Chordata; class Mammalia; order Artiodactyla; family Monodontidae; genus Delphinapterus; species Delphinapterus leucas. The sequence goes on from NW_028322245.1 coordinate 6,143,656, forward strand.
GATTTGTTTTTCTATTTCTGACTTACTTCACTCTGTATGACAGTCTCTAGATCCATCAACGTCTCTACAAATGACCCAATTTCATTCCTTTTTATGGCTTAGTAATATTTCATTTTATATATGTACCACTTCTTTATGCATTCGTCTGTCTGTGGGCATTTAGGTTGCTTCCATTACCTGGATATTGTAAATAGTGATGCAATGAACATTGCGGTGAATGTCTCTTTTTGATTTATGGTTTTGTCTGGGTATATGCCCAGTAGTGGGATTGCTGTATCATATGGTAATTCTATTCTTAGTTTTATAAGAAACTCCATAATGTTCTCCACAGTGACTGTATCAATTTACATTCCCAACAATAGTGCAAGAGGGTTCCTTATCTCCACACCCTTTCCAGCATTTGTTGTTTGTAGATTTTCTGATGATGCCCATTCTAACATGTGTGAGGTGATACACCATGGATGAGTCTATTTCGTTGAGCAAAGAGTAGGTCTTGTCTAGTACATATTTGGCTTATGGAACGGTATGTGTGCTAATTTCAATCTCTGGTTTTATACAGCACCCCAACTCAACATTCCCCTTAAGCAAGCATAAGTGTTTATCTAAATGTGAGACTCTGTTCGGTTTTGTATTTCAGTTTATGTGTAGCCAAGTTTACACTCCCTCTATTAGTGATATCTTATGATACTTATCTTTCTCTGTGTGACGTATTTCTCTTAGAATCATCATATTTAAATCCACTCAATTTGCTGCTACAGGCCTGATGACATTGATTTCATTGCTGAGTGATATTCCGTTGTACGTAAGTAGCACAACTCCTTTATCCATTTTTTTCTTTCTGGGATATTTAATTTGTACTGGACTCGAGTTTCTTGTAAACACAGCAGCCCTAAATTTTGTGCTGGCTGTGTCTTGTTGATTTTAATTTTCCTAAGCTATAGGGCTAAAAGTGGAAGTACCCTAGGCTCTGTAGCTTTGTTTTTCAGATGTTTCAGGATACACCATAAACATCTCCAGAGTGTCTGTTGGCAATTTACATCCCGCCCATCAGCATAACAAGGCTCCCTGTTCTCCATGGCCTGTCCTGTGTTTCTGGTTTTTACATTTTTTTCAGATGGCCCTTTTGACGAATGGGAAATGAGACTTCATTGTAGTGCGGATTTCCATTGCTGGAGTGCTTGGTTGGCCAAAAAGGGCATATGCGTTTTTTCCTGAATATATTCAGGAAAAAATGTTTATGCACTTTTGTCCAAGTGCATCAGTGTCAAAGATCTGCCGCTCTTCACATGCTTTAAATGCAATTCCAATCTACCTCCTGAAATATGATTCCTGCAATTCTGCCTCGTTTTCAAGTCCTCTTTGCAGACTTACTTCAATATATTTTTGCCAATAGCTGTCATTTATATCTCTGCAGGTTTGTGAATTACAGTGCCCGTGATTTCCTTTCTTAACTCGTTTCCTTGAAAGCTGGCCACAGAACCGCAGGTTTGCTTTAGGCCATAATCAGGGTCCGACACGGCACTCTGAGCCTTTGGTTAATTCCTCTTCCTGGTGGGAAATTAGAGTTAAATGTGCCCCTCCGGACACCTGCCTCACTCCCAGCCCCTTGGTTATGTGTGTCCTGTAGTTTGAGGCCACATGTGCTGGGTTCCTCACCTTTGGCTGATGTGGCCCCACTGGTGTGAGGACACTCCTGCCTGGTTCCCATCCCCTTGGTGATGTGGACCCTCCGGTGAGAGTCTGATCCTGGCTGGGTTCCTCACACTTCTGAGAGGTGGGCCCTCTTCTCTGAGGTCACTCCTGCCTGGCTGGCCCACCCCGCCTTGACGACGTCGGCTCTCTCGTGGGAGTTGGTGCCTGCTGCGAGTCTCCTCCCCTTGGTAATGAGGGCCCTCTGGCGTCAGGCCCTAACTCCTGGCCTCCCAAAATTTTCTGATGTGCGCCCTGTGGTGCGAGTACACTCCTGCCAGGTTCCCAACACCATGGGAATGTGGGCCTTCTGCTCTGAGGTCCCAACGGTGGGTTGCTCAGTTTCATGATGAGGGCCCTCTGGTGTGAGTTCACTCCGGCCTGGATCCCATAGCCTCGCTGCTCCTGGCCACCTGCGGGGAGGTTACAACTGCGGGATTCCTCACCTTTTTTCTTCTATGGGCCCTCTGTTTTGAGACTCCTCCTGCCTGCCTCACTCCCAGCCCCTTGGTGATGTGTGTCCTCTGGTTTGAGGCCACGTGTGCTGGGTCCCTCACCTTTCGATGATGTGGCCCCACTGGTGTGAGGACACTCTTGCCTGGTTCCTATCCCCTTGAAGATGTGGGCTCTCTGGTGAGAGTCTGATCCTGGCTGGGTTCCTCACCCTTCTGTGAGGTGGGCCCTCTGCTGTGAGGTCACTCCTGCCTGGCTGGCACAGCCCGCCTGGGCAACATCGGCCCTCTTGTGGCAGTTGGAGCATGCTGGGAGCCTCCTCCCCTCGGTGATGAGGGCCCTCTGGCGTCAGGCCCTAACTGCTGGGTACCCACATTTTCTGATACGTGCTAAGTGGTGCGAGGACACTCCTGCGAGGTTCCCATCCCCATGGGGATGTGGGCCTTCTGCTCTGAGGTCCCAATGGCTGGGTTGCTCACAGTTTCATGATGTGGGCCCTCTGCTGTGAGTTCACTGCAGCCTGGATCACATAGACTCGGTGCTCTGGGCCGCCTGCTGGGAGGTTCCCACTGCAGGATTCCTCACCTTTTTTATTCTATTGGCCCTGTGTTGTGAGGCTACTCATGCCTGCCTCAATCCGAGCCCCTCGGAGATGTGGGTCCTCTGGTTTAGGCCTCATGTGCTGGTTTCCTCACCTTTCTATGATGTGGTCACCCTGGTGTGAAGACAGTCCTGCCTGGTTCTGATCCCCTTGGTGATGTGGGCCCTCTGGTGAGAGTCTTATCCTGGCTGGGTTCCTCACCCTTCTGTGAGGTAGGCCCTCTGCTGTGAGGTCACTCCTGCCTGGCTGTCACACGTCACCTTGTCGACATGGGCCCTCAGTTGGGAGTTGGTGCCTGCTTGGAGTCTCCTCCCCTTGGTAATGAGGGCCCTCTGGCGTCAGACCCTAACTTCTGGGCTCCCACAATTCTCTGATGTGTGCCCTGAGGTGCGAGTACACTTATGCCATGTTCCCAACCACATAGGAATGTGGGCCTTCTGCTCTGAGGTCCCAAAGCCTGGGTTGCTCACAGTTTCATGATGAGGGCCCTCTGTTTTGAGTTCAGTCAGGTCTGGATCCCATAGCCTCGCTGCTCCTGGCCGCCTGCTGGGAGGTTCCAACTGCGGGATTCCTCACCTTTTTTCTTCTATGGGCCCTCTGTTTTGAGACTCCTCCTGCCTGCCTCACTCCCAGCCCCTTGGTGATGTGTGTCCTCTGGTTTGAGGCCACGTGTGCTGGGTCACTCACATTTCGTTGATGAGGTCCCACTGGTGTGAGGACACTCCAGCCTGGTTCCCATTCTCTTGGTGATGTGGGCCCTCTGGTGAGAGTCTGATCCTCCTTGGGTTCCTCACACTTTTGTGAGGTGGGCCCTCTGCTCTGAGGTCACTCTTGCCTGGCTGGCACACCCCGCATTGGCGACGGCGGCCCACTGGTAGCAGTTGGAGCCTGCTGGGAGCCTCCTCTCCTCGGTGATGAGAGCCCTCTGGTGTCAGGCCCTAACTGCTGGGCTCCCCACATTTTCTGATGTGTGCCCACTGGTGCGATGACACTCCTACTTGGTTCCCTTCCCCATGGGGATGTGGGCCTTGTGCTCTGAGGTCACAACGGCTGGTTTGCTCACAGTTTCATGATGAGGGCCCTCTGTTGTGAGTTCATCACTGCCTGGATCCCATAGCCTCGGTGCTCTGGGCCGCCTGCTGGGATGTTCCAACTGCTGGATTCCTCACCTTTTTTATACAATGGGCCATGTGTTGTGAGGTTAATCCTGCCTGCCTCGCTCCAAGACCCATGGTGATGTGGGTCCTCTGGTTTGAGGCCACATTTTCTTGTTACCTCAACTTTTGATGATATGGCCCCACGGGTGTGATGACACTCCTGCCTGGTTCACAGCCCCTTGCTGATGTGGGCACTCTGGTGAGAGTCTGATCCTGGCTGGGTTCCTTACCCTTCTGTGAGGTGGGCCCTCTGATGTGAGGTCACTCCTGCCTGGCTGGCTCACGTCGCCTTGATGATGTGGGCCCTCTGTTGGCCACTAAAGCATTCTGGGAGCCTCCTACCCTCTTTAATGAGGGCCCTGGAAAAAACGCAGATGCACATTTTGACCAAGTGCATCATTGTCCAGGATCTGCCTCTTCTCCTATGCTTTCAGAGCACTTCCCGTCTACGTCCTGAAATCATATTCCAGGAATACTGCCCCGCTTTCAAGTCCTCCTCGCAGCCTTACTTCAATATATTTTTGTATGATACCTGTCATTAATAACTCTGCAGGTTTGTTAAATACAGTGTCCCTGAGCTCCTTTCTTCAACACGCTTTCTTGTGAGCTGGCCGCAAAACCGCAGGATTGCTTCAGGCCGTAATCTGGTTTCGGCACGGCACGCTGAGCCTTTGGTAAATTCCTCTTTCTGGTGAGAAATGAGCATTCAATTTGCCCGTGGAGACACCTACAGCTAGTCTCTCATTGGTTCTCCCTATTCCTGTTCATCTTGTGCAGAAATTGCAAACTGTGCCAAACAGGAGGTTAAAGGCACTGACTCTCCAAGTGGGTAGAGGGTTAGTAAAGCATCTGGAATGGTGAACCCGAGTACCAGGGAACGAAACCTGAGAGCCATTTAAAATGGTTTCCCAGTCTCACAGTGGACAATACTCTGGGTTTCCCATGCATGTTTTAGCTGAAGGAAGAATTCCTTAAACCTGGAGATTATTGACCCATGGAATGGGTACCATGCAGTATGACTAAAAAGGGTCTGAATTTGCTCACCGAACCTCACCAATGCTATCAGTTCGAAGTGTCCAGCCTTATGCCTCACCCAGCTCTGGGTGTAGATGTGGTAAATTCAGGTTTCATCACAAGCCCTGAATCAATTATTTAAGAATTGCTGTCTCTTTCACTGTCATTGTGTTTTGTTTTTGTAATTTAGTTTGATAATGGGATTTATCGGATTTTCACTGCTGCGTTCTTGCAGCTGTACACACGCTTGACTCTCTTATGGAGACATATAAATCCATGGGTTTGAAGATTCTGATCAGTCAGGTGTATTCCTAGGCTTTGAATATGGGGTGTTTAGTCCATTTCGTTGAGCAAGGGGTAGGTCTTGAGTATTATATATTTGGCTTATGGAAAGGTATCTGTGCTAATTTCTATCTCTGGTTTTATGCAGCACCCCAACTCACATTTCCCCTTAAGCAAGCATAAGTTGGTTTTCTAAATTTGAGACCCTGTTCTGTTTTGTAATTCAGTTCATGTGTAGCCAAGTTTACATTCCTTGTATTAGTGATATCTTATGATGTTTCATTTTCTGTGTGACTTATTTCACTTAGAATCATCGTACCTGAATCCACTCATTATGCCGCGATGGGCCTGATGACATAGATTTCATTGCTGAGTGATATTCCATTGTACGTACGTACCACAATTTCTTTATCCATTTTTCGCTTTCTTGGATATTTAACTTGTACCGTAGACGAGGTTCTTGTAAACAGAGCCGTCCGAAACTTTGGGGTGGCTGTGTGTTTTTGATTTTAATTTCACTAAGCTATAGGACCATAAGTGGAAGTGCTGTAGGCTCCGTTGCTTGGTTTTTTAGGTGTTTGAGGAAACACCATACACTTCTCCAGAGTGGCTGTTGGCAAATTACATCCCGCCCATCAGCATAACAAGGCTCCCTCTTCTCCATGGTCTGTGCTGCCTTTCTGGATTTTACACTTTTTTCAGATGGCCCTTTTGACCGGGGCGCAGTGAGACTTCATTGTAGTGCAGATTTCCTTTACACGCTTGCTTGGTTGGCCAAAAAGGGCGTATGCGTTTTTTCCTGAATATATTCAGGAAAAAACGCATACGCCCTTTTTGGCCAAGTGCATCATTGTCGTCGTTCTGCCTCTTTTCCTATGCTTTAAATGCAATTCCAGTCTACCCCCTGAAATCGTTTTCCTGAAATTCTGCCCCACTTTCAAGTCCTCTTCGCAGCCTTCCTTCAATATATTTTTAGACCATAGCTGTCATTTATAACTCTGCAGGTTTGTGAATTACAGTGCCCCTGAGCTCCTTTCTTCATCTCGCTTTCTTGTGAGCTGGCCGCAAACCCGCAGGAATGCTTCAGGCCCTAATCTGGTTCTGGCACGGCATGCTGAGCCTTTGGTTAATTCCTCTTCCTGGTGGGAAATGAGCGTTAAATTTGCCCGTGCAGACACCTTCACACGAGTCGTCATGGTGCCCCTTTGCCCCGGTTATCTCTATGGAGGTTGGAGTTGGAGGGCCTCCTCACTCAAGGTCAGTGTGCCCACGGAGCCAACCCTGCAACTTCAGGGCATGTTTGGTGGTTAGGATCACCACGTGGGGTCCTTTTACCTTAGGAGGGAGGTGGCCTTTTGGGCTGCTGATTTCCAGGTTTTCGGATACTGCCAGTATCTTGGCCAGATGTGGCGGTGGGCCAATCCCCTTGGTGACCGTAGTTTATCCTACCTGGATCGCATTCTTGCATTGTTCCATTTCAAGTGGTCCCAGGTTTTGCACTAATACTCCAATGGCGATTCACCGTTCACCAGGAATGTAAAGGTCAAAGGGTTTAGCTAAATTAGGGAGTTCCTGTGCAAGGGTCTGAATTGACTGCTCTTTCCATTCTTGAAAGGCCACTTCTGCATTCTATTCAAAAGGATCATCACCTTTTCCTTTCAGTGTTTCATATAGAGGCCGAGCTAGTAGACTGTAGTTAGGGATCCAGAAGCAGCAAACCCTGGCCTCCCCAGGAACCCCTAAGCTGTCTTCTAGTTTTAGAAATGGGTAAGGCTGTAAATTGTTTCTTCCCTTTCCTGGGATGGGCTTCTCCGACCTTCTGTGAGAATGAAGCCCAGGCAGGTCACCGTAGTCTGTGATATTTGAGCTTTTTCTTGGACAACTTGTATCCTTTATTGGCTTCGTAGTTCAGAGGTCTCCTTAGTAGGGCTGGCGATCAGAATGTCGTCTGCATATTGAAGGAGTGTTTCCTTTTCCAGAGGTAGAACTTTTAGGTCTTTAGCTGAGCTTTCCCCAAAGATGGTGTGGGAATTTTTGAACCCTTGGGACAACACGGCCCGGAAGTATTGTTTTAGTTGTATGTTGAGTCCTGCCACTCACAAGCCAAAATTTCTTGTGACTCTGGGACTAATAGAATACAAAAGAAGGCATCATTGAAGACTAATACAGAATACCATGTCCTGGTGGTTGGTAGAATGACCAGCAGGGTGTAGGGTTTAGGAACTACTGGAGGTATATCCTCAGTGGCTTAACTGACTGTCCTGACATCCTTTACCAGGACTCCAGCAGCCCATGGGGCTCTCGAGGTCAGGCCAATCCCAGGATATGGAGCTCACCTGGGCAGGTACCCCAACCCAGCCCACGGGGCTCTCATGTTCAGGACCCTCCCAGGATATGGTGTTCCCTGGGCAGGTCCCCCTGCAGCCCATGGGGCTCTCGTGGTCAGGCCCCTCCCAGGATACAGAGCTACCCTTGCAGGTACCATGGCAGGGCTGGGAACACAGGAACCGTGCATATCGCCCTCATTGCAGAGCACTCCCAGCTCACCTGTCACTCAGATCTGACACAGAGCACCTCAGAGCAGGACTTGAACTAACAAACAGCAGCTCCGACAGGTCTGTGACCCTGGGCATCACTCTGTGTGGCCTCCCTCCACCTGGTCTTCCAGAGACTTCCACTGCACCCGGGGCACCAGGCCTTTGTCTCCACCCACCACCCACCCCTCCTCTCCCTGACTCCTGGGTTCCTCTCATTAGGAGAGGGTTTTCTTGAAGTTGTCTCCCACTCATGGGCCAGATAATATAATTAGAAAACAAGCCAGAGCTGCAGCCCCTTGTCTATCCTGACTCTCAGGAGCCCACACCTGTTCCTTGGACCTGGCCGATTCAGCAAGTTCCAGTTTCTGCAACTGTGAGCCCCTGAGGGGTGATTATTGGCTGGCCTGGGAAGCCTGACCGTGCCGGCCAGCCCTCCCCAGGTGTGCCTGGGTTCAGATCAATATAAACACCGCTCCAGGCAGCAAGAGCCCCTGCAGCTGTGCCTGACGCCATTTTCTCTGCCCTGTCAGCAGTCTTGGGGCTGGACTGGTGGGAGGGAGTGAGAGGCCACGGCTTTGTGGGTGGCCCAGTGTGAGTGGGGCTCTGCTGGACTTTCTGCAGCAGTTGCCAAGATGCCACCTGCTAAAGAAGAGGATGTGTCACCCATACCTGCCGCTGGAATTTCTCCCTGGGCAGAGGTGAGTGAGGAAGAAAGCAGTGGGGGCCGGGACAGCAGGGGTATCTCAGGCAGGGAAATGGAAAGCTTCCAGAAGAGCACCCAGGGCCAGGACCACCCTGGCTGGCCTGCAGGCACCAAGTCGGCTGGCATGCTGTCGCTCATGTGGCTCCATGGCCCTTCCTCTAGGCTTTCAAGTCCTTGTACATATTCAGGTGTTTTACCTGGGAAGGGTGGGAACATTTCAGCAGCAGCTGGCCTGGGGCTCAGCCCACGTTTACTCACAGATGCCTCGGCACGGTCCCCCAGCTTTGCAATGAGGACGCTTGTTGCGTGGGGCCTGCTGGCTGAATGGGAGATGATTCCCCACCACTGACCAACTTCAGAATTGCTTACAACTGGAGCAAGTGCCCTGATACGGTTTTCCTCTGTGTAACTGGTGGGTTCTGTTTTTTTTTCTTTTTTTCATTTTTGGTTCAAGGTAGATTTTATTCCTCTTTTTTGTATTTACAGATATAAGCATGGAAATAATTTATTCATATAAATACATGTATGTGAAGGGAAGAATATTTTCTCTGTTTTACTTTTTGTAATTTGAATTTTATTTTATTTTTTTATACAGCAGGTTCTTTTTGGTTATCTCTTTTATACATATAAATGTATATATGCCAATCCCAATCTCTCAACTCCTCCCACCAGCACCCCCCAACAGCTTTCCCCCCTTGGTGTCCATACGTTTGTTGTCTACATCTGTTGCTCTATTTCTGCCTTGCAAAACGGTTCATCTGTAAAATTTGTCTAGGTTCCACATATAGGCATTAATAGACAAGATTTGTTTTTCTATTTCTGACTTACTTCACTCTGTATGACAGTCTCTAGATCCATCAACGTCTCTACAAATGACCCAATTTCATTCCTTTTTATGGCTTAGTAATATTTCATTTTATATATGTACCACTTCTTTATGCATTCGTCTGTCTGTGGGCATTTAGGTTGCTTCCATTACCTGGATATTGTAAATAGTGATGCAATGAACATTGCGGTGAATGTCTCTTTTTGATTTATGGTTTTGTCTGGGTATATGCCCAGTAGTGGGATTGCTGTATCATATGGTAATTCTATTCTTAGTTTTATAAGAAACTCCATAATGTTCTCCACAGTGACTGTATCAATTTACATTCCCAACAATAGTGCAAGAGGGTTCCTTATCTCCACACCCTTTCCAGCATTTGTTGTTTGTAGATTTTCTGATGATGCCCATTCTAACATGTGTGAGGTGATACACCATGGATGAGTCTATTTCGTTGAGCAAAGAGTAGGTCTTGTCTAGTACATATTTGGCTTATGGAACGGTATGTGTGCTAATTTCAATCTCTGGTTTTACACAGCACCCCAACTCAACATTCCCCTTAAGCAAGCATAAGTGTTTATCTAAATGTGAGACTCTGTTCGGTTTTGTATTTCAGTTTATGTGTAGCCAAGTTTACACTCCCTCTATTAGTGATATCTTATGATACTTATCTTTCTCTGTGTGACGTATTTCTCTTAGAATCATCATATTTAAATCCACTCAATTTGCTGCTACAGGCCTGATGACATTGATTTCATTGCTGAGTGATATTCCGTTGTACGTAAGTAGCACAACTCCTTTATCCATTTTTTTCTTTCTGGGATATTTAATTTGTACTGGACTCGAGTTTCTTGTAAACACAGCAGCCCTAAATTTTGTGCTGGCTGTGTCTTGTTGATTTTAATTTTCCTAAGCTATAGGGCTAAAAGTGGAAGTACCCTAGGCTCTGTAGCTTTGTTTTTCAGATGTTTCAGGATACACCATAAACATCTCCAGAGTGTCTGTTGGCAATTTACATCCCGCCCATCAGCATAACAAGGCTCCCTGTTCTCCATGGCCTGTCCTGTGTTTCTGGTTTTTACATTTTTTTCAGATGGCCCTTTTGACGAATGGGAAATGAGACTTCATTGTAGTGCGGATTTCCATTGCTGGAGTGCTTGGTTGGCCAAAAAGGGCATATGCGTTTTTTCCTGAATATATTCAGGAAAAAATGTTTACGCACTTTTGTCCAAGTGCATCAGTGTCAAAGATCTGCCGCTCTTCACATGCTTTAAATGCAATTCCAATCTACCTCCTGAAATATGATTCCTGCAATTCTGCCTCGTTTTCAAGTCCTCTTTGCAGACTTACTTCAATATATTTTTGCCAATAGCTGTCATTTATATCTCTGCAGGTTTGTGAATTACAGTGCCCGTGATTTCCTTTCTTAACTCGTTTCCTTGAAAGCTGGCCACAGAACCGCAGGTTTGCTTTAGGCCATAATCAGGGTCCGACACGGCACTCTGAGCCTTTGGTTAATTCCTCTTCCTGGTGGGAAATTAGAGTTAAATGTGCCCCTCCGGACACCTGCCTCACTCCCAGCCCCTTGGTTATGTGTGTCCTGTAGTTTGAGGCCACATGTGCTGGGTTCCTCACCTTTGGCTGATGTGGCCCCACTGGTGTGAGGACACTCCTGCCTGGTTCCCATCCCCTTGGTGATGTGGACCCTCCGGTGAGAGTCTGATCCTGGCTGGGTTCCTCACACTTCTGAGAGGTGGGCCCTCTTCTCTGAGGTCACTCCTGCCTGGCTGGCCCACCCCGCCTTGACGACGTCGGCTCTCTCGTGGGAGTTGGTGCCTGCTGCGAGTCTCCTCCCCTTGGTAATGAGGGCCCTCTGGCGTCAGGCCCTAACTCCTGGCCTCCCAAAATTTTCTGATGTGCGCCCTGTGGTGCGAGTACACTCCTGCCAGGTTCCCAACACCATGGGAATGTGGGCCTTCTGCTCTGAGGTCCCAACGGTGGGTTGCTCAGTTTCATGATGAGGGCCCTCTGGTGTGAGTTCACTCCGGCCTGGATCCCATAGCCTCGCTGCTCCTGGCCACCTGCGGGGAGGTTACAACTGCGGGATTCCTCACCTTTTTTCTTCTATGGGCCCTCTGTTTTGAGACTCCTCCTGCCTGCCTCACTCCCAGCCCCTTGGTGATGTGTGTCCTCTGGTTTGAGGCCACGTGTGCTGGGTCCCTCACCTTTCGATGATGTGGCCCCACTGGTGTGAGGACACTCTTGCCTGGTTCCTATCCCCTTGAAGATGTGGGCTCTCTGGTGAGAGTCTGATCCTGGCTGGGTTCCTCACCCTTCTGTGAGGTGGGCCCTCTGCTGTGAGGTCACTCCTGCCTGGCTGGCACAGCCCGCCTGGGCAACATCGGCCCTCTTGTGGCAGTTGGAGCATGCTGGGAGCCTCCTCCCCTCGGTGATGAGGGCCCTCTGGCGTCAGGCCCTAACTGCTGGGTACCCACATTTTCTGATACGTGCTAAGTGGTGCGAGGACACTCCTGCGAGGTTCCCATCCCCATGGGGATGTGGGCCTTCTGCTCTGAGGTCCCAATGGCTGGGTTGCTCACAGTTTCATGATGTGGGCCCTCTGCTGTGAGTTCACTGCAGCCTGGATCACATAGACTCGGTGCTCTGGGCCGCCTGCTGGGAGGTTCCCACTGCAGGATTCCTCACCTTTTTTATTCTATTGGCCCTGTGTTGTGAGGCTACTCATGCCTGCCTCAATCCGAGCCCCTCGGAGATGTGGGTCCTCTGGTTTAGGCCTCATGTGCTGGTTTCCTCACCTTTCTATGATGTGGTCACCCTGGTGTGAAGACAGTCCTGCCTGGTTCTGATCCCCTTGGTGATGTGGGCCCTCTGGTGAGAGTCTTATCCTGGCTGGGTTCCTCACCCTTCTGTGAGGTAGGCCCTCTGCTGTGAGGTCACTCCTGCCTGGCTGTCACACGTCACCTTGTCGACATGGGCCCTCAGTTGGGAGTTGGTGCCTGCTTGGAGTCTCCTCCCCTTGGTAATGAGGGCCCTCTGGCGTCAGACCCTAACTTCTGGGCTCCCACAATTCTCTGATGTGTGCCCTGAGGTGCGAGTACACTTATGCCATGTTCCCAACCACATAGGAATGTGGGCCTTCTGCTCTGAGGTCCCAAAGCCTGGGTTGCTCACAGTTTCATGATGAGGGCCCTCTGTTTTGAGTTCAGTCAGGTCTGGATCCCATAGCCTCGCTGCTCCTGGCCGCCTGCTGGGAGGTTCCAACTGCGGGATTCCTCACCTTTTTTCTTCTATGGGCCCTCTGTTTTGAGACTCCTCCTGCCTGCCTCACTCCCAGCCCCTTGGTGATGTGTGTCCTCTGGTTTGAGGCCACGTGTGCTGGGTCACTCACATTTCGTTGATGAGGTCCCACTGGTGTGAGGACACTCCAGCCTGGTTCCCATTCTCTTGGTGATGTGGGCCCTCTGGTGAGAGTCTGATCCTCCTTGGGTTCCTCACACTTTTGTGAGGTGGGCCCTCTGCTCTGAGGTCACTCTTGCCTGGCTGGCACACCCCGCATTGGCGACGGCGGCCCACTGGTAGCAGTTGGAGCCTGCTGGGAGCCTCCTCTCCTCGGTGATGAGAGCCCTCTGGTGTCAGGCCCTAACTGCTGGGCTCCCCACATTTTCTGATGTGTGCCCACTGGTGCGATGACACTCCTACTTGGTTCCCTTCCCCATGGGGATGTGGGCCTTGTGCTCTGAGGTCACAACGGCTGGTTTGCTCACAGTTTCATGATGAGGGCCCTCTGTTGTGAGTTCATCACTGCCTGGATCCCATAGCCTCGGTGCTCTGGGCCGCCTGCTGGGATGTTCCAACTGCTGGATTCCTCACCTTTTTTATACAATGGGCCATGTGTTGTGAGGTTAATCCTGCCTGCCTCGCTCCAAGACCCATGGTGATGTGGGTCCTCTGGTTTGAGGCCACATTTTCTTGTTACCTCAACTTTTGATGATATGGCCCCACGGGTGTGATGACACTCCTGCCTGGTTCACAGCCCCTTGCTGATGTGGGCACTCTGGTGAGAGTCTGATCCTGGCTGGGTTCCTTACCCTTCTGTGAGGTGGGCCCTCTGATGTGAGGTCACTCCTGCCTGGCTGGCTCACGTCGCCTTGATGATGTGGGCCCTCTGTTGGCCACTAAAGCATTCTGGGAGCCTCCTACCCTCTTTAATGAGGGCCCTGGAAAAAACGCAGATGCACATTTTGACCAAGTGCATCATTGTCCAGGATCTGCCTCTTCTCCTATGCTTTCAGAGCACTTCCCGTCTACGTCCTGAAATCATATTCCAGGAATACTGCCCCGCTTTCAAGTCCTCCTCGCAGCCTTACTTCAATATATTTTTGTATGATACCTGTCATTAATAACTCTGCAGGTTTGTTAAATACAGTGTCCCTGAGCTCCTTTCTTCAACACGCTTTCTTGTGAGCTGGCCGCAAAACCGCAGGATTGCTTCAGGCCGTAATCTGGTTTCGGCACGGCACGCTGAGCCTTTGGTAAATTCCTCTTTCTGGTGAGAAATGAGCATTCAATTTGCCCGTGGAGACACCTACAGCTAGTCTCTCATTGGTTCTCCCTATTCCTGTTCATCTTGTGCAGAAATTGCAAACTGTGCCAAACAGGAGGTTAAAGGCACTGACTCTCCAAGTGGGTAGAGGGTTAGTAAAGCATCTGGAATGGTGAACCCGAGTACCAGGGAACGAAACCTGAGAGCCATTTAAAATGGTTTCCCAGTCTCACAGTGGACAATACTCTGGGTTTCCCATGCATGTTTTAGCTGAAGGAAGAATTCCTTAAACCTGGAGATTATTGACCCATGGAATGGGTACCATGCAGTATGACTAAAAAGGGTCTGAATTTGCTCACCGAACCTCACCAATGCTATCAGTTCGAAGTGTCCAGCCTTATGCCTCACCCAGCTCTGGGTGTAGATGTGGTAAATTCAGGTTTCATCACAAGCCCTGAATCAATTATTTAAGAATTGCTGTCTCTTTCACTGTCATTGTGTTTTGTTTTTGTAATTTAGTTTGATAATGGGATTTATCGGATTTTCACTGCTGCGTTCTTGCAGCTGTACACACGCTTGACTCTCTTATGGAGACATATAAATCCATGGGTTTGAAGATTCTGATCAGTCAGGTGTATTCCTAGGCTTTGAATATGGGGTGTTTAGTCCATTTCGTTGAGCAAGGGGTAGGTCTTGAGTATTATATATTTGGCTTATGGAAAGGTATCTGTGCTAATTTCTATCTCTGGTTTTATGCAGCACCCCAACTCACATTTCCCCTTAAGCAAGCATAAGTTGGTTTTCTAAATTTGAGACCCTGTTCTGTTTTGTAATTCAGTTCATGTGTAGCCAAGTTTACATTCCTTGTATTAGTGATATCTTATGATGTTTCATTTTCTGTGTGACTTATTTCACTTAGAATCATCGTACCTGAATCCACTCATTATGCCGCGATGGGCCTGATGACATAGATTTCATTGGTGAGTGATATTCCATTGTACGTACGTACCACAATTTCTTTATCCATTTTTCGCTTTCTTGGATATTTAACTTGTACCGTAGACGAGGTTCTTGTAAACAGAGCCGTCCGAAACTTTGGGGTGGCTGTGTGTTTTTGATTTTAATTTCACTAAGCTATAGGACCATAAGTGGAAGTGCTGTAGGCTCCGTTGCTTGGTTTTTTAGGTGTTTGAGGAAACACCATACACTTCTCCAGAGTGGCTGTTGGCAAATTACATCCCGCCCATCAGCATAACAAGGCTCCCTCTTCTCCATGGTCTGTGCTGCCTTTCTGGATTTTACACTTTTTTCAGATGGCCCTTTTGACCGGGGCGCAGTGAGACTTCATTGTAGTGCAGATTTCCTTTACACGCTTGCTTGGTTGGCCAAAAAGGGCGTATGCGTTTTTTCCTGAATATATTCAGGAAAAAACGCATACGCCCTTTTTGGCCAAGTGCATCATTGTCGTCGTTCTGCCTCTTTTCCTATGCTTTAAATGCAATTCCAGTCTACCCCCTGAAATCGTTTTCCTGAAATTCTGCCCCACTTTCAAGTCCTCTTCGCAGCCTTCCTTCAATATATTTTTAGACCATAGCTGTCATTTATAACTCTGCAGGTTTGTGAATTACAGTGCCCCTGAGCTCCTTTCTTCATCTCGCTTTCTTGTGAGCTGGCCGCAAACCCGCAGGAATGCTTCAGGCCCTAATCTGGTTCTGGCACGGCATGCTGAGCCTTTGGTTAATTCCTCTTCCTGGTGGGAAATGAGCGTTAAATTTGCCCGTGCAGACACCTTCACACGAGTCGTCATGGTGCCCCTTTGCCCCGGTTATCTCTATGGAGGTTGGAGTTGGAGGGCCTCCTCACTCAAGGTCAGTGTGCCCACGGAGCCAACCCTGCAACTTCAGGGCATGTTTGGTGGTTAGGATCACCACGTGGGGTCCTTTTACCTTAGGAGGGAGGTGGCCTTTTGGGCTGCTGATTTCCAGGTTTTCGGATACTGCCAGTATCTTGGCCAGATGTGGCGGTGGGCCAATCCCCTTGGTGACCGTAGTTTATCCTACCTGGATCGCATTCTTGCATTGTTCCATTTCAAGTGGTCCCAGGTTTTGCACTAATACTCCAATGGCGATTCACCGTTCACCAGGAATGTAAAGGTCAAAGGGTTTAGCTAAATTAGGGAGTTCCTGTGCAAGGGTCTGAATTGACTGCTCTTTCCATTCTTGAAAGGCCACTTCTGCATTCTATTCAAAAGGATCATCACCTTTTCCTTTCAGTGTTTCATATAGAGGCCGAGCTAGTAGACTGTAGTTAGGGATCCAGAAGCAGCAAACCCTGGCCTCCCCAGGAACCCCTAAGCTGTCTTCTAGTTTTAGAAATGGGTAAGGCTGTAAATTGTTTCTTCCCTTTCCTGGGATGGGCTTCTCCGACCTTCTGTGAGAATGAAGCCCAGGCAGGTCACCGTAGTCTGTGATATTTGAGCTTTTTCTTGGACAACTTGTATCCTTTATTGGCTTCGTAGTTCAGAGGTCTCCTTAGTAGGGCTGGCGATCAGAATGTCGTCTGCATATTGAAGGAGTGTTTCCTTTTCCAGAGGTAGAACTTTTAGGTCTTTAGCTGAGCTTTCCCCAAAGATGGTGTGGGAATTTTTGAACCCTTGGGACAACACGGCCCGGAAGTATTGTTTTAGTTGTATGTTGAGTCCTGCCACTCACAAGCCAAAATTTCTTGTGACTCTGGGACTAATAGAATACAAAAGAAGGCATCATTGAAGACTAATACAGAATACCATGTCCTGGTGGTTGGTAGAATGACCAGCAGGGTGTAGGGTTTAGGAACTACTGGAGGTATATCCTCAGTGGCTTAACTGACTGTCCTGACATCCTTTACCAGGACTCCAGCAGCCCATGGGGCTCTCGAGGTCAGGCCAATCCCAGGATATGGAGCTCACCTGGGCAGGTACCCCAACCCAGCCCACGGGGCTCTCATGTTCAGGACCCTCCCAGGATATGGTGTTCCCTGGGCAGGTCCCCCTGCAGCCCATGGGGCTCTCGTGGTCAGGCCCCTCCCAGGATACAGAGCTACCCTTGCAGGTACCATGGCAGGGCTGGGAACACAGGAACCGTGCATATCGCCCTCATTGCAGAGCACTCCCAGCTCACCTGTCACTCAGATCTGACACAGAGCACCTCAGAGCAGGACTTGAACTAACAAACAGCAGCTCCGACAGGTCTGTGACCCTGGGCATCACTCTGTGTGGCCTCCCTCCACCTGGTCTTCCAGAGACTTCCACTGCACCCGGGGCACCAGGCCTTTGTCTCCACCCACCACCCACCCCTCCTCTCCCTGACTCCTGGGTTCCTCTCATTAGGAGAGGGTTTTCTTGAAGTTGTCTCCCACTCATGGGCCAGATAATATAATTAGAAAACAAGCCAGAGCTGCAGCCCCTTGTCTATCCTGACTCTCAGGAGCCCACACCTGTTCCTTGGACCTGGCCGATTCAGCAAGTTCCAGTTTCTGCAACTGTGAGCCCCTGAGGGGTGATTATTGGCTGGCCTGGGAAGCCTGACCGTGCCGGCCAGCCCTCCCCAGGTGTGCCTGGGTTCAGATCAATATAAACACCGCTCCAGGCAGCAAGAGCCCCTGCAGCTGTGCCTGACGCCATTTTCTCTGCCCTGTCAGCAGTCTTGGGGCTGGACTGGTGGGAGGGAGTGAGAGGCCACGGCTTTGTGGGTGGCCCAGTGTGAGTGGGGCTCTGCTGGACTTTCTGCAGCAGTTGCCAAGATGCCACCTGCTAAAGAAGAGGATGTGTCACCCATACCTGCCGCTGGAATTTCTCCCTGGGCAGAGGTGAGTGAGGAAGAAAGCAGTGGGGGCCGGGACAGCAGGGGTATCTCAGGCAGGGAAATGGAAAGCTTCCAGAAGAGCACCCAGGGCCAGGACCACCCTGGCTGGCCTGCAGGCACCAAGTCGGCTGGCATGCTGTCGCTCATGTGGCTCCATGGCCCTTCCTCTAGGCTTTCAAGTCCTTGTACATATTCAGGTGTTTTACCTGGGAAGGGTGGGAACATTTCAGCAGCAGCTGGCCTGGGGCTCAGCCCACGTTTACTCACAGATGCCTCGGCACGGTCCCCCAGCTTTGCAATGAGGACGCTTGTTGCGTGGGGCCTGCTGGCTGAATGGGAGATGATTCCCCACCACTGACCAACTTCAGAATTGCTTACAACTGGAGCAAGTGCCCTGATACGGTTTTCCTCTGTGTAACTGGTGGGTTCTGTTTTTTTTTCTTTTTTTCGTTTTTGGTTCAAGGTAGATTTTATTCCTCTTTTTTGTATTTACAGATATAAGCATGGAAATAATTTATTCATATAAATACATGTATGTGAAGGGAAGAATATTTTCTCTGTTTTACTTTTTGTAATTTGAATTTTATTTTATTTTTTTATACAGCAGGTTCTTTTTGGTTATCTCTTTTATACATATAAATGTATATATGCCAATCCCAATCTCTCAACTCCTCCCACCAGCACCCCCCAACAGCTTTCCCCCCTTGGTGTCCATACGTTTGTTGTCTACATCTGTTGCTCTATTTCTGCCTTGCAAAACGGTTCATCTGTAAAATTTGTCTAGGTTCCACATATAGGCATTAATAGACAAGATTTGTTTTTCTATTTCTGACTTACTTCACTCTGTATGACAGTCTCTAGATCCATCAACGTCTCTACAAATGACCCAATTTCATTCCTTTTTATGGCTTAGTAATATTTCATTTTATATATGTACCACTTCTTTATGCATTCGTCTGTCTGTGGGCATTTAGGTTGCTTCCATTACCTGGATATTGTAAATAGTGATGCAATGAACATTGCGGTGAATGTCTCTTTTTGATTTATGGTTTTGTCTGGGTATATGCCCAGTAGTGGGATTGCTGTATCATATGGTAATTCTATTCTTAGTTTTATAAGAAACTCCATAATGTTCTCCACAGTGACTGTATCAATTTACATTCCCAACAATAGTGCAAGAGGGTTCCTTATCTCCACACCCTTTCCAGCATTTGTTGTTTGTAGATTTTCTGATGATGCCCATTCTAACATGTGTGAGGTGATACACCATGGATGAGTCTATTTCGTTGAGCAAAGAGTAGGTCTTGTCTAGTACATATTTGGCTTATGGAACGGTATGTGTGCTAATTTCAATCTCTGGTTTTATACAGCACCCCAACTCAACATTCCCCTTAAGCAAGCATAAGTGTTTATCTAAATGTGAGACTCTGTTCGGTTTTGTATTTCAGTTTATGTGTAGCCAAGTTTACACTCCCTCTATTAGTGATATCTTATGATACTTATCTTTCTCTGTGTGACGTATTTCTCTTAGAATCATCATATTTAAATCCACTCAATTTGCTGCTACAGGCCTGATGACATTGATTTCATTGCTGAGTGATATTCCGTTGTACGTAAGTAGCACAACTCCTTTATCCATTTTTTTCTTTCTGGGATATTTAATTTGTACTGGACTCGAGTTTCTTGTAAACACAGCAGCCCTAAATTTTGTGCTGGCTGTGTCTTGTTGATTTTAATTTTCCTAAGCTATAGGGCTAAAAGTGGAAGTACCCTAGGCTCTGTAGCTTTGTTTTTCAGATGTTTCAGGATACACCATAAACATCTCCAGAGTGTCTGTTGGCAATTTACATCCCGCCCATCAGCATAACAAGGCTCCCTGTTCTCCATGGCCTGTCCTGTGTTTCTGGTTTTTACATTTTTTTCAGATGGCCCTTTTGACGAATGGGAAATGAGACTTCATTGTAGTGCGGATTTCCATTGCTGGAGTGCTTGGTTGGCCAAAAAGGGCATATGCGTTTTTTCCTGAATATATTCAGGAAAAAATGTTTACGCACTTTTGTCCAAGTGCATCAGTGTCAAAGATCTGCCGCTCTTCACATGCTTTAAATGCAATTCCAATCTACCTCCTGAAATATGATTCCTGCAATTCTGCCTCGTTTTCAAGTCCTCTTTGCAGACTTACTTCAATATATTTTTGCCAATAGCTGTCATTTATATCTCTGCAGGTTTGTGAATTACAGTGCCCGTGATTTCCTTTCTTAACTCGTTTCCTTGAAAGCTGGCCACAGAACCGCAGGTTTGCTTTAGGCCATAATCAGGGTCCGACACGGCACTCTGAGCCTTTGGTTAATTCCTCTTCCTGGTGGGAAATTAGAGTTAAATGTGCCCCTCCGGACACCTGCCTCACTCCCAGCCCCTTGGTTATGTGTGTCCTGTAGTTTGAGGCCACATGTGCTGGGTTCCTCACCTTTGGCTGATGTGGCCCCACTGGTGTGAGGACACTCCTGCCTGGTTCCCATCCCCTTGGTGATGTGGACCCTCCGGTGAGAGTCTGATCCTGGCTGGGTTCCTCACACTTCTGAGAGGTGGGCCCTCTTCTCTGAGGTCACTCCTGCCTGGCTGGCCCACCCCGCCTTGACGACGTCGGCTCTCTCGTGGGAGTTGGTGCCTGCTGCGAGTCTCCTCCCCTTGGTAATGAGGGCCCTCTGGCGTCAGGCCCTAACTCCTGGCCTCCCAAAATTTTCTGATGTGTGCCCTGTGGTGCGAGTACACTCCTGCCAGGTTCCCAACACCATGGGAATGTGGGCCTTCTGCTCTGAGGTCCCAACGGTGGGTTGCTCAGTTTCATGATGAGGGCCCTCTGGTGTGAGTTCACTCCGGCCTGGATCCCATAGCCTCGCTGCTCCTGGCCACCTGCGGGGAGGTTACAACTGCGGGATTCCTCACCTTTTTTCTTCTATGGGCCCTCTGTTTTGAGACTCCTCCTGCCTGCCTCACTCCCAGCCCCTTGGTGATGTGTGTCCTCTGGTTTGAGGCCACGTGTGCTGGGTCCCTCACCTTTCGATGATGTGGCCCCACTGGTGTGAGGACACTCTTGCCTGGTTCCTATCCCCTTGAAGATGTGGGCTCTCTGGTGAGAGTCTGATCCTGGCTGGGTTCCTCACCCTTCTGTGAGGTGGGCCCTCTGCTGTGAGGTCACTCCTGCCTGGCTGGCACAGCCCGCCTGGGCAACATCGGCCCTCTTGTGGCAGTTGGAGCATGCTGGGAGCCTCCTCCCCTCGGTGATGAGGGCCCTCTGGCGTCAGGCCCTAACTGCTGGGTACCCACATTTTCTGATACGTGCTAAGTGGTGCGAGGACACTCCTGCGAGGTTCCCATCCCCATGGGGATGTGGGCCTTCTGCTCTGAGGTCCCAATGGCTGGGTTGCTCACAGTTTCATGATGTGGGCCCTCTGCTGTGAGTTCACTGCAGCCTGGATCACATAGACTCGGTGCTCTGGGCCGCCTGCTGGGAGGTTCCCACTGCAGGATTCCTCACCTTTTTTATTCTATTGGCCCTGTGTTGTGAGGCTACTCATGCCTGCCTCAATCCGAGCCCCTCGGAGATGTGGGTCCTCTGGTTTAGGCCTCATGTGCTGGTTTCCTCACCTTTCTATGATGTGGTCACCCTGGTGTGAAGACAGTCCTGCCTGGTTCTGATCCCCTTGGTGATGTGGGCCCTCTGGTGAGAGTCTTATCCTGGCTGGGTTCCTCACCCTTCTGTGAGGTAGGCCCTCTGCTGTGAGGTCACTCCTGCCTGGCTGTCACACGTCACCTTGTCAACATGGGCCCTCACTTGGGAGTTGGTGCCTGCTTGGAGTCTCCTCCCCTTGGTAATGAGGGCCCTCTGGCGTCAGACCCTAACTTCTGGGCTCCCACAATTCTCTGATGTGTGCCCTGAGGTGCGAGTACACTTATGCCATGTTCCCAACCACATAGGAATGTGGGCCTTCTGCTCTGAGGTCCCAAAGCCTGGGTTGCTCACAGTTTCATGATGAGGGCCCTCTGTTTTGAGTTCAGTCAGGTCTGGATCCCATAGCCTCGCTGCTCCTGGCCGCCTGCTGGGAGGTTCCAACTGCGGGATTCCTCACCTTTTTTCTTCTATGGGCCCTCTGTTTTGAGACTCCTCCTGCCTGCCTCACTCCCAGCCCCTTGGTGATGTGTGTCCTCTGGTTTGAGGCCACGTGTGCTGGGTCACTCACATTTCGTTGATGAGGTCCCACTGGTGTGAGGACACTCCAGCCTGGTTCCCATTCTCTTGGTGATGTGGGCCCTCTGGTGAGAGTCTGATCCTCCTTGGGTTCCTCACACTTTTGTGAGGTGGGCCCTCTGCTCTGAGGTCACTCTTGCCTGGCTGGCACACCCCGCATTGGCGACGGCGGCCCACTGGTAGCAGTTGGAGCCTGCTGGGAGCCTCCTCTCCTCGGTGATGAGAGCCCTCTGGTGTCAGGCCCTAACTGCTGGGCTCCCCACATTTTCTGATGTGTGCCCACTGGTGCGATGACACTCCTACTTGGTTCCCTTCCCCATGGGGATGTGGGCCTTGTGCTCTGAGGTCACAACGGCTGGTTTGCTCACAGTTTCATGATGAGGGCCCTCTGTTGTGAGTTCATCACTGCCTGGATCCCATAGCCTCGGTGCTCTGGGCCGCCTGCTGGGATGTTCCAACTGCTGGATTCCTCACCTTTTTTATACAATGGGCCATGTGTTGTGAGGTTAATCCTGCCTGCCTCGCTCCAAGACCCATGGTGATGTGGGTCCTCTGGTTTGAGGCCACATTTTCTTGTTACCTCAACTTTTGATGATATGGCCCCACGGGTGTGATGACACTCCTGCCTGGTTCACAGCCCCTTGCTGATGTGGGCACTCTGGTGAGAGTCTGATCCTGGCTGGGTTCCTTACCCTTCTGTGAGGTGGGCCCTCTGATGTGAGGTCACTCCTGCCTGGCTGGCTCACGTCGCCTTGATGATGTGGGCCCTCTGTTGGCCACTAAAGCATTCTGGGAGCCTCCTACCCTCTTTAATGAGGGCCCTGGAAAAAACGCAGATGCACATTTTGACCAAGTGCATCATTGTCCAGGATCTGCCTCTTCTCCTATGCTTTCAGAGCACTTCCCGTCTACGTCCTGAAATCATATTCCAGGAATACTGCCCCGCTTTCAAGTCCTCCTCGCAGCCTTACTTCAATATATTTTTGTATGATACCTGTCATTAATAACTCTGCAGGTTTGTTAAATACAGTGTCCCTGAGCTCCTTTCTTCAACACGCTTTCTTGTGAGCTGGCCGCAAAACCGCAGGATTGCTTCAGGCCGTAATCTGGTTTCGGCACGGCACGCTGAGCCTTTGGTAAATTCCTCTTTCTGGTGAGAAATGAGCATTCAATTTGCCCGTGGAGACACCTACAGCTAGTCTCTCATTGGTTCTCCCTATTCCTGTTCATCTTGTGCAGAAATTGCAAACTGTGCCAAACAGGAGGTTAAAGGCACTGACTCTCCAAGTGGGTAGAGGGTTAGTAAAGCATCTGGAATGGTGAACCCGAGTACCAGGGAACGAAACCTGAGAGCCATTTAAAATGGTTTCCCAGTCTCACAGTGGACAATACTCTGGGTTTCCCATGCATGTTTTAGCTGAAGGAAGAATTCCTTAAACCTGGAGATTATTGACCCATGGAATGGGTACCATGCAGTATGACTAAAAAGGGTCTGAATTTGCTCACCGAACCTCACCAATGCTATCAGTTCGAAGTGTCCAGCCTTATGCCTCACCCAGCTCTGGGTGTAGATGTGGTAAATTCAGGTTTCATCACAAGCCCTGAATCAATTATTTAAGAATTGCTGTCTCTTTCACTGTCATTGTGTTTTGTTTTTGTAATTTAGTTTGATAATGGGATTTATCGGATTTTCACTGCTGCGTTCTTGCAGCTGTACACACGCTTGACTCTCTTATGGAGACATATAAATCCATGGGTTTGAAGATACTGATCAGTCAGGTGTATTCCTAGGCTTTGAATATGGGGTGTTTAGTCCATTTCGTTGAGCAAGGGGTAGGTCTTGAGTATTATATATTTGGCTTATGGAAAGGTGTCTGTGCTAATTTC
This sequence comes from Delphinapterus leucas, assembly GCF_059928025.1. Taxonomy (NCBI): domain Eukaryota; kingdom Metazoa; phylum Chordata; class Mammalia; order Artiodactyla; family Monodontidae; genus Delphinapterus; species Delphinapterus leucas. Next base: position 6,167,457 of record NW_028322245.1, read on the forward strand.
TATCTCTGGTTTTATGCAGCACCCCAACTCACATTTCCCCTTAAGCAAGCATAAGTTGGTTTTCTAAATTTGAGACCCTGTTCTGTTTTGTAATTCAGTTCATGTGTAGCCAAGTTTACATTCCTTGTATTAGTGATATCTTATGATGTTTCATTTTCTGTGTGACTTATTTCACTTAGAATCATCGTACCTGAATCCACTCATTATGCCGCGATGGGCCTGATGACATAGATTTCATTGGTGAGTGATATTCCATTGTACGTACGTACCACAATTTCTTTATCCATTTTTCGCTTTCTTGGATATTTAACTTGTACCGTAGACGAGGTTCTTGTAAACAGAGCCGTCCGAAACTTTGGGGTGGCTGTGTGTTTTTGATTTTAATTTCACTAAGCTATAGGACCATAAGTGGAAGTGCTGTAGGCTCCGTTGCTTGGTTTTTTAGGTGTTTGAGGAAACACCATACACTTCTCCAGAGTGGCTGTTGGCAAATTACATCCCGCCCATCAGCATAACAAGGCTCCCTCTTCTCCATGGTCTGTGCTGCCTTTCTGGATTTTACACTTTTTTCAGATGGCCCTTTTGACCGGGGCGCAGTGAGACTTCATTGTAGTGCAGATTTCCTTTACACGCTTGCTTGGTTGGCCAAAAAGGGCGTATGCGTTTTTTCCTGAATATATTCAGGAAAAAACGCATACGCCCTTTTTGGCCAAGTGCATCATTGTCGTCGTTCTGCCTCTTTTCCTATGCTTTAAATGCAATTCCAGTCTACCCCCTGAAATCGTTTTCCTGAAATTCTGCCCCACTTTCAAGTCCTCTTCGCAGCCTTCCTTCAATATATTTTTAGACCATAGCTGTCATTTATAACTCTGCAGGTTTGTGAATTACAGTGCCCCTGAGCTCCTTTCTTCATCTCGCTTTCTTGTGAGCTGGCCGCAAACCCGCAGGAATGCTTCAGGCCCTAATCTGGTTCTGGCACGGCATGCTGAGCCTTTGGTTAATTCCTCTTCCTGGTGGGAAATGAGCGTTAAATTTGCCCGTGCAGACACCTTCACACGAGTCGTCATGGTGCCCCTTTGCCCCGGTTATCTCTATGGAGGTTGGAGTTGGAGGGCCTCCTCACTCAAGGTCAGTGTGCCCACGGAGCCAACCCTGCAACTTCAGGGCATGTTTGGTGGTTAGGATCACCACGTGGGGTCCTTTTACCTTAGGAGGGAGGTGGCCTTTTGGGCTGCTGATTTCCAGGTTTTCGGATACTGCCAGTATCTTGGCCAGATGTGGCGGTGGGCCAATCCCCTTGGTGACCGTAGTTTATCCTACCTGGATCGCATTCTTGCATTGTTCCATTTCAAGTGGTCCCAGGTTTTGCACTAATACTCCAATGGCGATTCACCGTTCACCAGGAATGTAAAGGTCAAAGGGTTTAGCTAAATTAGGGAGTTCCTGTGCAAGGGTCTGAATTGACTGCTCTTTCCATTCTTGAAAGGCCACTTCTGCATTCTATTCAAAAGGATCATCACCTTTTCCTTTCAGTGTTTCATATAGAGGCCGAGCTAGTAGACTGTAGTTAGGGATCCAGAAGCAGCAAACCCTGGCCTCCCCAGGAACCCCTAAGCTGTCTTCTAGTTTTAGAAATGGGTAAGGCTGTAAATTGTTTCTTCCCTTTCCTGGGATGGGCTTCTCCGACCTTCTGTGAGAATGAAGCCCAGGCAGGTCACCGTAGTCTGTGATATTTGAGCTTTTTCTTGGACAACTTGTATCCTTTATTGGCTTCGTAGTTCAGAGGTCTCCTTAGTAGGGCTGGCGATCAGAATGTCGTCTGCATATTGAAGGAGTGTTTCCTTTTCCAGAGGTAGAACTTTTAGGTCTTTAGCTGAGCTTTCCCCAAAGATGGTGTGGGAATTTTTGAACCCTTGGGACAACACGGCCCGGAAGTATTGTTTTAGTTGTATGTTGAGTCCTGCCACTCACAAGCCAAAATTTCTTGTGACTCTGGGACTAATAGAATACAAAAGAAGGCATCATTGAAGACTAATACAGAATACCATGTCCTGGTGGTTGGTAGAATGACCAGCAGGGTGTAGGGTTTAGGAACTACTGGAGGTATATCCTCAGTGGCTTAACTGACTGTCCTGACATCCTTTACCAGGACTCCAGCAGCCCATGGGGCTCTCGAGGTCAGGCCAATCCCAGGATATGGAGCTCACCTGGGCAGGTACCCCAACCCAGCCCACGGGGCTCTCATGTTCAGGACCCTCCCAGGATATGGTGTTCCCTGGGCAGGTCCCCCTGCAGCCCATGGGGCTCTCGTGGTCAGGCCCCTCCCAGGATACAGAGCTACCCTTGCAGGTACCATGGCAGGGCTGGGAACACAGGAACCGTGCATATCGCCCTCATTGCAGAGCACTCCCAGCTCACCTGTCACTCAGATCTGACACAGAGCACCTCAGAGCAGGACTTGAACTAACAAACAGCAGCTCCGACAGGTCTGTGACCCTGGGCATCACTCTGTGTGGCCTCCCTCCACCTGGTCTTCCAGAGACTTCCACTGCACCCGGGGCACCAGGCCTTTGTCTCCACCCACCACCCACCCCTCCTCTCCCTGACTCCTGGGTTCCTCTCATTAGGAGAGGGTTTTCTTGAAGTTGTCTCCCACTCATGGGCCAGATAATATAATTAGAAAACAAGCCAGAGCTGCAGCCCCTTGTCTATCCTGACTCTCAGGAGCCCACACCTGTTCCTTGGACCTGGCCGATTCAGCAAGTTCCAGTTTCTGCAACTGTGAGCCCCTGAGGGGTGATTATTGGCTGGCCTGGGAAGCCTGACCGTGCCGGCCAGCCCTCCCCAGGTGTGCCTGGGTTCAGATCAATATAAACACCGCTCCAGGCAGCAAGAGCCCCTGCAGCTGTGCCTGACGCCATTTTCTCTGCCCTGTCAGCAGTCTTGGGGCTGGACTGGTGGGAGGGAGTGAGAGGCCACGGCTTTGTGGGTGGCCCAGTGTGAGTGGGGCTCTGCTGGACTTTCTGCAGCAGTTGCCAAGATGCCACCTGCTAAAGAAGAGGATGTGTCACCCATACCTGCCGCTGGAATTTCTCCCTGGGCAGAGGTGAGTGAGGAAGAAAGCAGTGGGGGCCGGGACAGCAGGGGTATCTCAGGCAGGGAAATGGAAAGCTTCCAGAAGAGCACCCAGGGCCAGGACCACCCTGGCTGGCCTGCAGGCACCAAGTCGGCTGGCATGCTGTCGCTCATGTGGCTCCATGGCCCTTCCTCTAGGCTTTCAAGTCCTTGTACATATTCAGGTGTTTTACCTGGGAAGGGTGGGAACATTTCAGCAGCAGCTGGCCTGGGGCTCAGCCCACGTTTACTCACAGATGCCTCGGCACGGTCCCCCAGCTTTGCAATGAGGACGCTTGTTGCGTGGGGCCTGCTGGCTGAATGGGAGATGATTCCCCACCACTGACCAACTTCAGAATTGCTTACAACTGGAGCAAGTGCCCTGATACGGTTTTCCTCTGTGTAACTGGTGGGTTCTGTTTTTTTTTCTTTTTTTCGTTTTTGGTTCAAGGTAGATTTTATTCCTCTTTTTTGTATTTACAGATATAAGCATGGAAATAATTTATTCATATAAATACATGTATGTGAAGGGAAGAATATTTTCTCTGTTTTACTTTTTGTAATTTGAATTTTATTTTATTTTTTTATACAGCAGGTTCTTTTTGGTTATCTCTTTTATACATATAAATGTATATATGCCAATCCCAATCTCTCAACTCCTCCCACCACCACCCCCCAACAGCTTTCCCCCCTTGGTGTCCATACGTTTGTTGTCTACATCTGTTGCTCTATTTCTGCCTTGCAAAACGGTTCATCTGTAAAATTTGTCTAGGTTCCACATATAGGCATTAATAGACAAGATTTGTTTTTCTATTTCTGACTTACTTCACTCTGTATGACAGTCTCTAGATCCATCAACGTCTCTACAAATGACCCAATTTCATTCCTTTTTATGGCTTAGTAATATTTCATTTTATATATGTACCACTTCTTTATGCATTCGTCTGTCTGTGGGCATTTAGGTTGCTTCCATTACCTGGATATTGTAAATAGTGATGCAATGAACATTGCGGTGAATGTCTCTTTTTGATTTATGGTTTTGTCTGGGTATATGCCCAGTAGTGGGATTGCTGTATCATATGGTAATTCTATTCTTAGTTTTATAAGAAACTCCATAATGTTCTCCACAGTGACTGTATCAATTTACATTCCCAACAATAGTGCAAGAGGGTTCCTTATCTCCACACCCTTTCCAGCATTTGTTGTTTGTAGATTTTCTGATGATGCCCATTCTAACGTGTGAGGTGATACACCATGGATGAGTCTATTTCGTTGAGCAAAGAGTAGGTCTTGTCTAGTACATATTTGGCTTATGGAACGGTATGTGTGCTAATTTCAATCTCTGGTTTTATACAGCACCCCAACTCAACATTCCCCTTAAGCAAGCATAAGTGTTTATCTAAATGTGAGACTCTGTTCGGTTTTGTATTTCAGTTTATGTGTAGCCAAGTTTACACTCCCTCTATTAGTGATATCTTATGATACTTATCTTTCTCTGTGTGACGTATTTCTCTTAGAATCATCATATTTAAATCCACTCAATTTGCTGCTACAGGCCTGATGACATTGATTTCATTGCTGAGTGATATTCCGTTGTACGTAAGTAGCACAACTCCTTTATCCATTTTTTTCTTTCTGGGATATTTAATTTGTACTGGACTCGAGTTTCTTGTAAACACAGCAGCCCTAAATTTTGTGCTGGCTGTGTCTTGTTGATTTTAATTTTCCTAAGCTATAGGGCTAAAAGTGGAAGTACCCTAGGCTCTGTAGCTTTGTTTTTCAGATGTTTCAGGATACACCATAAACATCTCCAGAGTGTCTGTTGGCAATTTACATCCCGCCCATCAGCATAACAAGGCTCCCTGTTCTCCATGGCCTGTCCTGTGTTTCTGGTTTTTACATTTTTTTCAGATGGCCCTTTTGACGAATGGGAAATGAGACTTCATTGTAGTGCGGATTTCCATTGCTGGAGTGCTTGGTTGGCCAAAAAGGGCATATGCGTTTTTTCCTGAATATATTCAGGAAAAAATGTTTACGCACTTTTGTCCAAGTGCATCAGTGTCAAAGATCTGCCGCTCTTCACATGCTTTAAATGCAATTCCAATCTACCTCCTGAAATATGATTCCTGCAATTCTGCCTCGTTTTCAAGTCCTCTTTGCAGACTTACTTCAATATATTTTTGCCAATAGCTGTCATTTATATCTCTGCAGGTTTGTGAATTACAGTGCCCGTGATTTCCTTTCTTAACTCGTTTCCTTGAAAGCTGGCCACAGAACCGCAGGTTTGCTTTAGGCCATAATCAGGGTCCGACACGGCACTCTGAGCCTTTGGTTAATTCCTCTTCCTGGTGGGAAATTAGAGTTAAATGTGCCCCTCCGGACACCTGCCTCACTCCCAGCCCCTTGGTTATGTGTGTCCTGTAGTTTGAGGCCACATGTGCTGGGTTCCTCACCTTTGGCTGATGTGGCCCCACTGGTGTGAGGACACTCCTGCCTGGTTCCCATCCCCTTGGTGATGTGGACCCTCCGGTGAGAGTCTGATCCTGGCTGGGTTCCTCACACTTCTGAGAGGTGGGCCCTCTTCTCTGAGGTCACTCCTGCCTGGCTGGCCCACCCCGCCTTGACGACGTCGGCTCTCTCGTGGGAGTTGGTGCCTGCTGCGAGTCTCCTCCCCTTGGTAATGAGGGCCCTCTGGCGTCAGGCCCTAACTCCTGGCCTCCCAAAATTTTCTGATGTGCGCCCTGTGGTGCGAGTACACTCCTGCCAGGTTCCCAACACCATGGGAATGTGGGCCTTCTGCTCTGAGGTCCCAACGGTGGGTTGCTCAGTTTCATGATGAGGGCCCTCTGGTGTGAGTTCACTCCGGCCTGGATCCCATAGCCTTGCTGCTCCTGGCCACCTGCGGGGAGGTTACAACTGCGGGATTCCTCACCTTTTTTCTTCTATGGGCCCTCTGTTTTGAGACTCCTCCTGCCTGCCTCACTCCCAGCCCCTTGGTGATGTGTGTCCTCTGGTTTGAGGCCACGTGTGCTGGGTCCCTCACCTTTCGATGATGTGGCCCCACTGGTGTGAGGACACTCTTGCCTGGTTCCTATCCCCTTGAAGATGTGGGCTCTCTGGTGAGAGTCTGATCCTGGCTGGGTTCCTCACCCTTCTGTGAGGTGGGCCCTCTGCTGTGAGGTCACTCCTGCCTGGCTGGCACAGCCCGCCTGGGCAACATCGGCCCTCTTGTGGCAGTTGGAGCATGCTGGGAGCCTCCTCCCCTCGGTGATGAGGGCCCTCTGGCGTCAGGCCCTAACTGCTGGGTACCCACATATTCTGATACGTGCTAAGTGGTGCGAGGACACTCCTGCGAGGTTCCCATCCCCATGGGGATGTGGGCCTTCTGCTCTGAGGTCCCAATGGCTGGGTTGCTCACAGTTTCATGATGTGGGCCCTCTGCTGTGAGTTCACTGCAGCCTGGATCACATAGACTCGGTGCTCTAGGCCGCCTGCTGGGAGGTTCCCACTGCAGGATTCCTCACCTTTTTTATTCTATTGGCCCTGTGTTGTGAGGCTACTCATGCCTGCCTCAATCCGAGCCCCTCGGAGATGTGGGTCCTCTGGTTTAGGCCTCATGTGCTGGTTTCCTCACCTTTCTATGATGTGGTCACCCTGGTGTGAAGACAGTCCTGCCTGGTTCTGATCCCCTTGGTGATGTGGGCCCTCTGGTGAGAGTCTTATCCTGGCTGGGTTCCTCACCCTTCTGTGAGGTAGGCCCTCTGCTGTGAGGTCACTCCTGCCTGGCTGTCACACGTCACCTTGTCGACATGGGCCCTCAGTTGGGAGTTGGTGCCTGCTTGGAGTCTCCTCCCCTTGGTAATGAGGGCCCTCTGGCGTCAGACCCTAACTTCTGGGCTCCCACAATTCTCTGATGTGTGCCCTGAGGTGCGAGTACACTTATGCCATGTTCCCAACCACATAGGAATGTGGGCCTTCTGCTCTGAGGTCCCAAAGCCTGGGTTGCTCACAGTTTCATGATGAGGGCCCTCTGTTTTGAGTTCAGTCAGGTCTGGATCCCATAGCCTCGCTGCTCCTGGCCGCCTGCTGGGAGGTTCCAACTGCGGGATTCCTCACCTTTTTTCTTCTATGGGCCCTCTGTTTTGAGACTCCTCCTGCCTGCCTCACTCCCAGCCCCTTGGTGATGTGTGTCCTCTGGTTTGAGGCCACGTGTGCTGGGTCACTCACATTTCGTTGATGAGGTCCCACTGGTGTGAGGACACTCCAGCCTGGTTCCCATTCTCTTGGTGATGTGGGCCCTCTGGTGAGAGTCTGATCCTCCTTGGGTTCCTCACACTTTTGTGAGGTGGGCCCTCTGCTCTGAGGTCACTCTTGCCTGGCTGGCACACCCCGCATTGGCGACGGCGGCCCACTGGTAGCAGTTGGAGCCTGCTGGGAGCCTCCTCTCCTCGGTGATGAGAGCCCTCTGGTGTCAGGCCCTAACTGCTGGGCTCCCCACATTTTCTGATGTGTGCCCACTGGTGCGATGACACTCCTACTTGGTTCCCTTCCCCATGGGGATGTGGGCCTTGTGCTCTGAGGTCACAACGGCTGGTTTGCTCACAGTTTCATGATGAGGGCCCTCTGTTGTGAGTTCATCACTGCCTGGATCCCATAGCCTCGGTGCTCTGGGCCGCCTGCTGGGATGTTCCAACTGCTGGATTCCTCACCTTTTTTATACAATGGGCCATGTGTTGTGAGGTTAATCCTGCCTGCCTCGCTCCAAGACCCATGGTGATGTGGGTCCTCTGGTTTGAGGCCACATTTTCTTGTTACCTCAACTTTTGATGATATGGCCCCACGGGTGTGATGACACTCCTGCCTGGTTCACAGCCCCTTGCTGATGTGGGCACTCTGGTGAGAGTCTGATCCTGGCTGGGTTCCTTACCCTTCTGTGAGGTGGGCCCTCTGATGTGAGGTCACTCCTGCCTGGCTGGCTCACGTCGCCTTGATGATGTGGGCCCTCTGTTGGCCACTAAAGCATTCTGGGAGCCTCCTACCCTCTTTAATGAGGGCCCTGGAAAAAACGCAGATGCACATTTTGACCAAGTGCATCATTGTCCAGGATCTGCCTCTTCTCCTATGCTTTCAGAGCACTTCCCGTCTACGTCCTGAAATCATATTCCAGGAATACTGCCCCGCTTTCAAGTCCTCCTCGCAGCCTTACTTCAATATATTTTTGTATGATACCTGTCATTAATAACTCTGCAGGTTTGTTAAATACAGTGTCCCTGAGCTCCTTTCTTCAACACGCTTTCTTGTGAGCTGGCCGCAAAACCGCAGGATTGCTTCAGGCCGTAATCTGGTTTCGGCACGGCACGCTGAGCCTTTGGTAAATTCCTCTTTCTGGTGAGAAATGAGCATTCAATTTGCCCGTGGAGACACCTACAGCTAGTCTCTCATTGGTTCTCCCTATTCCTGTTCATCTTGTGCAGAAATTGCAAACTGTGCCAAACAGGAGGTTAAAGGCACTGACTCTCCAAGTGGGTAGAGGGTTAGTAAAGCATCTGGAATGGTGAACCCGAGTACCAGGGAACGAAACCTGAGAGCCATTTAAAATGGTTTCCCAGTCTCACAGTGGACAATACTCTGGGTTTCCCATGCATGTTTTAGCTGAAGGAAGAATTCCTTAAACCTGGAGATTATTGACCCATGGAATGGGTACCATGCAGTATGACTAAAAAGGGTCTGAATTTGCTCACCGAACCTCACCAATGCTATCAGTTCGAAGTGTCCAGCCTTATGCCTCACCCAGCTCTGGGTGTAGATGTGGTAAATTCAGGTTTCATCACAAGCCCTGAATCAATTATTTAAGAATTGCTGTCTCTTTCACTGTCATTGTGTTTTGTTTTTGTAATTTAGTTTGATAATGGGATTTATCGGATTTTCACTGCTGCGTTCTTGCAGCTGTACACACGCTTGACTCTCTTATGGAGACATATAAATCCATGGGTTTGAAGATACTGATCAGTCAGGTGTATTCCTAGGCTTTGAATATGGGGTGTTTAGTCCATTTCGTTGAGCAAGGGGTAGGTCTTGAGTATTATATATTTGGCTTATGGAAAGGTGTCTGTGCTAATTTCTATCTCTGGTTTTATGCAGCACCCCAACTCACATTTCCCCTTAAGCAAGCATAAGTTGGTTTTCTAAATTTGAGACCCTGTTCTGTTTTGTAATTCAGTTCATGTGTAGCCAAGTTTACATTCCTTGTATTAGTGATATCTTATGATGTTTCATTTTCTGTGTGACTTATTTCACTTAGAATCATCGTACCTGAATCCACTCATTATGCCGCGATGGGCCTGATGACATAGATTTCATTGGTGAGTGATATTCCATTGTACGTACGTACCACAATTTCTTTATCCATTTTTCGCTTTCTTGGATATTTAACTTGTACCGTAGACGAGGTTCTTGTAAACAGAGCCGTCCGAAACTTTGGGGTGGCTGTGTGTTTTTGATTTTAATTTCACTAAGCTATAGGACCATAAGTGGAAGTGCTGTAGGCTCCGTTGCTTGGTTTTTTAGGTGTTTGAGGAAACACCATACACTTCTCCAGAGTGGCTGTTGGCAAATTACATCCCGCCCATCAGCATAACAAGGCTCCCTCTTCTCCATGGTCTGTGCTGCCTTTCTGGATTTTACACTTTTTTCAGATGGCCCTTTTGACCGGGGCGCAGTGAGACTTCATTGTAGTGCAGATTTCCTTTACACGCTTGCTTGGTTGGCCAAAAAGGGCGTATGCGTTTTTTCCTGAATATATTCAGGAAAAAACGCATACGCCCTTTTTGGCCAAGTGCATCATTGTCGTCGTTCTGCCTCTTTTCCTATGCTTTAAATGCAATTCCAGTCTACCCCCTGAAATCGTTTTCCTGAAATTCTGCCCCACTTTCAAGTCCTCTTCGCAGCCTTCCTTCAATATATTTTTAGACCATAGCTGTCATTTATAACTCTGCAGGTTTGTGAATTACAGTGCCCCTGAGCTCCTTTCTTCATCTCGCTTTCTTGTGAGCTGGCTGCAAACCCGCAGGAATGCTTCAGGCCCTAATCTGGTTCTGGCACGGCATGCTGAGCCTTTGGTTAATTCCTCTTCCTGGTGGGAAATGAGCGTTAAATTTGCCCGTGCAGACACCTTCACACGAGTCGTCATGGTGCCCCTTTGCCCCGGTTATCTCTATGGAGGTTGGAGTTGGAGGGCCTCCTCACTCAAGGTCAGTGTGCCCACGGAGCCAACCCTGCAACTTCAGGGCATGTTTGGTGGTTAGGATCACCACGTGGGGTCCTTTTACCTTAGGAGGGAGGTGGCCTTTTGGGCTGCTGATTTCCAGGTTTTCGGATACTGCCAGTATCTTGGCCAGATGTGGCGGTGGGCCAATCCCCTTGGTGACCGTAGTTTATCCTACCTGGATCGCATTCTTGCATTGTTCCATTTCAAGTGGTCCCAGGTTTTGCACTAATACTCCAATGGCGATTCACCGTTCACCAGGAATGTAAAGGTCAAAGGGTTTAGCTAAATTAGGGAGTTCCTGTGCAAGGGTCTGAATTGACTGCTCTTTCCATTCTTGAAAGGCCACTTCTGCATTCTATTCAAAAGGATCATCACCTTTTCCTTTCAGTGTTTCATATAGAGGCCGAGCTAGTAGACTGTAGTTAGGGATCCAGAAGCAGCAAACCCTGGCCTCCCCAGGAACCCCTAAGCTGTCTTCTAGTTTTAGAAATGGGTAAGGCTGTAAATTGTTTCTTCCCTTTCCTGGGATGGGCTTCTCCGACCTTCTGTGAGAATGAAGCCCAGGCAGGTCACCGTAGTCTGTGATATTTGAGCTTTTTCTTGGACAACTTGTATCCTTTATTGGCTTCGTAGTTCAGAGGTCTCCTTAGTAGGGCTGGCGATCAGAATGTCGTCTGCATATTGAAGGAGTGTTTCCTTTTCCAGAGGTAGAACTTTTAGGTCTTTAGCTGAGCTTTCCCCAAAGATGGTGTGGGAATTTTTGAACCCTTGGGACAACACGGCCCGGAAGTATTGTTTTAGTTGTATGTTGAGTCCTGCCACTCACAAGCCAAAATTTCTTGTGACTCTGGGACTAATAGAATACAAAAGAAGGCATCATTGAAGACTAATACAGAATACCATGTCCTGGTGGTTGGTAGAATGACCAGCAGGGTGTAGGGTTTAGGAACTACTGGAGGTATATCCTCAGTGGCTTAACTGACTGTCCTGACATCCTTTACCAGGACTCCAGCAGCCCATGGGGCTCTCGAGGTCAGGCCAATCCCAGGATATGGAGCTCACCTGGGCAGGTACCCCAACCCAGCCCACGGGGCTCTCATGTTCAGGACCCTCCCAGGATATGGTGTTCCCTGGGCAGGTCCCCCTGCAGCCCATGGGGCTCTCGTGGTCAGGCCCCTCCCAGGATACAGAGCTACCCTTGCAGGTACCATGGCAGGGCTGGGAACACAGGAACCGTGCATATCGCCCTCATTGCAGAGCACTCCCAGCTCACCTGTCACTCAGATCTGACACAGAGCACCTCAGAGCAGGACTTGAACTAACAAACAGCAGCTCCGACAGGTCTGTGACCCTGGGCATCACTCTGTGTGGCCTCCCTCCACCTGGTCTTCCAGAGACTTCCACTGCACCCGGGGCACCAGGCCTTTGTCTCCACCCACCACCCACCCCTCCTCTCCCTGACTCCTGGGTTCCTCTCATTAGGAGAGGGTTTTCTTGAAGTTGTCTCCCACTCATGGGCCAGATAATATAATTAGAAAACAAGCCAGAGCTGCAGCCCCTTGTCTATCCTGACTCTCAGGAGCCCACACCTGTTCCTTGGACCTGGCCGATTCAGCAAGTTCCAGTTTCTGCAACTGTGAGCCCCTGAGGGGTGATTATTGGCTGGCCTGGGAAGCCTGACCGTGCCGGCCAGCCCTCCCCAGGTGTGCCTGGGTTCAGATCAATATAAACACCGCTCCAGGCAGCAAGAGCCCCTGCAGCTGTGCCTGACGCCATTTTCTCTGCCCTGTCAGCAGTCTTGGGGCTGGACTGGTGGGAGGGAGTGAGAGGCCACGGCTTTGTGGGTGGCCCAGTGTGAGTGGGGCTCTGCTGGACTTTCTGCAGCAGTTGCCAAGATGCCACCTGCTAAAGAAGAGGATGTGTCACCCATACCTGCCGCTGGAATTTCTCCCTGGGCAGAGGTGAGTGAGGAAGAAAGCAGTGGGGGCCGGGACAGCAGGGGTATCTCAGGCAGGGAAATGGAAAGCTTCCAGAAGAGCACCCAGGGCCAGGACCACCCTGGCTGGCCTGCAGGCACCAAGTCGGCTGGCATGCTGTCGCTCATGTGGCTCCATGGCCCTTCCTCTAGGCTTTCAAGTCCTTGTACATATTCAGGTGTTTTACCTGGGAAGGGTGGGAACATTTCAGCAGCAGCTGGCCTGGGGCTCAGCCCACGTTTACTCACAGATGCCTCGGCACGGTCCCCCAGCTTTGCAATGAGGACGCTTGTTGCGTGGGGCCTGCTGGCTGAATGGGAGATGATTCCCCACCACTGACCAACTTCAGAATTGCTTACAACTGGAGCAAGTGCCCTGATACGGTTTTCCTCTGTGTAACTGGTGGGTTCTGTTTTTTTTTCTTTTTTTCGTTTTTGGTTCAAGGTAGATTTTATTCCTCTTTTTTGTATTTACAGGTATAAGCATGGAAATAATTTATTCATATAAATACATGTATGTAAAGGGAAGAATATTTTCTGTTTTACTTTTTGTAATTTGAATTTTATTTTATTTTTTTATACAGCAGGTTCTTTTTGGTTATCTCTTTTATACATATAAATGTATATATGCCAATCCCAATCTCTCAACTCCTCCCACCACCACCCCCCAACAGCTTTCCCCCCTTGGTGTCCATACGTTTGTTGTCTACATCTGTTGCTCTATTTCTGCCTTGCAAAACGGTTCATCTGTAAAATTTGTCTAGGTTCCACATATAGGCATTAATAGACAAGATTTGTTTTTCTATTTCTGACTTACTTCACTCTGTATGACAGTCTCTAGATCCATCAACGTCTCTACAAATGACCCAATTTCATTCCTTTTTATGGCTTAGTAATATTCCATTTTATATATGTACCACTTCTTTATGCATTCGTCTGTCTGTGGGCATTTAGGTTGCTTCCATTACCTGGATATTGTAAATAGTGATGCAATGAACATTGCGGTGAATGTCTCTTTTTGATTTATGGTTTTGTCTGGGTATATGCCCAGTAGTGGGATTGCTGTATCATATGGTAATTCTATTCTTAGTTTTATAAGAAACTCCATAATGTTCTCCACAGTGACTGTATCAATTTACATTCCCAACAATAGTGCAAGAGGGTTCCTTATCTCCACACCCTTTCCAGCATTTGTTGTTTGTAGATTTTCTGATGATGCCCATTCTAACATGTGTGAGGTGATACACCATGGATGAGTCTATTTCGTTGAGCAAAGAGTAGGTCTTGTCTAGTACATATTTGGCTTATGGAACGGTATGTGTGCTAATTTCAATCTCTGGTTTTATACAGCACACCAACTCAACATTCCCCTTAAGCAAGCATAAGTGTTTATCTAAATGTGAGACTCTGTTCGGTTTTGTATTTCAGTTTATGTGTAGCCAAGTTTACACTCCCTCTATTAGTGATATCTTATGATACTTATCTTTCTCTGTGTGACGTATTTCTCTTAGAATCATCATATTTAAATCCACTCAATTTGCTGCTACAGGCCTGATGACATTGATTTCATTGCTGAGTGATATTCCGTTGTACGTAAGTAGCACAACTCCTTTATCCATTTTTTTCTTTCTGGGATATTTAATTTGTACTGGACTCGAGTTTCTTGTAAACACAGCAGCCCTAAATTTTGTGCTGGCTGTGTCTTGTTGATTTTAATTTTCCTAAGCTATAGGGCTAAAAGTGGAAGTACCCTAGGCTCTGTAGCTTTGTTTTTCAGATGTTTCAGGTTACACCATAAACATCTCCAGAGTGTCTGTTGGCAATTTACATCCCGCCCATCAGCATAACAAGGCTCCCTGTTCTCCATGGCCTGTCCTGTTTTTCTGGTTTTTACACTTTTTTCAGATGGCCCTTTTGACGAATGGGAAATGAGACTTCATTGTAGTGCGGATTTCCATTGCTGGAGTGCTTGGTTGGCCAAAAAGGGCATATGCGTTTTTTCCTGAATATATTCAGGAAAAAATGTTTACGCACTTTTGTCCAAGTGCATCAGTGTCAAAGATCTGCCGCTCTTCACATGCTTTAAATGCAATTCCAATCTACCTCCTGAAATATGATTCCTGCAATTCTGCCTCGTTTTCAAGTCCTCTTTGCAGACTTACTTCAATATATTTTTGCCAATAGCTGTCATTTATATCTCTGCAGGTTTGTGAATTACAGTGCCCGTGATTTCCTTTCTTAACTCGTTTCCTTGAAAGCTGGCCACAGAACCGCAGGTTTGCTTTAGGCCATAATCAGGGTCCAACACGGCACTCTGAGCCTTTGGTTAATTCCTCTTCCTGGTGGGAAATTAGAGTTAAATGTGCCCCTCCGGACACCTGCCTCACTCCCAGCCCCTTGGTTATGTGTGTCCTGTAGTTTGAGGCCACATGTGCTGGGTTCCTCACCTTTGGCTGATGTGGCCCCACTGGTGTGAGGACACTCCTGCCTGGTTCCCATCCCCTTGGTGATGTGGACCCTCCGGTGAGAGTCTGATCCTGGCTGGGTTCCTCACACTTCTGAGAGGTGGGCCCTCTTCTCTGAGGTCACTCCTGCCTGGCTGGCCCACCCCGCCTTGACGACGTCGGCTCTCTCGTGGGAGTTGGTGCCTGCTGCGAGTCTCCTCCCCTTGGTAATGAGGGCCCTCTGGCGTCAGGCCCTAACTCCTGGCCTCCCAAAATTTTCTGATGTGCGCCCTGTGGTGCGAGTACACTCCTGCCAGGTTCCCAACACCATGGGAATGTGGGCCTTCTGCTCTGAGGTCCCAACGGTGGGTTGCTCAGTTTCATGATGAGGGCCCTCTGGTGTGAGTTCACTCCGGCCTGGATCCCATAGCCTCGCTGCTCCTGGCCACCTGCGGGGAGGTTACAACTGCGGGATTCCTCACCTTTTTTCTTCTATGGGCCCTCTGTTTTGAGACTCCTCCTGCCTGCCTCACTCCCAGCCCCTTGGTGATGTGTCTCCTCTGGTTTGAGGCCACGTGTGCTGGGTCCCTCACCTTTCGATGATGTGGCCCCACTGGTGTGAGGACACTCTTGCCTGGTTCCTATCCCCTTGGTGATGTGGGCTCTCTGGTGAGAGTCTGATCCTGGCTGGGTTCCTCACCCTTCTGTGAGGTGGGCCCTCTGCTGTGAGGTCACTCCTGCCTGGCTGGCACAGCCCGCCTGGGCAACATCGGCCCTCTTGTGGCAGTTGGAGCATGCTGGGAGCCTCCTCCCCTCGGTGATGAGGGCCCTCTGGCGTCTGGCCCTAACTGCTGGGTACCCACATTTTCTGATACGTGCTAAGTGGTGCGAGGACACTCCTGCGAGGTTCCCATCCCCATGGGGATGTGGGCCTTCTGCTCTGAGGTCCCAATGGCTGGGTTGCTCACAGTTTCATGATGTGGGCCCTCTGCTGTGAGTTCACTGCAGCCTGGATCACATAGACTCGGTGCTCTGGGCCGCCTGCTGGGAGGTTCCCACTGCAGGATTCCTCACCTTTTTTATTCTATTGGCCCTGTGTTGTGAGGCTACTCATTCCTGCCTCAATCCGAGCCCCTCGGAGATGTGGGTCCTCTGGTTTAGGTCTCATGTGCTGGTTTCCTCACCTTTCTATGATGTGGTCACCCTGGTGTGAAGACAGTCCTGCCTGGTTCTGATCCCCTTGGTGATGTGGGCCCTCTGGTGAGAGTCTTATCCTGGCTGGGTTCCTCACCCTTCTGTGAGGTAGGCCCTCTGCTGTGAGGTCACTCCTGCCTGGCTGTCACACGTCACCTTGTCGACATGGGCCCTCAGTTGGGAGTTGGTGCCTGCTTGGAGTCTCCTCCCCTTGGTAATGAGGGCCCTCTGGCGTCAGACCCTAACTTCTGGGCTCCCACAATTCTCTGATGTGTGCCCTGAGGTGCGAGTACACTTATGCCATGTTCCCAACCACATAGGAATGTGGGCCTTCTGCTCTGAGGTCCCAAAGCCTGGGTTGCTCACAGTTTCATGATGAGGGCCCTCTGTTTTGAGTTCAGTCAGGTCTGGATCCCATAGCCTCGCTGCTCCTGGCCGCCTGCTGGGAGGTTCCAACTGCGGGATTCCTCACCTTTTTTCTTCTATGGGCCCTCTGTTTTGAGACTCCTCCTGCCTGCCTCACTCCCAGCCCCTTGGTGATGTGTGTCCTCTGGTTTGAGGCCACGTGTGCTGGGTCACTCACATTTCGTTGATGAGGTCCCACTGGTGTGAGGACACTCCAGCCTGGTTCCCATTCTCTTGGTGATGTGGGCCCTCTGGTGAGAGTCTGATCCTCCTTGGGTTCCTCACACTTTTGTGAGGTGGGCCCTCTGCTCTGAGGTCACTCTTGCCTGGCTGGCACACCCCGCATTGGCGACGGCGGCCCACTGGTAGCAGTTGGAGCCTGCTGGGAGCCTCCTCTCCTCGGTGATGAGAGCCCTCTGGTGTCAGGCCCTAACTGCTGGGCTCCCCACATTTTCTGATGTGTGCCCACTGGTGCGATGACACTCCTACTTGGTTCCCTTCCCCATGGGGATGTGGGCCTTGTGCTCTGAGGTCACAACGGCTGGTTTGCTCACAGTTTCATGATGAGGGCCCTCTGTTGTGAGTTCATCACTGCCTGGATCCCATAGCCTCGGTGCTCTGGGCCGCCTGCTGGGATGTTCCAACTGCTGGATTCCTCACCTTTTTTATACAATGGGCCATGTGTTGTGAGGTTAATCCTGCCTGCCTCGCTCCAAGACCCATGGTGATGTGGGTCCTCTGGTTTGAGGCCACATTTTCTTGTTACCTCAACTTTTGATGATATGGCCCCACGGGTGTGATGACACTCCTGCCTGGTTCACAGCCCCTTGCTGATGTGGGCACTCTGGTGAGAGTCTGATCCTGGCTGGGTTCCTTACCCTTCTGTGAGGTGGGCCCTCTGATGTGAGGTCACTCCTGCCTGGCTGGCTCACGTCGCCTTGATGATGTGGGCCCTCTGTTGGCCACTAAAGCATTCTGGGAGCCTCCTACCCTCTTTAATGAGGGCCCTGGAAAAAACGCAGATGCACATTTTGACCAAGTGCATCATTGTCCAGGATCTGCCTCTTCTCCTATGCTTTCAGAGCACTTCCCGTCTACGTCCTGAAATCATATTCCAGGAATACTGCCCCGCTTTCAAGTCCTCCTCGCAGCCTTACTTCAATATATTTTTGTATGATACCTGTCATTAATAACTCTGCAGGTTTGTTAAATACAGTGTCCCTGAGCTCCTTTCTTCAACACGCTTTCTTGTGAGCTGGCCGCAAAACCGCAGGATTGCTTCAGGCCGTAATCTGGTTTCGGCACGGCACGCTGAGCCTTTGGTAAATTCCTCTTTCTGGTGAGAAATGAGCATTCAATTTGCCCGTGGAGACACCTACAGCTAGTCTCTCATTGGTTCTCCCTATTCCTGTTCATCTTGTGCAGAAATTGCAAACTGTGCCAAACAGGAGGTTAAAGGCACTGACTCTCCAAGTGGGTAGAGGGTTAGTAAAGCATCTGGAATGGTGAACCCGAGTACCAGGGAACGAAACCTGAGAGCCATTTAAAATGGTTTCCCAGTCTCACAGTGGACAATACTCTGGGTTTCCCATGCATGTTTTAGCTGAAGGAAGAATTCCTTAAACCTGGAGATTATTGACCCATGGAATGGGTACCATGCAGTATGACTAAAAAGGGTCTGAATTTGCTCACCGAACCTCACCAATGCTATCAGTTCGAAGTGTCCAGCCTTATGCCTCACCCAGCTCTGGGTGTAGATGTGGTAAATCCAGGTTTCATCACAAGCCCTGAATCAATTATTTAAGAATTGCTGTCTCTTTCACTGTCATTGTGTTTTGTTTTTGTAATTTAGTTTGATAATGGGATTTATCGGATTTTCACTGCTGCGTTCATGCCGCTGTACAAACGCTTGATTCTCCTACAGAGAAATATAAATCCACGGGTTTTAAGATTCTTACTAGTCAGGTATATTCCTAGGCGTCGAATATGTGGTGTTGAGTCCATGTCGTTGAACAAGGAGTAGGTCTTGACTATTACATATTTGGCTTATGGAACGGTATCTGTGCTATTTTCAATCTCTGGTTTTATGCAGCACCCCAACTCACCTTTGCCCTTAAGCAAGCATAAGTTGGTTTTCTAAATTTGAGTCCCTGTTCTGTTTTGTAATTCAGTTCATGTGTAGCCAAGTTTACATTCCGTGTATTAGTGATATCTTATGATGTTTCATTTTCTGTGTGACTTATTTCACTTAGAATCACTGTAG